>NC_057862.1:496070668-496810668 GCF_019393635.1 Dromiciops gliroides
GTCTGACAGAATAACTTGGAATAAATGAATTATCCCAGGAGGAGAGAAGCCTGAAGAGAATTAGCAGTAGGATTTTACTGAGCAGGTGGAAGTTGAACAAAGGCTCCTTGGTAGTCGAGGAGAGGATATTCACAATAAATCCTACTTAGAACTATTGTTCCTTCAGGCTCCCTGGGACTCTGCTGTAAGGAGGCCTGGGTACATTGTGCATCAAGAGGACCAGGATTGGATTTGTTCACTCTTGAGATTTGAGGTAGGTTCAGTCAACTTAATTCTTCTTTTGTTTAGCTAAAGTGTCCCTCTCTCACAATAACTCCCTAGTTTCTCTTGCAATAGAGTCTGTATTCAATGCATTCAGCTCTCTCATTTTACCATTATGACTGTCTCGTTCTTCCTTATTGAAGTCCCTATGCCTCCTAAATCAGCACATCTCTGTGTTTACAATAATGCATTGAGTTTTTATTCATTTCAAGGTAATATAGTCCAGGAGAAGCTCTTTGTGTTGCATAAGTGCTATCTGCCACTGCTACCATATGAAAAGAAAAATGGAGGTTTGTTATCTGGGTAACATGAAAACAATCCTTCTGTTTCTACTTGAAAAGCATCTGGTTTATAGGGATAGCTTTTCCCAGGAAGAGATTTTACTTTTTTTTTTTTTTTTAAGAAAAGACAATGGTAAAAGTAAAAGGCTTGACAATGACTAAAGTCACAATGTACTAATTTCTTATAGATACTGATATGAAATTATGGTAAAAAGGAGATGACTCAGAAAGTCTAGAAAAGTCTATGTTGGTAAATATTGGCCAGTCATCCTTATTTTGCTCAAAGAAGTATTTGTTGAAAGAAGTGGTGCTGAAGAGTTTGTTCATATTGGTCATTATATTTCAAATAGTTTAGGGTTCTATTCTTAGCAGTCAGAGTTATTTGGTAGCTATCTGGAAAAAAAATATCTTCAATACCTGAGTAAAAATTAATGGATGCATGGAGGGAGGGAGGGAAAGACAGACAGACAGACAGATAGACAGAGACAGATAGACACAGAGAGACAGAGACAGAGAGGTAGATAGAAGAAAACTTATTAAGTACTTAACCTGTGCCAAACAGTGGGGATACAAATGCAAAAATTGAGTCTTGCTTTTGAGAAGCTTATCTCCAAATAGAAGTCAATATATATAGGAAAGTGTTGTAGAGCAAAGTTTCATAAACTGTTGGTCATAACTCTAAATGGGGTTATGTAACTGAATGTGAGGGTTGAGAAAAAATTGGCAAAAATAGAAGATTATTTATACCTCTTTTATATATCTATATACCCTGGCATCATGTAACAATTTATTGGGATAAAAGCCCTGGTGTAGAGGAAAGAATCTGAGGAATCACAGGGGTGATGAGTTGATCCATCAATTGCCATGCTTTTTCAGAATTGATGGTACTATTGATTTAATTACTCTGTTCAGAGTAAAAGGTGGAAAGCTGAGATGGAGTGGGGGTATATACCCTTGGCAGCAGCCAGATAGTAAGATCACCTGGGTAGATTAATGAATGGCATGGGAAAGTGAGCTATTTTCTGATCTGAGGTGCTGGGACCAGTTGTCTAGAGTGAGTTAGGTAAATTTGCACTGATTTTTTCCTTTTCCTTTTTTTGGGGGGTGCCATTTGATATTTCTTTATAATCTATTTCTCCAAGATTATAGATACAGGGTTAGAAAGGATGTTGGTAGTCAGTCATCAAATACTTTTAGCATAGGGATGAAGGAGGCAATACTAGAAGGTTAAGAAGTTCTCAGGAGGACAGGCTTTATGTAGGAATTAATTTTTAGGCTTTTTTGAAAGGTTCTAGGAATTCTTAGAGATGGCAGTGAAGAGAAAGTACATTCCAGGTGTGATGGGGGCCCACCTTGAAAAAGTATGGAGATGGGGAATGGAATAGTATGTCCAAGAAACAGCAAATAAATCAACTTGTATACCTTATGGGATGTTAAGTGGAATAATATGTAATATGTCTGGAAATATAGGATAGAACCAGATCAGGAAGGACTCTGAATGTCAAATAAACAAGTTTGTCATCTCCATTATTCTTTTTGGGTTTTTTTTGGAGGTGAGGCAATTGGGATTGACTTGCCCAGGGTCACACAGCTAATGAGTGTTAAGTGTCTGAGGCCGGATTTGATTTCAGGTACTCCTGAATCCAGGGCCAGTGCTCTATCCACTGAGCCACCTTCCATTACTCTTAAGATAACATCTATTCTCTTTCCCGCCTTTTTCCAGTCTCTAATGAAGATATGTCCTTTCTCCCCTCTGAGAACAACTCTCTTACAGTCAATACCTTCTTATCTTCTCCAACAGATTGGCCCCCCAGTCATCTCTCTCTAATCTTCAAATTCCTCCGTATCTACTGATTAATTCTCTGATGCTTATGAACCTACTCAGATTTCTCCCATTCTTAAAACAATCTTCACTTGATCTTACCATCCCATCAAGCTATTTTTCTATTGTCTTTTCTGTTTAATAACCTAACTTCTAGAAAAACTATCTATATTTCTTGCCTCTATTTCCTCTCTTCTTAGGTCCTTCACTGTCTCTTACAACTTCACTTCCTCATCGTTCAACAGAAATTGCTCTCTCCAAAGTTAACAGTAATTTCTCATTTGCCATATTTAATCACCACTTTTTTTACTGACCATCCTTCTTGACCTCTCTGCATCATTTGGTACTGTTGGCCACCCTTTTGTATGAGATATTCTTTTCCCCTCTAGATTTTTTTTGACATCTCACTCAATTCTCTTTCTACTTGTATAAATGTTCCTTCTCAGTCTTCAAAGTGGATCATAATTCATATCTCACTTCCTTTGGTAGTACCCCTTTTTCTTCAATTTGTTCTCTCACTAACCATATCAGTTCCCTTTGGTTCAAATATCATCTCTATGCAAATAACTTCCACATCTTTATTCCACCCCTACTCTCTTTCTTGAGTTCCAGTCCCACATAACCTACTGATTATTGCACATATCAACTTATGAATGGCTTCCCTTGACTATGGCACCCCAAACCAAATACAATACTCCAAATATGTTCAGACCAAAGCAGAGTATAGCAGGACTATTATCTCCTTAAACTCTGGGCAATCTGTCTCTCTTAATTTGTCCTATGTCTTTTTCAGCTATTTTTTTTTAAACTTTCTGTACCATACTATAAAGCTTATTTTTTTGTTCTTTCATTTCAGTTTTCTGACTCTGTGACCCATTTGGGGTTTTCTTGACAAAGATACTGGAATGGTTTGCTTTTTCCTTTTTTAGGTCAATTTATAGATGAGGAAACTGAGACAAACAGGATTAAGTGACTTGCCTGGGGTCTGGCATTCTATCCACTGCACTACCTAACTGCCCCTATTGAGCTTACAATCCACTAAATCCTCCAGATACTTACTAGAGGAATTGCTATCTAGGCATACATCCTCAATTTTGTACTTTTGAAGTTGATGTTTTTAACTCAAATGTGAGATCTACACATTCTCCATGAAAGAATCTCATTTTCTTGGATTCTACTTATGCTCTGGCCTATCAAGCTCTTTTTGGATGCTGAATCAGATTTCCATCCTGTTGCTGACTGACCAACCTCTCCTGTCTATCACATGGAGAAAGCAATGCAAGGAACTTACAGAAAGAGACATGAACATTCCAAGAAACTGAAGAGCTCAGTTCAAATCCTCAGTTGTGACTTAATTGAAATAGAGTTGACATGGCAGAATAGCAGACCACAAAATACCTGGGGAGAAGAAAACCAGATAAAAATAAAAAAGAAAGCAGACAGAATTAGAGTCATCACAGCTGAATGAATTAGTTTTCTATCTAAAGACATATTGAAACCATAATGGAAATAAAATCAATATGATAGAATTCTGGAAGCTAAGGAAAAGAAGTAGAGAAAAAATAGCAAGATGGATAAAATGAATGAATATTGGTTAAAAGAAAAGAGAATATTCATCCAGGAAAAAAGACTTATGGGGAATGTTATAAAATTGGATTACTTGAATAATAATCATGTAGAAAAAATACTGGACTTATTCTTGGTCACAGAGGTCATAGTAGAAGAGAAGCCAGGAGATTTTGGCTAAATATAAGGAATAATAATTCTTCCTGACAATTAGAATTATTCAAAAGTAGAACAGGATGTCTTGGTAATGACACTGGATTATAGACTCTTTGACCACTTGCCAGAATGTTTTAAAGTGGTGCTCAGGTTTGGGCAAGACTAGATGACCTCTGAGGTCTGCTCTGACTCTGAAGTTCTGTCATTCTGTACATTTCACCAAACCTCAGAGCATCAGTATAAAGGATTTGATGTAAGGACAATCAAGAAAGCACAGGAGGCCAAGGGAACTGAATAGACCTTAATGAAACATATCAGCAGTCATAAAAACAAAAGCCCATACCACCTGGAGGCTAGGAAGAGTAACAGGATGCCAAGCTAGGAGAACTGGGAATTGTCCTGAGATGGAAAAGGCTGATGGGAATGTTCCTCCCCAAAAGCTGGAAATCAGGCCAAGTCACTAAGAGCATACACAAAGAAACCATGCAATTGTTTAGGAATGAGATCAAGAAACCTAAAACGAGAAAAGAGATACAGGTTGTGAGAGATGAAAGAAATAAGGGGAAAACATTCCTCAACTCTATAGGTAGATGAGGCTGATAAGAGATGATAGTGAAAAGGTAGATCCTTATTCATTCTGGGATTTTCTTCTCTCTCTCTTTGCTTTTTTTTTTTTTTTTAATGTGTAGGGGAAGTCACCTGGAATCAGATACCTAGAATGAATACCACCTGTGATCAAAGGGTGGAACACCAAACCAAGGTAGATAAGAAAGTGGTGAAGGAGGGCTTTAAAGCAAAGATACAAGTCAAATGCTTCAGTGGATTAAAATCTGAAGGATCTAGTACCCTGTTGCCAAAAATAGGTATGGAGATAAAGGTTGGTACTATAAAACTTGAGTATGACCGTAACAGAAGTCTGTCTTTCCAGTTTTTCTTTGAATTCCAAATTAAACCCCATCCTCTAGAGCAGGACTTCTTAAACTTTTTATACTCATGAATCCTTTTTGCCCAAGAAATTTTTACGTGACCCAGGGCATATAGGTATATAAAATAGGTATGCATAACCTTTTACTGTTGCCCATTTTTGTGACCCCCACATTCAGTTATGCAATCTCATATGGGGTCAAAACTCACAGTTTAAGACGTTAGGTTCTAGAGGAAGTCTTTCCCCAAAACTCCTAATTCTAGTGTCTTCTCCCTTTTAATTAATTACTGGGGATTTTTTTCCTTTTTTGATTGGTATTTATAAATTACTGGTATGAAAATGAAAATGTATCACTAAAACACCAAAATTGGGGCAGGGAATGACTTTATTTAGATTCTAGCATTTGGATTTTGAAGGGACTTAAATTATTATCTAGTTCAATACTTTCTTTTTAAAATAAAGAAACCAAGGCAGAGAGAGACAAAACAACCTGCTCAAAGTCATACAGGTAATTAAGTGCCAGAGCCATGATACAGAGTCATAGCTTTAGTCATGCATTTTAAGCCAAAATAAAAGAAGACTAAGAAGAAAAGACAAGTGTCTTACCTGCCTTTAAGGGCTGCTATGAAGCAGGGTTTCCTGTATAGCAGAGGAGTTCCCATGTAATCTATTGAAAGTCAGTCCCTTAAGACCCAAGATTTGGTTTGATATCAATTTGTAATCCCTGCTATGGAAGAGGCTGAGGATAATGGATCACTTGAGCTCAGGAGTTCTGAGCTATAATAAACCAAATCAATTGAATGTCTTCATTAATTCTGGCACTATATATACTAAGCACTCAGGAATGGTAGGGAGGGAAGAATACTGGCTTCCAGGACACTTAAAGAAGGGTGAACCTAAGTCAGGTCAGAATTAGAGAAGCTCAAAGATCTTGTGTTAATCCATATTGGTATTTGGTCTGTGAGTGGGATCTATACTTCCAGACTGGGCAAGATAAAGACACCCAGTCACAAACAACCTAAACAAACAAACAAAAAACCCAGTCTCTATCTTTTATGAGGCCTTTATTGCCTATTAGTACAATAATGTCTTAGTTTAACTTGTATTTCTAACTAGTTTCTCCCTTTTTCACATAGTCTACCACACAAATTACCAAATTTATGTTCCTAAAGCACATTCCTAATAATGTCACCCTGTATTTAAACATTTTCAATGGCTCCATATTGTCCCTAGGATAAAGGATGGCAACTTCTGCGTGGCTTTTAAAACTTTCCACGATGTCTCTTATTTACCTTCCCAGTTTTATATCCTATCATTCTCATTCACATACTCTATTCAAATTGGCATACTACCCAAATCATAATCCATCTCTTGCCTCCTGACTAGGTCACTCATATCTTGAATGCATTCCTTCATCCCTTTTGCATCTTAGATTCCCTGGGTTATTTGTTTTTTTCAAAATGCAGTTCCAATGCTACAAGGGCTTTCCTAATCCTTTCCTAGGCACTGGAATTCCTTCCTGGTGAAATTACTCTATATGCACACATTAATATATTTATACATTAATACATGTATGTATGTATCCATGTATGTTTGTATGTATTTTTTACATTGTCTCATAAGATTATGAGCTCCTTGAGGGCTGGGACTGTTTTGTTTCTGTTATTACATACCCTTCACCTAGCAGAATATTTTGCATATAGTAGATAGGTAAGAAATAATTGTATTGAATTACCTTGAATTAAAAGTAATTAGTTAGAAATTTAATCAATATAGATTGATTTAATCAATATAGATTAGGTCTGATTAACTTCAATACCAAGGGAAAATCAAGTAACATAGTGCTTCTTTAAGAAGTGAACCATTTGGCTGTTAAAAAAGGCAGGTTACTTTTGCATAAAGAAGAAAAAAATCAGGAAGACTGTGAGGGGAAGATAATGCCTTTTTCTTAGATGAATTGTTCAGTGGCTTCATTGAGAAGGAAAGGAACTTATGTTTAATAGAAACTATTTATTCATGTCTAAAAAACTGTTTCCAAATGAGATGTGAGCAATTTGGTTGGCAGAAGGACAGAAAATAGATTTTTGTAAAAATATTTTAAAATTTAAGTCACCATGTAAAGGGTATAACATGATGAATATAATTCTTATGTGAACAGTTTGGTGACTGAGACAGGAAAATAACTTATTCAATAAAAAACTTGTTTCAAGCTAGTGTGAAGAAATAGATATCAGAGTTGCAAAATATGAAGAGGACTTGGTTGAGAACTAAGAAATAGCTGATGCCCCAGGGTTTGTGATTCCATGGCTCATTTACATATTGCAGCTTTTTAATTGTTAAGGGGTTAAAGTTTACAAAATGATAAATGAAATAACTACTATGAGAGAATGGAATGATTAAGACTATTGATTTTGTAGTTGTCAGGATCTAAGACCACCCCCTCTTTTTATTCCTCTCTTTTACTATTAGGGGAAACCCTGTTTTGCAGAGCTAAGGCCCAGCAAGCAAGTTGTGCCCTGAGCTTGGCATAACAACAATCCTTTGCACTCACCCTCTGGAGTAAATTGCTACAACTAAATCAAAGAACTGATGGTCCTTGAGCAAGAGCAAGCACCAACAAGCCTAGACATGAAGCCTTGATATGAATGGACTTTTTGTCACTAGGAATGCTTGCCTCACTGTTGCTGTTGTGCCTCACCACTGTTGCTACACTACACTGTTTGATTCTTTGTCTAGCCACAAGTATATAAATTAAGGTCTAGCCCCACTGCCTTGGGTCTCCTACTAGAGAAGGCCCTGACACACATCAAATTGCTCTCCTTCCACAGAATAAAGAAAGTTTTTTGCTTATAACCTGTGTGAGCTCTTTGATATTTTTGGAGTTAAGAGCAGTTGTAAAACCTCTGCAACTTTGGTCATTGACATACCTAACAGAACAAGAAAGCTGGTGAGTTTTTCACCTAATTCAAGTAAAGTGAGTCACTGAGTATCAGAAGGCTCCAATTTGAATTATTGAGAGGTAAAACACCTGCCTGGGGAAGAGAGATGTGAACAATTGAGTAAATTCTCAGCAGGGCATGGGAAATAAGGATCTTGGGGAGCTGTGGCAAGAAACCAGCATCTGCTAAGTCATTAGAGGAGAAGACTATAGCTACCACTTATTGATTGGCCAGAGAAAAGCTGATTCTCATTAGAAAACAGCCGAATTGTTTGCCCTTTAGTGTCATCTAAGTTATGAGAGAAGGTAAAACCTCTCATCTCTGGCCATCACTCTCTTCCGCCTTCTCTAGCATGAAAGAGAAAGGCAGAAAGGGAAAATATGGGTTTTGTTGTGGAAAAAGCTGACTGATAGTTGGTTGGATGTCACAGAGTACTAGCTAGTGAAAAACTGGATAGTCTTGTCAGCAAGGCACAGAAAAATCCAGGATGATCAATTTTGTAGATATCTGGCTTTAAGGGAAGTGACAGATAGTACAATAGTATGACACTTTCTCAATGCACTTTCCCAAAAGTGTTCAAAGAACTTGTATCAGTCCAAGAGTAGAAAAGATTTGGCCAGAAAGATTCTAGTGAGTACAAGCAGAAAAGTTGTTAGCAGTGTGTCATTTGAAAATTTACTAGAGTGCCCTATCTATGTCTCAAGTTTTAGGAAAATTTCACTGGGGTTTCTAATATATTGTTACTTAAAAATTAGAAGCTACTGTACCAGTTTTGGCCATTCAACATTTATTTAAGCATATTAAATATTAGTAAAGAGAGAGAGAATAGGCTGTGTGGCTACTCCTTCCATGTTCCAGGCAGAGAGAGAGAGAGAGAGAGAGAGAGAGAGAGAGAGAGAGAGAGAGAGAGAGAAAGCTACCTTCTGGTACAGAAGAGAGGCATCCCTTCCATACTGCTCAAAGCTAATTAGCTAGCATCATTCAAATTTATTGGTTTACTAGACCTGAGGGTGGTCCATGAGCAGTATGTGCTGAGGTTAGAGTACAGAAGACAGATCCCCTGAAGGGAAGGCTTTCAGGTAGGTGTGGTTTTAATTTCTAATTGTCTCTATTCACAATCCAAGGTCCTACTACATTTCCTTTGAAATTCTCCTGACTCTGGGCGAGCCTTAAGAAAGGTCAGGCAAGGCTCTCTTGGTCTCATAGAAGCCCATTATTTTCTCATAGCAGACAAGTGGTTTCATGTGGTTCTGATGGTCCTGAATCAACCAATGATATCAAGGTTTATAATACATAATTGTGAGTTACTCTGAACACATGGGTTTTCCACACCCGTGTGCCCATACTACAAGTTAATATGTGTCCACTTTCACAAAAGATAGTGTATTGGTGAGTGTAACCCAAGTTTATTTGTGGATTGTGAAGTATTGATTATTTTTACATTTGTTAGTTAATAAGCACTTATTAAGCACCTACTATGTGCCAGGCACTGTGCTAAGCACTGGAAATATAAAAAGATGCAAAAGAAATCCCTGCCCTCAAAAAGCTAACAATCTAATAAGGGCAACAACAAGGAAACAAATATTCATAAGCAAGCTATATGCTGAAAAAAGTATTTAAAAGTGGCGGGGCATTAGAATTAAAAGGGGCATATTAGAACATCTCATATAAATGACTTTTTTTTTTTTTTTGCTATTATGGAAAGGCCTGTGGTGGCTGGGAAATAAAATAATGGGATGAATGCAAAAGAATAATATAAGGCTTCAGAACTGACCCCAAGAAGGGGGGGTGATCATACTCCCCAACTGCAGTCATTTGTTCCACCATCTATGAGCTTTATGTTCTAATGGAAGTGGCATCATTTCTAGGGATTCTATTTCTTTCTTGTGGCTTGTCTTCTCTCTTACAGTCACCTTATCATTGGGCTCCACCACCCTGCTTCTCCCCCATTATGATTCCTCTTGGCTTTTGGGTATCTTTGATGGACTTACAAAGGGTTGGGGTCAAACTCTAGGGGTGGGAGAGGTGTCAACTTATTTCCTAATATGACTGCATCTAGCCTGGGTTGTTCTGTCATTTCAGTCATGTCCAACTCTCTGTGACCCCATTTAGGGTTTACTTGGAAAAGATTCTGAAGTTGTCTGACATTTCCTTCTCTGGCTCATTTCACAGATGAGGAAATTGAGGTAAACAGGGTTAAGTGACTTGTCCAGGGTAACACAGTTAATAAGTATCTGAGGTCAGATTTGAACTCTGGAAGATGAGTCTTCCTGACTACGGGTCTAGCAATCCATCCACTGTACCACCTAGCTGCTTTAAAGGCTCTATTCTGCTCTGAAGAGTTTCCTCATCCCTTACCCCATCTTCAAATGAAAACTAGGCCATCTTTTATCCCAATTCTTACCTAACCTTTAACCACTGAAAAGGTGTTGCCTCAGCCAAACTGAGACTTGGGAAAGACCTTAGCTTACAAAGGCCAAAGTCTCCCACTACAAACAGGGCCATCTCCAGTCATTTTGACCTGTGTCTTGCCACTGGACTCTGATGACTCTGGAAAAGAGCATGAGGTAGATGACTGAACAGCTCTGCCTTATTTAAATCCAATTCCTTTGCAAGTCAAGACATGACCCTGCTGATATCATTGCCTCCTCTAGAACAGAAGACAAACAACGATAAATGACAACAAACCAGTATTCCTATATATAATTGAAACCATGAGGTTGTAAACTTCATGAAGACAAGGGCCCTGTGATATTTATTTTCTTATCTCCCTCACCAGCACTAGCACTGTGAAATGTGCAGCTTATAATAAATACTAGCTTAATTGAATTGGAAAGATGTAGGCTTGATCAATCCTGCTGGTACCTAGTGTCTGTGAGATGGGGCTGCTACTGTAATAATGTTCTGGTTGGCTCCTCCTGACACAGAAAAAGAAGTTGAGCACTCCAAAATGTGACTTTTTACCTTGCACTTTGAGGATGAATTTGACCAGAAAAGCAGGCGATGGCTGTGTGGTACAGTCACTGGATTTCCATGTCTTTTTTTTTTCTTTCATTCAAAATAACAAGCTGGGCTCTATTGTTCCTTTAAAATCCTAGAAATCACAGGACTGGTGCTCCCATGTCTGGTGCCAAAGACAATCTGGCAAACAAGGGAGACTTTTTCACCCACATTCAATTCTCCTTGAAACTTTTTCCCCCTTTTTTCCCTCTTAAACAAAGATGCCAAAGTCAACAAACTACAGGACTATGGAAACAATGTGACTAAGCACTTTTATGAGCAGCTGGGTCTCTAAGTTTAGCATCCAGCTCCTTATTATATGTGTATTTATAAATTATTTTGCTCTTTTGTCCAACTGGAAATCCTGATCAGAGTCTAAAATTGGACATCAAAACAATTCTAATTATTCCCAGATTTTTCCCAAGAGCTGGGAATGGTCATAGGAAATTTCAAGCTCTATGAACTGCCTCACTGTTTTCCGTACATGATTTCCCCTTACATTGGAGAATAGCACTCAGGTTGGTTCTAACATTTACATGTCCATAGAAAGAAGTCTTCATGTCCCCAATTTATATTCTGTTTATATACTCTCCCCCTCTTAGTTTTCTACAATTACAATAGGGCTTATTATCTATCTTCTATATAAGAATGCACAAAAGGAGCTGGGCAATGAATTTAGTCTTGTACTTAGGTGGGATAAAGTTACCTGTCTTTGAGGATAAAGACCTGGATAATCATCAGATTCCAGAATACTAGTAACTTAACCATTGGAAAGATGACTCCAGACTGATTTGCAAAGCCTCAGCAGTTGAGTAGTACTAATCCCTTATCTAAAATATTAGCTTTTTGCCCTGGGCTGTTTTTCTTTGTTAAGGCAGTACCAGGCCATAACATGGAGGTTGCCTAGATAAGTATAGCAGTGCTTTGCCCCAGAGACCCAATATGCCTTCCCCATTAGCAAGGCTAGAGGGCTTGAAATTCTACTGGCTTATGTGCCTATGATATTTACCAGATAGTTTTATTTTAAGCAAGCCCAATTCATATGAAAATGTGCATTTACAAAACAAATAAATAAGGAGAGATCATTCCCATTAAGAGAGATTCCTTCTGTTTTAAGGAAAGCTCTTTTCTGTAAGGGACTGTTTATTATTTAAAGGTTTTCTTTAAATAACATACTTTCCTTTTTGAACTCAGCATAAAGAAGCTACTTGGTGTGATCTTGAGGACAAGCGATATGTATCTAAGTTCTGATTTTGCCACCACAATTTTATAACTTCTTTGTAAGCTATTAAACTTCTCTGGGCAGCTAGGTGGTGCCATAGTGCATAGAGTGCTGTTCTTGGAGTTAGTTAGACTCAGCTCCCTAAGTGTAAATCTGGCCTCAGACCCTTATTAGCTGGACAAGTCACTTAACCCTGTTTCCTTCAGTTTCTTCATCTGTAAAATGAGTTAGAGAAGGAAATGGTAAAACACTCCAGTATCTCTGGAAAATAAACAAACAAAAAACCAACAAAAAACCAAAAAAACAAATGGGGTCACAAAGAGTTGGACACTAGTGAACCAACAAAATATCTCTGAGGCTTAGTTGCCTTCTTTGAAAAATGGGGATTTTTATTTGCTTTGTTTGACTATAGTTATTTATTAAAAGAGAGATCTGAAACTTGGGGAAAAGGGAGAGTAGTAATGGACATAATCTAATGCACAGAAGAAAAAAGCATCATAGGAGACACAAATAGAACAATTTTGATTCGACTTTGTTAAATTTAATATTTACATATCCTTTAAAAACTGTACAAAACAGTTCAGTTTCTTATACAATCCTTATTGCTTTTTTATATCTTCAATGTTTGCATTTGTTGATATTAAGTTCATAATAAAAAGCAAAGTAAATAATTATGACATATTTTAATAACTATTTAAGGTTTCCAGAGTTCCTTATAAGAGTAATTTGCTAACCAACTCAATTCAATTTAACATATAATTATTCGGGGCAGCTAGGTGGCGCAGTGGATAGAGTACCGGCCCTGGAGTCAGGAGGACCTGAGTTCAAAGCCAGCCTCAGACACTTAACACTTACTAGCTGTGTGACCTTGGGCAAGTCACTTAACCCCAATTGCCTCACCAAAAAAAAAAAAAGAAATTAAAAAAAAAAATTAAAAAAAAAAACATATAATTATTCAACAACTGCTTTTTTTTTTTTTTTGGAAGACACTACTCTAGGATCCAGAGCAAAGGAACTAACATGTCCCTCTACTCAGGGGGCTTACATTGATCTCTGATGACCCAACATGTTCACAGGTAAATAAATAAGGGGAACTTAAGGAGGTTTGAAACACTAACCATAGGTGGCATGTGAGCTGAAAGGAAACAAGATAGAAGTTCTAAAAGGAAGAAGAAAGTGTGGTGAGCCTTTGGGTAATAAATCCAGGAAACAACAAGTGGGGTAGTTTGGCTCTTTTATCCACTCATTCATATAGAAACACAAGGTAATTTTAGGGGGGAGAGAAAGCAGTATCAAGGAGTAAAGGAAAGGGAGGAGAAGGGAATAAAGATTTATATGTTAGCTGCTATGCGCCAGGCACTGTGCTAAATCCTTCTGCAGATGCAATATCACTTAATCTTCATAATGACCCTACCTATTATGATCCCCGTTTTACAATTGAAGAAACTGAGGCAGTTTGGCTAGAATCCAAAGTGCAGGAATGAGCATTAATTAAGTCCTAGATGGCATCCCCTGGCTAAGGAATACAATACTAAAAAAAGCAACAATAAAAATAGCTACCACATGGAACTTCCACTCTAATAGGGGAGAGACAACACACAGGAGGAAGTGGTGGTTTGGGAAGGGCATTTTGGTATCTTCTTTCCAGAAGTAAAATAATACTCTTAATTTAATTTCTGGGCCCAGGACAAGGCAGAAATCAGGTTGGGAGTGGCCATGGGGGGTGTTCTAGCATAGAGTCAGACAAATGGCAAAATGACCTTGGTAGATGTTTGATTGGATAAGATATGGAGATGAAAGTGTATTTTTGCATCTCCCTACTCCTAGGAGAATGCAAGTTTATTAAGGTCAGGGACTGTTTTGTTTTTGTCTTTATATCTCTAGTGCCTATCACAAATGCTTCTCACATAGTAGGCACATTATAAATACTGTTGAAATAAATTGAATCTGGTAACATATTTGAGAATAACTAACTTTAGAACAAGTGTGTCTCAAACTGGATAGATGTAATATGGAAAAAAAATTAAATAGATGTTTTCTTTTAAAGCTAGTTTAATGAAGTCTAAAATATAGAATGTTCTATACAATAGAATAGGGATTCAAATATTGTTACTTGGACTATTATAATAGCCTCCTAATTGTTTTCCTTAGTTCTAGGCACTCCTCCTCTTTAATCCAACCTCCACAAACCTGATGTGATATTTCTCTTAAAGCATGGGTCTTACCATGTCCCTCCCTTGCTTGAAAAGCATCATTGGTTCCCATTGACACTAGGATAAAACAGAAACTCCTACACCCAGCTTTAAAGCCCCTCAACAATCTACCAGCAATTCAATTTTCCAGCCTGGCTTTGAGTTATTCTTTTTCATACGCTCAATATTCCAGCCAAAGTGGATTATTATGAAGTGAGTGTGGAAATGTGTGTGGGAGCTACCCTATGAAGGCTTTTAGGTACCAGGTTGACTTTACGTTTTATCTTAGGGACAACAGGGAATCACTGAAGTTTTTTGGGTCAGAGAATGACATATTTGGGACATATTTTAAGAATATTAATTCGACAGCTGTGAAGAGGGTGGATTACATATAACTATGGCAGGGGGGGAAATTGATGCAGAGCTATGTCATATGGAAAGAACAATGAATAATGGATAGAGAGACCTGGATTCAAATCTAGAAATGCATTGTTGTTCACTCTTTTGGTTTTATCTAACTCTTTCTGAGCCCTTTTAGGGTTTTCTTGGCAAAGATACTGGAATAATTTGCCATTTCCTTCTCCAGATTATTTTACAGATGAGGAAACTGAGGTAAACAGGATTAAGTGACTTGCTCAGGGTCACATAGTTATTAAGTGTCTGAGAATAGATTTGAATTCATAAAGATGAGTCTTCCTGAATCAAGGGCCAGCACTCTATCTACCCAGCCACCTCACTGCAGATTGTAAAAATAGCCAGTAACTAATTGTATAACCTTAGCACATCAGAGCTAATAGATTATTAGAGCTAGAGGGGAAGCCAGAGATTATCTAGTTCCCTTTACCACTAGATTATTACTTGACCTCTCTGGGCTTCTGTTTCCATATGTAATACGAGGAGTTAGGCTTGCAGAGTATTTAAGGTGTTTTCTAGTTCCAAATAAAACATAAAATTCTAGAGCTTTAGAGAAAAAATAAAATGTGAAAAAACAACAATTTGATCATTGAAAATGACTGAACCAATCCACTAGACCAAATGCTTCCCACTCAGAGATTATTTTGTGATTAATATCTTTTAAAATTTTCCATTTTTTCTGTACAGCATAGATTATGTCATTGTGATTAGCTAAGTGGATCTGATGTGTCAATAGTTTGTGAGACTCAGGGGAACCATCCCAGAGGCTGTGCTACCATCTGTCATCATAGGGATTCGGGGAATGTTGCCCAAGACTGCTGTCTTTACTTTTCTGCCCAGTTGCCTCCAAGAAGAGCTCAAAGGTTTCCCCTCTGATCTTTTCAGTAGGGAACTGAGAAAGGGAAGAGAGATTTCTATGTTTAGGGACAATAGCAGTCAATTTGAAGTGACTAAGACTTTTTTTTTGAGAGAATGTAGTTTATAGAATAAAGCATAAAATCAAGGGGTTATTTTAGCAGAGAAAGATATTAAGGCAGGAATATGAAATAGAGGAGATCTGAGGAGTCATCATGTTTAGTCCCTCATTTTACAACTCAAGAAACTGAAACCCAGAGAACCAGTATTTGCACTCCAAGTGTCTGATTCCAAATCTAGAATTCATTATATGTACCATACATTTTGCATTGCATGGAAAGTGCTTTATAAACTTTGAAGCACTATTTAAATATCAGCAATGATGATGATGATGGTAGTGATGGTGATGAACATTCTTGATTTAAAATCAAATTGGGAAAAATGGAATAGACTATATCCCTTGGCAAGGAAATGAAATTTTTGCACAACCATAATGCTCAAAGAATTGTAATCCCTCCTTCTAAAAAGAAGTCTAGTTTCCTCTATATATGCAGTGAGACTAGAGAGAAAAGCAGCTATTAAATCACTGTATTTTCAATTTAATAAATTAAGTTATTCAGTTCAAAACCAAAAGACATGGATGTCCATTTTATCCTGAAGATATGATTTTATATTCAGGGGGTAAAAGTACATATTCTCAATTAAGTCTTGAAAATCAGAGTTGCTGAGTCAAAAGCCAAAAGAAGTCAATTCTGTGATCTTTAATAAATAATTCCATTACTTCTGGAAAGGAATTTATATTGTGCTTTTGTAGAACATATATGTTTATAAACTATTCTTCCTTGAAAATATGGGTAGTTCCAGTGATGGGAAACATGGAGAACACACTAAAATATGATTTTTATTACTCATGTTTCAAATAATATAATCTTTCTTTTATGCTAGGTTGATAGGCAAATATGGGATGCTTTCAGAATGATTCTTTGCCCCCAGTGACCACATCGCTGTTTTTGTCCTGATCCTCATGAATTCATTTTTACTATTGTATTTATAACAGAGTAGATAGAAACATTTTAGTTTAAATACAAATGAAAATGGCTTCAGTCAAATAAATTAACCCCATCCCATTTCAGTTTTATCCATGAACCACTCCTCCCCACCAAAAAAAAAAAATTAGGAATGCAAACGCTTAAATTAACATAAAGTACTTTCTGTTTTGTGAAGTATTTTATACTCATCATTACATTTGGTCATCATAACAACTTATATCATTATTAAATGCATTTTGTCAATGAAAGAATAATATCTCAGAGAGGTTATATGACTTACACAGGTAAGGTAAAATCAGAGGTGGGATTTAAACCTAAAACTTCCTACGTCTAAGGCCAGAATCCTAAGCAATACACTATGCCTTTCTAGATACATGCAGTTTAAAAAGAAGAAATGGAGCTTGGAGATTAAATTGCCTCAGTGGAAGGTAATCTAAACAAGAAAAGGTAAAGGACTTCCTAAGGACCTCTCTTCTCTTGACTTGTCAAACAATACAAGTAGGTAATACAAGTAATGAGCCCCCAAACTCAGTATTGCCAAGCAGAGATCAAATAATTTACCATAAGCACAGGAGGAAACAAGCAGCCAGGTGAAGAATTGAGAAAAAAGTGAAGATGATAACTAAGTACAAAAACTTCTCATAGTGTCCTATATAGTCTATATCAGCAAGATTCTAGAGGAACCCTGGCCCATATCCTTTAGGAATAGTCCCCAAGTTACAATCTAGTGACTGAATAAAGTCAATTGAATAAAGTCAATTGCAAAGGGGGAGATTGGGATAGGTGGAGATTAATTTCCACTTTGAGTCTGACAGAAGAATGATTCTCACTAGACACCTATACTTTCTTTTTGTTTGTTTGGTTTTTTGTTTTGTTTTGTTTTGTTTTAGTGAGGCAATTGGGGTTAAGTGACTTGCCCAGGGTCACACAGCTAGTAAGTGTTAAGTGTCTGAGGCCAGATTTGAACTCAGGTACTCCTGACTCCAGGGCCAGTGCTCTATCCACTGCGCCACCTAGCTGTCCCTGACACCTATACTTTCTAAAGGAAATAGAATTAAAATAATTATGCTAGCTTGAAAGAAAAGGAGAATAGGCAGCAAAAACCTGATAAAGGACAGAAAAAGTATGGGATGATCTGAATAGAAAATCTTAGTGTGAAGCACATTTTCAGCAAGGATCTTGACTGGATTAGGAGTTTCCTCCAATAACATACATCATAACTCAATCAGCCTTCTTAGTGTTACCTAAAAATGTCTGGGCCATATGCAGACTTAAGTCAGGCTCCTAGGTCAAGAGTGAAGAGAAATACTCAGAAACAGCTGAAGTCAGACAACCTGGGTGCCCAATAGTCCAATAGTAAAAAATGCATGCCAGTAGTCAGATGGAGCCTCAGTGGAAAGCCAGATTGTCTAGACCATAGAAAGTTGGAAGGGAAGTAATATAGAATATTAGAAAGGTAGGTTAGAGAACACAGAGAGCCAAGGGCACAACCAAAGAAAACATTGGCCTGATATGGACTTATTTTCCATAGGGAAACCCATGTAGGCACTGTCTCAGACCCTCCAAGAATCCCTTTTTTATTTCCCCTTATGGACATAGTCCCACCCAAGATATTTTAAGTCTGGAGAACTGTACGTGTCCTTATAAAAATAGATACCCAATGGAGAGGAATAGAGAGTTAACAACTGTTTATAAATTTATAGGTAATAACTTTATGTCATTTGTGTATGTGTGTGTGTGTGTCACGTGCATGTGTGTGTGTGTGTGTGTGTGGGAGAGAGAGAGAGAGAGAGAGAGAGAGAGAGAGAGAGAGAGAGAGAGAGAGAGAGAGAGAGATTTAATGTTTTGTTATCGGTAGAACTTTCAAGATAGGTAAGCATCCTTTCTTTTGGTTGTAGAAGCCTAAATAATGTGAGCAAACTGTGATGTTCTTAGGGGAATACTAGAGTGGGGACACTAGCTAAAGAAAGATAAATATTAAGAAATCCACCAAAGTCCAAGTTAACTTCAGCTTTGGACTATAGGTTACAAAATGTCAAATGATTCTATGATTTTTATTTCTTTTAAATAGAAGTTTCTTTGCATTAATTTCCTTTCCACCTTTCCTTGGCCAATAATCAAATTAAAAACAACTCTACTAAGGATCCATATAATGTAGTAAACATTTCTAAAACAACAACAACAACAACAACAACAACAAACCATGAAATTACATTGTTTAAATGCCTGGGGAACCAAGCACAGGAACAATAATATCTTATGTGTTATAAACATCAAGCCCAAAACATTGTGAACATGAAAATAAGAGCTGGGAAGGGAACTACCTCAACTCAGTTCAAGAGGGGAAAAAAGCATTACAGAGGCATTAGGATAAAGTTGCTTTAATTGGAGAAGTCGGCTGGGGGCCGATGAGCTTCAGGACTTCCATGTTCAGAACACCAGGGACTCAAAGAATAAATTGACTCCAATGAATAAGAAATCAGTTTGCAAGAATAATGGACACAATTCTTCCGGGTGTTGAAGTCACCCCCAGGTAGCAAGTTCAGTTCTTAAAGAGCTTCATTAACTTTTTCTGGCCACAAGGGTACTATTCAAAGCACCTACTCCTAACATTTGGTTTATTCTTCTCTTGTTGACTGCACCCTGGTGGCCTCAAGAAGTTAATGCACCCCCACCCCAAATGTTTAACTCAGTTTAATCACTGGGGATAATGGAGCCCAACTCAAGTTTTAAGAACCAAGAAGTATCAATAGATTAAAGAAAAAGGAATCACTGATCCAGTTTTAAAAGAATCAGGATAGGAAATGATGCAGAATCAGTTGTATAAATGAATGAGTTAATGAATCTATAGAAGAAGTAACTAGCAAAGTTTAAGTTAGCTGAAATCTTCCTTCATTGAAGTATTCCTTTTGGGGGAGATTCTAGGGAAAAAGACAGGCTTTTATAATGAAATATAATTTCCATTCCATCTCAATGGATATTTTGTTTCCTGAAATGTCATATCTATGTGGTGGCACAGATATAATGTCTACATATTTTCACACTTCATTCATATGTTCTCTGAGTCCATTGATAGAAAATGAATAAATGACTAATTTTTAATTAAAAGTATAACAGTGCATCCAGTGCAGTAGGGTTCTATTTGATAAATTGCCTCTTCCTCTATTGTAAATGATTCCCTGGAAGTCTTGAAGAGTTATTCACTAACCAAAACTCTACAGTTCTCTCCTTTCCCAGGGCAGGCTCAAGGCTGTGGCACCAAAAACTACTTATAGACCTTGCACAGATGATATAATATTCTCTATTAATTTGATAAAACTTATACCTAGGTGGAGAAATATTGTGGTATTTGAAAGTGATTGCCAAAAGATGCGGAGTTTGTGTTAAGAATTCCAGGAAGTCAGAGTCATCCAAAGATTGTGAAACTTGGGGAATCGATCTCTATAAATTTTTGGCAAAGGTTGCCCCATAGCTTTAATGTGGTGATGGAAAATCCATTGATATTTCTTATCCAGTGTACTTTTCATGATTTGAAAAGGATTCCATCCTCATCACTTTATTCAAAGAGCTTACTTTAAGGTCTTAAAGTTTCTTTAACTACCAAATGCAATGATCAATTCTCATATGTTATTCTTTTTTGTGTGTTTTCTGTGACTTTCAACACTACTGATCTTCCTTTCTTATTATTTACCTTTTCTTCTCTTGAATTTCATAGCTTTCCTCTCTCCTGGGACTCCTCCTTCTTGGTCATTTCAGTCATGGAGGTAGCCTATGAGGCCTGGAGGTAAGATTTAGAATGTCATGTATGGAGCACATCAATTAAAATAGTACAATGGGAGCATATAATGTATATGGGGAGAGTGATAGATAATTAGGCTAGAAAATAGGCTAAAGTCAGAGTATTTATTAAGCATTTATTCATATATAGTATCTATTTAATAAATGTTTATTAACTAATTGATTTACTATGTGCCAGACATTTTGCTATGAGCCAGACATACAAATACAGGCAAAAAGAAAAACAGCCTGTCTTTAGGGAACTTATGTTTCAATAGGTGAAGACCACATATAAAAGTAGAGGTAGAAGGAAAAACTCCCCACACAGGAGCAAAGAAGTCATGGGCTGAGTGAGGGTGGTTATCTATGGTTCTTCCTCAAATGGAAGTTCTAATAACAAACTCACCAATTAGAGGAGGAGACCCAAAAGGCAAAAGCATTTCCAACATGAGAAGGTGACTTGGAAAAAAGTGGATAAATAGGTTAGGGATTCATGAGTTGAGTCAGGTGTGTCATAATAATGGCTTTGTAAAGATTGTGAAGGGTTTTAAATACCAGCAGAATTTGTGTTTTATAATAAAGACAATGAGTATCTGGTGAAATTTCTTGGGCAAAGAGATATAGCCAGATTTCCCATCAGGAAGGCCATGGATCTATCTCCTTAGCTAAGTCAGTATTGAGAAACGAAATGGTGTAGTTTAAGCACAATTGGACTAAGAGTCAAAAGTTGCTATTCAGGTTCCAGATCTGATACTATTTGACCTTCCAAAAGCTATTTCTTTCTGGGCCACAGTTGACTTCTCTGTTAAATGAAACAATTGAGCACTTACCCTCTTCAAGCTCTGAAATTTGTATTTATTATTATTATTATTTACTTTCCTTGTCACCTTCCCTGTGGGAGGTCAAACGACCTACTGAGATAGTTATGAATCATCAGTGCTAGGAGTGCACCAAGCATTGCACTAAAAACTAAAAACATATAAAACGGGGGAAATGCAGCTTATATTCTAAAGAGGGGACATGCCATGTATGTAAATAGGTGTATACAAGATTCATGTAGAGTAGACAGAAAGGAGGCTTAAAGCAATAGCGTTCCAAATTCATGCTTTCTAATTCTGCCCTCTTTTATCTCTGCTTTTGTTCTTTCTCTTCTCCATATCTAGAAGAGGCTCCTGATGCCACATTTCCATCTGTTGTTTTTTCCCCTTCCTTAAAGACCCAATTCAGATGCTTCCTGCAGAAGATGGCATATGAAAACTCTTGAAGGAAGGCAGAAATTCTAAGAAGTGAGAGGAAAAACATAGCATAATAGGGGGAAAAATTGAACCTGAAGTCAGAAGACTCAGATTTCTGGAATACAACAAAATATTAATCTATGAAGTCATGGTAGCTAGCATGGATATAACATAATAGAAGAAACATTATCCTAATTTTACTGATTAGGAACCAGAATCTGAGAGATTTAGTCCAAGATGTCCTCTGTAATACACCCAGCAAGTCATCATCCGGTGTTTTCTTCCACTTGTGGATAGGTTTAATTTTAGGAAGTTTTTCTTATATAAAATCTAAAATCTTCAAAATTTCTACTCTTTGTTCCTAATAAAAAGAACCAAAATCACATAATTTAAAAGTCTGGAAAGACCTCAGTGGCCATCTCTTCTTGCTCATACTCAAAAAGTTTCTTAACTATCACATACCCATTAAGTGGTTATCCCATCTCTGCTTGAAGACCGCTAAAGAGAGAGAACCCCTAACCTTTGCAATCAGCCTAGTAACCCATTTTGGTTTTGGAAAGCTTCAATTCAGCCATCTAGGGTCAAATGGAACAAATCTAATTCCTTTTTCCATGAGATAGTCCTTTAAATACTTTACAGCTAATTCCTTTAAAACTATCATTTCATTCCTGGGTCTTACCCAGACAAAGCGTATAGTTTCTTCAGCCAGTTCACATATAGCATACAGTTTCTTCAGCCAGTTCACATATAGCATGTACTTAAGACCCTTATCAATGGCAGTTTGACACTGTTGATCACCTGAATACTCTTCTGTCTAGGTTTTCATGACACTAATCTCTATATTCTCCTTCCTACCAATCTGACCTCACCTTCTCTATTTCTTTTGCTGGATCTTTATCGAGGTCCCACTCACTAAAATTAACATCACACAAGGCTCTGTTTTGGGTCCCTTTATCTTCTCACTTTATACTATTTCACTTGCTGATTTCATCAACTCCCATGGATTTAATTATCACCTCTATTCTGATGCTTCTAGCCCTAATCTTTTCACTAACCTCTAGTGACAATCTCTAATTGTCTATTAGACTTCTTGAACTGTGTGACCTGTAGATATCTTAAACTCAGCACATCCCAAACTAAACTCAATGTCTTTCTCCCTAAACCCTACCCCTTCCAAACTTCCCTCTTGCTATCAAGGCTACCACAATTCTTCCATACCTGAGGCTCACAACCTAGGTGTCATTCTTAATGCCTCACTATGTCTCACACCCAACCCTCTGATCTTTTGCCAAGATGTTTCTATTTTTACCTTTGTAATAACTCTATCATACGCCCTTTTTCTCCTCTGACATTGTCACCACCATGGTGCAAAACTTCTATTGCTATTATTATGTGTGAAGACATATGGAAAATTGCAACAGTTTTCTAATTGGTTTTCCTTTAGCACAATACACTTTTAGCATAATGCAGGTCTATCCCTATGGTAGGCCATCTTCTGCACAGCTGTCAAAGCTATATTCTATGGGACAGCTAGGTGGCTCAGTGGATAAAGCACTGGCCCTAGATTCAGGAGGACCTGGGTTCAAATCCAGCCTCAGACACTTGACACTTACTAGCTGTGTGACCTCGGACAAGTAATTTAACCCTCATTGCCCCACTCCCCCAAAAAGTTATATTCTCAAAGCATAGGTCTGACCATGTCACCCCTTTACTCAATAAACTCTTCTGGCTACCTATCACTTTCAGAAGAAAAAAACATAATAATCCTGTGTTTGCTGTTCGGAGTTCTTCATAACCTGCCCCCCTCTACTTTTCCAGTCTTCTCACATACTCTTTGTTTCAGTGACATTGGCCTCCTTTCTTTTCCTCACACAAGATCCTCCATCTCCCAACTAGGTGCATTTTCATTGACTCTCCCACGCCTTCAATATGCCTCTGTCTCCTGAATGCTGATTTCTTCAAGTCCCAAGGAAAATCCCACCTTCCACAAAGAGTCTTTCCTGAATCCCCTTAATTCTAATGCCTTCTCTCTGTTGATTATTTACAATTTATCCTGTGCATAGTTTACTTGTACAGAGGTGTTTACATGTCATCTCCCCCATTAATGAGCTCTTTGATAGAAGAGGCTATCTTTTTTTGTCTTTCAGTGGATCTCCATTACCTATTAAATAAAATACTAACTCATTAAACTGGTATTCAGAATCCTCCTTGATTTGACTTCAACCTGTCTTATTTCACATTATTCCCCTTCACATATTTTTGTGAACTCTAGCTATTCCTGTGCTTCACTCCATACTTCTTAAATATCCACCCCCTTTTGAGAGCTTTCTCTTTCTTTCATTAAGTCTTCCCTGATCTCTGTAAATGAAAATGTTCTTTCCCTCCTCTTATTTTTAGAGAACATTGCCTGTATCTTTTCTTTTGGCCTGCTACAATCTACCTTGTATTACATTTATTTATGTACATGCATTATCATCTTTCCTTTTCACTGTAAGATGCTCAAGGGCAAGGGCTTTTTCTTCTTTGTATTTTTAGATGCCCAGCTGTTAGAAGAAACTTAGATGATAATTGAATTGAATTGAATTGAAAGCATGCATAAGAGCTATGCTCTAACCATCACGGTCTACCCTCCTTACCCCCAGCTTTACCTGCTGTATATATAGAATTAGATAATGCAGCAGTACTCAGTTGAGTTTTAGGAAGCTGCTTCCATCCAATCTGGAGTTTTGTCTATCTCTGTCTCTTGGGCTCTTTATCTTACTGTCTGTCTCTCTCTCTTGACCATTCTTTCTTCCTCACCCACCCACCCTGGTTCTATCAGTGCTATACTAGCAATAGATCTAGGCTCTGTCCTCTACCTTCAACTCCAAATCTAATCAGATTTCTTTCAGCACTCATGTCTTCATGGTTAGATGGTACTAGTCACCTCACATGTGGTAATTCTTATTCTAGTTTACCCTTCACACTGATGCTCTAGAATTCTTCAGTGCCAATTGTGTTACTTCTCTCTAAAGCTTCAACATAAGGTTCACTTAAATTCAAACTTAGAACCCTCAGTTCATCTCTAATCTCTTATATTTACCAAATGTGTGATCTGAAGAATTCCCTTAATGTTTCTGGAGGCTTCAGTTTCTTCTTATTAAAAGGGGGGAAATTACATTCACACTACCTCTCTCACTGGACAGTTAAATTTTTAAAAACTATTTAGGGGCAGCTGGGTGGCATAGTGGATAGAGTACCGGCCCTGGATTCAGGAGGACTTGAGTTCAAATTCGGTCTCAGACAGTTGATACTTACTAGCTGTGTGACCCTGAGCAAGTCACTTAACCCCAATTGCCTCACCAAAAACAAAAAAACAAAAATACAAAACTATTTAGAACTTTGAAGGACATATACATTTGAATCATTTTCATTATGTAAGAAGGAATCTCAGAGATTAACTACTCCAAAAAGGCTCATTTTTATATGAAAAAAAAAACCGTTGCCTAGGGAAACTGAGTTACTTGTCCATGTTCATACAGCAAGCTAGTAGGTAGCAGAACTAATGGGATCTGAGAATATGGAGTCCTCTGGCTCCAAATAAAGTATTTTTCTACTATTCCACACTGCAATGATTCTGCATTGCCTACCAAATAGCACATTGTTTACTAATGGTAGAATTCAAGGCTCTTTACAATTTTTTAAACTTCTCTTTCTAGCCTTTATCTCATACACTTCATCTTTACTCTTTGGCCTAATCAAATTTAACTACTCATAGATCATGGACCATGTATCATGGATCATAGATTTATGGTTTTAAAGGGGCCTTGGAGATCATTGAGTCCAACTTCCTCATTTATCACATGATCATCTGATGCCCAGAGATTAATTCCAAAGTCAGATAGTGACAGAGACAAAATTAGAATCCAGATTTCCAAACACCAATTTCATTTCATCATGCTTCCTTATTCTGTCTTCTCTCACCTCTTCTTTTGTTTCTATTGTTCCCCACATGTAACATGCAACATTTCTATCTGTTGAATGCTTTCCTTTCCTTCAAGGATCAACTCAGATGCCAACTTTGCATGAAGACTTCCATGAATCCTCTGCCCCCCAAGGGAAATTAATCTCAGATTTCTCATGCATTTTGTTTTTTCTTTATACATATACCATCTCCTCTATACTACAGTTAATTTGTATTCCTATCTTTCCCCCTTAGATTATAAACTTTTTGAGAGCAAGGTATGATTCACATTTATTTTTGTATCTCTATATCACCTACCACTGTATTTGTACACAGTGGTTTCTCAACAAATATTTGTTGAATAAATGAAAGAATGAGATGCCTGAACTTTCTTTGTACAGGCTTTCTCCCATCAAAGAGATCTCTTTTCTTTCTTGTCTTGTTTTTTGTTTGGTGCTATTCCCTTGGCATACTGCCCCTGGAACTGGCTTCCTCCATGGAGCCAAACCACAAGTAACCAGAAGTCAAATGCATGTCATATTTGTACTACTTAGAAAGAACCTTAGCACTTTTAGTGATCTCTTCTGTTTACTTTCTTGTGCACTTATCCTCTGAATGATTGATCTGCCTTGAGATTTAATATTCTGCATCTCAAATTACATTAATTACCTCCCTTCATTTTTGTTGACCTATAATCAACAAAGATAGTGTTTATTTAACAGAAGAATAAATTCTGTTTTGACTTTTTCATTTTTTCCCCATTGGAAATGGAGATAAGAGGTGGAATGCCCTGGTTTGTTTGTTTGTTTGTTTGTTTGTTTGTTTTATCAACTTCTTAGCAATTCTCCTCCTAAAGCAGGAGTATGAACCTTTTTTTGCATGTAAAATAAACTGCTTTGGCAATTTGGTGAAGCCTCTGTATAACTTAGCAGAATAATATTTGGTTTTTTATATATAAAATAAAAGAATGGATTACAAATGAAGCCCATTATATTGTAATACAGTTATCAATGTTTGTTTGTTTGTTTGTTTTTAAGTTCATGGATCCTAGTTTAAGACACATATTAACACAATATTTATAGCAGCTTTTTACTGTGGTAAAGAATTATAGACTAAAGTGATGCCCATCAATTGGGGAATGGCTGAAGAAGTTAGGATTTATGAATGTGTTTGAAAACTATTGTGCTGTAAGAAATGATCAAGGGGATAGTTTCAGAAAAGCCTGGAAAGACTTGGATGAACTGATTCAAAGTGAAGTGAGCAGAACAAGAAAAAAATTCTACATAGTATCAATATTACAAAGATAATCAACTGTGAAAGACTTAGTAACTATGATCCAACACAACTCCAAAGGACTCAAGATACAAAATTCTATTCAGCTTCAGGTAGAGAACTGATAGACTCAGAGCACAGTTTGGAGTTTTGTTTTTGTTTTTTTTTTTTGCTTTATTTTTCTTGCCTTTTTGTTTTCTGGAATGTGGCTAATGAGCAAATATGTTTTGCATGACTTCATATGTATTATATTTCTAGCCTTTTCCATGTTATAAGGAAAGGACTAAAGAAAAGAGAGAATTTGGAATGGAAAATAAAAATAAATTTTTAAAAATCAGAGAAAAAATCACCTATCCTAGAATCAGATTATAGAAATATTTGAAATAATCTATTCTGAACCCTCCAAGAATGCATTTTTAATCTTAAAAGTATTTTATTATTTTCCAGTTTCATGTAAAGGTAGTTTTCAACATGTCTTTATAAGATTTTGAGTTCCAAATTTTTCTCCCTTATTCTCTTCCCTCCCTCCTCCCCAAGACAGAAAACAATCTGATATAGGTTTTACATGTATAATCACATTAAACATATTTCTGCATTAGTAATGTTGTTAAAGAAGAATCAGAACAAAATGGAAAAACCTCAAAAAAGAAAAACAAAAACCAAAAAAAAATAGAAACAGCATGGCTCAATCTGCATTCAGATTCCTCAGTGCTTTTTCTGGATGTGGAGAGCATTTTCCATCATGAGTCCTTTGGAATTGTCTTGGGTCATTATATTGCTGAGAAGAGCTAAGTCTATCACAATTGATCATCTCACAATGTTGCTGTTACTCTGTACGATTTTCTTCTGGTTCTGCTCACTTCAACAGTAATGGTCCACTTAGGTCTTTCCAGGTTTTTTCTGAAATATGCCTGCTCATCATTTCTTATAGTTCAATAGTATTCCATTACAAAGATCCCATTTTTGTAAGATAAGGAAACAGAAGCTAATATATGGGAAGTGACTTTACCAAAGACGAGTAAGTTATATGTGTCAGATCTGGGATTTGAAGCCAGATTCTTGATTCCTATCTCAATGTTGTTTTTGGTATAGCTTCCTCTGAACTATGAATTGGGGAAGTTGAGCAAAGGTTACTTAGACTACAACCCCCCAAGTCATCATCCCTTTTTCTTAGGTCAAGACTTCAAATGACCAATACAATTTCTATCATTACTGTACTATCTGTAAACATTTTAAGCAATGACTAATGTTCTGCTTTCTCATAACAATATTAGTATAGGTAATCTATGTTCGATAATATAGTAATGTATTTGTTATCTCTCCTCTGAAATTAATATTTGACCCTCCTATATAACTCTGATCACAGTTTACCTTGTATTATAGTTATATGTGCATTTGTTTACTCTCCCTTACTAAACTATATTTTCCTGAGGGAAAGCAGTTCATCTTTCTTATTCACCACCCACAGCCTATAGCATATAGAACAGGAGTAATAGAACTGAGGCTCAGTATATATAGAATGACTGGATAATAACATTTATCAAATTTCTGGCATCCTAAAACTCAGGTTGGCCCCTGGGAAAGCTATGAAGTTTGTCTTTGGCTCCTACTAAGTTTCCCTCTTCTTTATCTTTTACCCATATTACCCTAATTCTACTCTACTTTCCCCAAGATCTTATATTCTTGATTCCCTCATTCAAACCTTGCTCAAATATATATATTCCTTATTAACGATTATGTTTAAATAAGTCAGTTGGTCTGTCAATAAACATTTATTAAGTGCTTAGTATGTATCAGGAACTGTGCTTGCCTCTGGTGGCATAAAGAAAGACAAAACACAATCCCTACCCTTGAGGAATTCACAATCTCATATCCAATAAAAATATAAAGCAGTTCTAGGTGTGTAATATTTTAATTCAGTTAGGTGATGTAGTATAGTTAAAAGGACATTGAAATTGGATTTAGACAACTTGGGTTTAAATTTAGTCTTTGCACCTTCCTATCTGTGTCACTAGGTAAACTAATTTAATCTCTCTTGGTCTCACTTTCCTCATCTGTAAAGTGAAGTCACTGGACTAGATGATTCTAAGACCCTTTTCTAATCTAAAATGTTGTGATATGAGGTTTAATATAAAGTGAGAACATTGTGACAGGCATCAGTCAGAAAGTGGGAAGGGATTTGGCAGGTAGCATGAACTCTGGAATTCAAGAAAACAAACTATGTAGGCAGTCATATATTCAGTCTTTTTGTAAAACTAGCAATGCCTCCACTGATTGAATCAGTCCTTAGTCCTTGATCAAGCCTAGAATTTGAGCTTGTGATGAAAATAATGAAGACGCATAGCAAAATATATACTTTGGTTGAGTAAGGTTATATTTCTAGGCAAGGTAGAGAAAAGGGGATTTCTGGGAACTGTACTTTCTGACAAGAAGCAGACTATATATTTTTTTATTTCTACAAAGGCCATATCCAGGAAGACTCTCTGCATCCAGAAAAAGAACTAATAAATAGAAGTATGTATAGAATTATTTCATGTACCTATCTATCTATCTATCTAGATATACACACACACACATATATGTATATAGATATATGCATATTTGTGTCTAATGGCAGCCATCTCTAGGGTGGGGGGGATGTAAGAAAAAAAGGAAAAAATAAAAAAAATATTATAATTTCATTATATATTTAAATGGAATAGCAAGTTGTACATAATAGATTTTCAATTTCATGTGCAATCATTTTTAAAAAATTATACTCTTATGGAAATGCTTGCTTTATCCCATAAATTAAAAATAAAATAAATAAAAATAAATAAAAATAAAAGGCAGAGTAGCCCAATCTAAGCTGATTCTCATCTGTAGTCACTGCCTGTCCTGCTATGATTCCCTCAAATCACCTAATGTTATCTTGCATATAATTGTCTAAGTTCATGTTGTCTTTCCCAGTAGAATATAAACCTCTTCATGTCAGGTTTCACTTTGACCCTTATGTTCCAAGTACCTGGTCCAGTGACTGGCACATAGAAGACCATGGAAATATGCTTACTGATTGATTGTTTGAGGCTCATTTCCCATAATGACACAACAGGACATAATACTGACCCCAAGATGAGAAATTATAAGCAAGCCTTGCTTTATGGTTATGAAAGAGCCATACTGACACAGACACATGCTTTAGTGAACAGCTTCCTGACACTATGGACAAGGAGCTCCCTGATTTAAATGGTCCTACAAGATTCCTCTTGAGGAATCCAGAAATGTTTCTCATTAACAACTTATTTTGTCTGAAGAGAAAGGCAGGTATTTCAGATGACCAATATTAAATCTTATCTGCTTCTAATTTTTATAGACAGCAGAGGGAATCACCAGGCGAGTACCATTTTTAGTTATATAACATCTCATATTTCTCCTTCACCTTGGCTATGCCTAAATATTTGAATGTCTTTTGTCCCTTATTATTTTGAAACTCACCTCTCTGGTATGCCTTTGCCTAAGGGCATGTGGCTTTTTCTAGGGCAGGTGTTTTTGATCTGTGATTTACAGATCTCTTGGGGATCAGTGGATAAATTTACTGGGGCCATGATGTTGAAAGAAAAAAATATATTTATATTATACATACATTTAATATGTTCCTATATACATATATATGCATATATATCCTTATTTCAATATAATTGCTTTCTTTTGTATTCCTGTGAATTTTGTTTCATGCATTTAAAACATCATTCTTGGAAGAGCTGCACAGGTTTCATTAGATGACCAAATGGGCAAATGACACTAAAAAAGGTTAAGCTGTTTGTTCTAGGGATACCTCAGGTATCACTAGGACAGGTGTCTGATTGAGAGTTTTGACAATACCATGCTAAAAGTCTCATTCAGCACTTGTTATATCATTTCCTATCATCTACACTGCTCAGATGTGACTCCACTATCGTCATACTGCCAGGAAAAAGCTCATTCCCAGGAAACTTATCATCAGTGAGATTGTATCAGCTTTGATATTTATACCTCCTAAGTACCCTCAATTTCTTCTGACCTTCTGATTATAGGACTGGAAGGCAAAGAAAAAAAATGCCTTCCAAAGCTTGTGCTGGAAGAAAGCTCATAATTCAGTTAACTCTTCATTCCCCATAAGCTCTAATACTTGGTTTTGAACCCACCACCAACTTGCCCCTGCAGGTAGCCTCTCCACCCTTCTCCTTTTCATCTTTCATTTGAATGTTGTCTTCTCCCATCAGACTGTAGGCACCTTGAGGGCAGCCATCATATTTCTTTTTTTCTTATTTGTATCCCCAGCATGATATCTGGTATATAATAGGCAATTAATAAATGTTTACTGTAGTATATATTACTGTTCACTGATTAAAATAACTATTTTTGACTGGGAAAAGATGTCATAAGTTTTAGAATGGGAAAGAGCCTTAGAGAACATCTCTCCAATCATCCTTCCCTCATTTTATAGAGGAAGCAAATGAGGGAGGGCCACAGGTGGGAAATTTTTTTGTGCATTGTTACACAGGTATTCAGAATCAGATCCACTATTCAAACCCAGTTATTCCTCCAATTCCTAGGTAATTACCCTTGTTTTACACTGCCATGTCAATTAGGCAAAACTGAGAAACTTAGGAAAAACAGGAGAGGCAAGAGAGTGAGAAGCCAAGAAGCAGAGGAAGATTAGGAGAGAGGATTTATATATAAGCAAGGGGGAAAAAGTTAACTGCCAGCAAATGCAACAATAGAGATTAGACATCAAAACATGGGAGTAGGAAGAAGCAGAGCATCCCTAATGCTGTAAGAAGTGACAACAGAGGAGGGAGACACATGTGAAGAAAGGAAACCGATGAGAATGATCTAACAATTCTGGAGCATTCAGTATAAAGTCAAGAAGACTTAAAAGCATCAGAACACTGCAGTAATCTAAATTTATAATAATCCTGAAATAGTGATAAAAGGCTGTTACATCCAGTAGATTATATAAAACATTATTCTGATAATATTATATATTTCCTTAAATAATAATAACACATTTACATAGTGCATTAAGGTTTTCAAGATACATTCCTCAAAACAATCCTATGATGTAGGTAATTCAAGTATGATTATGCCAATTTTGCAAACAAAGAAACTTTTAGAGTGATATTCATATGGCTACAAAGTACCCAATGGAGGAGGCATAGGATTATCAATATGGATCTGGAAGGAACCTCAAAGATCAGATGAGAAAATTGAGGATTCTTAAAGACGTTACACAGATAGGATTCAAACTAAGATGATCACTCTAAGTGGCTAAACTTTACACAATTCTGGGTGTGGGGTCAGGAAGACCTAATTTCAAATCTGTCTTCAGAGTGTGACTCTGGGCAAGCCATTCAACCTCTGTTTGCCTAAATGTCTTCAACCAGTATTCACTACTCAAAGTTGTTGTAAAGTTCAAATGAGATATGTGCAAGAAACCCAAAATAAGCAACATTTTAACACAGTGTCTGGAACATAATAGGCAATTCTTTTTCCTTCTTTCCCTCAGAAGATTTTATATCATTATCAAATTAGGTGACACTCATGAAATGTTTTTCAAAACTTGAAATTCTATATAAATGTCAAGTTATTTCTACCATCCTACACTATCCATATGTCTAGGTATCTAAAAGACTTCTCCTCAAGTATGAAAAACATTAGAGGGCAACCAGGTTTTGCAATGGATAGAGCACTGACCTTGAAGTTGGGAGACTCTGAGTTCAAATCTCACTTTACCCTGGTCTAGTCACTTAACCCCAATTGCCTTAAACATCCAGGGCCATCTTCAATTGTCCTGATATATATCTTGCTCCTGGACCCATATGACTCTGGAGGAGAAAGTGAGGTTGGTGACCTTATATAGACCTCACTCACATAAATCCAATTCACTTCAAGTCATGACATCACCCCAATGCCATAGTCTTCTTCAAGACCAAAAGACAAATGACAAAAACAGCATTAATTCACCACTTAGTACATTGATTTTTTTCAATTAATGAGAATTTATTGTTTTCTCCTTTTTACCCTTCCCCTTAGGAGAAAAGAAAAAAGAAAGAAATAAAGAGAAAAGAAAAACCCTTATAAAATAGTCAAGAAAAACAAAATTTTATATTGATTATGTCCAAAATATATGATATTCGATATCTTGAGTCTATCAAGAAGTGAATAACATGCTTCATTATCATAATTCTAGAATTATGGTTGGTCATTGCACTGATATGAATTCTGAAATTTTTCAAAATGTCTACCTTTTCATTTTTCTTGTTAATATACAAATTGTTCTTCTGGTTTTCCTTACTTCCCTCTGTATCAGTTCATAAAAGTCTTCCTAAGTTTCTCTGAAATCATCCTTTTTCTCATCTCTTACAACACAATAGTATTCCATTATATCTCTATATCATAATTTACTCAGCATTTATCAAATGTGACAGCCTTTTTTATATGAGCTGATGGCCCTGATGTATATAGCTATATCATAAGTGTAATAGTGGACACCACTCTTGATCATACTAGCACAAATATGCAAAAAGAACAAAAAGTGAGGAATTCCAATAACTGCCATTAATGATCAAAGTTTTGGGGAGAAAGGTTAAGCAAGACAAATAGGCAACCTTTTGGTCCTTACTGATCTTTGTTTTCTGATCTATTGAGATGTCTAGTCTGAATCTCTACTATAGCAAATGACTTTTTTACTCACTGGAGCCCTTTGATTTCATTACTCCATGGACTCTCCAGTAACCATCTATTCTAGCTTTTCATCTTATGCTCCTACTAACTAAGCTTTCATTTCTTCAGTCTCGGGTAGAGATTGCTCTTCCTCAGCCCCATTTTTTTCTCTAATTAATTGCATGTATCAACCCTTCTTTGACTAGGTTACAACCCATTTCACTGAAAAAGTTAGACCATCTCAGAAGGCCTATCTCAATTTCCTTCCTCAACTCTTCAAAACTCTTCATCATTATCAAACACTCTTTATTATTTTTTAGTCATAAAGAAAGATGCATTCTTAATTCTAACTAACTTTTTGATTTATACCCTAAATCATAATCCTTCCCATTTTCTCAAGTACCCTATCTTAGTATCTTTTATCTCTTTTTTTCTTTGTACACATTCCCATCTGCATCCAAATAAAATAAGATCTTTCCAAGCCTATAAAATCTTCTCTTGATCCTTCTCCTCCATCTAGCTGCACATTTTTCTTCACCTTCATTGCCAGAATTCTGATAAAGTCATTTATAACAAAGCTTCTAGTTCTTCACTACCAGCTATGTCAGCCCCTTGCAATTTCACTTCTGTGCATAACTCTACTGAAACACCTCTCTTAATCACCACCAATTACTTTTAATTTTTAAATCGATAGTATTTTCTCAATACTCATCAGCCTTGACCTCTCTGCAATATTTGACACTATTAACTACCCCTTCCCACTTAATGTTTTCTGTCTCTTTGCCTCAGTTTCTTCATCTGTAAAAGTAAGAATGTTGGACTACATGACTTCTAAGATTTCTTACAGCTATGAATATACTATGTTATCATCCTTCATTTGGCTTCAAAGACTTCACGACTTTCCTACATCTCCACCTATCCTTCCTGCCAATGACTGTCTGTCTCTTTCCATGAATCTCCATCTCCTTGCTGATCTCCTTTGTTGGATATTCCCAAAGGTTCTGTCCTCTAACCTCTAATTTTCTCTCTTGATTCCATATTCCTTGGGAAATGCATTCATTCCTAACTATACCTGATATATGACAGATGCACACAGTCCTTTATAAATTGATCAAAATTCTTTCCAGGTTAGTAATCACTATTAGAAATCCATGCTTAGAAAACTTCTTCTTATTGTCTGTACCTTCCATTTGAAATTTACCTAGCTTATCTTGTATTTTTAGTTATATTTCTGTGTGTATAGTTTCTTGGACTGGACTATTAGCCCCATAAGGGCATAAATGTTCATTTATAATGATGGTGAAAATTTTTAAAAATGAAAACACATAGAGGACTGCCTTTCCTTCACCCCAAAATGTCTGCCAATCAGAACATCTTAATTATCCATAATTCCTGGTGACTTAAGCCTTATAGTCCATAGAGAGTAGGTTTCTATGTATGATTGGTATTATTTGAAGATGTGAATTAAATGAGCCTAAAAGTTTTCAAGAAATCTATTTTTGTTCCCAAAGGAAAAAAGTGAGAAGAAGTATTTAAAATTTTCAATTAGATCTTGGTTGTTTCTTTTTCTTTTTCTTTTTACCAAGCACTGATAACATATTTATAAAATCAATACAAAATTTTCAATGAATAAGTTCTCATTGAACAAATGAAGGTGAACACTGCCCTTAAATGTCACTACTGAAAAACCTAAAAAGACATCCAGATATGTGGGGTGAATTCCAATTCTATTTCAAGAGTCATCTTCTGTCAAGGACCATCTGGCAATTCAAATAGTGAATTATTAAGGGCAGATAAATATGATAGCATTCAGTTCATTTGTACAGCCATGGCTTGAATAGAAGACTCAATTAATTACCAGATCAAAATTGGTCTGGGATTAGCTTTGTAAACTGCTAAACAGTTTAACTAGGAGAGAAGAGAAAGGCTATATATGACATTAAATGACCTTTCTGAAAGCTTGTTTCTCCACCAACTGCTCATATCGAAACCAATTTCAGGAGTCATTCAAAATGAGCAGTTTATTGCTTCCTAAATGCATTTACTACATGCCAGATGTCCATTTCAAACCAGTCTGCTGCATAGCTCTTACTGACCCTATATAGAGTTGCAACTGCCCATATCCATTACCCAGGAAATGTGGTTCACTTAGCAGTACATTTTTGGCACCCTAGGCACTAAAAGAAGTGACCCTGACCCAGCAAATGCTATTGAGAAAGTTACAATCACCCAGGTATTGACAAGGTGAGATGTAACATAGATATAGCTACAATTACTACAAAAATGCTTTTATCCAGGACTGGGTACTCATCAAAACCTCTGCTTTATACATTTCTAATTCCATTGACCAGATTTAAATTGCTTTGGAAACAATCTAAGAAAAGACACCCATTATTTTATATCTCACTTGAACCTAACATGTGGCTTTCATTGATCTAAACTTATTACTTATAAAGGGATCTGTAAAACCATTTCCTCATCCATAGAATGGGAGAGTAGCCTTTACCAATCACAGACTTATTGTGAATCAGTACCATCACTTTTTAGAGCTAAAGTTATGAAAAGAGTAAGAATGCTGGATTTGGAGTCAGGGGACCCGAGTTCAAATCTTGGCTTTCACACTACCTAAGTGATTCTGATTTGGGAGACAATTAAAGGGCTACACCATTTTTCAAATGTAATTCAGACATTTCTCTTTCTTCTGTAATGAATTTATATTAGTCCTCCTTCGGTGCCCCACCCATTCTCTTCCAGAGATAACAGTGAATTATCAGTCCCCAAGATCCTATTCCTTCTCTCTTCAAAAAAAAAATTAATTTATGTAATAAAATAGTCATTTCCATAACATAGCATAATAAAAAGGATGCTTACACATGAAAATTCAAATCTGTTATGTACAACTTGCTACTCCTTTTTAATAGATAATAAATTATCATGTAAATTTCTTTTTTAAAGATATGATAACTATATCCAAAGTGTATATTATAGGAGCTACTTCAGTCAGTAACATATCCAAAATAGTTAGAACCAATGCATACTATTAATATTAAATTTAAAGAAATACTGAAATATAGAATATATAAGCTTACACGTAAATATTTTTAAAAGATGTTGAGTATCACAGGCTTTAAGAACTGTAATGTATGTTAAAGATCAACAGATCCAACTTAACATGTGAAGGAATTGATTTCCAAATGTGTTAAGTGACTTGCCCAAGTTCATAGGACAGCGCTGGGACTTAAACTTACATCGTCTAAATCAAAATTCAGTGCACTTATGAGTCAATACAAAGTGTTGGAAAATATACTGGGCATCTAATAAGAAGACCTGGGTTCAGGTCCTTAGTTATATATTTTGGGCAAGACCCTTAATTTACTAGTATTTTAATTTCCTCATCTATAAAATGGGGTAAATGGTCCTTGATTACTTGTCTCATGAGGTTAATACGAGGATCAATTTATAGAAACTATCTAAAATATCTTGTAAAGATCTTCCCTTCCCTCCTCTCCCCTCCTCTCCCCCATCTCCCATTCCTTCCCCTTCCCTTTCCCCTTCCCTGTTTCTGTGTTTCTGTCTTTGTCTAGTCTGTCTGTCTCTGTCCTTCTCTCTCTGTCATTCTGTTTCTATCTCTCTATGTGTCTATCTGTATTTGACCCTGTCAGTGTCTGTCTGTCTGTCTCCTCTTCCTGTGATCCTCCCTTACTCTCTAAATTGCTCAACTGAGCATGAACAGGCTATTTTCCAAGAAGGTAACTTCCCTCTTCTACCAAGAAAGAGAAGGATTAGCTTAGAAGGGTAAATGACTTAAATTTATGACCAGATCTCAAAATGAAGAGAATTTAATATGGGTTATATGGACTATGTGAAAACAAAGTAACAACATTGGCTATTTGGGAGACAATGATGAACAGAGAATGCATTTAGAGAAAGCATGGAAAAGGCGGTTTCTCTGTTACTAATCAGGAAGGGATCTGGAGAATTGGGTCTCTACTAACATACAGGAAACCATTCCATTAACAAAGAGCTGCTGCTGTCCTTCAGTCCCATTTCTTGACTCCATCTAGCTGTCGGCACCAACCCAGGTGGACCCAAATTTCTCAACATAAATGTCAGTTCTTATAATGATTCATATGACTATAAATGCACTCAACACTAAAACTAGACTCATAATTTAAACTTCTTTTTAAGAAAAGGCTTCAGAAAATCCTCTGGGATATTGCAGTGCTTCAAGACCACAGTTCTGAACATCAGATATCAATAACCCACGTGATTAGATTTTATAAGTATAGGTGCCTTGGCTGAAGAAGTAGTAATCCCAACATACCAGGGAGTGCTTTTTAAAAAGCAAATGCTTCCCTGGCTGTGGATTTTCTCACCAAAAAAGTTTTAAGTACATTTAATTTAGTTGTTGAATTATCTTTTTTATTATGTACTTTAAAATCATCCACAAACAAGAACATTTCAACATAAAAGAAGAAAAAAGTGAGTTACACAGGGTGTCCCAAAAGTCTTAATGCAATCCTACGCTTTTAAAGTTTTAAACAGCACTAACATTTTTGTGCCTCCCTGTATCTAAAACCTTGAGCTACCATAAAAATAGTTTTCTAAGGTATATACTAAATTAAAAATGGTAGTAAGAAATTGTCCTTGCTGTCCCCTTTTGAATTTTATTATTTTCTTTTTTTCCTATTTTCTTTTCTTCTATTCATCTCTGTCACCCCAGGTAGGTTTCAGAGATTTTCCTAATTCCCAAGCCCCCAGTAAGAAACTGGGTAAAATCTTTATATTAAACATCATGGTGGTAGTAACAACTCTGATTTTCAAGTTGGTCAACCAAAAATATCAGCATTCAATAAATGCCTGCTATTTATCAGGTACTGTTTATACTTGTCAAAGTAATAACTTGAGTCCAAGTCCTATGCACATTACCTCTGTGATTTGTGGAGCTTCCCTCCCACCCCACCCCACCCCACCCCCAAAAATCAGAATCTTGTGATGAGATTTGTGATAAGCATCTTCCAGTTGAGGTAGACCATTTCTCCCATGCCAGAACACAAACCATATCAAAGCCTATATGAAATCTTTCCATTCATTCATTTGTTCATTCATTCATTCAACAAACATTTATTGCATATCTACCGAGTTTATGCCAGACATTATGCTAACCACTGAAGATATAGGACAAAAGCAAAATAGCTCCTGCCCTCAAGCAACGTACTCTTAGTTATCCTTTCTGCACATGTTAGAAGTCCAATTGCTCCTTTATATGACAGTCATTCAAGTACTTGAAAACAGCTGCCTTATTGCTCCTAAGTCTTTTCTTCTCTATTTTCAACAGCCCCAGATCCTTCAGTGGTTCGCTGTGTAACATCTCAAGTCTTCTCAACATCCTAGTTGGATGTTCTCTGGGCTCCTAATATCCTTCCCAATGGAAAATGGTCTTTGTGATATTTTGTTTCTATGCTTGAGGGCTGGTCATTCCTTCCCATTGGGTCCCAACTTCAGTGGGGTTGGGTTGTTCCTTCCCTTTCATTTTCTCCACTCCTCTCTGATCCAGACTTTCTCTCTATACACTTCCTTAATGCTGTATCCATGGAGAAATGGTTTTCCTTTGAAACCTGCCACAAGAAAACAGTAAGGAGAAGAAATTTCCATTGCTTTATCTTTCATACTAGAAACAGCTATTTGAGCTTTGATGTGATTTGCATTCTGGCTAAACAGGAGCATACATTAGTTTGGGTCTCTTCTCTCTTGTAGACTTCTAGGGTCTCACTGGGCATAATGTAATAGCAATGGATTTCAAGGTTTCTAAAAGAGATTATGCCCTTCTATCACCAAAGAAGAAATTTGACACCAGGAAGACCACAGCTCAGTACATCCTGTAATTTAATTTGAGAGAGAGCTGATTTGGAATTGACATTACCAAACATTCTCCCATTTGACATCTCATGTGGCTTTCCTGAAAGAGCTCATGCTAAGATTGCAAGAGGGGGCATCACATAACTTCCTGTCACAATTCTTCTTCATATTGCCCTAGTCCCAGAATTTGCATTGTTTCATTTCTCACTGAGGGGTCAAGGAAGTGGAGAATAATCATGGCTTCCTTGAAAACCATAAGCCATGGTTATAATTGGAGTGTTTGGAGTGGCTTTTAAATTACCTTATATAATCTTAACTCCCTTTTCTGTTAAGCTTGGTAAAAAAGAACAGGAACACAATTCATTTAATGAATTAGCAACATTAAGGACAAAGCAGTTACACCCACAGTGGTAAAGCAGTTGTTCCAGACTGCTAAAAGGAATTTAAATTGTCAATCACTCAAGGAAACTGAAAGGGCTTAGCCCTGTTCTGGCAGGCAAGTCAGAAAAGAGTAGACTGTCTGGAATGAATTGAAGAAAGAGCGCAGAAAAGGTTGAGAAAGGGGTATACAGATGAAGGGTGAAGAAAGCAGTGTCTGATTCTATTTTTCTCAAACATAGGAGGAATAATTTGCCTTCCTCTTGATCCTCATAAGAAGAAATCATCTAGTCAGTGCCCCTATCTAGTTAAACAATGAAAGAAAAATCCTATAATTTGTCAGGCTAAGTATGTAGATATAAGCCAAGTGCAGGTTTACAGCTATAGGTCATTTAAAAAAAAAATTATGTGGTTCTGCAACAACCTGTTCCTTGCATTTAATTGGGGATCCATAAAGTAGTCTCCTCTGCTAGAATAGTAGAGATGTGAAAAAGTAGGAATGAAGGCCACAAATCTACCACTACCACCACTTCCCTCCTCTCCCAATCAAGGACAAGGCGACCTAAATTCTGACTTTTCTAGGAAGACTATTGTGGGGAGGGGGAGAATCAGGGTTAAGTGACTTGACCAGGATCACACAGCTAGTATCTGAGGCTGTATTTGAACTCAGGTTCTCCTGACTCCAGAGCTGGTGCTTTATTCACCGTGCCACTTACCTGACCCTGGGGAGACTTAATTTTAGTTTTGAGTGGGTAAGTGCAGAAATTTAGCCACCAATGAGCACACTGTCCAGTTACTTTGTGGGCTTTGTCCATTTGTGGGTAGTAACTGCTCTCCTTACTAGTTTAGGGGGTATGTGGACAGTGCGGATTTTTCCAACCAAAATATTGGCCCAAGCCCCTACCCCTGATAGAACTTCACCTTCTTCCATAGTCTGTTGTGTTTCACGGAACTCTAATCATGTCAATATAACCTTATGGAACTGAACACAAGCATGCATTAACAACATACAGTATTTACTGATGACCCAAGAAGTAAAATGAACAAAATCAAATTATATTTAAAATTTGGTGAAATACCTAAGTAAAGTCAAGCAGAAGGCATTTAAGGATAAAACTGGAAGGAGGACAAGACATTTTTTTTTTTACATGTAAAAACTCCAACGATTTTAGTAAAAATGTCATAAAAAAAGATTTTAACCATCAAGGGCTATAGAGCCACCACACTTAGGTTCTTAGAACATAGTACTCAATGTACTTTTAGGGTAGATAGGAATGGCACTAAAGAGAACAAGGACTGTAAGAGTGGCTATTACACTAAAAGTACAGAATAGAGCCATCCATGAGGTGACACAATTACAAGAGAGTACAAAGACTCCTTTACAAAGTCTTTGAAGGAGGAAAAGATACCAAAGTCATGCAAAAAATGGTATTATCAATACCTAAGTACATTAATCACTAAATAGGGCATAGAAAGATAGGCAGACAGATAGAAGATAGGTAGAAAGATAGATATTTTTCCATAATTATGAACTTTTCATAGTTTTCCCTATAAATATTGATGAGAATTATTCACACACACACACACACACACACACATACACACACACACACACACACACACACACACACACACATATACCAGGAGTATCCTCCATAAGGGCCTTAATAGGGAACAGGAAGATTTTCACAAATTATATTCCACAGTGGAATAAATTATATTCTACAGTGGATCACATTGTTAACATCATACAATTAGCTAAAAGATATTTTAGAATACAGTTTGCCATTTCTGTCTCCCATTCATTTTACAGATGAGCAAACTGAAGCAAACAGGGTTAAGTAACTTGTCTAGGGTCACAGTGCTATTGTCTGAAGTCAGATTTGAGCTCTTCCTAGGAGATGAGCCTTCCAATCTCTAGCCCCGGCACTGTACCACCTAGCGGCCTTAGAGTATGAATAGGCTTCAACATAAAGAACATAAGAACTCCAAAGGATAATAGGAGTAAAAGTTGTCATTAGGATTTGTATCCTAGCACAAGAAGGACTATCCATATGGTGGAAGCAAGGGATAGCTGATGGAGAGCCTATATACTTATTTGGTGTCTTTGTGACTTCAGGAAAAAGTGAGGAAGCAGCCTGTACATTGTGTGGCCCACATGAAGAGATATTATAGAAGCATATGGACATGAGTCACACATGATCTGCAGGATAGAAATGGGTTTCAATTTGACTTATTGGAGGGAATATCAACATTGATGAGTTTATAGATGTAATTGAATGAATAAATAAGTGAACAAATGAATGATTGAATGAATAAATATCCTTTAAATACTTACTACATTCTCAGTATAGTACTAAGCTGATACAGTAATACAAAAAGAAACAGTCCCTATACTCAAAAAGCTTATATTCTATTGGGGGAGAAAATAAAGCCTTCAGAGGAGTGGTGGCCAGGGAAGGGATTTGGAGGCTGGAGAAACACAGGATTACTACATTGTTATATAAGTCATAGATTCACATGTCCTTTTGTGAAATAATGATAATATGATTAAGCAGTAATAATAATTGGTGGCGGTGGGGGTGGCAGTGAGAAAGTAGAAAGAGGATACATAGAGCAGCAGACAGATATCAAGAGGGACTAAATAGATGCTTGTATGGAATGAGTCTGATCAATATTGTGGGGTAACTGAGTGAGCTTGCATTCATTCTGTTACCAAGCAAGACGGCCTGTCCCTACAGGTGGCATTCTGAAGATGAGTGAATTAGCTTCACCACTTCACCAGCAATTGTGGTGTGTGTGTGTGTGTGTGTGTGTGTGTGTGTGTGTGTGTGTGTGTGTGTGTGTGTGAATTCTGAAGGACTGAGGTGTGAAAACCCATGTCCAATGTAGAAAGTGTTGGTCCAGATGGGTAAAGGAAGAACAATAGAGTTAAGGAAATCGCAACATGTCCTAGGTTGATGGACTATATAGGACTAGTGATTTCAGTATTTGACTCATCCTCTCAAGTAAAAGAAAGTAAACACTGTGAGGGCAGGTATTTATTTTTCCTTTGATCCCTAAGGTCTAACATAGTCTCTGGCATAAAGTAGATACTTACTAAATGATTGCTGAATTTAATTTAATGTTCAAGGCACTCTGCTCAGCAATGTAAAAATACAGCCAGAGAAGCTGGAAGATTGCAGATTCCCCTCCTTCCCTGCTTCCTCTCATGAAGGGAGGCCATAGGTTAAGTGCCATCATGATTCACAGACTAGTCTTACTGTGGTTGCCATGGTTTCACATCCATCCAGTTTCTGCCTGAATTCCAGGTCGTTTTGTCATCATCGACTTTGAACCTTAATTGGAAACTTGGTGCCAGTTCTGTGTAGGCTGGCTATGTTTTGGCAGGTGTCTGGGGAGTGTTGCTGTGGTACTCCAAAAAAACAGACTGGAATCCAGAGCCTTAGAGTAATAGAGAAAATATCACAGAGAGGGCAGAAGGGACTGTAATTCTGATTACCCACCCCCGGATGCTACGTTAGACACTTAAGTGAAACTTAATTTAAACTCATATACATTCATAGCAATGAAAACCTTCAAGGAAGTTCTCTGAGGCCTGATTGTATAGTGGAAGTGGTCTTAGACTCTCAAAGGCTAAGCCACTAAAACACAAGCTCTGGAGGTTCTTTCACTAAACTTCTCCTACCTGTAAGGCCTTCTACCTGATGTTCTGTAGTATGTAAAGGAAAATCAGAATTGATACATGCCCTCAAAGAGCTTATAGTCTACTATGATAAAAATCAGTATGTTTTTTTTTTTAATTTCTCCACTCCATCTACCCCCTTCCTTGCCTAATCTAGGTAGCAAGTAACACAGTGGATAGACTGCTGACCCTGGAGTGAAGAAGACGTGAGTTCAAATCCAGGATCAAATACTTACTAACTGTGTGATCCTGAGTAAGTCATTTAAGCTCTGTTTGCCTCAGTTTCCTCAAGTGTAAAAGGGATATAATAGCACCTACTTCCCAGGGTTATTGTGAGGATCACTATTTGTAAAGCACTTCCAGCAGTGTAGCATTTTAATAATGCTTATCCTCTTCCCTCCTCTTCCCCTTTTCTATACTCCCCAGGATTGCCAAGAAACCATTGTAGAGTCCATCAATCAGTGGATGAAAATTTATTAAGTGCTTACTATGTGCAAAGCACCATGCTGAATGATTGTTGACTGACTGTAAGATGATAGGAGTTCACAAGGCTGCTGACTAAGAATGTCAGACTGGGAAAACTGAGAAAGGGAAAAGAGGAGGGAAGGAAGGGGAATGGTAAATATCTAAGGGCAATGTTAGGTGAAAGCATGCAGTTATATAAAAAAGAAGAAAAGAATATGGGAATTAGAGTGACTAACAGACTGTTAAACCACTATGTGAAACAATGTTTGAATGGATGTGTAAATGGTTGGATAGGCAAAGTGAAAGAGGAGTAGTCCAGTGAGTCTCCTTGCAACCTGAGAGTAAATGAAAAAATGAGTGAAACTGTCAGGGAGAGATGGGATAGACCAAATGGGGGAGGGGGGATATGGGTACCTCTGGGTGTCAGGAGATGGTTTCTTAGCTTTCAAGTTTTAAATGGTTTATTTTACCAAAATTGTTGGCACTCCCCAACCCTCCCCCAAATCATCTGTTACATGTAATATTACTTGTACCACAGAGTATTTTCAACTGACTGTGTCTTGTCTGTGAAACTTCCCAACTTAGAAAGTACGCAGAGAGTTATTAGGGAAAACTCTTCCTTTTCTCCAACATGTGCAGTGGATGTGTGCCTAAAAGATATGATACCAATCAGGCTCCATTATGAAGAGGAGCAGATCTGAGAAGGAATACAAAGAACAATGCAGTAACATCAAAGGCTGAATAGGAACATAGGGATGTCAGGAAGCAACCGTATTATTTAAAGTTTAAATATATTTTATTAAGTTCTAGAAAAGTACAGCAAGAAAGAACTTTGGAAATCATAAATCAAGATGTAGAATGTTGAAGTACTTGAAGAAATAATCAGAGAATATCCTAACTCTCAACTTCCATAGAAACAATGGTAGGAAAAGGCACTGGTCTTGATGAGACCACATATTTCCACATATTACATATGGATGGATGGATGGATGGATGGATGTACAGACAGATGGGTGGATGTACACACACACACAGAGACAAATATAGATATGCATATGTCTTATTTGTGCATATTATATATGTATGTATGCATGCATATATGTATATATGTGTGTGTCTGTGTATATATATATTCTCTCCTTCCCTCTCCTCCTCTCTTCCTTTCTCTCCCCTCACTTCCCCTCTCCTTTTCCCTCCTCACCACATATATATATGCATATTTCATATATAGATATTATATATATATATATACACACACATATATATAAATTCTATATACACACACTCACTTTATGTCCCTGTTGTCTCCATTAGAGTGTCAGCTCCTTGAGGAAGGGGGCTATGTTATAGCCTTTCTTTTTATCCCTAGTGCTTGGCAGTGTCCTATGCTTAGGAATGCTTGCTGACTAACTGATTGGCCAGGGAGCCTGAAAACTAGGGCATGGAATCCTAGCTCTGCCACTTTTCTGACCTTCACCTCTGGACTATTTGGACTATAAGGTCACTAAGGCCCTTTCATCCACCTGAGGCATTTTATGATCTAAAGTTCATTTGAGTTCACAGATATACGTTTTGAAGTTCCTCCCAGCTCTGACGTTCTAGCATCCTAGGTGCTAAGATCACTAGCAGCTGGAGTTGAGTCTGATGTGCCAGGCTGTGGAGCTGCACAGAACTCAGCTTGTGGTGTAAAAATGAAGGATGGGGTCTGAGACCAGCTTTACTATCAACTTCCATCCGCACTTCCCATCCCCCACTCCATCAGCCATTTTATAAGCAACAGAGGGGCCATCTAACTACATAGACACAGCCCAGGTTTAGTGCATTCAAAATTCTGGAGATAGAAAATCTTGAATCCTGAATTTGGTTTTCTGCCAGCAGATGTCCTTCTCCATCAAACCAAAGGCAGAGGGCCCCAGTGTCTCAACCTTGTTCATGTTTTCAATTTTTCAAGCTGCAGCCCCTTCAGGCTCTCCCAGAGCTGGGGTGGGGTGGGGGGGAGTAGAGCTGGCTCCTTGCCAGAACACCGCCTGGGCTCTCCCTCCCCATTTCCCCTCCCCCCTTACTCTTACTCTTGCTCTGCTCTCTCCCCAGTGTGGGCACAGACGGACGGAGTCCCTGAGCACGTTTAATGGAGTCCACCTGACATCATCGGAGCTGGCTGGCTTCCATCCATTGGGGGAACATTGGCAGAGGCAGCTGAGGGAGGAGGGTGCAGCAGCAGCAGCAGCAGTAGCAGCAGCCTGGAGGATTCTCTATGGGGATGCCTCCCCCCTTACCAGGAATCTGTAGGATTTTGCAAGGACAGCTTAAAAAAAAAGTGGAGGGGGAGGGGGGAATAAATGTAGAGTCCCTAAAGAAAACCTCCTTATCCCCCATTTATCAGTCCTATGCCCAGGGTCCTGGGTGTTTACAATACTGCAGTACCCTCAGTCTTCCAAGGGAAAGGACAAGATGGCAGCTGGAGGTGGTTGTCACTGGGCCTTCTTGGCCCCCTCCTGGACAGCAATGCCTGGTAGTATTTACGTGGTTTTCCTTCTCTTGGCTCTCTTTGTGTTCAGTGCAAACTGTTTATGTGAAAAACTGCACTGGATGGAGGAAGAGTCCTTCCATTTGCAGTGGATTTCTGAAGGGGTTAACTTTCTGCTTCTCTCTAAGTGTTGCCAGGTGGATACTTCCTGATGAGTGAATCAAACTGGTTTATTAGGGTTTTTTTCCCAGGAGGGGGAAGTATGTATTCCTTGCATGACGGGACTCCATTCATAGCCATGAATTCCAACTATTGCTTACAGGTAACCTGGAGGACCTAGAACAGAATTGGACTTTGGATCCATCCAAAAGCCTTCATTTTTTACAGAGGAGAAAAACTTAGGCTTAGAGAGATGAAATGATGGGCTCCATTGAAATCTACTACCTTTTTATTCTGATCTAACCTTTGAGCCAAAAGCAGGGCACAGAAAGCACTGCATTTGCTCACAAAAATGCTTCAAGTAGAGGGTACTAAGTGTGTACTGGACCTATAAAATGTGACTGTGAAAATAGCAAGACTCATTAGTACACTGATAAGCTACACTTTACAATTTTATAGCCATCACATTTGATCTCTACAACTCCATGAGGCAGAAAGTATAAATATAGGAAGGGTGTAGCACCTAGCCTCCCTTTCTCTAAGCCAGGATATTTTTCTTTATGCCATGGATCCTTTTGTCAATCTGGTCCTCTCCTCAGAACAATAATATAAATGCATGGAATAAAATATATTGGATTATAAAGGAAATAAATTATATGGAAATAGTTACAAAAATAGTTTTTTGGTTTTTTTAATGTTTAGGTCCTTTCTCTCTGTGTCAGCTTTGTTCACCAACCTACACCCTTGTTGGCAAGTGCAAGGTTGGGGCATAGGTCCCAGAACAGGGTAGCTACTGCTACAATTCATTCATTCAGGGTTTTAGGGGTAACCCTGGTGGGGGTTGACATGCCTACTATTGTACCTTGCAGCTCTGGAGTTCCAAATGATGTGCTTTTTATTGTATAAATCAGCCAAGATGATCTCCATTTGCTTTTAATAAGAAAATAATATTAATAACAATACTTAACATTTATATAGCACTTACTGTGGGCCAGGCAATGAACTAGGTACTTTACAATTATTATCAAATTTAATCCTCACAAAAACCCTGGGAGATAGGTGCTATTATCTCCCTTTTATAGTTGAGAAAGCTGAAGCAAACTGTGCTTAAGTGACTTGCCCAGGGTCACATAGCTAGAAAGTATCTGAGGCCACATTTTAATTCAAGTCTTCCTGATTCCAGGCCTGGCACTCTAACCAGTGAAGACAAGGTAATAATAATAACAACAATAACAACATTCAGTGCACATTCTCCCCACAAGCATACATAGATACAATAGGGTGGAATGGGCAAAGATTTATCAAACTAAAGTGGGGAAGCATATATGTAAGGAGGAACATTATCCAAGACAACCCATAATTCTGGACTAGAGACCTTAATATCTTTTGTTTTCTTCAGGAACAATCTACAGATTTAATTCAATGATGGGCAATGATGCTTCTCTGCTGGCTGATTTACTCAGACCACTCCTCTTCTGCGATGCTCAGATAGCTCTTTTAGCAAAAGCACAAACCTAAAGATTGAGAGCTGCAGAATTTTTCCAGTTCTGCACCCTTGGCTGGGCTCTGCAGGGTTTCTATCACTCAGGTGGCTGTTAGCATGCTGTACAGGAAAAGGAAAAGCCTTTCTTTCTCCAATCTATTCTTCCAAGCAACACAAACAAAACTTTTTTTTTTCCTACATTCAAATATTCCATGCACTAGTTTACAGTGCAACCTCTAAGATTTCTCCTGTGATATGTTCTTTTCTGACCTCAGATCTTCCAACCTGTTAGGTCAGCCAAGCAATTCTACTGGCTCAAAGTAAGGTTTCTTCAGTAAGATGTCTCACTTCTATCTCCTGATCTTAAATCAAAATCCATATTTCTACAATCTATAACATGATGAATCAGTAAACATTTGTCCCATAGAAAACAGAGTTCCAGGGATCAGGGATTTCTGTTAACTTCGGTCATAGTTAAATTAGATTTCTCTTTCTTTTTTTCCCTTCCTTCCTTCCTTCCTTCCTTCCTTCCTTCCTTCCTTCCTTCCTTCCTTCCTTCCTTCCTTCCTTCCTTCCTTCCTTTTTGTTTTTTGCAAATTAGATTTTGAAAAATGGAACATTTCAGTTGTGTTTAGTCTGAGTAGGTTCCTTTTTTTCTGTTGGCTTATTTTTTTCAGTGTTTCACAATTGTCCTCATTTTTGCCCCTTTGTATTAGCAAAACTGTCCATATCGAAAGGAGATGCCCTGTTAACCAAGAAGGAATGCAGCCATTTTACAAATGGCACAGATTTTCAGAATCTAAGATTTGCAAGTTTAGAATCTGACTTATTCCTGTCTCAGAGGGGGTACTCAGAATAGGTGTCCTAGGTTCAAGGTACTTTATTGATTCACTCATATCCACTCAAAATCATAGCTTATTGTTCCTTCCCATGTGTTTACTTTTTTTTTTATTCAGCCAGAGAATACAATTAGTTCAATGCAAAGACATTTAATAAAATAATATAATGAGAATGAAACTCAACATGCTAAATATGTAGAAGGGCAACTTATACCCTCAGCATCTAAGGCCACTAATATCCTGTTCAGGTGCCATAACACTGATCACCTTAGACTTGTTCCTTGGTAGGGGATCATGGATGATACTGGACATGTAGTCTCTACTGACATTGCTCTGCTTGTCTCAGATGGCCTGGTTATAGCTACTTGTTATTATTCCCTATTACTGACTTCATTTCTTCAGGACTACTTACTGGTTATCTGCTAGGATGAATAATTGCTAGAACATTTCCTTGATTTGGGCAGAGTTATTTTCATAGCCACCACACCCAGGTAACAAAAGTCAGGAAGAATGTTTCTTTGCTAAGATTTTTTTTTTCAATTTCTGCTTAACAGAGATTTCAGATCTCTCTTACAAATGACTTTCAGATAACTTAGGGTTAGACATTACCAAGATCCTCTCTGGCTTAGCATGCAAATACATCTGAGCCAGAACAAAAGGTAAGCCAAAAGTTGCAAAGGCATTATTTTCCATCCACCCAGCACCTATTCCTATCCCTCCTCCTTTTTTAATGAATATTTGTAGCAGCAAGTTAAAAGAAAAAACCACAACACAAAAACAGTTCTTTGGTACTGAGTTTGTTCTAGCAAAAAGCAAAAACAACAACAAAAACACCTCACTGCCCCACTATATAAGCAACTTCATAAGTCATCAAGTCAGAACCTGTACTTGACCAAGAATTCTCTCTATGATTATCTTTATATGGTCTTGAAGACTTCCAGAGAGGCAAAGATCACACTACCTCACAATGCAGTCCATTTCATTTTTGGACAAGTCTTAAGATTAGGATGGTTTTTCCTTCCATCCAGTCAAAATGCCTCTGAAGTATCCAGTTTATTCTGTTCACAGCACTGTTCTGGGGAGAGGGGAATACAAAAGTTTTGATAAAATAGGATGCCTGTCTTTATGTTCCATATGCTCTATTATGGGGATAATACAAAAACACACATAACTTTAATATATGATATTAATTTCTTAGAGCATCAAAGAACTACAACACGAAGGGCAATGTGAGGTCAGCCACAACAAATAAATCTTCCATCTGTGAATCACTAGCAAAATCCTATGCTAGGCACTGGATATACACAAAAATGATTTTAAAAATAAAAATAAAATAAAAGGACCTCCCTCAAGTAGAATAAGAGAGCAGAGAATCATTTGAAGAGAAAGATCAGTTTTGAAGAGCTAAAAATTCTAAAAGGTAGAGATGAGGATAAAGTGTATTCTAGGAAAAGGCACAGAGATGAGAGAATAAATCTTGGAAATGGCTAGTCTAATTGGCTGGGATTTAAACCTTGTGATGAGGAATTATATATCATAAAAACAGATACCTTTCTAGCTACTATTAGCTATAAATTTATTTCTGTTGAATGGTTTTAGCATAGTGCCAGGGACATAGTAGGCTCTTTTTTTTTGAGGCAATTGGGGTTAAGTGACTTGCCCAGGGTCACACAGTTAATAATTGTTAAGTGTCTGAGGCTGGATTTGAACTCAGGTCTTCCTGAATCCAGGGCCGGTGCTCTATCCACTGCGCCCCCTAGCTGCCCCATAGTAGGCTCTTAATAAATATTGATTAATTGATTGGTCTTATGCATGGACTATGTGATTTTGTCTCAATTCCTCAGTTTGGCTAAAAATTCCTAGAAGACTGTCATTACCTTTCATTTCTTCACTAGGTCTTTACTACATGTTGAATATCAATGGAAACTTCATAGAGCGAAAAAAAAATTGCAGATCTAAAGAACAGTGTGAACAAAAGCAGCAAGATAGGAGAATGAAGTAGTTGTATATTTGTTTGTAGAGAGGGTAGGTCACAGAGTTTGTTTATACCATAGAGTGAGTATAGAGGATTAATATTAGATGAAGCAAGATAGGTAGATTGTTTTCTAATTTTGAAGGGTCTTGAATGACAAAGAAAGTTAAGAGATTTGCCCCAAATCATACAACTCAAAGGCAGCAGTGACATCTTATATGTAGAAATGTTTAGAGTGTGTGTTTACCATCATTATATTCTTGGGGATATTTGGAATTGTTAGTTTGAATTATAGCACAAAAGATCTAAGTTAGACACTAGGAAGAACTCTCTGCCCCATCATTTCATTTTATAGAGAGGTAACTGAATCCCAGAGGGGTAACATGACCTATCCAAAACCACATGGCCAGTCAATGACAGAATAGTGACTAGAATCCCAACCCTTATTCTTCCCATGGTCTTTTGATGATCCTTCATTCATAGCCTCTCATTCTAACTAAAGAAAATGGTGACATTATCTAAAATGAATCCACATTTTGTTTTCTTAAATAGTCTCTTCAATCATTTATTGTATTTTTAGAGGGAATGAATTATTTTATTTTCTAAACAAAACGTAGTTTTTAACTTAAGTAGAAGGAGTATGTACTTTGCCTTAGTACAACCAAGTAAATAAGAATATTTTTCCAGCTATCTTTCTTTCTAAGTAGGAAGAGAACTTTTAATGCATGGATCATTCAATATGCCAGAATCCTCATTCATCTTCATTGCTTGCTGTGTATCAAGTCAGAGCTACTCAATTATTAGTAATAAATACCATAAGTATTAAATATGTAGCTATATAACCTGTTATATTATTTACATAATAGAATTGTGGTGGGTATAAATGTTAATAAATAATAACATAATATTATTAGTGATCACTTATACTCACAAAAGGATAAATTATGCAAGAGCTTCTAAACTCTTGAATTTAATATTAAATTAGATGTGAAGCAGTAAAGGAATATTTTATTTATAAGAAACTCTCAACATTTAGACTTTCAGTTAGAATATATAGTATATCTTCCTCTTGCTCCATAATAAAAAGAATTGGAAGTTCAATGACATTCTTGGATACTTCTTGAGGAGAGCAGAGTGGTGTAGTAGGAAGAACAACTCAACTTGGAGTAAGAAGACCCAGATTAGAATTCTATCTTTGATATTTACTAGTTATGGAAAGCAACCACTTTGGTTAAGTGCCTTGAGTCCATAAACATATGTACTGAAGAAGCCGGAAATGATTAGCCTGGAGAAGAAAAGAAAGGGGAGGTCATGGTAACTAACTTCAATTATTTGAATGATGATGTGGAAGGATTAGACTCGGTCCACTTTGCCTTGGCCTTGGGGGCAAAGCAAGGAAGAGTGGATAGAAATTTCAAAGGCACATTCAATTCAAGTTCACGAAAAAACAAAAAACAAACAAACAAGACAAGCAAAACTTCCTAACGATTAGAACAGTTCAAAAGTAGAACGGACCATCTTCAAGTGAAAGGAAGTTGGAAACTTGCCAGGTATTTTGGGGAGGGCTTCATTTGGGGATTTTATTGGACTCAATGGCAGCTGAGATAGATGGCTTCCCACCCTGAAATTCTGTAATTCTGGGTGACCTCTGACCCTTACTTTGTTCTGTAAAATTGAGATAATGATACCTGTCCTACCTAACTCATGGGTTGTTGTAAAGATCAAATAAGGTCCAGCATGCAAAAATATCTGTATCAAAGTGAATTATTGGCAAGAAACATAGAACATTATGACTGTTCTCAGGACTCCAAAAAAGTTACTCAAGTGGGCATAGACTAGATAAAGTGTATCAATAAATTGCAAAATGGTGATAATTTTAAACCTCAAGGCTATGCCAGATAGCATATTGCAGGATAATGATTTCGGTTAGGAAAAGTTCTAAAAGTATCTTCAGTGGGGGACATTTTAACAATTCAGGGTGTTCAGAGGGTTATTGGTTCTGAAAGCTTCAATTCTTCCTGTCCCATTTTTCTCCCATAGAGGCTGCACTTTTAATGAATGGAGTGCTTTATCTGGTACCATGATAACTGGATTCAAATCCTGGCTCTGATACTTAATACTCATGGGACCTTTGGAAACTCTCATTTGATGAACCTCAATTTCCTTTTCTGTAAAATAAGGTGTTCTAGTAGATCTCTTGCTCTCTTCAATTTTCTATGGGCCCACCATCCTGTCAAAGTGAAAGAAAAAATGTCGCTTCCCCTTCCTAGGTCTTGGTCTCTTTACCTATAGACTCAGGAGTTGGAGTAGATTATTTCAAAGGTCTCTTACCACTTTATAGTTCGGTTTTTTTGGTTTTTTGTTTGTTTGTTTGTTTTGGTGAGGCAATTGGGGTTAAGTGACTTGCCCAGGGTCACACAGCTGGTAAGTGTTAAGTGTCTGAGGCTGGATTTGAACTCAGGTCCTCCTGACTCCAGGGCCAGTGCTCTATCCACTGTGCCACCTAGCTGCCCCTCACTTTATTGTTCTAAAGTTCTGTGTAATTATCTGCCTCAGTTAATGATCTTGCATGCTTTCAGTTCTACCTCTGTGATCTTATATTTCTCCTCATCCCCTGGGGTTTCTAATACTCTGGGTCAGCCTAACCAGACTAATACAAATCCTAGAAACACACATACACACACATACACACACACACACGTGCGTGTGTGCATATATGTATATACGTACACATACACACATGCACATATATGCATGTGTATGCATATGTGTGTGTATACATGTACAAACATGTGTATCTGTATGTTTCCTAGCCGCACACATATGCTTATGTACTCATGCATACATACTATATATGTCTATTATATATATATATACACATACATATATTTGTGTGCATAAAGCCATTTCCAAATGATAAGTGGTCAAAGGGTTTGAACAAACATTTTCCAAAGGAATAATTGCAAACTACTAACAATCACATGAAAGAAATAGCTAATAATGAGAGAAATACAAATCAGGGCAACCCCGAATTTTCACCTCTCTCTCTGCAAATTGTCAAAGATGATAAAAGATGGGAAGAGTCAATGTTTAAGGAGTTTGTTAAGCACACTAATGCATCATTGATGGAACAATGATTCAGTACAACCAATTTTGGGGGAAAATAGTGTTATGTAAATAATTTGACCTAGAGATTCCATTATTAGGTTTATATCCCAAGGAGTTGGTTGATAAGAAGAAAGTCCCCAAGTACATGAAAATATTTACAGCAGCAATTCTTGTGAGAGCAAAGAATTTGGATACAAAGTAGGCATCCTATTGACTGGGAAATAGGTAAACAAATTTGGGTACATGAATGAAATTAAATATTACTGTGCTGTAAGAAATGATGAAGACAGACAAGCACTGAAAGATTACATAAACTGAGGCAGAATGTAAGCAGAGCCAAGAAAACATGATAAACAATGACCATAACTATGTAAACTTAAAGAACTACATACAAAAAAATCAAAAGTGAATGTTGCAAAACTACAAAGAACAAACCTGGTTTGAAAAAAAGAGATAAGAGAAGATACCCTCAGCCCACCCTTTTGCAGAGGTGTAGACATCCACAAGTTTTGTACATTAAATCTTTTCTGTGTATTGATGTTATATTAATTTTCTCTTTTGTTTTAAAAATATTGTTTTTTATATAGAATGACATAGTGAGGGGGAGTAAGAGAGATATAGGAAAAATCTTGATGATATAAAATATATAAATAAACATGTTATTTTTAAAAAGTAAGACATTTTGAATTCTCAATCTTAATAATTAACATTGGATTCCGGCTCTGGGGTTTAGTACCCATGTTAAAATGTGAGTTCTTTAAGAATAGGGAATGTTTCATTCTTAGTACTTGTATTCTCAGGACCTATAAAAATGCTTGACACTTCACAGGTGCTTGATATATATATTTTTAATTGATTGACCTTAGACTAGTCATCTAATCTTCCTGGGTCTCCTTCAGGTGCTTTTGTCTTCCCTACAGACGATTTATCTTGTATTTTATTTATGTCACCCCAATAGAATGCAAAATACTTGAAGACCGGGGCTACTTCATTTTTTGCCTTTGTATATCTCTAATGTCTAGCACAGTGCATGGCTCATAGGAGGTAATTAAAAAATCTTACTGATTGATGGATGGATTGATTGAGATACCTGTGATTAACTGTGTGTTGAATCATTTTGCCACCTTGTGGTGAGCAACGGAAATGAGTTTATCCCAAGCCTATCAAGTTTATAGAATGTAGTTTGCATTAATCTAGCAATGTGTGAATCTATTGGATCTAGATTCTTTAGAGGAGGCTTAAATCCAACCTTATACATGTACATGCACATTCACATGCAGACATTAGTATGATGTGAATCAATTAAAACTCAGGTGATATGGCAATGGGGAAAGAACAGTGGGTTTGTGGTCAAAGAATCTGGCTCTACCACTAACTATTGCCTTGGGCTAGAGTTTAACTAGGTTAGGGCAATGAGGGCTTTTTCCTAGGGCACAGGAATTGATAGGGTATGGATAGCATTTGTAGCACTTTGTTCCTAGCACTATAGAAACATGTGAGATTAGAAAGAACCTTTAGTTAGATAGGAATTTGACTCCCCCATCTTCCACCTGTGGGGCAGTTAGATGGTACAGTGGATAGAGCACTGGGCTTGGAGTCAGGAAGATTTGAGTTCAAATCTAGCTTCAGATACTTACTAGTAGTATGAACCTGGGCAAGTCACTTAACCCTGTTTGTCTTGGTTTCTTCCCTTTTTTGTGTGTATGGGGCAATGGGAGTTAAGTGATTTGCCGAGGGTCACACAGCCAGTAAGTGTCAAGTATCTGAGGCTGGATTTGAATTCAGGTACTCCTGAATCCAGGGCCAGTGCATTATCCACTGCCTCACCCAGCTGCCCCGTCTTGGTTTCTTTATCTGTGAAATGAACTGGAGAAGGAAATGGCAAACACTCACCTATGGACAAAAGTCCACGAGGTCGTATAGAGTCAGAAAGGACTAAAAGACGGAACAATAACCTTCCAAAAACCAATTCTTCCCTAGAACTGTCTCTCCGTTACTCCTAGACCATAGTTCTATTTGCCTCCTTTCTGTTTGGGTTACAGTAAAAACAGCACAATCTTAAGATGTCCCTGTGAGTTCTCTGCTATTTCCAATCTTAGTCAAACTGAAGACATATTTCAAGCTACTTACTCTTAGTGTAAAAATCATAAGCTGAAACTGTACTTTGGCCATATCCCTTCTGCTTTGGGACTTTAGTTTCTTTTACCTATAAAATGAGAGGATTGGATTAGATGACTAATCCTAAAGTCTGTCCCTGTTCTAAATCCTATGATATTAGGCCTCATTACTGGCATATAAAACAAGATCCTTCCTACCTGATGTCAGAATAATATTTTCACCCTTCTTGCCTTTTCTCCAGAAAATTATTTAAGACTTGGCCAAACCTAATTGTCACTTTCAGCCTTTTCACTTTCCAAAGTTTGGCATTTGAATCAATCATTTATTTTTTTCCCTTTTCACTTTAGAGTCTATAATTCTGTGGAATTATCTGTCTCTTGCCTCCTGTCCAGTCCATTTTTTTTCTTTTTTTGCTTAGACATTTCATTGACAACATGCTTTACGCAACTTTGCGATTCCTTGTTTGTAATGTGTCACAGCATACTTAGGCTCATCATAGGACTCAGATAATGAACCACAGTCCAACTCTGTTTAGAGAATAACTCTTCAATTTTCTTCTGTTGTGTCCATTGACTTCCTTCTGTCCTGGAATTCCAGAGAGAGAGTCCTGCACAAAGGGGAATTTTGATCAGATAGGGTTCCAGAGCATCAGGGAGGATTCTTAATTAGAGAGGACTCAGACAATGAAGCTCAGACAAAGGTGGCTTACCCTAAGGTTAACCCCCATTAATGGCCATCCTTTACTAAGTGGAGGCAGCCCACTTCAGGAGCCTTTCTCACAACCAAATTCACACACTCATTAGCAGTAGCATTGTGTCTTATCTATCTACTAAGCCCTGAAAGAAGGAAAAGATGAGATATTTAATGGGGAATTCATCTCAGTCCTGGCTGAAGTCCTCAGAGAAAGAACATACACTGAGTTTTGTGAACACAGATGATGAGAAGAAATTTTTAAAAATTTTTTTCAAATAAATGGGACCAAGAGAATATATGGTTGGAAAAAAATCATATATTAATCAACTCCAATATAATGCTTCAAGGAGCCAGAAATTTAGAAAAGGAAGAGATCCTAAGTGTATATAAAAAGAAATTGAAAGGTTTGGGGAAGTGATATGTCCAAGGTCAAGAAGAGAGTTAGTAGAAGAACCAGGATTAGGCCCCAAATCTACTAATTCCCCCTGAGTTGATTTTTCTACAATATCCTATTGCATACATGCCTATGTGTAAGACAAACAGTATGACAGATTGGCTAAAGAGATGAGCCCAGACATCATGATCTGCCTGATAAGCACTGGTCATTTCACTTAAACTATCAATTCTCTACGCAACTCTCTAGGTGTGGAATTTCTATATTTAGGTGAGGGATTTTCCTCACCTAAAGATTATTTTTTTTAAAGAAAATTTTTAAAGTAATAAAAATTTTTATTTATAGTTTTAAGTTCCAATTTTTATCCCTCCTTTCCTCCCTCTCCTCCCCTCTCCTGAGGCTGCAAACAATCAGTTATGGATTATCCATGAATGATTATGTAAAACATACCATATGAGTAATTTTATACAATAAAATTTGAATAAAAGAAAAAATAAAAGAAAGTGAAAAATAGCATGCTTCAGACTGTGTTCCATCATTACAAGTTCTGTCTTTGGAGGTGGATAATATGTTTCATCAATGGTCCTTTGGGATTATATTGGCTCATTGTATTATTGAGAATAGCCATCATTTACAGTTCTTCATCAAACAATAGTGCTATCTCTGTGTACAATGTTCTTTTGATTCTGCTCACTTCACTATACATTATTTCATACAAGTCTTTCCAGGCCTTTCTGAAATCATCCTGCTTGTCATTTCTTATAGCACAATAATATTCCATCACCATCATATACCACAGCTTGTTTAGCTATTCCCCAATTGATGGGCATTCCTTCGATTCTAATTCTTAGACACCACAGGAAGAGCTGCCATAAATATTTTTGTACAAATAGATCTTTTTTTTTTCTTTTTGGGGATGTCTTTGGGATATAAATCTAGCAGTGGTATTGCTGTATCAAAGGGTATGCACATTTTTATAGCCCTTTGGGCATAATTCCAAACTGCTCTCCAAAATGGTTGGGTCTTTTCACAACTCCACCAACAGTGAATTAGAGTCCCAGCTTTCCAGGATCCAAGGGAGCAAGTAGGATATGGTCTATAAGTGTTTTGGGGTTTTTTGTTTTTGTTTTTGTTTTGTTTTTGTGGGGCAGCAAGGGTTAAATGAGTTGCCTAGGGTCACACAGCTATGAAGTGTCAAGTATCTGAGGTCGGATTTTAACTCAAGTCCTCCTGAATCCAGGGCCAGTGCTTTATCCACTGTGCCACCTAGCTGCCCCCAGCTTCTGTCCTTTAAAAGAAAAACCTTTTATTCTTTGTTATGATGAATAGCTCTCTGGAGGAGAAGAAGATAAATATTTGGAAATAAAGGCAATGCAAAAGGAATATGTATTGTATCAACAACATTGTGTTTTGATCAACTGTGATAGACTTGATCCTTCTCAGCAATACAACAGTACAAGATAGTTTTAAAGGACTCATGATGGAAAAGGCTCTCCAAATCCAGAAAAAAAAGAACTGTGGAATATAGATGCTGATTGAACCATACTATTTCTTTTGGTTTTGAGTTACAAATTCTCTACCTCCTTCCCTTGCCCCCTCCTTGAGAAGGCAAGCAATTTGATATTGATTAGGCATGTGAAGTCACACAAAAACATATTTCTGTATTAGCCATGTTGCAAAAGAAACGCAAACAAAACATTAAAAATAAAAAAGCTGAAGAAAAATTATGTTTGAATCTGCATTCAGAGTTCATAGGTTCTCTTTCTGGAGGTGGTTAGCATCTTTTACCTTGAGTCATAAGAAATTGTATTGGATCATAGTTTCGATCAAAGTAGATGTCTTTCAAAATTAATCATCCTTACAATATTGCTGTTACTATGTACAATATTCTCCTGATTCTTCTCATTTCCCTTTCCTTGAGTTCACATAAGTCTTCCCAAGTTTTTCTGAAACCATCCTGATCATCATTTCTTATAGCACAATAGTATTCCATTACAATCATATACCACAATTTGTTCAGCCATTCCCCAATTAAAGGGCATCACCTTAAGTTTCAACTCCTTGCCAACTCAAAAAGGATTAATATAAATGTTTCTGTACAAATAGGTCTTTGTCATTTTTCTTTTAACTCTTTGAGATAAAGACCCAGTATTTGTATTGTTGGATCAAAGGATATGCAGTTTTATAGACCTTTCGGAATAGTTCCAAATTGTTCTCCAGAATGGTTAGATACTAATTCACAACTCCACCAGCATTCAATTAGTGTCCTAATTTTTCCCCTCTAGCATTTGTGTCATGTTAGTCAATCTGATAGGTGTGAAGTAGAATCTCAGAGTTTCTGGGGTTTTTTTTTTTAACTTGCATTTCTCTAATCAGTAGTGATTTAGAGTTGGTTTTTTTAATTTGTTTTTTTTTTTAATCTCACTACTGATAGATTTGATTTCTTCTTCTGAAAACTGCCTGTTCATATCTTTGGCCATTTATTAACTGAGGAATGGTTCTTATTTTTTTTATATAATTTTGACTCAATTCCCTATGTATTTAAGAAATAAGGTCTTTATCAGAGAAATTTGCTATAATCGACCCTCCCCACCCCCACCCCTGTCCCAGTTTTCTGTCTTTTCTCTATTTCGGCTGTATTAATTTTATTTTATTTATTTTTTTTTAGTGAGGCAATTGGGGTTAAGTGACTTGCCCAAGGTCACACAGCTAGTAAGTGTTAAGTGTCTGAGGACATATTCGAACTCAGGTACTCCTGACTCCAGAGCCGGTGCTCTATCCACTGTGCCAACTATCTGCACAGTGAATAGAGCACTGGCCCTGGAGTCAGGAGTACCTGAGTTCAAATCTTGCCTCAGACTCTTAACACTTACTAGCTGTGTGACCCTGGGAAAGTCACTTAACCCCAATTGCCTCACTAAAAAAAAAAAAAAAAAAAAAAACAAAAAAAACAAAATAAAGTGTTTGGTAATTGTATTAATATAGCTCCTGGGTGTGTCTTGGCAGGTGGACTACCAAGTAGTTTATATTGTCTATAGTTATTTAAATTAGACTTTCTCTTTCTATTTCTTGCTGCTATACTTTGTTGGTAATATATAGAAATACTGAAAATTTATGTGGGTTTACTTTGCATCCTGCAACTTTGCTAAAGTTGTTAATTATTTCCACTCATTTTTTTTAGTTGACTATGATTCTCTAAGTATCCCATAACATCATCTGCAAAGAGTGAAAGTTTTGTTCCCATATTTCCTGTTCTAATTCCTTCAATTTAATTTTCTTTTCTTATTGCTATTCCAGTACGAAATTGAATAACATCTGATAATGGGCATAGTTGCTTCACCTCTGATTATATCAGGAAGGCTTCTAGTTTATTCCTATATAGATAATGCTTGCTAATGGTTTTAGATTAAAAACTACTTATCAGTTAAGGTTAAATATATTTATTCCTATGCTCACTAATGTTTTTTATTAGGACTGAGTGTTATATTTGGTGACAGGCTGTTTTTCTGTATCAATTGAGACAACCATTTGTTTTTTGTTATTGATAAGGTTGTTCATGCTGATTGTTTTCCTAATGTTGAATGAGCCCTGCATTCCTAGTATAAATCCTACCTGGTCATAGTGTATATTGCTGTAATCTCCTTGCTAGTATGTTATTTAATTTTTTTCATCAATATTCATTGGGAAATTAGTCTATAGTTTTCTTTTCCTGTTTTTACTCTCCCTGGTTTAGGTCAGTACCATATTTGTGTTGTAAAAGGATTTCAGTAAGACTCCTTCTTTACCTGTTTTTCCAAATAGTTTATATAGCATTGGGATTAATTGTTCTTTAAATGTTTGGTAGAATTTGCTTTTGAATCCATCTGCCCCTGGGGATATATATATATTTTTTTTTTTAATTCATTGATGGCTTGTTAAATACCTTTTTTCTAACATAGGGATAGCAATTTTGTTTTTTAAGGTTATGTTTTCTTCAGTATTTTTTGTGCCTCTTTTACAAAGCTATTAATTTTCTTTTCCTATTTTTCTTCCTTTGCTTTCATATTTTCCCTATTTTTTCTCTACCACTCATTTAATTTCTAAAATCATTTTTAGCTCTTCCACTGTGGTTTTCAAATTTATTGCTATAAATACCAGTTTGGGGTAAGCATATTATTAATTTATCAACATTATACCAGTAAAGGATTGACCACTTATCTCCCTAACTTCTCATGGTCTCAGGCTTCTTGGTAGAGAAAGCAGGCAAAGAGCTTCAGCATGCCAGTTAACTTGAGCAGGAGAAAAGCCCCAAAACACCCATCCTATCTCCCAAAGAGAAATCCCATGGTCTCAAGGAGACTCAAGAGAGAAAGTGAGAGAGACAGAGACTATGTGTCCCTGAGAGTCAAGAGAAGCTCAGAAAACACCCCAGAAGCCAGATATTATTCCGTTTTGTACTGGAAATGCTAGCTATAGCAATAAGAAAAGAAAAATTAATTGAAGGAATTAGAACAGACAATGTGGAAACAAAACTATCATTCTTTGCAGATGATATGATGATATACTTGGAGAATCGTAGAGAGTCAACTAATAAAAATGAGTGGAAATAATTAACAACTTTAACAAAGTTGCAGGATGCAAAGTAAACCCACATCAATTTTCAGTATTTCTATGTATTACCAACAAAGTACAGCAGCAAGAAATAGAAAGAGAAATTCCATGTAATAGCATTTTCCAAGGGGTTTTTATCTCTTTTTGATAAAGGCTAGCACCATTCAACTCCATTAGTTGGTAACTTGAACTGGTCTAAATTAAAATGAACTCTAGAGATGACATCAGAGAAAAGAATGCAAAAGACCCTTCACTCAAGTTGTTCAGAGCAAAGTCCATTATCTAGCTGTGGTTTAATGCCATCAGTCCACCCATCTAGACAAAAGTATCTATCTCCATTCCTTTTGTTCCCTTGGTTTTTTTCCCCATATAAGATTTGATAAAGTTTCTCAAGGAGAACTGAACTTTCTGGAGTTGGGGTGAGAAAGGACTGAGAAAGTGATCGCTGGGTCCCACAAGAAATCCATTATTAATAATTATTTTTTCACATGGGAATTCTTATTGGGTTTGTGTCATTTTTTCTTTGAGGCTATGCTTATTTCTTTTTTGATTTCATTGAATTTGTGTCTTGATCTTCTCTATCACCATAGTAGTATTTTATAGTCAGTTTCTTTTTTTGTTGTTTGCTAATTTTCCCACTCTGTTTCTTGCTTTGGAACTTTATGCTAATGTTAGCCTCTATTTCCAGTGTATAGGGTAGAAGGCCAATGTGTCAAACTTCAGACTTTTTTGCACCACTGTTTTTAGAACTAGTTCTGTAGATTTGGAAATTTTCAGTGCCTCCAAATTGGTATCATCTGGAAAGAGGTGTGGTCACTGATCTCCTGGTCCATACTCTGGTCCTTATTGAGGAAGATCCCTTAGAACTAAAAGTGATATGACTCTCAGGGTAAGAAATTTCTGGTAGCTTTATATGCTGCATATCTTTGTTCTAATCAGCATGGGCGTGACCTCTGATACAGACTGCAATATGGCCATTTCTTCCCATATTAAGTTCTCTCAACTAAAGGAAGAGATATTGATTTTCATGGCATTTCACTGAGTTTCTCCTATGCCATCCTGGGCTTTGCTCCGTCTGAAGCTAAGGGTCTCCTCTGTTTAATGGTAGCCTTTCTCGTCCTCTTCACCATTGGAGGCACTGTGAAGGAATACCTGCATTCATCCTGCTGCTTTGATGCCAGCCCTCACCCCTTCCCCTTTGCTGCAGTGTGTCAAGCTTTAACATTAAGCACCATGTTTCTCCTTGAAAAAAATTAGGTTCCTTGGCTCATGGAATGTGTGACATCTGAAATTGCCTAGTTCCCCAATACTGGCTCATACTTATGATGCTGCTACCTATTTCTTCCTTTTTCTTCTCAGTATCTTATTTGGTTTCCACATCTCCTACCCAAAAATATCTTTCTCTGAGGTCAAGTTCAGTGACAATCTGCATAGTGTGTTCCCAGGTCAAATCTGAAACCCACTCAGAATTTAGGAGGAAAAGATTAACTGCCTAAAAGAGGCCTCCTTTCTCCTTTTGCTTTGTATCCAATCCTTTTTGTGGAGTTACAAAAGGTGAAGATGCTTGTATACATCAAGAATCAAAACTTTTACACAGGCATAGTTTCTAAACAATATCCTAGAAGAAATAATTTCAATTTTAACATCAAAGAGATATAATCCTTGTCTAAGAAGGAAGGTCCTCTAAGATGAATTTATTGGAGGGCCTGGACACAAATCACATGGGAAGAAAAGGAACACATATTGTAGTCTATATCAGAGGTCATGCCCATGCTGATGAGAACAAAGACATGTAGCATATAAAGCTACCATAAATTTTTTATTCATCCCCTCAATTTCAGACTTCATTTTGTGTCTGGATTTTACTGGAAGAAAAATTCAGGAATCCCTCCCTACTTCCCCTTCAACAATATATTGGTCTCACTTACCCATATTGAGCCATTAGCTACTTGAATTCTGGTAGGAAGAGATTGTCCCTCTCCTCAGTGGGTGGCTAACAGTTCTCCTTCACCTCAGTGGAATATTTCAGGGATGGGGAACATTATATTTGAATATATTTGCAGTCACCTTCATATATTCATAGGTTCAGTACTTAGGCCCCTTTGAAATCAATGTGCAAATGATATGCAAATTAGGTGTCCCCAGGTTAACTGAAACAATATATTGCCACTTGAAGACCAAGTGGCTGGGAAATTTCCATGCCTAAATTCTAGCATCCTTAACCTTACTTGGCATTCTGATTAAGGCTTTCACAGCCTGATGCTCCCCAAATCATTCTTCTTCCTCTTCTATTGAAAGTAATGCATTAATAAAAAAAACAAAAATATACACCATTTCTTTCTTTTTTGAGAAGGGCGGGATTTTAATCAGTCTCCCCATATCAGCAACATGATGATGAAAGACACCACAGAACATAGAAAGATAAGTTTGGGCTACATACAAGCTTATTTATTAATTTTCTTATCATTTCCATTAGCCTCACACTCTGAAATCATTCCATCAGAATCTAAATATGACTGGGATGGCCTATCTTTGAACACTAATGATTAACATTTGTCAGTGTTTTGCTTTCCTTTATCACACGCTTTTATCTACCATTTTTGATTCACAGAGGCTCTCAAATATCTTTTGAATTTTGACAATAAAAACTGAGTTGAAGACAGTCTTTCCAGCTTCTGAATTGCAAACTAGATAGAGTTACACTTTACATTTGGCTATTCAGCTTTTGAAGTCAGTATGAAAATCTTCATTTTAAAATCTCCAAAAAAAAGAAAAAAAAAAAGAACTGCCATCCCAGGTTGACTAGGTTTAAGGGGTTGTTTGTTTTTTCCTATTTTTTCAATCTCATGACCTGATTACTGATAGAGATTCATATTCCAAAATAATTTTTGGAAGTGGGAACTCACACATATACCATTTTATAATTTTGAAATAATTTCACTCTCTCATTTCATTCTCAAAACTCTATGAGCAGGGGGCAGCTAGGTGGCACAGTGGATAGAGCACCAGCCCTGGAGTCTGGAGTACCTGAGTTCAAATCCGGCCTCAGACACTTAACACTTACTAGCTGTGTGACCCTGGGCAAGTCACTTAACCCCATTTGCCTCACTAAAAAACAAAACACAAACAAAAAAAAAACTCTATGAGCTAATTGAACCAATATCATTATCCTGATATTACATACAGGTGGGTAATCTGATTCTGAGTGGGGCAATAATGACTTGCCACTTGCATAAGTAGAAAGACCTGGACTGAAACTCAGGTCTTACAAGTCAATATCTAGTGATCTTTTCATTACATCACATTGCATAATAGAGTTGGGCTGTAGCTATGGGAAGCTTATTTTTTTCTCTTTTTTTCTTGTTCAGTATTTTATTATTTTCCAGTTACATATAAGTATAGTTTTCAATGTTTGTTTTCATAGGACTTTCAGTTCAAAATTTTTCTCCCACCCTCCTTTCCCTCCCTCCTCCCCAAGACAGAAATCAATCTAATATTGGTTATATATGTGCAATCACATTAAACATATTTCTACATTAGTCATATTGTGATAGAAGAGTCAGAGCACAAGGGAAAAACCTCAAAAAAGAAGGGAAAAAAACAGACCAAAAGTAGAAACAGGTTCAATTTGTATTCCTAAACCACAGTTCTTTTTTCTGGATGTTGAGAACATTTTCTATTATGAAGTTCTTTGAAATTGTTTTGGACCATTGAATTGCTAAAAAGAGCCAAGTCTATCACCATTGTTCATCACACAATGTTGCTGTTACTGTATACAATGTTCTCCTCATTCTGCTCCTCTCAGTCAGCATCAGTTCATGTAAGTCCTTTCAGTTTTCTCTGAATTCCTCCTACTCATCATTACTTTTCACATTGATTTTTTAGAACTTTGTGTTCTTAATTTTCTTCCTCCCTCCCTCCTCATCACTCCCTATGAAATCCAGCAATTCAATATAAGTCATACATGTGCAGTTATGGAAAACATCTTCTCATTAGTCAGGTTGTGAAAGAAAATACACAAAATACCTTTAGCAAGAAGAGCTCACAAATAAAATTATACTTCAATCTGTATTCAGATACCATCAGTTCTATCTGTTGATGGTTTGCATTTTTCATACGTCCTTCTGATAGCATCCTGCTCATCATTTCTTTCACAGTTACTATGGTTAACTATATTACCCTCCATCTTAATTCTTCCGCTTGATATTTATTCTATTATCTATCTTCCTTCACCCTATACCACTTTGAAAGTGGTTTTCTTCTTACTGACCCCTTCCCCAATCTGCTCTTCTTACCATTGCCTCCCCTGCCTCCATGATCCCCTTATCCCCTTCCCCTCCCACTTTCCCACAGGGCAAGATATATTACTATCCCCCCTTAAGTGTGTATGTTATTCCCTCTTTGAGCCAATTCTGATGAGAGTTAGGCTCACTCACTCCCCTGATCCTTCCTATGGGAAACTTATTTTATTCAAATCTACTTAGTCCTTTTCTCATGTGGATTTGGTGAGTTACAGCCAAAAGACTGTGGAGAATAGGAGAGGTACCACAACACTAGGAAAGGTCAAATATCATTTTGATTTTCAACAAAAGAAGGGGAAGAATGTAAAATGGAAATTATAGGCAAATAACCTTGACTTTCTGACTCTTGGAAAAATCTAAAAGATTTTTCATTCAAAGGATAGCTAGTGAAAAGCTTTAAAAGATAGGAGTGAGTAGGATGAGACACTATGTCCTTATCAAGGTAGACTTCAATGTTGTTATAAAAAACAAACAAACTAAACAAAACAAAACAAAAAACAGAGTCTGAAGCAGATAACTAGCACAGTGGATAAAGCACTGGCCCTGGATTCAGGACGACCTGACCTGAGTTCAAATCTGGCCTCAGACACTTGACACTTACTAGCTGTGTGACCCTGGGCAAGTCACTTAACTCTCATTGCCCCACAAAAAAAACCCCAAAACAAACAAACACACAAACAAACAAACAACAACAACAAAACACCATGGTCACTAAATAATTTCATCAGATAATTTTTTTGGATATTATTTACCTAGTTTTTAACAAAGTGTGTACGCATGTATGTGTGTATATGTGTGTGTTTCTTTAGAGCACGAATAAATATGAGTTTGATAATAGTTCATTTAGTTAGATATGGAACTAGGTGAATGTCTGAACCTCAGGAGTGACCACTAATGGGTTATTGCTAACTTGGAAGAACATCATTAGCAAAGTGACTCAGGGATTTCTGGTTGGCTAGGTATGAAATTTAACATTTTTGTATCATTGATTTGAACAAAGGCATAGATGGAAGGCTTACCAAAAATGTAGATGGCACAAAATAAATTTAAGATAGCTAACATGTTGGATGACAGAGTAAAAATTCAAAAAAATTTTAATAATCTAGAATATTGGGTCTAATTTATAGGATGGAACTTTATAGGAATAAATTCAAAGTTTATATTGATTTTTAAAATCTAATTTACAAGTATAAGATCAAGGAAATGCACCTTACTAACATATATATGCATACATATATATACATATATAATGTACATATATGTATGCATGCATGTATGTATGTATGTATGCTTTTTTGTATTGGTAAAGAACTAGAAGCTGAAACTGATGGGGTGTCCACCAATTTAGGAATGACTGAGCAAATTATTTTTATTTTTTATTTTGCAGGGCAATGGGAGTTAAGTGACTTGCCCAGGGTCACACAGCTAGTAAGCATCAAGTGTCTGAGGCCAGATTTGAACTCAGGTACTCCTGAATCCAGGGCCAGTATTTTATCTACTGCACCACCTAGCCGCCCCCAAGCAAATTATTTTATAGGGATGGAATAGAATGGAATGGAATGGAAATGGATCAGCAGGTGGCACAGTTGATAGAATACCAGGCCTGGCTGGAGTCAGGAAGACCTGAGTTCAAATCTAGCCTAAAACATACAGTATCTGTGTGACCCTGTTAAAATCAGTTAACCCTGTTTGCTTCAGTTTCTTCATCTGCAAAATAAGCTAAATAAGGAAATGACAAGACATTCCAGTATCTTTGCCAAGAAAACCCCAGATAAGGTCACAAAGAGTTGGACATGACTGAAAAATGACTGAACAATAACAACAATCAAATGCCAGTTTTTCATAAGACTTAATGAAAGGGATGTTTTCAGAGAAACCTTTGAATACCTGTATGAACTGATGCCAAGTAATATGAGCAGCACCAGGAGAACAATTTAATTAGAAACAACCATATTGTAAAGATAGACCCCTTTAAGGACTTAAGAAGTTAGACATGATTAGAGAGGACTGATGAACAATGCCTGCCCATTTCTTGACAGAAAGGTGATAAACTCAAAATGAAGAATGGGACTTTTTTTTTTTCATATGGCCATTGTGAAAGTTTGTTTTGCTTGACTACTCAAATTTGTTACTAGGTTTTTTTTTTCTTTATCCTCTAAGTGTAAAAGAAAATAAATGCTTATTAATTGAAAAAATGGGGATTATAGTCCATTTTAATATGAATCAACACTGTGATATGGCCATTGAAATTTAATGTGATTTTACATTGTATTAAAAATTAAAAAGGTATAATATGCAGGGCTAGGGTAGTGATAGAGCTACCTATCTTGGTTTGACCACATCTGGGCACCACATTTTAAATAAAGATATTGATAACTTGACAGCATCCAAAGGAAGGCAACGAGGGTTGGTGAAGAACCTTTAGGTCAAGTCATATGACATGATTTAGCCTGAAGAAGAAAAAATATAAGGAAGATGTCACAGCTGTCCTCTTGAAAAACTGAGCAGCTCAGTTTAAATCTTGCTTCAGGAACTTCCGATTCTTAGGAACTTTGCCAAGGCCTTTTAGCCTTGGCTATGCCTTAGTTTCCTCTTCAGCAAAAGGAGGGGATTGGACCCAAAGACCACTGAAGTCCCTTCCAGGTTTACATGCTAAGTATTTCAAGGACTCTCCTGTGGGGAAAGGACAATAGTACTAATAACCCCAGAGGACAGAAGTAGGAGTAAAAGATGCAGAAAAGTTTTTTATGCTTAATTAAAAACATAATCATCAACAATAGCAACTTCCTAACAATTAGAGTGATCCTTAAGTGGAATGGACCGCCTCAGGAAATGGTGTGTTCCACCTAACTGAAGGTCTTCAAGGAAAGGCTGGGTAATCACTTCTCAGATGTGTTATGGATGGATTGGATTACTAAGCTTCTGATGTCTCTTCTAACTCAGACTCTGTGATCCTATTCATAGCATATTTGCTTATGCTAATCACAAAGAAAAAAATGAAGATGCATAAATGTGGAGTTCACCCAACCTGAAAATGCTCTGATTGAAGTGACTTCTGCAGGAGGGGAGGTCATTATTCTAAGTAGTAACCAAGGTGGAGAAAAAAAATGAAACCCACAATGCGACTTCAGAAATAGGATGGTCATAACCTATCATTTTCCTCTTGAGTTTCTTTCCTTACAAAATGAAACACGTAGGTGGATAATACAATGAGGAAACATCTGAACTGTTAAGATATATCCACCTGCCATGCCCATCCAGCATTTCCAGAAATGAAACAATGATATAGTATTGGTCTGCAGTAAAATCTATCTATCTTAACAAAAGAATGAAATGTTGAAATCTAACCCTTTGATTTCACTTTAGGCTTCCTAAGCTACCTCTAAAATCCTCTTCTCTGGGATATCCAAAGTACAGTTTGATCATCATTATCATTACTCATATTTCTATGGCATTTTGAGATTTGAAAGCATTTCCTCACAGGAATATTATGAGTATGTGGCATCAGGTATGATCCTCAGTTCAGAGATAAGAAACTTAGGCTTTTAGAACCTAGGAGATTGACCCAAGTTTACATATTGAATGTCAGGCCTGCCATTCTAATTCCAATCTCCTGGGTCTAGGTCCAAGTTCTTTCTGTGCTTAATAGCACAACTCATTATTTTGATATTATAGAACCTAGAACTTTAATTTTCCAGAGAATCTATCAGATTCTAGAAGTTATATATGAATCAACTATGGATAGAAAATGATGTTAAGGCACATTTGTTGTTTGATTGATGGTTGGATTTACAGCACTATGATATTATGAAAAACTGAGCGGAAAGTCATAAATCCTGGCTCTCCCTCTTAGTAGGTCTATGACTTTGGGTAAGTCATTTGATTTTTCAAGTAAGTTTTCTTACTTGTAAAATTAGAAGGTTACAGGAGATGATATTGAAGTTTGCTTATAGGTCTAAATAACTGGAGTTCTGAAGGTCCCTGAAAACATTGACCTTTTGTGATTCCTGAATCATTCTTGAGTTTATGAACTTGTTGGGAATTTTATATGCCAAACCAACCATCATGAAGTATGTAAACAATTACTTACATAAGGAGATCTGTGTACAAAAAAAAAAGGAAACTCATGTCTTTGTTAAAGGAAGATGTATGCCAAAGAAAAGATGATTTTCTCAGTGCATTCTAAAAATGGAAAAATAAACAACAGGATATTGTGTAGAGAAGGGGGATTTGTATAGAAGTTCAGTTTAAATCCTTGATTTTCTCAAAATTGCATTTCATTCCTTGAACTCACAGTTGGGAACAAGTTCTAGGACATAAATCTTAAGTGTGGGAGGAGGCAGAGACTGAAGGTTTTTTTTTCTCCCCAAATCAGCTGCATAAACAGCTCTTAACAAGAAGGCTTCCTTTTTGTGCATGAAAGTTTGCACTTCATTACCCTTAATTGCATGCTTTAAAAGGTATTCTTTGTAAATGCATATTGAACTTAGTAGAATATAAAACATTGGCTTTTCCATGCCTGCTAACTTCATTTGACTCTTATCCTTAACTCTGAGTTCATCCACTGTTTCTCCCAAGGATAAAATTAAACAGGCCTGTCTCAGATCTGGGCATTTTCTTTCCTGGGACAAAATTCAGTTACTCAAGTGAATTGGTAATATCAATGATTTGAATATTCCTTTCAATGATGCAGAAATTAATCCATCTTGGGCAGTTCTTTCCCAGGTCCTCCTATAAATTCACCAAAGTGGTCTGCTTAACATGCTGGGGGTCTTATGGTTTTCCTCAAATCGCAGGTATAACAATGAAACATTTGGATAGTCCATCAGTTATCCCTCATCTTCTTTTCTGATTTTACATTTCTTTTTTTTTCTTTTTTCTTTTTTCTTTTTTTTTGCAGGGCAATGGGGGTTAAGTGACTTGCCCAGGTTCACACAGCTAGTAAGTGTCAAGTGTCTGAGGCCGGATTTGAACTGAGGTACTCCTGAATCCAGGGCTGGTGCTTTATCCACTGCACCACCTAGCCGCCCCAATTTTACATTTCTTTAATAACAACCTCTACACTAATTTCCTTTTGTAACTCATTTATCCTAAGGTGTAGGAGCTTTTTCAAATGTGATTCTCCATTGCCATTTGGGTGATACTCAACATCTGAGCCCAAGTTATTCTCTTTTCTAGGGTCTGTACAACACATTCATAAATGTATGTACTTTTAAATATATCTAGATATAGACCTCTATTTCTATATATGTATTTATCTATATCTAGACAGATACATGTGTTCTCTAGGTTTTTCATACAACTTTATGTGATAGCCAGTTACTAAGCATTTATAAATTACTATGGGTAAAATCTTGGTTCTAAGTATGTAAGATTACAAGAAAGGCAACAATAATCCCTACTCTCAAGGATCTCACATTCTCATGTGGGTGATGACATATAAAGAACTAATTATATAGAAGACATACAAAAAAATGTGAAAGGTAATCCAAGAGGGAAAGGCACTAATATCTGGGGAATAATGAAAAGATCTGCTAGAAAAAGTAGAGCTTAACCCAAGTCTTGAACAAAGGCAGTGAAACCAAGAAGCAAAAGTGAGGGTGCAGAACCTCCCAGACATGAGGGAGGACTTCTGGAAAGGGAAAGAAATAGTAGACAGAGTACCACATTCCAAGAACTACAATAAGGACAGTTTGGCTATATTGTAAAATAAATGGAGAGCACTCCAAGATAAGAATTCTGGAAATGTAGGAAGGACACAGGCTATGATGAGATTTAAATGCCAAAAAGATGAGTTTATATTACTCCTAGAGATAATAGGGAACCATTGGACCTTACTGAGCAGAGGGAGGTCATATGGTCAGACTTATGATTTAGAAAAAATCATCTTGTCAACTTAATGAAGGACAAATTAGAATGTTAAGAGACTTTAAACAAGGAAAGCAAGTAAAAGACTATTGCAGTAGCTGAAATTCAAGACGATGAGGTCTTGAACTGAGAACAAGTCCTCCTGTTTTATGGAATATTTTATATTAAGGTTAAAGGTTCATCAAACAAGTTTGTGTCCATTGCTATAGATTTCAAGTAATCATGAATAATTTTTGTTTATGCATAGGAGATACCTTGTTAGAGAAGAGTCTTTAAGTTGGTATTTTGCTCAACTTAACCAAAAGCTTTTTTGTTGTCCTCAAACAGTATTTTCAGGACAGTCATATGTTCTCTATATTATTCAGCCAATATTATAATTGTTAACAATATCATATATAATTAGCTTGTAAAGCCCTATCTACTCCCTTCTGATTTTTTAATCAAAGATTTCCTTGATGTATGTGTGTTTAGATTATTCATATATGTATGCATTTAGAGATACACATACAAAACATATATCTGTATATGCACGTGCATGTAGGTGTGTGCTTGTGTGATTATGTATGCATGTATGTGTATATTTGTGGATAGATCTATGTGGGCATATTGTATATATTTGAAATTAAATATATTATTCAGTAGTTATTGATGCTATCTTGGTTATTTTTTGTTGTTTTTTTTTTTTTTTAGTAATATGATCCAAGAATTTTTCTACTCCATTGGTATCTTATCCTTTGGATGCCTTGAAAAATCAATATCCTTACAATTGTTTAGCCCTTAAAATGAACCTCTTCTGTATACAATTGGTGTGGCCCATTTGATTTCCCATTTTTTGTTTACTTTGTTACCATTTCTACTTTCTCTAGAAACATCTTTTTACAGGCCAAAGGTGAGGGTTCCACAGTTCCACTATCATTGATAGTGAAAATATGTTGTTATTAAAACCTTTCTGTAATTTTCTTTCATTTGTTATTTTCCTCCTTTCAGTGTCATCTCCAAATGCATTTGAAATGCTTTTCTTTGTCTACTCTCTCGTTAAGTTTTCTTTACCCTGGTTTTCTCTCCATTATTTTTCAGTATTTTATTAATCAATTTGTTCATTATCTTTCAGGATCCATTCCTATAAACTTTTACCAATGATTTTATATTCTAAATTGGTGTTGCCCTTGGCTGTCATATCTTTTCTCTTATGAAGGAGGTCAAGTGGGTGCTGACCTAGGTGATTTCTAGGCTCATTTTGACTCATTATTGTTGTAGCTGATTTAAAGTTCCACATAAAATTGTTATGATCTGTGTTGTTGTCATAACTCTCATCCATTCCCTATTTCTTAGAATATGATAGAGTTGTTTTAATCTAATATCATAATGTTTTTCTTGTTATATTCCTACATCTAGCTTTCTATCAATTTTACCTTTGTTCTAACAAGATAGAGATCTAACCATAGACAGACAGTTGATTCAGTTTGGGCTTTTATTCAAGTAAAAAGTGTCCTGTCTCTTGCTAAAATCTAATCAATTTAATTTCAGGGATAGGAGGCTAATATTTTATCAGTATTCATAATGTTGAAAATCTTTTAATTCTTCTCTCAAAGTATTCATGATTTCAGTCAAAAAGCTTTTATTAATCTCTGTGTTCCAAGAACTATGCTATATACTGAGGATATGAATATAAGCAAAAAGAAAGACAATCCTTGTTCTCAAGGAGTTTACATTCTAATGGGAGAAGTCAACACATGAAAGAAAAGACAAAAAGTAGCACAGAAGACATATACAAGGGACATCTTCCTCTTCCTCAAAATGGAAGTTCTAAGAGGAACTAATCAATGGGAGAAAGGATCCACAGGAATGAAAGTTATAGTCAAAAGGCAAATAAAGCATGGTGACATAGTTTAGAGAATTAGATTTGTAAGCATGAAGCTTCTTTTTAAGTGTGTTTATATATATATGTATATATAATATCTTTTTTGTCTCTTTTATTCTTTTTTCCTGAATTATATTTCCCAACATATTTTTTACCATTCTTATTTATCCTACTTATACATTTAAGTCACTGAGTATCGAAGTATCTGTTGATTTATTTTGAAGGGTTTCATGAAATCCTTTATAGAATTCCTCTGCCTCTTTAGCCTCCATGGCAGGTGGTGGCTCATAAGGTACAATTTTTTATGGAGCTCTATTTGCAAACATCATGAGTGATGTAATGTTGATAACAATATGCCCTACTGGCTGACTGACTATGGTACAGGAGAGAAATCTCTCTGTACTTAGCTAAGCTGGTCCTCAGAAAATAGACATGATCTGTTTCTGGTATCATATTCTATATCTTTCCAGCATGGTAGTTCCTGCCAAAATTTGTACTTCCCTGGGAGAGCCTTTGAGACGCCAAGGTCACCCTCATACCTCGATAACCCACTAGAATAAGATGTAATAAAGAATTATGAAGATAAATAGACCATGATAATACAAAGAAGGAACCCTACTTCCTGAAAATGGATTTTGATTACATACTAATGGAGGAAATACTACACAAAGTCAGATAAGACTGATCTCAGACTTAGGCTGTGTGGGAAACTGACAAAGTGATAAAATCTGAGGGGCACCCACAAAGACTATCTTTCAAAAAAAAATTTTTCTTTGCCTCACAAAACAACAAAAGACAAGAAAATTCCCATCATCAGAATCATTCTTTAAGGACCTTCTCTGAGGAGGTTATTCATCATTGTCATCTTAACTGGGGTGAAGAACTATATTGTTCTGATGCTACAGAGCGGAACAGAGCTTACTATTGATTCTTAGAGACTGTACCTGAAAATTGCAAATTCTGGCAAGTCCTACCAAATATTTTGGTAAAGAGCTCTGTATCTGTTGTCTAAGGATGAGCTTCACTAAGTGATGAGGGTCTTCCTAGTAAGGACTGACCACCAAGTTATCAATATTTTTTAACTATAGAAATATTTTTTAACTATAGAAACTTATGTAGAGCATTCACTAATAAGAGAAGAGTTGCAATCTGTTTCAGTGGAAGAAGTACTATCCCATAAAAAAAAGGAAGCACAGATCTTTGAAACATTGAAGAAAGGTATGATGAGACCCACATACATTGTATGTCAGAACTAAATCTCTGGATTTATATGAATCAGGTTTATTTTGGGAAGCTTCTTACGAAGAATGCTATTTTTTAACCATTTGAATAGAGATCTTTCCCAGATCTCTCCAGAAAAGGCAAAATTCTTTTCAGATATCATGTGAGAACACAAGCTAATAACATATCAAATACAATAAAAATTTTATATAACCCAGTAAGAACACAAAGGACTAACATGAGAGTTTCAAGGGAACTCTTTTTCAAGTGAGCCTCACCTTTTGCAAAGGAATATACAATTCTTCAGATATATAGTATTAATCTATGGTTGAGACTCTTCTAAAGGGGGAAAGCACTTTGGTCCATAAGAGGTTGGGCCTTGTCTTTTTCCTTGTCCTATTTAGGCCACATAAATCATAAAGCTAATGAACACTATGGTCCAAATTTGTTCCTTTATCTTAAGACTGATCCAAAATGCTGGTTTCTATTTTCTCCCCCAAATCCTCCACCTTATCTAGGAATTTAGCATTATGCAAGAACTATGCATTTTCCTTCATGAATTTTGATTTGTCATTGTCTAGGAAGTACTCCTCTGTTTCTAGGAGGCCTGACCCACAAACTTGATGTTATGTAGGGACCCACTATTCCCTAGGAGACTTAGTTCCTGAATTCCTCTGCTTTTCTAGTAACTGTGTTATTGCTCCACCATTGTTCCCATTAGTTTCCATCACAGTAATCACATGGTTTCTCTTCTGGGGTATATGCCTCCCTAGAAGGAAGCTAGGATGATTCATTCATGGAGATTTCATTCCAGAGAAACCAATGTTTCTTCTCCATCTATTGATGTTTCTCAACTACCATTCTCTCTTTCCTTCTTTTAACTTATCAATTACAGGGGTATACCTTGGGTACACATAAGTCATAATTTAATCAAAAACCTCAAAATGACATGAATCAATCAATAATCCTTAATGTAGTGTCTATGAACCAACAAGTGGGAAGCTAGGTGGCACAGTGGATAGAGCACAGGCCCTGAAGTTGGGTGCACCTGAGTCTAAATATCCACCTCAGACACTTACTAGTTTTGTGACTCTGGGAAAGTCACTTAACCCCAATTGCCTTAAACATCTGGGGCCATCTCCAGTCATCCTGATATATGTCACTGGACCTAGATGGCTCTGGAGGAGAGAATGAGGTTGGTGACCTTGCACAGCCCTCCCTCACTTCAATCCATAACATAACATAACATAACATAACATAACATAACATAACATAACATCACCCTGATGTCATAGTCCTCTTGGAAAACAAAGAATAAACAACAACAATGAAACAACAGTATTCAGATCATACTGCTTGTTCATACTCCATCATAAAGATTTTTATCAATGCTAGAACAAAGCATCCAACATCTGACATGGATGTTTATACCTTCCATAAAGAGATTTGTACCTCTTCCTTTTATCTTTTTTAATCATACCAAGGTTACTTCTTGCCACATCCTCTATACTGGTCAGGGTTACAGACTTTGTTTTGTTTAATATGAGAATCTGAATGTTTGGGGCATTCAGTTTGCAGTGAAATCATGCTTTCTCATTCAATTTGTCAAGATGGCACTGTCAAAGATAGAATACTAGGCTAGATGGATTACTCAATTGAATTGGCCTATGCTGTCTGATATATCTTGTTGAAAACCAAAGACTGATATTGCTCCCAACAATAGTAATAATGATATTAATAACTTTTAATGTAATTAGTACTTACAGGATTTCAAAGAATTGTGAGGCAGACATGACTTTTTGGCATGCTTTCTCCCTATTCCCTGGTGCCCAGAGTTTTCATATTTACCCCCTGACTTCTTAATGCACCCCTCTCTCACTTCATAGGGGTGAGAGGGGTTACCTATAGCAACAAGACACATTCCAGGGAAAATCATAGCAGCTAAAATTCAGAAAATTACTGTAGAAAAGGTCTTGGTATATAGGAGCAAGCCCTTTTATCTAAATATTATTTTGTAGTTGGTGGGAATTGAGAAGGACAAGTGATTATCAGACTGAGTAGAACAGAGAATAAGTAGATAAAAATAAGTCAAGTCACTCTTGGGAACCTTTAGCTAATGCTAACTGTGAGGGGTATCATCTTGTTGGAGTTTTAAATTGCACAAAGTCAAGAGAAAGAAGCAAGTAGGTGAGCCAGGGATAAGTGGACATTATCAAAATAAAGAGCCCAAGATACATAAGGGTCAAAGGCAAAAGAGAGGAATACCTCCTCTTTAAGTAGCTGTTTGACTTAGATCCATAACATCACAAATTTATGATTTATGGCTATATAAGATCAGAAATCTTCTAGATCCACTCCTTCATTTTACATAGGAGGAAAATGATGCCCAGAGAAGAAATTCGGCCAGAGATGAAAAATTACTTACCCACAAATGGTAAGCTGCAAAGCTGGAATTTGAATCCAGATCTTCTAATTCAAAATCTAGGCCTCTTTCTGCTATGTCATACTTAACTAGGACCTGATGTCTGGCTATGTCTCATTCTGTCAATTTCCCCTTTCTTTTAAAAATTTATAGATCCTCTATACCCAATTTTCCATTAGGTAATCATAGAAGTGACTAGGTTAGTTTATTACCGATCAGTCATGTATACATTCATATACATAAATTTTAGACTTTGCTAAACAAAGGGAATGTCAATGAGACTTCATTTTGCATAGGACTACAGGCTGAAAGAACATCCTTCACTGGAAGAGATTCCTAGTAGTACCTCTTTAATAATACATGAGCTGTGAATGTGCTTGCGGTATGCAGACATGAATAGATGTGGGCTCTGATTATTAAAGAAGAATTCTATAATATGGTAGGCTTAAAAAGTTGGAGCAAAGTGAGCTTGGGGATAGTAATCAAAAAGGAGGGGTTTGACATGGGGGTTAAGTCATAGTTGGAAGAGAGAGGATAACCACATGTGTCATTGTGATCATGGTGATAAATAGGGAAGGGCTTTCATCTATTCCTCATTCTGAACTATAGGAGTCCCAGTAACAACAATGATATAACAGTAATGATGATGGTGCTGGTAATGGTGGTGGTGATGATGACGATGGTACTAAGTAGCATTTTATAGCACTTTAAAGTTTACAAGGTATTTGACAGGCAAACATTCTAAGAGAAGGCATCACACTTTAAGTATATATCAATACAATGATGAATTCTAAAGTTTCTTTATTGTTGTTCAATTGCTTCAGTCAAGTGAGTCACTCTTTGTGACTCCAATTAGAGTTTTCTTGGCAAAGACACTGGAGTGGTTTGCTATTTCCTTCTCCAGTTCATTTTACATATAAAAAATGGAGACAATCAGGGTTAAGTGACTTTATCCAGGATCACACAATTAGTAAGGAGGTGGGCCCAGAACTCTGTCCATGACACCACCTATCTGCCCCATTATTTTTTGGGCCCTCTTACTATATGGGTGTAGGGAGTGTTGAAGGATGTTTAGGTTATAATTCCGATGTAAAAGTAGGAGATTGCTCTCCTTTTTTAAAAGAAACAAACTATTGGCTTTCCTTCATTTTAATTTATATTTCTTTGTGTCTTAATTAAATGCTTTGTTTTGGTTTTGATATTGGGTGTTTGTAGTTTTGGTAACAGTACAATAATATATCATAAGGACTTAGGCCATGAAGTGAATACTTATGTCTTCTAAACAGCCCTGTTGAACCTTATAGTAACTGAGGGGTGCTACAGGTATTCCATTCATTTTTACATACTATGTAAAAGAATATTTCCTTTTATTCAGTCTAAAATTATTTATTTCAGACTTTAAAGTGTTTTCTCTAATTCTAGTATTCTAGGGTTGGCAGAACTTCTTCACATGCTATTCCTTACCTATAATCCTCAGCAGTAATTTTGGTGTCTTGGTATAATAGAAAGATCACTGGGCTTGAATTCAAAACAGATGACTTCTGGTGCTGAAAGTTATTCCAACATCAAGTGACTTTCATGGTCACACAGGAAGTGAATAGGAGAGCAGAAATGAAGAGTAGGATCCATACTAGATTTGTAATTAAATTGAATTCAAATCTTCCTCATATTATAAACTACCTGTGTAACTCTGGGTAAGTCACTTTGTATTGTTGACCCTCATTTTCTTTTCCATAAAATTGGAGGATTAGGTTTGATGAAGTTCTTCCCTTTCAGAAGTTGGTCCCAAGGCCAATATCATTTGTATTACTTCAGGTAGCCAAGATGGTTGTTAAGAGAGTACTAAGTTTTTAGATGGTGGATTTAGGCTAACCAGTCACTCAACAAGCACTTACTAAGTACCTACCATGTATTAGGCACTGAGCTTGACATTGGGGTGCAAATTTATAAGTGAGATGATTCTTACCCTCAAGGACCTTATATTATTGAGGGAAAGCGGGGAGGCCATAGAGATATACCATATTTACCAGCAAGCAAATATAGAACATATGCAAAATGCAAAATGATTCAAGGGTGAAGGGAGTATTAACAACTAGAGGAATTAGGAAAGACTGATTAAAAGTGATGACCCTTGTTGACCCTTGAAGGAAATTAGGGGTAAAGGTGAAGAGGGAATGAAAAGGCACAAAGTCAGGAGATGTAATGTCAGAAATAGAGAACAGCAAGCAAATCAGTCTGAATGGGTAATGTTCTCTATTTTTTTCTTTTTTTTAGGGGGGTGTGGAAGGGGGGTGAGGGTTAAATGACTTGCCCAGAACCACACAACTAGTAAGAAGTGTCAAGTGTCTGAGGCTGGATTCGAACTCAGGTCCTCCTGAATCCAGGGTTAGTGCTCTATCCACTGTGCCACCTAGCTGCCCCCAGTAATGTTTTCTAATCACATTCTGAGAATCCCAGATTCTGAAAATATAAAATTTCAAATTGTCTGAGTCGAAAGAAGAATACTTTCTCCAATATCCTTGTGGATCTATGATATCTTTCTGCCCTTGCAATCCTTCTTCTTTTATTTTCCCCCAGGCAATGAAGGTTAAGTGACTTGCCCAGGGTCACACAGCTAGTAAATGTCAAGTGTCTGAGGCTGGATTTGAACTCAAGTCCTCCTGAATCCAGTACTGGTGCTTTATCCACTTTGCCACCTAGCTGTACTCTGCCCAATCCTTCTACTAGAAGTCAGGATGCATCTATGACTTAGTTTATTTAAGCTACTGTGGTTGAAAAATATCAACCCTATCAGCCAATCCTCTTATGAGCTTATAAGCTTCTCTGATCTTAGCTACGTTATTTATCAGAAAAGAGAAAAAGTCAATCACCAAGTTCACATTTAGAGCATTTCTTCAGGTAGGACCTGCCAGGGCTTGTGCTCTATAAACTTGGACTTTGCAAATCTAGAGGCCCCTTCAAGTCACAGTGAAGCACTAGCTGAGGACCTTAGCGGAGGAATCATAGAGACACAGTAAATCATTTCCAACTTTGTGAACTGATATGACCTCACTCAGACATGAGGTAAGACTTTCCTAAGTGACAAACCACCTGGAAATTTTCAAACCATTTTCCTCAGCTTATGCCCCTTATTAACAGTTGTGCTAATGCAAATAGGCTGCAACCCCCAATTATAGCAGTGGATGGGGATGAATGCTGCACAGCCTTTGCTATTCACAACTTGGTATATCTGCCGTCTACTTGATCATTTTTGAATCATCAACTCCATCTTTATGTTAAATTAACAATTTAACAGCTGCTTTCATCAAAGTTCTTTTGTGTCTGTCAACATGATACTGTCATTTTTTTTCCTTAAATGCAATTTTCAAGATCATTGCTATGCCTTTTTAGTATCAGATTAGTGATTTGCATGCTCATTCAATTTGTATACAAATGTTCAAGCTTTTATATACCCTCTGCACAGTATGAAACACCTTCCATGGCTTGACAGAAGTGTTTCCCTTCTTTACATTCCTGTACTAGCTTTTCATTTTCATTAGGATAGGTGAAGTATGGATTCAGCAAGAGAAAAGTGAGTAACCAAGACCAGGGATCTAAACACAGAAGAGCCTAAATCAAAAGAAGAGCCATATATCCAATGCAGTTCAGTTTAGCTGAGAAGCAATACTGGAAATAGAATCATGTCTGGGCAACTGAAGAATTTTTTTTTTCATTTTGATAATGACTCAGAAAACTTTTCAGGCTTAGGTCAAGGTTAAAATCAGCATAGATTTCATAGAAGGAACAACTCCTTAAGAATTAGAACTACCCACAAATGGAATGAGTTTATTAGGAGGTAATAGAGGTTCTTCCAAATGTCCCCCAAACATACGCATGCACATACACACACACACACACACACACACAAAATCAAGAAGATGAGTCCGGGTGAAATGTTCAAATATAGTGTTAAAAGTATTCTTTTTTCCAATATGAATTTGACTATGGAACTACTGTTATCCCTTCTGAGTCTAAAATTTCTTGATGTTATAAACAATGGCCTTCATTTGTTTATTCAGTCAAGAGGAAGCCAGGTGTTGAAGAATAGTTTAGGCTCACTCTGATACAATCAAAAACTCTGTGACCCTGAACAAATCTTCATCTATGACCAAATAATCTCTCAAGTCCATTCTAACTCTTACTTTTATGATTTTATAATGTAAAATCTCTTATCCTCTATGAGAACTGATAAATAGATACAGAAAGATTGTGTGTGTGTGTGTATGTGTGTGTGTGTAGAGAGACAGAGACAGAGACAGAGAGACAATAATAGAGACAGACAGAAAGACAAAGAGGAGACAAACACAGAAACTTTCTAGTGAGTTGGACCCCAAAATTTAAAGAGGAAAAGAAGGGTAGGATGGATCGCCTCCGGATAAGTATACTGTTCTTTTAATGACTCAAAGTTTTTCCCTAAATCAAAGACTCATATTTAAAAATTCCAACATTATTCCAATATTGTTGTGCAGCTGCAAATTGTGCAATGCCAATCTCCAAAGAACTTAAATTGAATATCACTAAAAGACCAATAGAATCCTATGGTGACTGTAAGTATACTGTGATACACTATAAACAAAGAATTAGGATGAAGCACAGCAAAGCATGTTGTCAATGATTGTTGAAAAAGAAGGGTGAGGATAAGGAGAAGGAGGAAGAGGAGAAAAGAAGAACAAGGTGGCGGTGGTGATGATGATGATCCAGTCATGAGGCGATTAAGTATAATGCAGGACAACCCTGAGATTTCATTGGTACCCTTTAAATATCAGAAGAACTTGAGGAAAGGCTCCAGGACACGGGGTTCACTCTCTGTGGCAAATTTATAGGAAGACGTGTACGAGAATCTGTTAGGATAGGTTCCAACAGATGAGTTTCTATATGCAAGACTGGAGAGAATTACCATTCTGATGAGATATTTCTTGGGCATATGGACAATTCTGTGGATCTGTATGTCAGTGGATGAATAAACTATCCTTTCCAAGGAAGAGACCAAATGTGAATATCCCTGTGGAGCAAGGTATTCCTCAAGTCCCTGTGTACTATAGATTCAATTTGAAGCCAAGATCTAACACTAGCCTGTATGACTGCAAACACTTGATATGATCAGTAAGCCCAAAGGTTCTGACAGGTAGTGCAGTGGTAGTGGGGTTATCATCCTCTTCATAGAGCAAGTCCATTAAAATGTAGGATCCACAATCCCACATTCTTCATCCTTTTGTATTCCCTGCCAAGTAAAGATAAGCAGACATTGAAATAGAAAAAATTATCCATTGTATCTATGGATCCTCTTTTTAAAGCTGAAATTTATAAACCACCCCCTATATAAAAGCAATAAAGAAACTTTCATTTAAAGTACAGCTAGTATGTTTTGGCCTCAGTCTCCTAGAGCTAGGAATGTTCCATTTGTCCCTGTGTTTTAGGATGCCTGAATCTAGGAAGTTTTCTCCTTGAAAGAGCTTATTTCAAGGCAGTCAGTAACTTGGTTGACAAACATTAAGAGTTTACTATGAAGGGGCAGCGAGGTGGTGCAGTGGATAAAGCACCAGCCTTGGATTCAGGAGTACCTGAGTTCAAATCTGGCCTCAGACACTTTACACTTATTAGCTGTGTGACCCTGGGCAAGTCACTTAACCCCCATGGCCCCGCAAAGAAAAAAAAAAGAAAGAAAAGAAAAGAAAGAGTTTACCATGAGCCAGAAACATGTTAGTATAATAGGAGTCTGACAAAATGAACAGATCAACCATGGAGGGTGTCCCTACAAACAGAGAGGTTGAGGAGCCTGCTTCTAGTAGTGGAGAGTCATGATGAAATGGAAGAGAGATACTGAAATATGTGAAGGCATCCTGTAGCTGATTCTAGACTGAAATCATGGAGAAAGAAGAGTGGAATGTATGAAAAAAAGAGGATTAAACTGCCTCATTTATCTGGAACTTTCTCCTTTTTCTCTCCATAAAACCTGAACCACTTGTTTTGTTGAACTCTTATTTCTAAACCTCTTTTTCCCACATTAGCTTTAATGAAACTCTTCATTGAAAATGTGTATTGTGATATACTGTGTATGAAAGACCCAGTATAAAAAGAAATTGAATTGTTTAACTTTATATTTTTTTCTCTTTCTTTCTTTCTTTCTTTCTTTTTTTTTGGCTGCCATTGGGATTAAGACTTGCCCAGGATCATACAGCTATTAAATGTTTGAGGCCACATTTGAACTCAGGTTCTCCGGACTCCAAGGCCAGTGCTGTATCCATTGTGCTTTCTAGCTGCCCCTGTTTTCTATTTTGTTCTTAAAAACAAGAAGGTGGGGGGGGGAGGGTAGAGGAGAATATAAGCTACTATCAGATCGATTTTTTTTTCCTTTTCATGTCCATCATCTGACACATGGTAAACATTTAACAAACTCTTGATGGTGGATTGATTCATTCATTCACTCTCTCCTGGAAATGATCTTGCACACAGGAAGGGAAGGGCAACAAGCTGTAAATTGAACTGACCAAAAAAAAACCCCCAAAACCAAAAACCAAAACCAAAAACCAACCAAAACCAAAACCAAAAACCAAAAACCAAAACCAAAACAACAACAACAACAAACAAACAAAAAAAAACCCCAACAACCCCAAACCTTTAATCTTGGTTAATTTAATTGTTAGGTCTAAGCATGACTACTATAATTTCTCAAGTGTTCTTTTATTTTGGACTGTTTCTGTATTTTTTGGATTCCTTATGTATAATCCTTCATTTGGAGGATTTCCTCAGAATACTAAAATTTCTATGTAGCTTTCCTTCACCCCTCATTAGATCTTCTCCTTCTGGCATTTTCTTTTATGCACAGAAATGTCAGGACCAATTAAACACTTGAGGAAATTCAGTGTAATAGGTAAGCCTCAGCTTTCTGGGCATGTGAGTGACTAATGTCCAACTTTTATGGGATATGTTAAGTTTACATCCTTTCCAAGACTATTTTCAGTAGATTAAAAATAGTTGATTAGCTTGAGGTGACTGTAACTTAATCCTATAACTGCCACCCACCTGCTAGTTGTTGTTTTTGAAATTGCACTGGTCCTATGCTTCTATTTGGTTTTTTGTTTTGTTTTGTTTTTTCACCAATTGGGGTTAAGTGACTTGCCCAGGGTCACACAGCTAGTGTCAAGTGTCTGAGGGTGGATTTGAACTCAGGTACTCCTGAATCCAGAGCCGGTGCTTTATCCACTGTGCCACCTAGCTGCCCCTAACTCTTTGATTTTTGCTGTTGCATCCTTAGCATTGAGCAAAATGTCTAACACACCAGGCACTTAATAAATGTTTGTTGGTCAATTGATTTAGTCATTGGAATTCTGTGTGTGTGTGTGTGTGCACGCGCGCGCGCACGCATGAGCATGTGCTTGTGCCTATGTGTGTCTTTTCAATCCACAAAACAGAGGACTTTTTTTTCCTTTCAGAACAATATCTGGTACAAATGAGCATAATAACTTGGCCAATAAGTGTGTCTCACTTTTTGTCACAGGGCAGAAAACAAGCTTAGAAACATGTAACAGGAAAATCTGGGGCAAAGCCTCCTTCTTGGAGAGTTATTATCCTTCATGGCAAATGTCTTCTCATAATGAAATCACATTCTGTTTCTCTGTTCATTTGTTCTTTCCTCCCCCTCTCCTCCACCTCATAGAATCCCTCTCTTCCCTCAAGGCACAACTCAAATGTCACATGAAGCCATATCTTCCGTCAACTCCATTTCACCCTTCAAAGTTACTGTGTGCATCTGGTTGCATTTATGTTTATCTGCCATATGCTTCTACACATGCTTATGATCTTCCCAATTAGAATGTAAGTTCCTTTAGGGCAGTGGCTGCTTAAATTTTGGTCTTGCGTCCCCTGTACCTAGCCCAGTGCCTGGCACATAGTATCAAAACCTTTTTTTTTGATTGACTGATTAATGTTTTCACTTCTGGAAGAGGCTAGATGCTTCTTTACAACCCTTCTTTGATCTTTTCTCTCTTCAGCTGAGAATGAATGTCTGAGGTCAATCCTGGAGATTATAAAAGCAACAAGTTTACAGCTGATGCTATCATCCAGAAAATGAGCCACACATTCTTTGCTTTCTCCTTCTCTCTCTCTCGAAACCCATTTTTCAAAGGTCTTGAAAGAACCTTTGCATGGAAAAGAGAAACTAACCAGACCACATGGTGCAGAACACATGGATGACTTTGAACAAAAAACTTTCATATGAAATCCATGTGTTTTTAATTTAATCACTGCAAGGTAGGTGATACTCAAGGCATGGATATGCAAAAGTGTAGAATGATATTGGGCTTATATATTGCAGGGGGAAGGGGCACTATGTATAAGAGATCCTAGAATAGGGTTAGGTAATAAGGGATGATTAGGAGTCTTACTTCATCCAGAAAAAAATGATGTCTGGAGCCTAGAGGATGTTCTAGGCAGTGGCCACAAGCTCCCTTGCCCCTCTGCCCTGCTTCAGCCCCTGTTTATCCACTTATGTGTCACACTCTAGAGCCATCCTCCTTTCCCATGTGAAACAGTATAGCCCTTTCCAAAATAAACCTATATTCTGTGTCTAAGGCTTTTAGTGGGTTCATGAAAGAGTATGCTATTTAGAGTCTGAATGCTTATTGTTTCCTCTATATCACAATGGAAAAGGCCAAGGAAAATGGATAAGATGAAGCTATACTGACCTGCTTGTTCTTCTTTGCATAGGACACTTCATCTCCTGTGTATGTGTCTTTGTACTGACTGTCCCCCGTGCCTGGAATGCTCTGCATCCTCACTTTGGCCTCATGGCTTCCTTGGCTTCCTTCAAGAATCAGCTAAAATCCCAGATTCTTCAGGAGGCCTTTCCTGGGTATTCTCCTACCCTTCTGTTTTTCCTCTCCCCTCCCCCTCCCTACCTCCCATTTCTTGTTATTGTTGTTTATAGTTCCCCAATCATCCAGGCTATCCCTAACCCTATCCATATTTATGCATATATATGTATATATATATGCCTATATATTTATGTATATTTTTTTTCAATTCATTGCTCAAGGAGTTCACAAGTATTCTTTTCAGTTCTTACCATAGTACTTGGCACTTTTATTACTGTCTTTTGTTTTTTTATTACCATCTTTTCTCCAGTATCCCTCTTCCTATCCCCCCACCACAGAAAATCATTCTATATAATAAATCCTATTTTGAAAGACAAAAAAAAAGAGAGAAAGAAACAGAAAACAAATAGCACAATTGAAAATCTCCCCCCACCCCCAGTGAAATGTAAAACATTTGCGAACCTCCCACCTCTTCAAAGGAGTAGAATGGGAATATCTTTTCTTATCTCTTTGAGCCATGATTACACTTTATAATTTTGAAAACATACTTATGATTTTTTGTTTAATTATTTTATCATTTACATTGCTACAGTTATTGTGTATACTGTTTTCTTGCCTTTGCTTATCTGATTCTGCTTTAGTTTAGGTAGATCATTCAAGGCATCTTTCTAATCATCACATTTGCAATTTCTACAGCTTAGTAATATTCTGTTACATTCATGTACCACAATTTGAAAGTTCAGGAAAAACTGGAAAGTAGTCTGGGAGAATTTTGGTTTAGACCAACAATTTCCACCATATTTTACAATATATTTTCAATGGATATATGACCTTAATATTAAAGATTATAATACAAAAAAAAGTAGAAGAAAAGGAGATCATACACCTCTCACAATTGTGGATAGGTGATGTATTCTTAAGCAAAGAGGAATAGAGACAATCGCAAAAGAAGAAATAGGTAACTTTGATTCCATGGGACTAAAAAGTTTCAGCACAGGGAAAATTACTGTGCTTAAGATAAGGTTGAATAGGGGAAAAATCATATCACATTTTTCTGATAAGGGCTTAGTATCCAAATTATACAAATAATTAATAGATCATGTACTATAGTCAGTGGACTATGTAATATATTACACAATATGTATATGTACATATATGTATATATGCACATGAATATATTAAACTAAAAGTCATACATCAATAGATAAGCATTCAAAACATAGTAACAAAGAGTTTTCAAAGGAACAATTACAATCAACCAATTGAAAGAATGTTCAAAATGACTGATAATAAGGGAAATACAAACCAAAACAACCCTGAGGTTTTACCTTTGTTGTTGTTTACTGGTATCCAACTCTTCATGACCCCATGGACAATAGAACATTAATATTGTCCATAAGGATTTAGTTAGTAAGTTGTTTGTTTTTTTTTTTTTTTGCAAATGATAATGGAGGGGTTTGACATTTCTTTCTCTGGTGGTTTAAGACAAACAGAAAATAAGTGACTTGATTAGTATTACACAGTATATGAGGGAGAATTGGAGCCCAGGTTCTTTTGACACAAGGCGTAGCACTCTATCAGTTGAGCCATCTAGATGCCCCCTAAAATAACCCAGAGGTTTTACTTTACACCCTGTAAATTGCCAAAGATGACAAAAGATAGGAATCATCAATGTTTGAAAGATTGTGGGAAGATAGTATGTTATTTGTGCCGCTATGAATCAATATAACCATTTTGGAAAGCAATCTGGAATTATGCAAATAAAGTGACAGAAATGTCCATACCTTTTGGCCCAGAGAATCCATTACTAGTACTATACCACAAGGAACCCATTAATAAAAATAACATCTCTAGTTTCACTAAATCATTTATAGCAACACTGTAGAAAAGACGAAGTTAAATGCTTATTGATCTACTGACTGATCTAGAAAAAAGATGGGTTTGTTGTGACTTTTTTGGCATATGTATATGATTAACTCAAGATTTAAAAACTGGAACAATAAAGATGACATGCAATTTAAAAATATGTTAGCTAGGTGGTGCAGTGGATAAAGCACTGGCCCTGGAATCAGAAGGACCCGAGTTCAAATCCAACCGCAGACACTTGACACTTACTAGCTGTGTGACCCCGGACAAATCACTTAACCCTCATTGCCCACCCACCACCATGTTAAAAGCAAGCATGCCTATGTTTTATGATAGGCCTTCAGAAATTTTTCTATTTAAAAAAAATAATCATTTGACTTATTGCTTAATCCATTGTTACCTGCTTCTATGAAGATCACTTTGCTATATAAGCAGCTAATTACATAAATACAGACAAGGGAGATAGAGTGAGGTACTCAATAGTTCAGTTGACATGTAAATTGTATAATCCTTAAAAAGAAAAAAACAAAATTTTAAGTCTTCCTGTTTAATACTTTTTGTCTTTTTTTAATTGTCGGGGCCAGAAGGTCTCTTCTTTTCCCTCTGTACACCACCTCAAAACATAGATGTAAATAAAGACTTTTTACAGTCTTCTGGGACTTCAAAGAGATTGGTGCTAGTGCTTGGAGAAAGGGAGGAGCTTTAACTGCACACTCATTGAAGACCAGTTGAAATAAAAATACACACATCAAAAAATAAACTAACGTGAAAAATCTCCATACTTAAAATGAGGATCTCAAAATAGTCCCAAAAATTCCACTTATAATTTTAACAAGAACTAGAGAATTATCAGATTTTTAATAGATGCTGCAATGTCAAATACTCATAATATCTAAACTTTATGGCCTGAAAGGCTTTTAAAATATAGAGACTTAATAGAGGAGATCAAAATCATGTAGGAACAGGATAAAGTACATGTTGTCCTTGCTGTCCTATTTGTTGCTGGAGTTGTTCCAAGGAAGCTTTCAGTGAGCCTATAGAAAATTTGCTTACATCCTAAGTCTTTTATTTGAATACAGATAAGTACTGATTATTATGAATAATGAATCCTATGAAATAGCCATGCTATTTGAATTTGCTTTGCATATTTCCATTAGACTGGTACCAATTACCACATTTTATTTAACTATAACTTCAGACAGTGCAAATTTGTATATATTCAACCACTTCATGGAATTCATCATCCACCTGGGCAATAGTCCACAGAACATTAAGTATAAAAGAGTAAAAGTGGGAAACCAACTTGTCCCACATGCATTTCATTCTGAACTCTACTGACCAAAATGATGGTGATGATAGACTATCTCTCCTAAAGAGAACTAAGTTTGGCTTTCAAGTTAAAGAGGGAATTGGATTAAAACATCTTTATTAATCACTTGATGTTCATAGATCACATTAAGATATAGTTCTATCAAAAACATTAAGTAAATTGTTTATCTTGTAGAATCTTTCATGATATTAAAATATCATTTGGACTTGATAAATATAAATTCCCTTATTTATACCAATAAAATATAGTAATTGAAGGCTTCAATTTTTTTTTTTTTTTTTGCAGGCAATGGGGATTAAGTGACTTGCCCAGGGTCACACAGCTAGTAAGTGTCAAGTGTCTGAGGCTGGATTTGAACCCAGGTACTCCTGAATCCAGGGCCAGTGCTTTAACCACTGCGCCACCTAGCTGCCCCCGAAGGCTTCAATTTTTAACCTAGAGTTCAAATTGAACAAATGGAAGAAGCTAATTTTTACTAATAGCTTGTTCTCCTCCAGGCAAGACCTGTTGACTCTAAAGAAAAAGGCTATGGATGGTTGCATTAAGAGACATACTAGTATCCGGAAATCAAGGCTCAATGGTCAAATCAATGAATACTTATGCAATACTAGACTTAAGATATACTATTTTGGAACTAATAGATGGATTTATGTAATAATAGATTTGGAAAGTATTCCAACAAAAAACAATAATAGTTATGAAACATAAAGGCCATCATCCTAAGGGAGTCATAGAAATATGTGCTCCCTTAGCAAAAAAATGAAGAAGATTGATAGACATTGTTAGACCAAATGACAAACAGGCTAGGGGAAAAAAACCACAACAGGGATATTTTTTAAGCAAACACATCATTTGACACAGAAATAACAGGCACATGCTACTGGATTTGTTTTATAATTGAAAGTTATGAAATTGCTAAGATCTAAGAAAGGCAATCACAATGGTATTCCATGGATGACATCAACATGAACTCAACCGAGAACATGCCAATGACATCAACAAAAACAAATGTCTGCTGTGTATATTTATTTATAGAAATGGAGAGGTTTATTATAATAACCTAATCCAGAATCAGGTAATTGCCACTAACCATCACTGATGATTTATTTTTAAGGATTTCTGGAATCAATCAATAAATACTATGCAAAGAAATACTAAAAGCTATACAACATATTATTCCAAAAAATGCAATATGCACTGAATGCCTCTCAAGACAAAATCTGGTAGTTAGAATTATACATCAGAAATTCTTTATCTTTTAGAAACCAATAGATAATGAATTCCCATAGTCTAAGTAGAGATCTCAAAATATAAATGAGACTTTAGGTGATAAAATGTGCTGGAACCAGAGTATTCTCACAGATAAAACTATTTCCCACAACTAACATTGATCCTTAAGAATTTAAGATGTTCCCCTAGGGATGGAACCTAAGATTTCACTGGAATAGCAAAGTCTTGGTCATTAACTTCTATAGCCAATGCAAATCAGTACCTTTTTAAAAATTTACTCTTAGAGAGTTACTTAAAATATTGAGAAGCTAAGTGAATTCCCCAGGGTCATGAAATGAATATGTGTCAGATGCAGGATTTGAACTTATAACCTCTATCATTTTAAAGCAAGCTCTCTATCCACTATTCCACATTGCTTTTCATCACCATATTCAACACTACTAATCTCCAATATCCATGTAACAAAAAACTGGAAGACTTTGTGGGAGAAATCAAAATTATGTCAGAGAAGTTCAATGATCATTTCTACTACTGGACTTGTCCTGAAAATGCATTTGGTGAGAGTCTACAGAAGAGATGAATCTTTTATTTAATTGCAAAAAGCAATTAATTTATCCACTCATGCGATAGACCATAGAATATTAAGGATCTCTGCTTATTTCTAGATTTTGGAATACATTCCTGGATCTGTCACATCCAGAGATCAGGACCTTTGGGGAAGCTCCCTACAAGATCAAGGATGAAAAATTCAGGCTTCCAAATATGGGATGACTCTTGAATCTGTCTTCCCCTAAACTCAGTCAACTGTTTCTGGGAAGCTCCCAAATCAACACCTTCTTGGAATGGAGGAGAAGGGGTGACTATCGTTCCAGAGAGTTCTTTCTGCCCACTCTTTTGGGTCCAGCAGACTCAGGAGCCAGGTCTCTGAGCTTTGTGGTTATAGGTTATACATTTCTTGCACTCTCCTCACACCCACCCCACCAAAAAAAAAAAAATAAAAGAAAGAAAAAATCACTTCGGGGATTTTTTTTTTTAACTTGCATTATCTACTTCACAGACCATAAGCAGTTGAGCTGCCACTAATCATACAGGAAGCAGGATGGATGGAGTCCTTTTTCCGCTCTAAGCAGTTGTAGAAAGGAAATTGTTTCAGGAGAATATCATTCACCCTAACCTGCTTCATTCAAGTGCTTCCAAGTAACTGGGGAGGCGCTAATCAAATAGTAAGCCAGGATTCTCCCACATGCCAACTAGTGTTACCACCCAGCTCTGAATGAGAACAGGATTCCTGTCATGTATGGGCAACTGTTCTACTAAGTAAATGGAAAGACTGTAGGAACTGCCCGCAATGTGTTCTCTCATTCATGTATTCAACAAGCATTTATTGACCATCTGCTGTGGGAGACTAGTCCCTGTCAGGAATACAAAAGGAGCAAAAGCCCAGCTTCTTGCCTCGAGGAATTTAGCATCAACAACAAACTTCCCTATCAAAATAACCTGGAATGGGATGATCGGCTAAGCCTAGTCTTTAACCAAAATAAATTCGCAGTTTGCCTTTGCAAACAAAAGCATCAAAAGGCTTCAGATTTGTCTCTGTGCATGTGTCAGGTGCTAGGAAGCTGTGGGGCTCAGAAGATGAGACAGAAGCAGGTGCTGCTTCTTGTGTTGAGTGTGTACTTCATCTCCCCTCCCTAACACCCCTCATATTTGGCTGAAGGGAGAAGCTGGAAAAGGGATCTTGTGAATGGTATTCTGGGGAGGGGATTGAGGGGTAGCAGGAAGTAGCCTCAGGAATTGTGGTAGTTGGAAAGGATTCTGGTGCTTTGAGTATGGGAAGGCAGTGGGTAAATGGAGGGTCTGGGAGCCCACTGCAGTTTCTTTTGATTATCCTGTCTCATCAATTGTACCTTCCTAACATCTTTCATCTTCCCTTCTCTCCTCTCAAAACTGCCAACACCCTGGTGAAAGTCCTCATCACCTCAAGCCTGGACTACTACAATAGCAGATTGGCTGCCCCCCTGCCAAAAGGAATCATAGAAAGGAACTAGATCGGGAACTTGAGATCTAAATAGTTTCAGTGACTTGCCCATAGTAATGTAGGTAAGTGGGTGAGTCTAGTTACAAACTCAGCTACTCATTTTAAACTCAGTATACTTTCCACTTACACCATGGTACATTCGGGCAATGACTTTTTGTAAATCTTGTCATATTTTTAAGTGTACCATACTTTTCTACTTGAAGGAATGATTATATGAATTTTGGGGGGGAGTGAAGAATCATTTCCCAATCAAAATAACTGCCCTCATTGTTCTGTTTTGTGAATTAGGGTTCTTTATTTAAATTGGGATTTTCTTAGAGTGTAGGTGACTATCAAGCACAGGTATGACAGAGTTCAAATATGATAATAGATGTAAAGCACTTTGCAGACCTTAAAAATGCTATATAAATGCCAGTTATTAGCCCATATTTAGGAGAACTGTGGTGGCCTGGTGATGACATAATTTCTTGAGCCTTCTACAGCACTCCTGCTAAGTTCAAGTAATGTCTAATGATCAGTACAGAGGTGTGGTGGCAAATATTTAACAACCAGGCTCTGGGAGTTAAGGGGGAGCAATGTATGAACATATACTTTTTTTTTTTTTTAGTGAGGCAATTGGGGTTAAGTGACTTGCCCAGGGTCACACATCTAGTAAGTGTTAAGTGTCTAAGGCTGGATTTGAACTCAGGTACTCCTGACTCCAGGGCCACTGAAAATTCAATAATGTCTTGCAAGCAGGTTAGAGCTGGCTCCAGCACATCCTGGCTATCAAGCAACATCCACAGATTTTAACAAGAGCTCTACCTCTAGTTTTATTGTGCTTTATGAAGGAAATTCCAGACTTTGTTTTCATATAATATGCTTTTTGTTCTATTCATTAAGAAAACCTTCCAAAATATTGTATGTGCAGTGTACAGAGTGGCTGTAGGATGATTGAGTCTCATTACCCAGGAAGATAAGTTCACCTATTTGCTATGGGCATTTCACATTAGCATAATGCTCCAATGTCATTGTCTTCTAGTGAGTTTTGCCACCAGCTGTGACTTTCACTGTATACAGATTTTCCTACTGGGCATTGTGTTTCATGAGGCTATGACCTACAAAGGGTCAGTGGCTACCACAAATGGCAACCAACGTGTTCATCCTTTTAAAATTGTAATCTGAGGGGCAGCTAGATGGCACAGTGGATAGAGCACCGGCCCTGGAGTCAGGAGTACCTGAGTTCAAATCCGACCTCAGACACTTGACATTTACTAGCTGTGTGACCTTGGCAAGTCACTTCACCCTCATTGCCCCACAAGAAAAAAAAAAATACATTATTTCTTGTCATACACTACTATCATGGCCTGGAACAAATCAGTCATCTCTCAGGCCTTCAGTTTTCTCATTGAGAAAACTCCTTCTAACATGGTAGATAAACAACTGTGTTACAACACAGAAGGCTGTCTAGGACACTGAAAAGCTAAATATCTTGCCCAGAGGGACACAGCCATAGACTCATAGATTTAGAGGTGGCTGAGACCTATTAGGCTATATAGTCTAATCTCCTGATTATAGAGGTGAACTCAAGTGACTTTCCAAAGGTCACAAAGTAGATAGGGTCATGGCTAGGACTTGAATCCAATTCCTCTGATACCATATCCAGCAGTTAGATTTTGAACTGAGGTATTTCTGACTCCAAGGAGAGATCTCTATCCATTACCTCCATCATCACTACCTGATGTGTGAGTTATTATTCCTGGAACTGGTACACATCTATTGTTTCTTATTTCCATATTGAGTTACAGTATAATTCATGAACAAAATTTCCATAGGAAAAAATGGATCTAAAACATCATTAAAACACAAACTCAATACTGTAGTGAGTGATTTAAATTATATATTTAACCAATATGTCCAACTATTTTATGATAAAACGCTAGCATTCAGTAAGTCAGTTACAAAGTCCCCCCCACTTTTTTCTGACTAGACAGTATTCCCTAGTGTAATATCTATAATGTCAAGTCCCTGTTAAGATAAATGAGGAATGGAAAGAACATTGGACTTAGGAATTCAAGGAATTTGGTTCAAATCCTTTATCTTTTGAGTCTTTGGGCAAGTCACAGTCTTTCTAGGTCTCAGTTGGGCAAAATCATCTATGAATCTATGAGGTGTTTAAATAAAATAATCTATGAATTACTCTAAACTAGCATTTCTCAGTCTGGGGGAAAAAGCAAAAAATAAAAACAACAACTGAGGAGCATTCAAGGAAAATGAGATCCTATGTTGAAAAGGATTACAGTATAGAAGTTGAAAGTCCCATTATCATATTTGTTTCACATGTTTAATTCCTGGTGATACTTGAAGTATGAATGGCTTGATTCCTCCTCCAGGTGTGTTGTTTAGCAAATTGTTTACATCTTTCTTCCCTTCCAGATACTGCCAAAGCTCAGCTGCAGCAAAGCTAACAAATTCAGGCTGCATTTTTTCCCTCAGTGAGCTAGAATGACCCCCACTGTCTACTCTGATACGATCCTAACTGAGATAACCTAAAGATAACATGTACTGGAGAAAGAACATCTAAATTCCCAAGCATCAGGGGACAGCCTAAATTTAATACTTCAAGGATCCCAAGTATACCCTTAATAGATAGTCCCCATGAGCTACTGTGCTATGATATTTCCTCATGTTGCAGGCAACCAGTCTGTTCAAACTGAGCAGGGCTCTTCCTCAGTCCAGTGACATAATATCCATTGCCAAGAGTGTATTTCAGAGTCTCTCCAGCTTGTTTGGAACTATGGTTCCAGAGTATACTTCTCTGACGGTAGCATTTGTGAAGCCTGTGTCACCTACACAGTTTAATGAGGTGTCAGAGTAGAATATTTGTGGAAGGTCAAGAGCTTAATGACTTTTAAATTTTTTCGCAGCCAGACACACGTTATGTATAAAGAAATATTTCAATCGTCTTTTAATTTTTAATCATTTTTATTTATTTATTTGACAGAAGATCATATCATATCAGTCTAGGAAGGTGAAGACCTGGATTCTAATGCCAGCTCTTCTGTTTTAAAATCCCTTTATTTTTGGAAAAGTCACTCTCTGAGCCTCAGTGTTCTCAACTATAAAATGATATATAATAATCAATAATAAAAGCTATCCTATACATAGTGCTCTCAGATTTACAAAATATTTGACATATATTATCACATTTTATTCTTCCTGTGATGTCCTATTCCATTCTTATAGATGGGAAAACTAGAACTGAGAGAGGTTATAAGTGGCTTATTCAGGGTTACATAGCCAGTATTTGAGGCAAAATGCAAAGTCAAGTCTTGATTTCAAGCCTAGTGCTCTAACCCACTATGACATGCTGTCTCTGTAGATTGCAAGCTACACGAGAGTAGCAACCGAGACTTGATTATCTTGGTTTCTCCCATCATATCTAGGAAGTTGCTTTTCACTTAGTGAGAGGTTATTGAATAAATAAAGTATTCTACCACACCCAGTTGTTGTGAAAATAAAAGGATATGGTAAACATGAAAATGCTTTGTAAATTGTGCCATACAACCATGAGGGATAATTGATCAATGTTTAACCAATTAGATACTAGGCTGTTTATCAAAGAGCTTCTTAGTTGTATTCCATTTTTCCCAGAGAAGTCATAGATTTTGTAATGACTTTAGCAAAAGGACTATCTGAGGCAAAAGTGGTAAGAAAATCACTTTGACTCAACTTAACAAATATTAAATGAGCTCTTACTTTATGCAATGCACTAGGCCATGTACTAAGGTAGGCATGAAGGTAAGTAACAGTTTTTGCCTTCAAGGATCTTATAGCCTATCAATGTAGACAAAACACAAATATTTATAAAACTAGCTGTAAAAACATAAGATGAAAGAAAAAGGAGAGAAAGATTGTTTTTAACTTGGGAGAATAAAGGAAAGCTTTTTGGAGGTGGTAGTATTTACAATAAGCATTAGAAGATAGTAAGAGTTTCAATCAGTTGTGAGCAGAAGGGCAGGACAATACAGATGTAGGGAAGATGTGTGTACAATAGCACAGAGATAAGAAAGCATATAATGATAAGGCAGGGAATATTAATAAAACAGTATGGCTAGAATATAGAGAATTTAGAGTGGAGTAGAGTGAATAGTCTTGCAAAGTTAAGTTTCAGGCACATTGTGGAGGGCTTTCTTTAGATGTTATGCTCAAGAGTCTGTATTTTATATGGTAGGCTATAGGAAGCTGGGCAGCTAGGTGGCACAGTGGATAGAGTGAGTGCCAGGCCTAGAGAAATGAAGACTTCTCTTCCTGAGTGCAAATCTGGCCTCACTTAATAATTGTGTGACCCTGGGCAAGTCACTTATACCATATTTGCCTCAGTTTCCTCATCTGTAAAATGAACTGCAGAAGGAAATGGCAACCCATTACTGTAGCTTTGCCAAGAAAACCCCAAATAGGGTCATGAAGAGTCAGACATAACTGAAAAATGACTAAATGATAGGAAGTCACTAAGGCAGGAAAGTAATATGATCTCAGCAGTTTGTTATTTAAGGCACTCCTGTGTAGGATGGATTAGGGTATGTGAACTTTTAGAAAAAAAAATATTTTGCTAAGTGATTTTTTATATATATTTCCTTTGTAAACCCAAGTATTTTATTTTACATATTTAAAATCATTATTCTGAGAAGGAATCAATAGATATCACTAGACTGCCAAAGAAAAGTTAGGAACACCCTGGACTAGAAAGTAGAAAAGTGTCTGGGAACACTAGTTGGTATAGTCCAGAGGAGGTAAAGAAACCTTAAAAATCATGTAACCAAACTCAATATAATTTTGAGGAAACAAGTACTGAGAAGGGAAATGGTTTGCTCACATTCTCAGTGAGATGATCTAGGATTTGAATTCAGGTCCTATGCTTACAAATCCAGAGTTCTCTGTCCATTTGCTATGAGGGACTCAACCCAATGAGGTTCATCTGACGCTGAGTTATGGTCATTACTGACAATTTTACCATCCCCCACCCCCATCCCCAAAGGGAAAAGTGTATTTGGCAGATATTATTGCCTTCATCCTCACACATCACTTTCAAAGATAATGGTAACAAGGAAAATCAATCTCATTTTACAGATGGGAGAAACTGGAGCTGCAATCTTTCCACTTGACTGTGCTGACTCATCAGCGCTGCTTAATGGTTCCATGTCTCACTCCCCTCCCACTGTTTGGTTTCTTCTGTTTTACAGAAGCCAAAAGGTCAGCTTACAGATAGGCAGGGAAGAAGAGAGATATTTTTAAAAAGGAAAGAAAGGGGGAGATAAAGACAGGGGGGAGAAAGGAAAGATTGTAGAGGAAGAGAGAGAGAAAAAGAGAGGAAAGAGAAAATAGAAAAAGGAAAAGGGAAATAGATATGGGAGGATGGAAGGAAAAAGGATACAAGAGGAAAGAGAGAAAACTGAAAGAATAAAGGGAGAATAGCTGAGAACAAGAGAAACTCAAGGAGACTTTTTATAAAGAGGAAAAGGAGAGGAGTAAGAAGGCAAAAAAAAAAAAAAGAGAGAGAAAGGAAAGGGGAGAGGGGGAGGAAAATAGAAAATAAAGATAGACATCTGGTTACTGTTATCCTTTCCTCAGTCCCAAAGATCACTTTTGGTTCTCTAAAAGCTTATAGAACTAGTGGAAGTTCTTGAATCACCAATTCCAAGTAAATTCGATGAGGAGCTGGCTTTCTCCCTCCCTACCATTTGTGAATTTCCCTTGCCAGGTAACCATCAAACTGCTGGTGAATATTATCCAAGATCCTAGTCAAGACATCAAATCCTCATTAAGCCTGGGTGTAATGGACTAGATCACCAATAATGGTGACATTATTATCCTTCTTTAAATAGGAAGGCGAATAAGCAGGGAGGCCATCCATAGAAATTCTGTTCTCCCTTGGAAAAGCCAAAGTGAATATCAGTTCCATGGATTTTGATTATGCCAGGTGTGTGTGGCATGTCTTATTTTTCTTTTTTTTATGGGGCAATGAGGGTTAAGTGACTTTGCCAGGGTCACACAGCTAGTAAGTGTCAAGTATCTGAGGCTGGATTTGAACTCAGGTCCTCCTGAATCCAGGGCTGGTGCCTTATCAACTGTGCCACCTAGCTGCCCCCAGCATGTCTTATTCTTCATATCTATCACTACCTCTGGGCTTCAGAATGACCTCAGAAGTGTGGGTATCCTCATTTCATTTGACAGATGAAGAAACTGAGGCTAAGAGAGGATAAATAATTTGCCTAAGGTCTCACAAGTTAGTCAGATCTCTGGACTTACAGGAAGTTCTCCTATCACTAGACAATGCTGTCCCAGGATCTTACACCTCCTTCAATATTGCAGAGATGTGGGATTTCATCATTATGAATACTACCTCTAACAACAATGTCAGCATTCCTTTTAATGCTACTAATAGCTGAACCTCCCTTTCTTCCTTACAGATGTTTTAGGGATGGGGTATAGGTATGAAGATTTTACATCCTATTGACTTGAGCAGATATTTTTTGTTAGTTTTTCTCACTTTATTTTTATTTCTTGTTAAAAAAGGGATGTTCCCTAAAATGGAGGAAAGAGAGTAGTTGGTCCTATTAGGAGATAGTGATAATGCAAAAATATTTTTAAAAAATAAATTAAAAGAAGAAAAAATAGGACCTAATAATATGCATTTCTATAGCTCTTTAAGATTTGTAAAGCTCAGGTTTGGTTTTGTTTTTTCAATCATCAATTCTTTGAGCAAGGTATGGAACAGGTATTGTTATTACAATTTTACAGAGGAGGGAATTGAAGACCAGAGAAATAAAATCCCTCACCCTAGATCACATAGCTAGTAAGTGTACTACTTGAAAGGAACCTGGGGTCTTTTGTTGAAAGAAAAATTCTTCATCTTGTGGCCAACTTTCTGATTCTAAGACTCTGCAAACCTGACTAGATTACTCCTTGTTTGACATATATAGTTTATCTCTGGTCATATAGAAGTGTTTCTAGACTGGGAAGAGCTGTTGGAGCTTGAGTTTTTGTGGTGTAGCCCACGAGGACTTACTTCCATACAATAGAGTTAGGCAAGGAGGTCTTTTACATGTTTCATATTTAAAGAAAAATAGCTAGAATTAATTAGAAGAACTTCAGATTGGATCACATTTGAAAAAAATGACAGCACTTTTAATGATACTAAGCAGCTCACTGATGTGAAGGTCCATCTTTTTTTTTTTAAATGCCAATATTCTTCCAATTAAATGGCACTAAAGAGAACAAAACAGGAGAAGGAACAGCTAGATTAGGCCAAATGTACATAGAGGATACCCATGCTGGAGACAGACAACAAAATGATGTGGATGTTGAGGGATCAATTCATAAGGTATTTGAAGGGGAGGGGAAGGTATGAAGCGGAGCGGGGATTTCAGTCTTTATTAATACTTAACTTAAAAATGGAATTAAAAAGTGGACTTGGTGGGGCACCTAAGTGTCACACAGGATAAAGCACCAAGCCTGGATTCAGGAGTATCTGAGTTCAAATCTGGCCTCAGAAACTTGACACTTACTAGCTGTGTGACACTGCGCAAGTCACTTAACCCTCATTGCCCCAGAAAAAAAAAAAAAAGTGGACTTGCAGCACACCAGCCACTATCAATTTACATATATATTATTTCCCCATTGATTTAACATTTTATGATATGTATCTAAATCTCTCTCTCTTTATATATATACATATATATATACACATATATATGTATGCATGTATCTATCTACCTATCTATCTAAGAGAGAGAGAGAGAGAGAGAGAGAGAGAGAGAGAGAGAATATCCTGAAGGAGGGTAGCTAAAAGGCTCAGTGGATAGAGTACTGGCCCAGGGGTCAGAAAGACTCATATTCCTGATTTCAAATCTGCCCTCATGACCCTGGGAAACTTAATTAAGACTGTTTGCCTCAGTTTCCTAATATTTTAAATAAGGTGGAGAAGGAAATGGCAAACCATTTTAATATCTTTGCAAAGAAAACCCCAAATAGGCTCATTACAAGTCAGACACGATTGAAAATGATTGACCAACAACAAATTCTCAATAAGGACATTAGGAAAGAAAAAGTAGATATTTGTTACTGATAATCCCTAAAAAATTATATCTTTAAAACAATAAAATTTAATGCAAGATGTAGAGAATAAATGATCCCATTTTTTGCTAATTATTCTTAAAGTATTTAATTTCATAAGGTAAAATTATACCTTATAAGCTGTCTTCCAGCAAGGTGCCTCCTATCAATAAAACAAGATCAACCAAGAGTCCTCCAAGAGAGAAACTTGTTCCAGGACACTCCAGTCACTGATATCAGGTAAGGCATAAGGCAGGGAGACATGTGCTCATCAAATTTGCTCACTATAACCATGAAAATAAGGCAAAATCCCATTTAGAAAGGCATTTGCTATGGATCATGAGGTCCTCCAAAAGGTGTTTGTAGAACACATCATGTGGTTGCATCAAATCAAGATCATTGAGACTCTTTGAGGAGATCTATAAGCATTCAAAATAATTAAGTAGAAAACTACATAGGAGAATAAACAAATGAATGAAGGATTCCTATTCAAAATTTTACATGCAGTTAAAAGAACAACATATAAAGTGCACTTATATCCTTTATCTTCCATAGACAATGCAAATGGGCAATGGGATACTTGTGCCTAGATTTAAATGAGAAGACAGTGGGCTGAGTTGCCTCAAAGAAATTGAATATTTCCTTTAGTGATTCTAAAATTCTCCTGAATCAAAGACCCTTCTATTTAATATCAATATTCTACCAAGGTTGTTGTTTGATTGTGAGTCATGGAAAACTATACGTTTTGAAGAAATAACAATGGATATCATAGAGAGATTTGATGAGTTTGAGCAGCCTGCCCATCAAAACTAAGGTCCTCTAAAGAAGGAGAATGGATGATGTCATCAGGAAAGAATTTGTTTGAAAGAAAAAGGTCTATAATAAAAATAATAATAAATGTTATTTGACCATGTAACAAGCATAAGAGATAAATAGTGGACAGCCCATGTGTTCCATTGACATTCTAAAAATGCCAAGAGAAAGGAAGGAAGCCCACCAACACACTGGATTTGGTGAGACAAATAGGTATATAGAAAAGTTGAAATTTTAATTACTAGAAGGAAAATCTACATGGATGAGATGATAGATAGATTTAAGTAGGGTTTTTTTCCTCCCAGTGATTCTATACTGCTTTAAATCATGGAATACTATGACCAGAAAAACTGTATTTGTAATTGATCTAAAAGGAAATGGAAAAATGAATGGTAGGCATAAAGAGGCTACAAATATTACCAGTGATGACCTGCATGAAGGAAGTGGCATGAAAGACATCATTGTGGGGACCAATTTTTAATAGGGGAGTGCTAGCTAAGTGGCTCGCCGCAATATTGGGGCAAGGAAGGAAACCAGCAGCCTCCCTCAAAACAGAACAAGATTTATTTTAACAAGAACGAACTTACAAAAAAAACACAAACAGGATCAGTAGGATCAAGGGAAAGGAAATAAAAATGGGGAAAGGGAAATTATAATACCTGAAAAATACCGCCACCCAGGAATCAGCTGAAAATATGCAGCAGAATGCCTATTGCTCTCCAGCTTCCACCTAGAATGCCCAATTCTCCTCCCCCAAACCTAGAAAAAAACCCACACAGTCCCAGCCAATGAGATGGCCGATCTGACAGTCATATGACTGCCCTCACTAGGCTTCCAATCATTATAATTTTGCCAATCAAGAGGTGCCAGAGCCCTGACAATGGCTACAACCAGTGGGTGGAGCACCCCCAGGCCAGTGCTCGCCCGAGGCATAAAAACCTCAAATAACAATTAATTCTTTACATCATCATAAGGATTTGTTACTCTAAAACTTTGAGAGGCAGTCATGGAACAAGAGTAAGGTGATAACTTATGGATAACCAAGCATTCTATCCATCAAATAGTTAAAGGACTGATAGAAGGCCTCCTGTACAATTGGTAGATCCTCCATGTAGGATTTGTATAAGGAAATGGGAAAGGATGAGAGAAGATGAATGAATTGTGATCAACAGAGGTCAAGGGAAATGAAAGAGCTCACAGGATCATAAGATGATACATTTAAATTGGAAGGTATCTTTGAGGTTATGTTATCTAACTTATAGATGAAGAAACTGAGATTCAGAGAAGTTGAGTAGTCATTTCCTGATCAAGGTCACAAAAAGTAAGTGTCCTAACTAGGACATGAAATAAGGCCCTCTGATTCCAAGTCTCACATTTTTCCCACTACATCTGATGGATATAATTATAGATTTAGAGATGGAAGAGAATTTTGACACCATCGAGTTTAACCTCTTATTTGAAGAAACTGAATCTCAGAGAAGTGAAGTTCAAGGTCACACATGGAATAAGAAAGGGAGCTAATGTTCAAACCCACAAACTGTAATTAGAAATCCATCACTCTTTCCACTGTACCCTGATGAAATATTGAAATAAAGACAGACAAAAAGACCAGCTTTCAGAACATGTTCTGAATTTCATGTTACTTGAAATCCTGGCTCATTCTAAAAAGCATCACCCATAGGCTAATGCTAATATCCATCTGATTTCCTTCTCAAAGTATATCAAAAAAATCAAAGAGAATGCATTGGCCTTTTACCTTTTCTAACTGCATTTTGAACCCTTAGTAATAAGGATTTAAATGAGTTTGAGAAATAGTTAGTTCGTGATGAGGTGTTTTCTGTATCATAAATCCTTGACATGCAGCTAATCAGTCTAGAGCAGCTATTCCAAAGGAAGGCCCCCTCCCTCTGAAGATACTAGGGCCTGAAATATCCCAAGCTTGTTAGAGCAGGTGATGGGTCTTTCCTTTCAAAAGTGAGACTCCAATTTCATCTTTATGACACTAGTTTCTAACATAGTTGGTCCACTTTACAACAACTTCATTTTATGCCTTTCTGTCTCCCTTCCGTCTCACACAATCAACAGCCTAGACAACATTGTTGTTATCCAAAAAAGGTAAGAAAAGATGAAACTTCTCAGTGTCCCAAAGTAAGTGATGTTTTTGTTATATGTGTGTGTGTGTATATATATATATATATATATATATATATATATATATATACACACACACATACATATATAATATATCCATTGCACTTTATCTTCCTTTCTATTTATTTTTCTGATTTCCAAGGAGTAATCAGTTTGAGACCTTGTCAATACAATAAAACCCAAAGAGACAGCCAGCGGCAGATTCAATTCTGGGGAAATACAGAAAAGACCTATTATCATGGAAACACTGAATTTGCATTTTTGCTCTACTTGTAAGTCATAATACCAGGCAAGCTAATGCAATCCCCTCAAAGAAGCCTTTTATATCTAATGACAAGGATACGTGCCTCCAGGGTAGTTAGATTATATATTTTTCATCAATCTTCTGAAATGGTCCCTCTCTTCTCTGGGTACTTAGGGTTCTTAGGTGGAAAGAAGACACATTTTGAAGGAAAGCAAGAGGGTTATGGGAGCCACACAGAGGGGACTGATCTATCTTGGAGTGTTGGCTTCAGTTCTTAGAGGTAGAAATGTGTTCATGCCACAGCAGGGTTGTGGTGAACTGTGATGTTTGAGGTGGTGAGCATCTTGGGGAACACAGGAACACACGCAGCTGTCCTCCTTCAACCTAGGCCTGATAAATCCCAGAACCGTCAGGTCATGTGCACTTTATCATGTGTACTCCAAGGCTTGCCGAGCCAGCTCTTTAATCATCTCGGTATTAAAAATGGATCCTGAAAAGCATTCCCAAAGGGAAAGCGTTGTATACATTTCTCTCATTTCTTTGAAGAAAGTAATATCATTATTGTAACCAGTCCCTCCCAAACAGCCAAGGCAAGTGAGTGTGGAGGTTGGTGGGGGAGGGCAGCCACACAGACTCAAGCAGTTCTAGACTTGAGCAGACTATCAACAGCTGCAAGGTTAATTATGGTTTTTTTTTTCCTCCTCCTAAATCTCAGCTTTAGAAATAAAAGATAAGAAATTCTTTAGAGTAATTATAGGCTGCTGAGCCCTTATGGTAATAATAAAGAAAAATATCTGACTGATTTACAGCAGGAAGAGGAGGCAGTGACAGTAGCAATGCAGGTTGGAAGGGGGAAAATAATTAAAATCAGCTTTTCCACTATCTTGACTAAGCTGTCAATCAGTCTCTGGAAGAAAAGAAATGCTAATGAAATATTAATATGGTTCTTTAGATTTTATATAACATTCTTTTGTTCCCAGCTACTGTTCCAGTTTGTCAGTCAAAGGGGTCAGGTGCGAAAGGAGGCCAGTCTTCTGAAAGGGGGGAGGGGGGTGAGATGGGGGAGGAGTGTTCAAGGATCCATAGGGTTTGGCTACAAAAAAGCCTCAAACCTGACATCATCAAGAGAGCCTTTGCTAACAGCAACCGCTTGGTGTTGCCTTTTTGGAGAAATCCTAGAAGTGCTGGCAGGCAATACAGGATTGTTTTTTTTTCCTCTGGCTTTTTTCCCCTTTCCTTTTTTTCTATGCTGACAGACACTGAATGTCAGCAATCATCATGATATAATCAGTGCTGGCTTTATAATATCTCTAAGTGGTTTCAAAGTCTACAGATGCCAGACAGTTTTGAAATCTCAGGGAAATTGTATCTCACAGGTAGTCTTAAGACTAGACAGAGCCCCCACGTTTTTCTGTTTGATCAAATCAATCACTCTGAGCCAGTTTTCAAAGTTGGTGGCAGGGGCAGTAGCGGTGATGGATTATGCATATGCCTATATGACATTGCTCTAATACTATGGTGTTCCTGAATAGAATGAGTTACACCATGTAAATAAAGTTTCAGGGTGCATTTATATAATCCATGGTTCAAAAGCCTATTTTCATGGGGCTCTCCTTACTGATAACAATTGATTATTCAGTACTCCCTACCTTCATGAGGAGTTGGCAAGAGTTGAGGGGGATAGAGAAGAAAGGTTTTAGTCTTCTGACTCCCAGCATTGAAAAAGAAGACATCCAGTTTGAGATTCTTTTCAGGTTCTTCCAGGGAGAGAAAGACTGTTAGGAAGCTGACACAGAGGAGCTGGCACCTAGATCATGCTTCCATTCCCAACTTCCTTGATTAAAGAAATTCGGGAATTTCTCCTTGTAAATTGAGAGATCTGACTATCTCTCTTGGTTGAGGTATCTCCCAATGGGAAAGTTCATTCACTCTGAGTATTATCTGGTATAACCACATCTATATGAATTCTCTGATTTCTATCTGCTATTAGCTTAGGTAAATGAGTTTATTTGCAATTTGCAATGTGTATTCATTATGAAACTGACATTTGTTGGGAATGGATATACAGCTTGAAGAACTCCTTTCTCATTAAAGGATAGCAGTCAGGAGCTCAGCTTGAATCTAAAAATCATTTCCTGTTGACTAATAATGAATTGGGGGGTGGGGACAGATAGATGAGATTCTAACACAGTACCCCTTCTCTTAGAAGAGAAGTGTCTAGCCTCTGGCTCCAACTTTCTACTTCCCCTTCTGGTAGAAATCAGTCTCCCTTGGAGAAGGGTGAATGGAGGAGACTCTAGAAGTATTTATTCATACTTTCCTTCAAGCTACATCTATATAGACTCATATACCCATATAACCTGCATGGGCACAAAACAAAACAACCTTAACACTTATCATCAGAGAGTTTCTGATATAGACCTCTTATCTAATGTTTGTCTCAGAAAGTACATTAAGTATGGAGATGCTAGTTAGTAGTCTTTATTTGATAACCATTTGAAAGTAGCAAAAGTCACTAGATAAAGCATAAAGGAACTAGGGCTGAGGGTGACTCAATAGATGACTGACCATCAGCTTCAACCATCAGAGTATGAGAGGAGACAGTGTCACATAAATAATGGCAATTTTTGAAAGCTCTATTCTAACCCAGACACTGCTACTGTTGAGCTGTAGGAACAAGTCACCTTATCTCACTGAGCTTCTGTATCTGAAAATCAAATATGGTGGACTAGGTGATCTTGAAAGTGACTTTCAGATCTGATGTTCCATTTTTGGAAAAGAAGACTAAAAATAATAAATTGAATAGGAGATAGACAATGGGGATAGGAATAGAAGATAAGGTCAGAAATAGTACCCTGAGTGTTCTCCTCTTCAAGCTAAATATCCTGATCCTATATATCATGAGCTCAGGTGCTCACTATCTTGATTAACCTCCTCTGGATGGTCTTCAGCTGATTAGCATCCTTCCAAATTTGTGGTGCCTAGTTTTGAATGCAATATTCTTGATGTAGTCTGACAAGGGCAAAGTACTAAGACACACATCCTTATTCCTGGAAAAACTGTGGCTCTCTTGAGAGGCAACTGGCATAGTGGATAGGGAGCCAGCCTTGGAACTAAGGATACTTGGGTTCATGGACTAATAGCACTTTTTTCTTTGCCTTATACAACTTCCTAGCACAATAATCCTGAATAGTCATCTAATCGTACTGGAAAATGGGGCTTCCTCTTTGGGAATTCCCTACAACAATAAAGAAATAGGTAATGACTAAAAAAGAAAAAGAAACACTATGAATGCAAAACAAGGTCACATTAGCTGTTTTTGATGTTACATTATGACGTTGACTCTTACAGAGCTTACAACGCATTACAATCCCTTAATTTTTCTCAGAGAAAATGGTGCCAAAATATACCTACCCATTATATGTTCGTGAAATTTATGTTTTGAACCCAAATATAAGACTTTACATTTATTCCTATTGGTGTAGCCTGGCAGCATCTTCTTAAATCTAGCCTCTGTCATTAATGTGTTTGACTTCCTTCCTAGCTTTATGATATATGCAGTTAGTAAGCACGCTATTTATGTATTTATCCAAATCACTGATGACAATATCAAACAACACAGGGTTAGGGTGTTTGATTGAACACATCTTCCTTATAAGAAGATATTAAACATAAGTTGACTATTCCTTTTTTTCTTTTTTTTTTTTTACAAATCAAAGTTGATTTAATAACAATACCTTAACAGACATACAGATCCAAAGACTTAAAAGTATTATTCTCCCTCATGGGGATGCAAGCAGTTTAACATCATTGAACAACCTTTCCCCCTGCTTTGTTTACCTCTTTATATTTCTCTAGAGTCTTGTATTTAGAGATCAAATTTTCTGTTCAATTCTGGTCTTTTTCTCAGGAAGCCTTGGAAGTCCCCTAATTTAGTGAATGTCCATCTTTTCCTCTGAAAGAGAATGATCAATTTTGCTGGGTAGTTTATTATGGGTTGTAATCCAAGCTCCTTTGCTTTCCTGAATATCATGTTCTAAGCCCTGAGATCCTTTACTGTTGAAGGTGCCAGATCCGGAGCAATCCTGACTGTGGCTCCATGATATTTAAATGGTTTCTTTCTGGCTGCTTGGAGTATTTTCTCCTTCACCTGACAATTCTGGAGTTTGGATACTATATTCCTTGAAGTTTTCCTTTTGGGGTCTCTTTCATGAGGTGATGAGTAGATTCTTTCAATTATGATTTTATCCTCTGATTCTACAATTTCAGGGCAGTTCTCTTTGATAATTTCCTGGAATATGGTGTCTGGACTCTTTTCTTGATCATGGCTGTCAGGTAGTCCAATAATTCTCAGATTATCTCTCCTAGATCTATTTTACAGGTCAGTTGTTTTTCCAATGAGTTATTTCACATTTTCTTCTATTTTTTCAGTCTTTTGATTCTGCTCAAATGATTCTTGGTGTCTCATGGAGTTATCAGCTTCCATCTGCTCAATTTTCGTTTTTAAGGCCTTATTTTTCTCAGTAAGTTTTGAACCTCTTTTTTCCATTTGGCCAATTTTTTTCTCCCATTTGGCCATTTTTTTTTCCCTCTCATTTGGCCAATTGTATTTTTTAAGGAATTTTCCTCAGTCAATTTTTGTGTTTCTTTTTACAGTGTAACTCTCACTTCTCTCATTCCTTTATCCATTTTTTCTTCTACCTCTCTCTCTCTCTTTTTTGAGGGGCAATGAGAGTTAAGTGACTTGCCAGGGGCCACACAGTTGGTAAATGTCAAGTGTCTGAGGCCGAATTTGAACTCAGGTCCTCCCAAATACAGGGCCAGTGCTTTATCCACTGTGCCACCTCGTTGCCCCCTCTCATTCGTGTTTTATTTTTTTTTTATTTTTATTTTTTTTTAGTGAGGCAATTGGGGTTAAGTGACTTGCCCAGGGCCACACAGCTAGTAAGTGTTAAGTGTCTGAGGCCGGATTTGAACTCAGGTACTCCTGACTCCAGGGCCGGTGCTCTATCCACTGCGCCATCTAGCTGCCCCCTCTCATTCGGTTTTTAAAAGCCTTTTTGAGCTCTTCAAAGAAGGCTTTTTGGTCTTGAGACAAGATCATCTTCTCACTTGAGTCTTTACTGTAGGCATATTGACAAACTCATCTGAGTTTGAGTTTTGGTCCTCCCTTTCAAAATAGAAGTTGTCAATGGTAAGAGTCCTTTTTTGTTTCTCATGTTGTAGCCTATTTTTAAACTTATAAAGTTTAAATCTGCTCCTGGGGCACAGGGTTCACTGTTGCAAACTTCTTACTGCTCTCAGCTGTGTCGATTGCAGCAGTGTCGAGCTGAGCTTTGCTGAGCTGAGCTGAGCTGCCAGCTGAAACGAGTAGTGCCGAGCAGCCCTCTCCTTTCACCCAGATGAGACAGGCCTTTCCTGAAGTCTTCTAAACTATCTCAAGTAGGAGGATTGTGTCTCTCTTTTTGTAGGTTCTGTAGTTCCAGAATCTATTTAGAGGCTTGATTTAATGTTGTTTTTGAGGGAAATATGGGAAAGCTCAGGCAACTTCCTAGCTTCTCTCTGCCATCTTGGCTCTGCCCCTGGAACTCTAACATTCATTTTCATAAGATTTAGAGTTCCAAATTTTTCTCCCTCCCTCCCTTTCCTCCCCCCTCCACAAGACATCAACCAATATGACATAGGTTATATATGTGAAATCCACAAGTGCTCTTTTTTTTTTCAGTTCTTTCTATGGGGGTGGATAGTATGCTTGATCAGTAGTCCCTTGGGATTGCCTTGGATCATTGTATTGCTGAGAGTACTTAAGTCATTCACAATTGCTCATTGAATAATACTGCTGTCACTATGCACAATGTCCTCCCAGTTCTGCTCACTTCACTATACATCATTTCATATGAGTTTTTCCAGGTTTTTCTGGTATCATCCTGTTTGTCATTTCCTATAGCACAATATAATTCCACTACAATCATATACCAACGCAGCTTCTTCAGTCATTCCTCAATTGATTGACATTCCATTGATTCCCAATTCTTAGCCACCACGATTAATATTGTTAAATGTTTCCCTCCATCCTATTTCCTTCCCCATGATATTTACTCTATTATCTATCTTTTTTCACCCGATCATTCTTAAAAAGGGATTTGCTTCTGTCTGTCCCTTCCCCCAATCTGCCCTCCCTTCTTTTGTCCCTCTCTCTTTATCCCCTTCCCCTCCTATTTTCCTGCAGGGTTACATAGATTATTCCACCCATTTGAGTGTTTATATTATTCCCTCCTTGAGCCAATTCTGATAAAATTGAGGTCTTTGAGCCAATTCTGATGAGTGTTAGGCTTATTTACTGCCCAGATTAAATAGATTAGACCACCCAATTGGGTGTGTGTATTAATCTCTCTTTGAGGCAACTCTGATGAGATTAAATTCTTTGGCCTATTCTGATGAGTGTAAACTTCATTTACTGCCCTGCTCTGCCCCAGTCTCTTCCCCCACTTCATAAGTCCTTTCCTGTTTCTTTCATGTGAAATTTGACCCCATGCTACCTCTGCCCTCCCCCCTCCCCCAGTACATTCCCCTCATCCATCAATTTAACCCTAAAGATGCCATCATGGGGCAGCTAGGTGACACAGTGGTCATAACATCCAGCTTGGACCCAGGGGGATCCCAGCCAAAACCCAGCCTCAGACACAAGAAAGTCATCAACTACACAACCCCAGGTATATCCCCCAACTCCAATTTTTTATGGATCTCTAGGGTCTTGTATTTGAAAGTCAAATTTGCCATTCAGGTCAGGTCTTTTCATCACAAATACCTGAAAGTCCTCTTTTTCATTGGAGTCCCATTTTTTCCTCTGAAAGGTTACGAACAGTTTTGCTGGATACATGATTCTTGGTTGTAATCCCAATTCCTTTGGCCTCTGGAATATCATATCACATGCCCTCAGGTCCTTTAATGTAGAAGCTGCTAGATCTTGTGCTATCCTGACTGGGGCTCCACAGTACTTGAATTCTTTCTTTCTGGCAGCTTACAATATTTTCTCCTTGACTTGAGAGCTCTGAAATTTGGCTATAATATTTCTAGGAGTTTTCCTTTGGGGATCTCTTTCAGGAGGTGATCAGTAGATTCTTTCAATTTCTATTTTACCTCCTACTTCTAGAATATTAAGGCAATTTTCCCTGACAGTTTCTTGGATGATGATGTCTAAGCTCTTTCCTTGACCATGGTTTTCAGGTAGACCAATAATTTTCAAATTATCTCCCCTGGACCTATTTTCCAGGTCTGCAGTTTTTCCAAGAAGATATTTCACATTGTCCTCTATTTTGTATTCATTTGGATTTGCTTTATTGTGTTTTGCTTTCTCATCTTTTACTTGACTTTTAGCTCTTTAAAGTGGGGCACTGTTCCCAGGCTGCAGTATCCCAAGCTTCAGAAGGTCCCAGGTGGTATGATTTAGGGAGGAGCAGTTTCTTCACTCTCCTGGCCTGTTCCCTGGTCTGTAGATGACCCCAGACCAACTTGCTAATCAACCAGCTTTATGTGTTGTGGTTGTCAGCTCTGACAAGCCTGTGCCCCTCCCCCACCTGGGCCACTGCTACTAAAGCCTACCTCCTGGTTCCCAGCGGGGGCAAAAAACCCAAGTTCTGCCTGAGCACTAGCATAGACCCCTGTAATCTACCCTCTGCCAAGGGTTCAGCCCTCTCACCAGACTGTGAGCTTAGTTCCAGATGACACTGGGCTGCAGCTGATTCAGAGGCTGTGGAGGTGGTCTCTTTCTTTGGTGAGGCCTTCCTGGGAATTTATCTGTGTCAGGGTGACTGTGGAGTTTGGTTCTACTCCTGTCTCAGCACAGCAGCTCCCTTCTTCTGACCTTTCAAGCTGTCCTTGGTTGGAAGATGATTTCAGCACATTCTTCTGTGGCTTTTGCTGCTTCAGGAATTGTCCTATGGCATTATTTGGATGTTTTTTTGAGCTCACTGCCTTTCCTCCATCTGACTATTCTTTAAGTCTAGCCATTCAACCACTTCCAAACCTACCCAGATGCAAGCCTAGCATTTATATCTCTCTCTCCCACCCCATAACAATATGAGATAAAATCTTTTACTTAAATCTAGGAAACTGTCTGTGGATTTCCCTTCATATACAAGTTTAGTGACTTAATAATGACACCAACAATGATTTTTTTTTAAAGTCATGCTGGCTATTTTTTAAATATGCCTTCCTTTCCGATGTTTCATCAACAATATCTTTTGTAATCCATTATAGATTTTTGCCAGGAATAATAATTGAATTCTCTGACAAATACTTATATATGTAACTGAACTCCCAAAGCCCATAAGTTTGCTAGTGAGATTACACAGAATATATTCTGCTTCTTAAAAAATCAAGAGGGAAATCCTTGAAGAAGGAAACACCTACCAATGCAGGTCAGCACCTTTTCTTCAATGTAGAGTTTTAGAGAGTTGCCTGGAGCACTAGAAGATTAAATGACCTGCCTTGGGTCACACAACAACTGTGTCAGAGGAGGAATCTGAACCTGATTTTTCTTGGGTTTGAGGATATCTTACTTATCCATTACTCCAAGCTGTCTCTCTGTCTTTTGTTGTATTATATTCATTTGTCTATGTGCTTTATCTCTCTATTAGAGGTATAGAGAGCTCCCAAAGGACAGGGATTGTTATTGTTGTTTTAACATTTGCATCCCAAAACTCTTACAGAAAGTCAGTCTAGAAAATGCTACATACTAAATAGCTTTAAATAGACTACTTTTTTTAAAAAAAAAAAAACTTTGGGTTGTTTCATGCTTCCAAAATAATAATATTAATCTAAAGCTTTATGTTACAAGGTTAGCCTGTGAGTGGGGGCTGAGTTCTCTTCCCTAAAACCTACTTATAAAAAGAGTTTCTACTCTATGTGGTTTCCCATTCAGATAAAAGAATTGGTTCATATTTAGTGGTTTACATGATAGCATTCAGAAAGATTAGAGGCCATAGAATGTAAAAGCTGAAAAGGACCTGAAGGATCATTTCATCATGAATGAAGAGGTTTGAATAGATGACCTCTACATTACCCTCTAGTGCTAAACCTGTGCTCTCATGATCCTGAGTTCCAGGCAACTGCTCCTTTCTTATATTCCATTCCTCCCGTCATTAGAAGACCAGAGTCCAATCTGAGCTACTGGATAATATGGTTTTGAAGGAATGGGCTGGGCTCCATATTCTTCTAGATTCAGCAAGTAAACATAATCTTCTTAGAACTGTTTCCGAATTCTACTGTATATTTTAGGATGTATTTCAGCTAAAACTAGAGGGAACTGAGCCATAATTACTTACCTGGAATGTTCCTATGCTGGTAAATCACCTGAGAGAAGATTTTGAATCCATGATATTTGTAGTTTGCCATGAAATAAATATTTTATTTCCTTTGTTTTCTTTCATTTTTCAATGTCTGTTATTTAGGGATCAAAGTGCAGCCTTGTCCATTTTTTCCAGAGGTCAAAGCTATAAAGTATGAAAAACAGTTTCCTAGGTAGGACATATATCTCTAGAAAACTAAAAGAAGTTATAAGAATCTGTTTAATAAATAATTTTAGAGTAGTGTTTGCTTCACTGATAATATTTATTCACATTCATTGTGCCCTCTGAAAATTGAAAAGACAAGAACTTATTTAAATAAGTATAGCTATATATAAAACCCAATTCTACTGTGATGTTTAAAATCTAAATGTGGGTTCTAATCTGCACCCACCAAGTTTTTTTGTTTTTTTTTGGGGGGGGGGGAAACTGGCTAAGATTTACAGATAAATTTAGCAAGAGTTTAGGCTTTTAAGGATTTATTAAAGTGTATTAGAAGTTAGTGAAGAGAGAGAATGGAAAACCCTAGTTTAGATCTATTCAGTATAGCCAGAGAGAAACCCTTGCTTTTCCTAGCAGTCCACATGAAGTTCTCCACAATGCCAAAGTCCTGGACGAAAATGGGGAGCCTCCTTTTCTCTGTCTGCTGCCACCAAGCCAGTTCCAGATGAAAAAAAAAAAAAGGAAGATTCAGCAAGCCAGCCTCAGCTTCCTACTTACTATCTCCCTCCCTGAAAAGGGAGGTCCTTCAAGCTGATTGGTTGAGGGTTATCTCCTGCTGATGTCAGTAGTCCACAGCCTCTGAGAACAACACCCCACTCAGGGTCAGTCAGATATGGTCTCAATTTAATCATTCTTAAGTAGATTCTCAGTCAGTTTCTCAGTCTCACCCAATTCAATCAATTCTAAATAAATCTTTAGGTCAGGCCCCTTTGCATCTGCCAAATCCCATTATTTTATCACACTACAAAGATTCAAATGTACAATGTAACAGAGTCGAAATTTGTCTCCCTACTATAAGTTCCTACACACTAAAGTCCATATTCCATTCATATGATAAAATGATTTTCTGAAAGTGTAATCTGATCATGTCAGATCCATATTCAATAAGCTCCAAGGGGGCAGCTAGGTGGTGCAGTGGATAGAGTACCAGCCCTGGATTCAGGAGGACCTGAGTTAAAATATGGCCTCAGACACTTAGCACTTACTAGCTATGTGACCCTGTGCAAGTCATTTAACCCCAATTGCCTCACCCAAAAAATAAATAAATAAACAAACAAACAAGCAAATAAATAAATAAATAAATAAATAGCTCCCATGGCTCCCTATCACTTCTAGGATCAAGTGCAAAATCTTCTGCTTGGTTTCTCAACCCCTTCATAAGGCGGCTTCTATCTAGATTTCTGGATTTCTGAAACTTTATTTCTCTCCACATAAACTACAATCCCGTCTTCCTTGCTGTACTCCATCTCCAAATTCTTCATTTTTTCTAGCTGTCCAACATTCCTGGAATATTCTCCCTTTTTGTCTCCTGGTTTACTTGACTTCAAGTCTCAGTTAAAATCTCATTTTCTGCATGAATCCTTGCCTGATCACCCTAAATATTAGTGCCATCCCTCTGATATCAAGGCAGGTAGGTGGGACAGTGGATACAGTGTTAGGCCTGAAGTAAAAAAGACTCATATTCCTGAATTTAAATCTGCTCTCAAACTTTTACTAGCTGAGTGACTCTGGGCAAGTCACTAAAGTTATTTGCCTCAGTTCCTCATCTGTAAAATGAGCTGTAGAAGGAAATGGCAAACCACTCCACTATCACTGCCAAGAAAATCTGAAATGGAGTCACAAATGAACTGAAAAACAACTCCCTGTGATATTACCCTTAATTTATCTTGTATATATCTTATGAGTAAATAGTTGTTTAATAGCTATTTGTATGTTGTCTCCTTCATTAGCCTACAAGTTCCTTTAGGGCAGGAACTGCTTTTGCCTTTCTCTGTATCCCCAACACTTAGACTTGTGCCTGGTACAGAGTAAGTCCTTAGGGGGCAGCAAGATGGCACAGTGGATAAAACACTGGCCCTGGATTCAGGAGGACCTGAGTTCAAATCTGACCTCAGACACTTGACACTTACTAGCTGTGTGACCCTGGGCAAGTCACTTAACCCTCATTGCCCTGCCCCCCCCCAAAATCATGATCTTAGACAAAACAAAAACAAAAACATATCTCATTAAAAGAGATAATCAGAGTAAGCCCTTAATAACTGCTTGTTGACCTAACTTAATTTTAAGTTAGACTAGGCATTAGACTAGGAGCTGGGAAGTCTGATTTCAAGTCTATAAATATGTTAATGGTTACACTGTGAAAGGGCAATTATGTATTTTGTTTGACCCAATGCAATAAGACTACAAATCAGAGGTAAAAGCAACAGGCGGATGCATTTTTAACAAAATATTAGGGACCACTTTCTGAAAATTAGTGAGAAAGTAAAAGGCTTCATGCAGAAGTTGAATATCCATTTTTTGGATGGAGAAATTGAAGGAATCCATGCTTTTAACCTTTAATTTCCCTTTCTGCACTATACCATTGTGATTCTAGGATTCCATCAGTACCATGGCTAGAAAAAGCCACATAAGGAGAGTAGTTATATCTTGGTCAGCACCAGGGCTTGGGAAAGCAACCAAGCCAAACTCAGATCTGAAGCTCTGTAATATCATTTTTACCATCAATTGGCACACAGAGATGGTATTTTGGATACTAAGAATGAGGAAGATTATTACTAATTGCTAACAGATAATTAAGCTGGTCAACCTTGGTGCCTTTGGGCAGTTTAGATTATTTAGATGAAGAATTAGGAATAGGTCATGTTCTGGGAAGTCTTGTTGTTTAGAAACCTCAAGAAAACTGGTGGCGGATAAAGCTTTCATTTCTGTCATGTCTTGTATAAGATACTGTGAGAAAATTCAGTGGAACAATCCTGTTCCAAAACCTGCTAACAAATCTTTACATACTTCAGTAATAACTTAGAGATAACTTTATGTGTTAGAAAGAGAAACAAGATGTTCTAGAATCCTTTCCAGGCCTATACTTATCTAATGTCCACAACACCTCGATACTCATTGAAAGAAAGTTATTTTATCTTTATTTTAAAGGTAAGAATTTGGACATAGTCATGAACAAAATTGCACAGTGCCTTGCACATAGTAAGCACTTCATTCATTCAACTATCCATTCAGAAGAATATATTAAGCACCTGTTGTTTGTAGAATTTTTTTGCTAGGTCCTAGGAAACAACTGTTGTTGTTGCTGTTTGTCCTTCATTCTCAAACAAGACCATGTTGTAGGTGATGTCATGACTTGCAGTGAATTGGACTGAAGTAAGGGAGGGCTGTGCAAGGTCACCAACCTCACTCTTTCCTCCAGAGCCATCTGGGTCCAATGGCAAGGTATACATCAGGATGACTGGGGATGGCTCCAGATGCTTAAAGCAATTGGGATTAAGTGATTTGCCTAGGGTCCCATAGCTAGTAACTATCTGAGGTGATATTTGAAATCAGGTCTTCCCAATTTCAGGGTCAGTCCTCTACTCACTGCATCACTTAGCTGCCCCAGGTCCTAGAAAAGAAACAAAGCTTAGATGACCTTTGTGGAACTTATAGTTCAGTGGAGGGATAAAATAAAAGCACAGAGGGGCAGTTAGGTGGCACAGTGGAAAGAGCACTGGCCTTGGATTCAGGAGGACTTGAGTTCAAATTTGACCTCAGACACTTGACACTTACTAGCTGTGTGACCCTGGGCAAGTCACTTAACCCTCATTGCCCTGCCCACCAAAAAAAAAAAAGATAAAGCACAGAAAACTGTGATATACAATATTACATGATGAATTTACTAAAAGGATACAGAACAGTATTGAATGAGGTCTAAGAGGGAAGACAATCACCAACTCTAAAAAAAATGGTGTTGAATGGCTGAACTCTTTTGATTCCTCAGAATATAAGGTGATCAAGCTAGTTTGTTTCATTTTTTCAAAATTCACCTGCTGGGCAGCCAGGTGGCACAGTGGATAAAGCACCAGCCCTGGATTCAGAAGGACCGGAGTTCAAATCCGGCTTAGACACTTGACAATTACTGGCTGTGTGACCCTGGGCAAGTCACTTAACCCTCATTGCCACCCCCCCCCCCCAAAAAAAAAATTCACCTGCCTATGAATATGTCTTGGGTCAGTCAAAGATCCTAGTGAAACAGCATCCGATCTCATGCAATGATCATTACAATTGAGCAAAAATGCTCTATAAGGCATAGGCTATAACAGAGGCAGTGTGATGCTATAGAAAAGTATTAGCTGAGTCAAAAACCAGGTTCAATATCTTACTAGTCAAATCAGCTATTTGACCTTGGTTAAGTCACTTCCCCTCACCTAGTTCCAACTTCCTTATCTATATTAGGGCTTCTTAAACATTTTCCACTCACAACCCCTTTTCACCTGAGAAATTTTTACATGACTCCAGGTCATTATATAGGTATATAAAATAGGTATACATAACCTTTTATTGTTACCAAAAATTTTGTCACCCTCACATTCAGTTACGGGACCCCATATAAGGCTGTGACCCACAGTTTAAGAAGCTTTGATCTATATAACAAAGAGCATGGAGAAGCTCATTTCTAAAGAAGTCCCTTCAACCTTTTCTGTAGGATAATATGATCCAAGGTAAAAGCTACTTTGCTAGAGTTACAGGGGGATAGAAACACATGCAAATATATTCATATGTATATTGTATATATGTGCATATACACATATATGTAAGTGTTTATCTGTATATACACTAAACATATATTGCATAGCCATGTGTACATTACCTGAAGTCATCCAGTCCAATGGTCTCATTCGGGAAAATGACACCCAAAACTAAGACCAAAAAATGACTGACCTACCTTAATTTGCATAGGTAGGAAGTATCAGAGAAAGGATTTAAGCCCAGGTCCTCTAGCCCCAAAGTCTGTGCAATCTATACCACATCTCACTTCCTCATTGTAAGTACCACATTCATAGGCAACCCCCAACATCCACTGGTTCATGGAGGTATTTTATAAACTAGTGGACTAGAGATAGCAAATTAATAAATAAGTATAATGAAAGAGAGTGATGAAGTGGAAATTGCACAGATTTGTAAGCCAGAGGATCCAGGTTCAAATCTTTCCTTTGACACTTTCTGCCTGTGTGACACATTTATCTTCAGTGGTCTTCAGGTTTCTCTTTTTATAATAAGGCAATTGGACTGAATGGCATTAGGTACCTTCCAGAGATCGAGAGATTTGTGATCTTATTATCCATTTTGAAGGACTTCATGGGGAGAGCGGGGAGGGGGAATCATAAAAACGTGGCACCATTAAGGGTTGCCTGGATTTGAATCCTGTCTCTGCCTCTTAATATGAGTGTGATCTTGTACAAGTCATTTTTAGGCTATAGTTTCCTCATCTAAGAATTCTGAAATCTTTGAGGAATAGTCAGTCAATGAAAAGCATTGATTAAGTGCTTGCTATGTACCTGGCACTAGTTTAAGCAATGGGAATATAAAGAAAGGCCAAGACAGAATCAATTTAAATCCAATGATCCTAGAAAAGAAAATTTAAAGTGGACTTTGAAGAATGAGGTCCACAATATTACATTCTATCCTCTTAATGTAACAAGGATGAACACAATGTGATGGGATTCTTTCTATGGAAAGAAGAGACCAAACCCAGTCTCACAGTCTCCTGAGCTTTAAAATTCATTCATCGAAACTAAACAGTGTCAGCCAAGGATACATGTGCTAATGGTAAATTTCAGTGGACTAAAATCTGCTGCTAGTTAAAAATATTGCCATTTCCAAATAATAATAACAATAATAATCCTGTTGTTTTACCTTTCCTAGCCTGATTTCTTTTGGTTGTGGCCTAATTTCTTTCAAAGACCCCCTGGCCCTGGGGGCCTAGAATAATTTTCATGGCTACCCTATATTGAAAAATAAAACTGTCACAGAACCCTCACCTACTCTGTATACTATGCCAAATGCAAGGATGTTTGTTTTAATTTTAATGTCACTTTATGGATAATTGAAATGCAAAGCTTTGTGAACTTTAATACTCTGCAAGTGAAGCTAAACACTTTTTTCTCAATTCAGTTCTATTGTTGGATTAATTTCCCACCATCATTACTACCACTTTTGATTACCCAGAGAAGTTCAGAATTTAAATAAACTAATTAAACAAGGGGTTTAGTATCTCTGTAGACCAAAGGAAAGCCCAAATCTCTAATGTGCTTTTTAAAAAAGCCATGAAGGCTCTGTGGCAGGGGAAAGTCTGCCCCTTCAAGATAGCTGGGCCTCAGTGGGAAAGAGGAATTCTTGATTATAAAAGGGGCCACCTGGCTTACAGGAAAGGGGGAGGGGTGGAGGTCATCTGGGAATGGCCTAAGATCTGTCAGTGAATAGGAAGGTTCCCTGTTGCCCTAGCTTATTAGCTGAGAAGCCCTTTCGAGCAGTGGGAAAGGTCAGGATGAGTTTTTCCAGTCCTTTGCTCCTAAGGGACCTCAGAGCAAAGTGAGAGGCTCTCTCTCCTTCTCGCTCTCTCTCCTTCTCTCTCTCTCTCTCTCTCTCTCTCTCTAGCCCTTGCTAACAAGAGAGGCTTGAAACTAAAGAATACTTACTGTTCCTTGGTTCCCCAGGCCAAGTTGTTCCCTGGTAGAATAACTTATTTGGGGGCCTGGAGATTACCTGCTTGTAGCACTGAAGATATTAGGGACAGTTTGGGCCTAAAGGAAGTGAATAAAAAGCTTAGAAACCAGCCAGAGCAGTGAATGTCCCACAAAACCCTATTTCCCAATGTGAGGAGATGAATTCTTGTGTGATGTTTCCCCCTCAAACAAAAAAGACCATTTTATGTTTTCAAGCAATTTACAGGATAATGATGGAAAGTAGAAAATATTAACTTCCTCTCAAATGAACTGGGCTGGTTTTTTTTTTTTAAATATGTAAAAAAATTTCAACCCAGAGTAGTACCTTGGTGTAGAGAAAAACTAAAGAACCCCAGTGGAAACACTTTAGAGGTTGGGTGGAGAGACAGTGTGGGTTGATCCATTTTTGTTATTTGGATTTTATTTTGATGAGAAAATCCTGTGAGCAACCTCCATTATGCTGCAGAATCATTCGGATGAATGAAAGGAGGAACTGAATTATTGATCGTCTATGGGTTCTATGGAGAAGAAAATTGCCTTCTTGGCTGTTAGCCTGCAGAGTGCCAAGGGTCTCCAGGGCTCTTGGGTCTCAGAGACATCTTCTGGACATACCTCCTTCCATCATCCAATGACTATGTGTTCTGGAGTAATCTTGCATTCATAATAATTGTATACTGGTTGCAAGTCACTCAGGCTTTCTGAGCCCCATCTGTAAATTGAATGTTTGTGATAGATGGAATCTGAGGTTCTTCCTATTTCTCAATCCTATGATACCATTACTTCAAAGTCTATAAAGCCAGGGAATATAAAAGCTCCTGCTCTTATTTTCATAGCTAATATTTACTCCAAGTCTGGTGCCCTAACTACTATACCTGGTTTTCTCACCGTATTCTGTTCTTTTGGCCTTATGTTACTTCATCCGATGTCAGCTCCTTTTGTCTGCACATAGGGTAAAGAAGTCAACAGTTAGTCAACAAGCACTTATTAAATTTCTAGTAGTTGCCAGGCAGAGACAAAAAACAAGCCCTTCCCCACAAGCTCCTTCAGACCATCAGAGTATTGGCAAGAATCTAAAACGTCCTTCCCTGCTCTTAGACTGATTCCCACATTGCCATGCCCGAGTCAAGTGTGGATAGCTGCTCCACAGAGATAATAGCTGTAGGACATAGTTTGGAGATGAGAATTGTCAGGTAAAAATCTTTCTCCAAACTACTGTGCTCTTTGTGCTTTAGACAGCTAGGTGGCAACATGAAGAGATCCCAGGACTTGGAGTCAGGAAGAACAGAATTTGAATCCTGTTTCAAACTCTATGAAACCCAGGGTAAGTCATTTAACCTCTCTCAACCTCAGTTTGCTTACCTATAAAAATGGGTATAATGATAGATTCTACCTCACAGGGTTCTTTGGGGGATAAGATGTGATAATATAAGCATCTTTCATACCTTAAAGCTGCTGTGTAAGGTGTGCAAGATTTCTGAAGGAGGTAAATCCTTTAGTAGACATATATTTATTTAGAAAACATGCTAAATTCCTATTGCTTGCAGAGCAATGTGCTAGATGCCAAGGGATTCAGAATGTAGATAAAATTCCTTTGCTCTGGAGAAACTCATTGGATTTTATATGTATGTGGAGGAAGGATGGATAATAAGATGAAGAGGATGACCTTAGGCTTCAAGTCACAAGATTATGCAGTAGGAGCTGTAAGGGAATTTAGAGTTCATTGAGTCCAGAAAACTGAGGTAGAGAGAAATTAAATGACTTGTCCAGGGATCCCTCAGCTAGCAAGCTTCTGAGTCAGATTTAAACCTGAATCTTCCTGACCCCAAGTACACTACACCAATGGGGTCAAAAAACAAATGGGGACCACTAATCTATACCTAAGGATCTCTGCCAGGTCAGATATTGACAGTTTTAAAATATAACATTATCTATGTTTCACTGTATTTGTTTTTACTTTGTTAAGTATTTCCCAATTCTATTTTACTCTTTTTCCAGATCCCCTCACTGGGGAGTATTGTGGGCTACATGGGGCCGGGCTGTGTGTTTGACACCTGTGAATATCTCAAATGCACCAGAGCATATTGCCTGTTGAGGTCTTTTGTTAGAGATCACTGGCAACAACTCAACAATCACATCTGTCGCTTCTTTCATTACCCTGGGGTGTAATGTTTGTCTGGACCTGGTGACTTGAACTCATGGAGGGAAGCTCTCATGATCTCATCAATTATCTTGAAATTTAACTGCCTGTTAGACGTTATTTTTTATCTTTTTCTTCCTATTTGCAAAGATCGTTCTCCTTGAGAAAAGAAAGAAAAGCAAAAAAATTAGTTATCTACTTCTGCCCTGTTCCCTTCCTCTGTCATCATTGTTCCAATCATTCTGAGCAGCCATCTTATCCATCCAATCACTTCACTGATCTGACCTTCAATTCCTTTATTTATAAATTTCTGTTAATATTAATATACCTAGCTACCTAACAGGGTTGTTAGGAAGATCAAGGCAGCTAAGGTATATAAAATATCTAGGAAATTATAAATTAAAATGACGGTGCGGGGGCAGCTATGTGGTACAGTGGATAAAACACTGGCCCTGGATTCAGGAGGGCCTGAGTACAAATATGGCCTCAGACACTTGACACTTACTATCTGTGTGACCCTGGGCAAGTCACTTAACCCTCATTGCCCTGGGGTGGGGAGGATGACAATGTGAGTCATTTTAATTTCTGTCACCTGGCCATTGGTTGCTCTGACAAAACCTAGACAATCTCTCTCTCTCTGTATCTCTGTCTCTCTCTGTATCTGTCTATGTCTCTGGTGCTGTCTCTGTCTCTCACTCTCTTTCCGTCTCTCTGTTCCTCTCTGTCTCTCTCTGTCTTTAGCGCTGTCTCTGTCATTCACTCTCTCTCTCTCTCTCTCTCTCTCTCTCTCTCTCTCTCTCTCTCTCTCTCTCTCTCTCTCTCTCTTAAATATTTTCTGATTAAAAATGGGTCCAGGAAGAAATCATGGCAAGATAGAAAGAAGGGACTCTCTTAGGTATGGAAAGCCCTGGAAAGAATGTTTTCACTATGATTTTTGGCTACCTTGATTCAAGAAATCACCCAGTGAAGGAAAAGCTTCTATGAAGTCTAGAGTACATATTCTTGAATGGGTATCCTAAAAGAATAGCCAGAACAGTAGCTGCTATACATAAGGGAAACACATGTTGAAGACTCCAGCAAAAGAACTCCCTAGAATTTTGAGATATTTCTTTGCCACATGTTCACTCTAAGCTTGAGGGTACTTCCCATCCTAGATTCTCAATGTACTGGTGAAAGCATTTAGCATAGATTTTGGGGAGAACAGTTTATCCTAACTCTTCTTACTAGTCAGCTAGTTGGTACAAGAGATAGAATGCTGGACCTGAAATCAGGAAGACCCGCGTTGAAATCTAGCTTTAAATACTTTTCTGGCTACTTACTGCATATATAACTTCCCTGGAGAAGTTATTTAATCCTTCTTTACCTCAGTTTCTTTATCTGGAAAATATAGATGACAATAACATCTACCTCCTAGGGTTGTTGTGAGAATAAAATAATATTTGCGAAATTTTGTAAGCCTTAAAGCACTCTATAAGTATTAGTTATTATTACCATATAGCTTTATTAAAATATCTTCTCATAAAAGCTAATTAAGTCTGGCTAACTAATCTCAACCAACTGATAATCATTGACAGAAATATACTTGTGGGGGGCTTATGATCAATAGCATTAGAAAAATAATCCCCTAATCCAGGGTCCATAGAAAACTAAGGGAAAATATTGTAACCTTTCTTTGGAGACTCAGCCCACCAGTGCCATTAAAGGTAGGATAGCTGTCCCAGAGCATGCATTATAAATGCATGAGTAACCAATTTAGTTGGTCCTCTGATGAACTGGCAAAGGCACAGAAGCATCTTTATCCTTATCTAGTTGTAATTTATTTTGTCCCCAGTCCAGAAACCTTCATGATGTAGAGGCATTTGAAGGATTAGTTGCAACCCTTTTACTTGGCTACACTTGCTCTGAGAGGTAGAGCCAGAGCTAAACATCATCCTCAGAGGGAAACTGAATTTCATGGCTGGAGAGATTTTTCTCATCTTCCAATTTCCTTATGGGGACTCCCATAAAACATAACATACACAACCATTATTTTATGTTCCTTTAATGTCATTAACTTTGGCTCAGCTGACACCAGACCATGAAGTCAGGTTTTATGGGATATGTGGCAAAATGGAAATTGTAAATCAAAGCGGAAAATATAGATCTAAGTTGATCACAAAGCAAATAATACTGGTCTAGGGGAATATCTACCAAAAATGAAGGAGTTTGAGAATGAGTGAAAGGAAGCCCTGAGCAGAAAATACAAAGTGCATGTCACTGGGGGGTATATTTATAACATAATTTGTGTAATGATAGCCTATGTTTATTCCCTCTGCCACTCTCCAGTTGTTGAAATAGGGTTGTGATATCTGTCATCAGGGTTGCCCCACACTTTTGACTCTGCTTATCGCTCATGCATGAGCACTTGAGATCACCCTACACTACCCAGGGTGTTTCTGGGAGACACAGAAATAGGTCATCTTACTTACTCTGTCAGTCAAAGAATAGAAGGAGAAGCTCATTAGAGCATTTTTGCCTTGCACACACCATGGCAGAAGAATGTAGGAACATTTGTTTTAGTCAGGAGATGGGCACTTGGTTCTCAGTCTAGTGTCACCTATTTGTCTCAAGTGTGTTTTGATAAAAGGTTCAGTTATTACCTACAATGTCCATTCTTAAAGAGGGACAGAGTAATATCTCTTTTTCCAGTTAGTTGATAAGAATGAATTTATTTATTTTGGATTTCCCTTTAAAAATATTATTTATTTTTAGCATTCTCTTCTTTTTAAATTTAGAATTCCAAATTATCCTTCTCCCTCATTCCTACCTGTCCCCACTGAGAAGGCAAACAAAATGATATCAATTTTAGCTGTGAAATCATGCAAAATGTGTTTCCATTCTAGCCATTTCATGAAAATGCAAGAAAAAAAGGGAAAAAGTTAAACTTCAATTTGCACTCAGTTCATTAGTTCTCCCTCTGGAGATGCTATCCACCAGCATTTTTTCATCATGAGTCCTTTGGAGTTTCCTTAGATCATTATATTGATCAGAGAAGTCACACTTTTCACAGTTAATCATCATTACAACATTTACATTATTGTGCACAATGATATCCTAGTTTTTCTCACTTCACTTTGCATCAGTTCATGTGGGTCTTACTATGTCCCCCCCCCCAAGAAACCACCCCACTCATCACTGCTTATAGTACAATAGTACTCTATGACAATGACATGCCACAACTTGTTCAGCTACTCCCCAATTGATAAGCATCCCTTCAATTTTCAATTCTTTGAGGTCACAAAAAGAGTTGCTATAAATATTTTGAACATGTAGGTTCTTTTCCTTTTTCTTTGCCTTCCTTCTTTGGGGCACAGACCTAGTAGTGGTATTCCTGGGTTACATACATAGTTTTATAGCTCTTTGGGTAGAGTTCCAAATTGTTCTCCAGAATGATTGGAGCATTTCACTACTCTACCAAGAGTTTATTAGTCTTCCTATTTTCCCTCATCCCCTCCATTATTTGTCATTTCTGTTAGGCGTGAAGTGGTACCTCAGAGTTGTTTTAATTTGCATTTCTCTAATCAATAGTGATTTGGAGCATTTTTATATGACTATAGCTAGTTTGGGTTTCATCTGAAAATTGCTTGTTCATATTCTCAGGCCATTTTTTCAATTTCAATGGCTCTTATTTTTATAAATTTGACTCAATTTCCTATACATTTGAGAAATAAAACTTTTATCCAAAAATTTGCCCTTAATTTTTATATTATTTCTTTGTCTATTGTACCTTTTAGCAAAATGTAGTTTTCCTGCTTATCTCTTTTGATTGGGTCTATTTTTGCTTATGCTTTGTCTAAGATCATGATTGTTACAATGTTTTTTTCTTACTTCATCTGAAGCATAATAGATTTTGATTCAGCCCTTTATTTTACCTTTGATTGTGTCTTTCTGTCTCAACTCTGTCTCTTATAAACAACACATTGTCAGATTCTGGTTTCTAATCCACTTTGCTATTCAGAGCTTATCTCATTCACATTAAGGTCTGATTAATAACTGTATATTCCTCTCCATTCTATTTTCTTCTGTTTATCCTTTTCTCTCTCTTTATCCTGTCCATCCTCAAAAATCTTCTGTGCTTGTGGATACTAGCTCCTTTAATTAATTTAATCCTATCTATCCATCTATCTATCTATCTATCTATCTATCATCTATCTATCCATCTATCCATCCTTCTTTTTTCTTCCTTCCTTCCTTCCTTCCTTCCTCCCTTCCTTTCTTTCTTTCTTTCTTTCTTTCTTTCTTTCTTTCTTTCTTTCTTTCTTTCTTGCTTCTTTCTTTCTTTCTTTCTTTCTTTCTTTCTTTCTTTCTTTCTTTCTTTCTTTCTTTCTTTCTTTCTTTCTTTCTTTCTTCCTTCCTTCCTTCCTTTCTTTCTTTCTTTCTTTCTTTCTTTCTTTCTTTCTTTCTTTCTTTCTTTCTTTCTTTCTTTCTTTCTTTCTTTCTTTCTTTCTTTCTTTCTTTCTTTCTTTCTTTCCTTTCTATTCTATTCTTCCTTCTTTGCACCAATTACAGTGAAAGTGAGGTTCAAGCATTGCCTGCCACCATCTTCATTTTCCCCTCTCCTATAAGAATTTTTTCTTGAGCAATGGTGTTGCTAATCAGCACAAATTGCACCCAATACAAAAGGTTCTCTGTAATCTGTTTCCAACGAGTCATCTAACACCCTTACTGTATCTTTTTTGAGATCTTGTTGCAGTAGCTGTTTTCAAGGCCCAAGGCTGATGCTGCTAACACTCTCTGCATCAATTCCCATCCTAGTGTTGCAAAGCACTCCTGCTGACCACCTAAGTCATTTTAGACTGGCACAATGTCTCACTCTGGCCTTTTGTTGCCTCTATTGCTCCAAAATTTGATTTTAGAGTTATTTTTAAATTGTTCAGAGGGGAACGTTGGGAGAGTTCAGCTGGGTGGTTGCCTCTAATCAGCGATCCTGACTCTTCCTTTGGCAGAATAACTTAAATAAGGGTAAATCAAAGATGTTTTATCTCCCAGGTAGTGAGATAGTATGAAAAAAGGGAATTTATAGTATGCCCATAATAGTTAGGTGGCTGAAAAATATAACATGAGAATTCGTTGAGGGGGCAAGGGATGTCTAAGGAAGAATTAAAGAGACCTTGATGGTTGTTTTCAAGTATTTGAAGAGATACCATTTGAAAGAGGAACTTAATTCTATTCTGCTTGACCTCAGAGGGCTTAACTTGGAGCTATGGGTGGAAGTTGAAGAGTAATTGCTTTAGGTTTGTTTTATGTGTGTCAAGCATTGGTCAGGAGCTAGGGATTGTCAGTTGAGTTTCCTTCTTTTTCTTTTTTTCTACCCCTTTTCCCGAACCCCACTCGCCCAAGAGGAGCAAAGCAAGGAAGTGAGGAAGGATTTGTGCTCTAATAAGAATAGGAATGGGAAATCATAATGCCATGGGCTCATGGCACATGGCAAGCACTAAGCAGTATTCAGAGCCCTAAGTAGTTTGGGGCAATAGGGCTTTGTTTCTAGGAGGGGTCTGCATCTCTTAATACCGCCTACTTTTTGACAGTGTTACACAGTAGAATCATGGAACTGGAGCTATAATAGACCTAAGAACCCATGTAGCCAACCCCCTACTTTACAGATAAGGAAAATGAGGCCCAAAGACTTGCTCAAGTCTTTCACACAGTTAATAAGTAGTAGTATGAAATTTGAACTCAGGTCCTGTGACCCCAAGAACTATTTGACACTCAGTAATGACTCCCCCCTCAGGGCTTAGGACTCTGGGAACCATTGTTCCATTTTTTCCAAGTATAACTGCTACTAAAGTGAAGTTTTCTGTGCTTCTCTTTGCCAACCCATGCCATAAATACATCCCGTCCATGCCTAGCTGAATTTGTGCCCAGTGCAGAAAATTCTAATTATAATTATGCCTGGGATTACTGGGAGAATAAGCCCTAAGGAACAGGACAGGGAAGAGGCATCTGAGAAATGGCAGTCAGGAAAGAAACTATAAGCCAACAAAAATGGATAGAGGTTGTAACTGAAAAATTAGCAGCCAGAAGTGCAGGAAGCAAGCTAAGTGGAGATACAAAATAGACAAGGGCAAGAGTGGCAACACATAACTATGCCTGAGACAGGGCTGGAAGCTTCCAGGAAACAAGCCAAGGTCTATAGAACAAGTGGCAGCAAAAAGTCAGGCCACCTAACCCCAAACCAGAAACCACAGCAGTGTCCCCAGGCGATTAGAACTTCATGTATTGGTATCTTGAGTCTTTTAGAGTTTTATGATTTGAAGGACAGGGAAGGAAGCTCAGGATTGTGTGGAGGGAGTTGGGGGGAGGGGAGTACACTGCATCAGGAGCTCCACCTATAATCACTACTTTTCCAATACTTTATATGCCTTATATTACTCAAATCTAAATGTCTAGTTAGTTTCAGTTTCTTGCATTAAGATGGAGAAAGCCTGTTAGGGAGACCTAGCTAAGTATGACCCAAATTAAAATGTACCCAGAGGATCTCCTGGGTTGAAATGGGAAGAGAATAAGCATTTATATAATGCCTACTATGTGTGAGGCACTGTGCTAAGTGCTTTTTACAAATAACATAGTGGGAGCCAGAGAGAGGAGCTAAATAAGAAAACTCCAAGATAGAGAAGTGCTTTAGGCTGTGGGTGAGGGGCTGGTGAATAGGTGGGAGGAAGAAAAACAAAGAGATATCCCATAGTGGAACAGGGCTGCCTTGAGAGGGAGGCGGGGAGTTTTCTATTACAAGGGGTATTCAAGTAAAGGCAGGATGGTCACCTTTTGGAGATGTTGCAGAAACAATCCCTCCTCAAATAGGGGTTGAACTAGATGATCTCAGAGGTCTCTTCTAATTTCTAGTTACTATGATTTCTCATCTAAGCTCCCACTAGTCATTTTCTTCATCTTCCTGTCATCTCTTTCCTACTGCTTTTAGGCACCTGCATCATACCCTTCCCTCTATCTAAAACTACTCTCAGCAGTGGAGGGGATATCTAGGATTAAAGATCTAGAATGAAGCTGAAAGGCTTTCAAGTTCACCTATTCTCCTCATTTTATAGATGGAGAAACTGAAGTACAGTCATTTACCCAGGATGGGTGTGAGAGGAGTATCCGAGATTTGAACCCAGACTCCCCTACCTCTGAGTCTAGTTTCCTAGCCTCTATCAGTCTAACAATGTATTTCTACTCTCAGAGGGGGCTCTAGTATGGCATAAGGGTATATCTCACACATATGTAGCCTTTCTTCATAACTATTATATATATATATACATATATATATGCATTATGCATATGTATATGTGTGTGTAATCTTATTTGAGCCTCATTTGAACCTTATTTGAGAAAACCTGTTAGGTTAGCAAAAGAAGTACTATTCAGAGTGGAAAGATCTAGATGTGTAAGTGTCCCTGCTTCCTCCTGCCTCTGGGTGTTGAATGCTAAGCCATCTACTAATTCTTCTTCCAAGTTCATTTAGACCCAGATAAGGACCAGGACAATAATTGTATTATCTACTTCCAAGGGATATTAAAGAATCAAATGCTATAATGGCTGTATGATAAAGTGTAGGAAAACTGTAAAATACTATGCAAATGTAAGGTATTGGGGTTTCATTTTACTAATGAGGACTGTGAACTTGTCCAGGGTTGAAAAATCAGTAAATAGTATGGCATAGACAGGAGCCCGGGTCAAAGGACTCTAAGGCCACTATAAGATGTTGGTGAATAGGGGATGGAGAAAGAGAAAGAACTTTTCTTACTCTGACTAAGAATAAGGTCCAATCTATTCCCACTTATTCTTAATAAGGAGCTGACAATAAACAAAACAAGTAGACATGATTTTCAACTCCTTTTCCCAACCTAAGAGGCAATTAATTAGCCAAATCAGCAGGGTAAAGTGGCTGCCTAGGACAAGCTATGGGTGTGAATCAAGTCATCTACCCAAGAATATTTGCACTTTGCCCCCTACTACTATACGTTCATCTTGTTTACTTTCAAATCTTAGAGGGCATTTCTACAGATTCATAAAACAGGATTCCTTGAGCTCTTCTTCCTCTCTCTTGCAACTACCCATTGCAATCCTTCCCATTCTTCAAGGCCCAACTTAGTTATGAGATGAATGAAAAGTCTGAGAGAAAGAGTTTCTGGGCAATTAATAATTAAGTTATTAATTAAGTTAGCTGATAATCAATGAATTGGTGGTCAATGGTTTTTCTTGGTAATCAAAGACAAAACCATGGATATCACTAAATGCTTAAATACTTTTCAAAAGGAGGCAGCTAGGTGGCACAGTGGATAAAGCACTGGCCTTGGATTCAGGAAAACCTGAGTTCAAATGTGGCCTCAGACACTTGACACTTACTAGCTGTGTGACCCTGGGCAAGTCACTTAACCCTCATTGCCCCACAAAACAAAACAAAATGGGAAAAACAAAAAACCAAAACCCAAACAAATACTTTTGGAAAGAGATGCCCCCAACAGGTGAAAATCAACCCTCATTGGTTAACAATTAATGAAGGGGTGGGCTCAAAATCTTCAGCTTCTCCTGCTGAGAATGTGGCTTGATCATAAGACTCAGCTGCCTCCAGCAATCTGGACAAAGGAATTCATCTCTACCCAGACCACTCTGGTTATTTTCTCCTTCATGAGATTAGTCCCCCTAGATTGCAATGGAGGGGTATAAGGGCATGGTCTCAATGTTTTAGAGCTGGAATGCACCCAGATTAGATTCTGTTTATACTATAAACAAAAGTAAGGTCTCCTAGTTGGGTGGAGTATCACCCCAAATCATGGAGTTATGTACTCAGAGGATTAGGCCAATCTCTTCTATCAGCCTTGTCTTTCAGAGACTGGCTAAATGACCTGAAAGGGCTAGTCCCTAATGAGGAACTAGAAAGAAAAAAGCATAATACTAATTTAATAACTAGTTATTAATATAATAAAAATATAATAATTTCTCTCAGTTGTTACTTTGCCTCAGTCTTCATGAAACTTTCCCTGGTTTCCTTTACTTATCCTTTCCATTCCCATACAGAAATCATCTTGTATACACACATTTCTCAAAGGACTTAATAAAACCTGTCCTTTGAGTAGCTCACATTATAATCTGTATTATAGTGATGTGATATTATTGATGTTCATTTCATTTTCTTACTGGACTGTAGGTTCATGAGGCCAGAGACATTCTATGTAAACTTTTAATTCCATCCAATGCCCAACCTAGTGCTCAATACAAAGTGCATAATTAATAAATGTGTGAGAATCAGAGCACAACCACCCTGCTGAGAAAGATATTGTGAGAACCATAGCAGTTCCACCCTGAGGAGAAAGCATGTGACTTGATGTCTGGCAGTTATATGTATATAGAACAACCTCTAAGTCATGTCAATCAATGCTACCATCCAATTAGCTTGGAGCTGTGTGTATGGATGGTCCTGCTTCCTGTTTCACAAGGGGCTTCTTGGAGAAGCCTCGGAGAATCACCCTTTTTCATTCTGGGACTTCGGGTTGGTGGCAGAGAGAGAGGGGAAAGGAGACAGGCTGTACTCCATATGTGATCTTTACTCTTTAATAAATGCTTAAAAGCCTAAACTGTTGCCGAATTTATCAGTAATTCTTAGCTAACGTCTCCCCCACACTGGGGTCAGGTGAGGCGACCACACACTATATTTTAAACATAACAAATGCGTGTTGTGCTGAATTTTAAGCTATTTAAGGAGTGGTTTTGTTCATGTGTAACCCCTGTCCCAAAGTCCATTGGTATGGGACTCTCTTTATTGGTGGAGATGAATACCTTATCCTGCATGAGGGGCAGGACAGAGTTAGTGAGAGGAGAGAGAGATCCTGCCCTTACTAGTCCCACTTTGGGGACTCATCATTCAAATGCTCCTGGCTTCCAGATTTGAGAATGAAGATCAAAAAAGCCAACTCCAAGTTACTGAAGGATAAGACTCTGGTAAGATGTGAGGAAAGGACAGCCTCCATCATTTCTATATTCCCATTTTACTGCTCTGGGGAATTTCCCTTTGGGTGAAATCCAAGATAATCTCTCTTGATCGATTTGAGTTCTCTAACTCTTAATGGGAAATCTCCTTTACTCTCTATTGTCTGGTATATATTCTGCTATGTATACCTTCTCTGGTTTCTATTTTGCTACAATTTAGATAAATGGGTTTCTTTGCTTTCTCTGTGTGTGTTCGCTGTGTAACTGGTATTTGGTAGGAAAGGGTCAAGCCTTGGATAGAAACCTTGGAGCTCTCCTTCCCCTCCAAAATGACAGAGTTATCAGAAGTTAGATGGAATTTGATCATATCCCCTTGATAAACATTGTAAGGAAGCAGATAGGTACAATTCTAGCCCAGTAACCCTTATGTCTAGGGAGAACAGAGTGACTTCTGCCCCTCCGGGTACGAATGAATGTATCCATTGGACAAGGGTGGGGCTTACTTCTCACACCCCTACTGCCCCTGCCCCTGCCCCTGCCCCTGCCCCTGCCCCAGCCCCTCATAAAGAGCAGGGCATTCATCTCCACCAATAAGGAGAGAGTCCCATACCATACCAAGGGTCTCGGAGACAGGGGTTAAACATCTGTATGTTTCCTGTGTCTGGCACAGTGATCTTAGTTGTTTTGCACTCATTTTAACTTTTCCAAGTGATATTCCAATCCTTGAGTAAAAAGGAGTAGCTTTTAAACTCCCTTTAAGTCCGAGGCACTTGTTAGGCTGCAAGGATATAGAAAAAAGAAGACAGAAGTAAATGAAGAGGGAAAAAACATCTGTCCTCAAGGAGCTTACATTCTATTGAGGAGAGAGAGATTTTCTTAAATGCACAAAGATGAGTAAATAAAAAATAATTGCAGATGGCAATAGCATCAACCCTTAAAGGGTCAAGAAACCTGAAATGACTACTCTGGAAATAGAGCTTTTTTCCTCCATGTTTATTTTTTCATGCTTACACAATGGTTTATTTTTACAAACCACTGATATATCAAAATACATACATCAAAATGAACAAAGAACAAAAGAAATGAATTGTTAGGCCTGGAAAGGCTTATTGGGATAATAGAGTGAAATTAGCTAGGCTAGCTATGATTTAAAGCAACACCTGAAGATAAAAGCTCAGGGCGCTTAAATGATACTACTCATTAATGTGATAAATAGACTCCTTGGAGGCAAAGTCTCTTTTTTTAATCTCACTAAGAAAACATCTCTCTTTAAAAAAAAATCTGACTCACCACTACCACTTTTTTTTTTCTTTTCTTCTATAATTGATTGCTAAATAAACAGCACTGAGCTGTGAATGTAATACTGATGGGGGGGGAACTTTTGTATTGATACATACCTAAAATTTCAGGGTGCCCAATGTCAGCTCAGAGTTGATTAAGCTCGCAAAAAAAAATCCCCTCTAGGATAATAATAACAATAATGATAGCTCATATTTATATATCACTTTAAGATTTGAAAAGTGTTATATATACAAATATATACACCCATGTATAAGTACATGGGTATATATTTGTGAGAATCAAATAAGATGAAATTATGTTATATAAATTAATATATATTCACACAATCCATATATGTATATGTGTATATCTATCTATAACTGCGAACCTATCTATAAATTTACAACTTCTGATCACTGTTATTTTAGAGGGGAAGGAGAGCCCCAAGTTCTATATCCAAGGCTTGACCCTTTCCTACCAAATACCAGTTACACAGTGAACACACATAGAGAAAGCAAAGAAACCCATTTATCTAAATTGTAGCAAAAGAGAAATCAGAGAAGGTATACATAGGAGAATATATATATACCAGACAATAGAGAATAAAGGAAGTTTCTCATTGAGAGAGAACTCAACTCAACCAAGAAAGATTATCCTGGATTTCAAACAAAGGGAAATTCCCCAAAGCAGTAAAATGGTAATACAGAAATTTTGGAGACTGTCCTTTCCTCACATCTTTTTTTTTTTTTCCCTTTTCTGGACAATGAGGATTAAGTGACTTGCCCAGGGTCACACAGCTAGTAAGTGTCAAGTGTCTGAGGTCAAATTTGAACTCAGGTCCTCCTGAATCCAGAGCCAGTGCTCTATCCACTGCCCCACCTAGCTGCCCCCGCTTTCCTCACATCATACCAGAGTCTTATCCTTCAGTGATTTGGAGTTGGCTTTTTTGATCTTCATTCTCAAATCTGGAAGCCAGAAGCATTTGAATGATGAGTCCCCAAAGTGGGACTAGTAAGGGCAGGATCTCTCTCTCCTCTCACTAACTCTGTCCTGCCCCTCATTCAGGATAAGGCATTCATCTCCACCAATAAAGAGAGTCCCATACCAATGGACTTTGGGACAGGGGTTACAGATGAACAAAACCACTCCTTGAATGGCTTAAAATTCAGCACAACACACATTAATTATGCACTTTGTATTGAGCACTAGGTTGGGCATTGGATGGAACTGAAAGTTTAAGCTGTATATAACCTATCTATAACTGTGAACTGTTATTATATTATAGGGGGAATAAAAACTTTTCTGAGTTTTATCAATTCTGAGCAGACTTTAGGCAGCCTGAAATTATGGGTAGGTAGCACCACAGATAAGGATAATCTTATCTCATTTGAGGCAACTACTCTATCATCTCTGTTCTGAGGAAACAGAGACTTAGAAGCTCAGTGACTTCCGCAGGTAGCAAGCAAAATTTGAACTCAGGACTCCCTGATTTCAAGTTCAGAGCTCTATCCACAGGATTTGGAGCTGAAAGGGACCTTCAAGATTACCTAGTCAAACTTCTTTGTTTTAGGATTACAAAAATTGAAGCCCATAGATGGGAAATGATTTGCCTAAAATCACACACATAGTAAAAAGTATCCACAAGATTAAAACCCTAGTCCTCTCTGGTTCCAGAGTTTGCCACTCCTTCTACTTTACAACTTTGCCTCTAGGTATGGGAGTCTTGTAACACTTAGAGAGGCTTTGAGGTTAAGACAATGAAAGTACTTTAAAGACACAGTTTCCTCCAAGAGAGATATGAAAAACAAAACCCTCTAGCACTAACTTTAGAAATTTCTAGAAAACAAACACTAGGATTTTTTAAAGACTTTTTTTTTTTTTGCTAGGCAATGAGGGTTAAGTGACTTTCCCAGGGTCACACAGCTAGTAAGTGTCAAGTGTCGGAGGCTGAATTTGAACTCAGATACTCCTGAATCCAGGGCCGGTGCTTTATCCACTGCGCCACCTAGCTGCCTCAACACTAGGATTTTAAAATATCGTCCTAGGTTTAGAACTGGAAAGGACGTTAGAGGTTATTGAAGCCAGTTCGTTTAGCCTAGAGATGAGGAAATTAAAACTCTAAGAGGTTAAGCAATTGGCCCAAATTTATACCAATAACTGAACTGGTATTTGGACCCATGTGCCTTGACTCCAAATTCAGATCTTTTTCCACTGTACCAGTCTGGCTTCATAAATTAGCCAAACACCTTATGATGTAATGTCCTGTAACAGTCAGTGGAAGCTTATGATTTGGGAGCTCTCTGTTTTGGGGTGCCTCCCCCAACCTTCAATCTGAAAGGAGTTTGCAGCTGCCAGGAATCTATTCTTGGCCCTGGTTGATGAATATTATTAGAGGGGATTTGAATGGAATCCATGCTCTCTCTTAAAGCTGGGCTGCTGCTGTTTCTTCCTGACACCCCTCAAAGTGCCAGGCCTGTCTAGCACTCACTCACACTTCCCTCCCTAGCGTTGCTGTGGCTGCTTAAATGTGAAAGTCTAGAAACTCTTCATATGAAAATTTCATGCCTCCAGGTGCTTCATTGATTATTCATGAAGCCTTCTCCGAGCTGCCACCACAGGAGCCAATTGGCTCCAGCATCTTTAGCATATTAATGACCTACCATGATTTAGTGCGCAAGGAGAAATATGGCACCACCTGGAATTTGCCTTGCAAAGAGATCAGCCTTTCCATTGGATATGAAAAACTCCTCCAGTTTCTTTTCTAAGATCGCATATGACATATTTACCAATTGACTAATTCAAAGGAGGAGGAGACCTATGGGAGCCTGAGTCTTCCTTATCCCTGAGTTTCAAGGAACACAGGAACCTCTCTCTGCCTTGAGGCTCTTTGGAAGGGCTGAAGAGCTCCAATTATGGCCCTACAGACCAAAGAAGGGTTCCTAAGCAGTCACGTGACTAGTTAGACATTACATCAGAATGAGTGAATACACCAAGGGCAGATTAAGTATCCAGTCCAGCTGTGGTGGTTCTTTTAGTGTGCATTACATGTAGGTGCTGGGTTTCTAGAACACAGTAACACACTTATGGAATGCCAGGAAGTCAACCTAGCCCTGATAATTACTGACTGCCTGTGTGACCTTGGGCAGGCAAGTGGCTTCCTTTCTCCAGGCCTCAGTTTCTTTATCTTGATTTTCAAATCAAGAGGGATTGAACAGATCAAGGTATAAAACTAAAATAGAAATAGGGGTCATTAAGTCATACATAAGGATCCCTGGAGCTGAATAGAGACTTGTTTTTAAAATGTAATGCTATCTGTTTTATTTTATTTTCATTTATTTTGTTAAATATTTCCCAATTACATTTTAATCTGATTCTGAGAAATTCTGGAGGATTACAATCAGTATGTTTGACATCTCAGGATTATGGTCATTTCCATCTCTAATCAAGACAGGTAGATTAAGGTCAGGAGACCTGGACGTGGTTTCTTGCTCTAACACAAAGGATGCCCAATATTCTTCCCATCAGCCCTGGTGGAGGTGAGAATTAATTTGTGGGTAGACATGAGCACTTATATAACCGGAACACCCCACAAAACAAACAAAATGCTAATAAGAGAACAATAATGACAACAAAAACAAAAAGGGAAATGTAAGTAACGAATCTCTCTCTACTGGCTCTCAATATAATAAACCAGCCTGTGTTAAAGTTCCATGTGCTGGAGAATAATAACAGCCTTTGATAAAGCTTAGAATTATTGTAATGTAGGATGTCAAGAATCAAACAGGATCTCTTCCACATTAAAAGGACTGTTGAATTTGCCAGTGAATCTGGAATCCCCAAAGGATCTGGCTTTAGGGACAGAGGAGAGAAGGCAGGCTTTAGTATTGGTTATAGGAACATAGAGGGGACTGGGCATGTCACTTTATTGGAATGGAGAACTGCAGGAGGAGGAATCTCTGCCAATGAGTTGGCTCTCTTTCTGTAATTTACAATCTTAGAGAGTTTCTTGGATCACTCAGAGATTAAGTGACTTCCCCAAGTGTTTTACAGGCAGTCTGCTTTAGTAGAGGCAAGATTTGAACTGGGGATTTTTACCTCTAAAAGAATCTTTGTTCCCTATGGCACACTACCTATTATTGCAGGATCATATTAGAGAGATATATCACTTTCAATTTTATTTTTCTAAAAAAATAAATGACTTGAGTTGCCAGTATTTTAAGTTACCTTTGATAACCTGGAAATTAAGGAAACAATCAATATAGGAGAAATAAGGACATGGTATTGCAAAGCCCAGAAGCTAGGAATACCCAAAGATGGGAACAGAGGACTGGGTTTTTATGGTGTAACAGAACAAAAAGGGAACCAAAAGATTGTTCCAGAGTCATGTACAACTATTTAATGTAAATGAACCTTTAACAAAAGAAACAATAGAACTCCTCCTAAATTAAGTATAGAAGCTATTAACTCTAAATAGAAACTACTTAATGTAGATGGACTCTTTCATGTAATAATCATAAAGTCCAGGGAGTAAGGTGCAGAAACATTGGGAGGGGATAAGTTGCTTGGGGGAAGGGGTGTGGGTGTGTGTGTGTGTGTGTGGGAAGATCCATCCGGAAGAGTCTGGAATTGACAAAGATTGGTTAGCCCCAGGCAATTCATTTGTCTGGGAAAGGGAAGTGGATAGGGATCAGTCAGTTCTCCATAAATCTGTAGTTCTCACCTTTTATCATCCATCCAGGCTGGAAATGCTTTGGCTACTTACAGCCCCCTGCTCACTTTGGTTAGCATGGGAACTTTGACCTCCTTGTTTTTGCCCCTTGGCCAGTTTGCCTCTCCATAGGCAATCTGTTCTGGTGAGATCACCAAGTTACTGCTAACCTTAAGTGGTGACTTCCAGCCCCCTCTGATGTTCCCCCCCACCCCAACCCCAACCCTGCCCCAATCCCATTGCCTTAGCCCACTGCAGCTCAGACCTCCTGAGCTCAAAAGAACCACCAACCTCAAACTCTCAAGTAGTGGGGGATTACAGGTATATGCAACCATGCCTGGCTGCCAGCACATTTTCTATCAAAATACTAATGGAAAATATTAAGGATGATTGGTTAACACAGTAAACCAAATGAGCAGTCTAAAGGTCAGAAAACACAACTTCCTATTCTATTCTTTTATTCTTTCAGGACTGACAGTATAGACTTTTTTTTAACCCACCACTGCATTTGTTTATACTGACTTTCATTGTTATCCAGGGAACTCAAAGCTCTAATAATAATAACTTACCTATAAGTGCTATGTAAATGTAAGCTATATTATTATTTTGAGTACTATTGAATAGCACAGCAAAGCTTGTTCTTCACATAAACATGTACATACACTTTAAAAACAAACCAAGGGCAGCTAGGTGGCACAGTGGGTAGAGCCCTGGCCCTGGAATCAGGAGGACCTGAGTTCAAATCCGGCCTCAGACACTTAACACTTACTAGCTGCATGACCCTGGGCAAGTCACTTAACCCCAATTGCCTCACCAGAAAAAAAAAAAAGGGGGGTGGCAGCTAGGTGGTGCAGTGGATAGAGCACCAGCCCTGGATTCAGGAGAACCTGAGTTCAAATGTGACCTCAGACACTTAACAATTACTAGATATGTGACCCTAGGCAAGTCACTTAACCCCAATTGCCTCACCAAAAAAAACACAAACAAACAAACAAACAAAAAAATTTAAAAAGGAAGGTTCACTATTTTAATTTTTACAAATGGGAAAAATGAAGTTTAGAAGGGTTAAATTGACTTACCTGAGGTCATAATGTCAGAGACCAGACTTCAGTCTAAGTCTTCTGAACAGTTTTCTTGGGGTTTTTTTGTTGTTATTTTGGATCTGGGGGTGGGGGGTTGGAGGCATTTAGAGTTAAATGATTTGCCTAGGGTCACATAGCTATTAAGTATCTGAGGCCAAATTTGAACTCAAGTCCTGGTCCTCCTGATTCCAGGACTGGGGCTCTATGCACTGTACTATCTAGCTACCCACAGTATTCTTTCTAATATGGGCCAAAACTACCTTTAGAGATGGAATCGACTTTTGGAGGGGGCTGAACTATATGACCTCCAGATCCCTTCTAACTAAATCTAGGATGACAATAACATGAATGATGATGAGATTATCTAATCTAGATGAGATTATCTAATCTAGCTGCTTCATTTGCCAAGGATAACATAGGTGGTTAGTAGCTGAGGAGATCAAGCACCCACTACTTTTACCTTTTCACTTTATAGATTAGTCATTATAGCCTAATTATATCCATTATATTCTGAGCCTGGTTATATCCATTTTATAAAGAAAATTAAGCTTTTTTTTTTTTTTTAGTGAGACAATTGGGGTTAAGTGACTTTCCCAGGGTCACACAGCTAGTAAGCGTTAAGTGTCTGACGCCGGAATTGAACTCCATTGAACACCAGGGCCGGTGCTCTATCCACTGTGCCACCTAGCTGCCCCAAGCATAATTATTTGTAAAAGGCCATGTCTGTTAGCTTTGAAATTAATTAATGATCTCAAAGGATATCATTCAATATATAGCACAAATTTGAATCTTATTCTGATGTCCAAATCTATTAACTTTTTAGGTTATTTTCATGCTCCCTCATTTAAAAAAATAAGCTAATGAAAGTTAGGTCAGTTGAGTCAATAAGCATATATTAAGTGATTATTATGTGTCAGCCACTTTGCTGATTGCTGATATCCCCAACTGCTAGTGTTTTCCCTCCCAAATTATCATTCACTTAACTCTTTTGTATTAATTCATTTTATATTAATATTATATATAGTTGTTCCCCCTATTAGAATATAAGCTCATTGAGTGTAGGGATTCTTTCATCATTTGTACTTGTATCTCTAGTAGTTATGATCATGCCCAGAATGTAGTAGGTGTTTAATAAATACTTGTTGATTGACTGATTGAAGATACAAAGAAAGGCAAAAATAGGATCCCTGCCCTCAAAGAGCTCAAATTCTATTAGGGTAGATAACACACAAATAACTACAAACAAAAATAGATACAAAGTTAGGTGACTTGTCCAAGGTCACACAGTTAGTGGCAGGGTCAAGACTCAAACCCAAGTTTCCTCATTCTTCACCCTATATTTTATCCACTATAATGTATTATAGTGAGCCTTTAGATGGTACAGTGGATAAAACACTGGACCTGCTTCAGACACTTACCGAGCAACTCTGATCAAGTCACATAACCTGTATGTGCCTCCTCAGTTCCTCATTTATAAAATAAGGATAAAAATAGCACCTACTTTCTAGGGTGGTTGTAAGGATCAAATGACATAATATTTATTTTTTTAAATTTCTTAGTACAGTGTCTGGCATATAGTAGTCATTGTAGATATTAACTATTATTATTTAGACTGTAATCTATCTATGTTTATGTATTGAAGCTTTAATTTTTTTAATTAATGAAAAAAATTAATTAAAAGCTAAGTGGGAGAGGTAAAGAGACAGAAACACTGTACTATGACCCCCAGTTTAGGGACACATTTCTCCAACTCTGAAATTTGAATAGAAGAGCAGCTAAGTGGCTCAGTGGATAAAATGCTAGGCCTAGATTCAGGAAGACTCATCTTTCTGAGTTCAAATAGAGCTTCAGACATTTAATAGCTGTATGACCCTAGGCAAGTCACTTAACCCTGTTTGCCTCAGTTTCCTCATCTGTAAAATGAGCTGGAGAATAAAATGGCAAATTCCTTCAGCAAAGAAAACCCTAAATGGGAGTTGGACATTACTGAAATGACCAAGCAACAAACAACAACAAATATGAAATACTTAGGCTAGTAAAATTTAGTGCTGGAAGGGACCTCAGCGATTATCTGGTCTAACATTTTGTTTTACATATGAAAAAATCAAAGCTCAGAAATTCAACAACTTGTCCCAAGTAATAAATAACTGAACCAAGATTCAAAACCAGGGGTTCCAACTCTAAAGTGTGTGTTTGTTTCACTCTACCTTACTTAGAATTCCTTTTTGCCAGTCCCCAAGTCTTTGTGTTTCTTTGAAGTTTTTCTATAAATCTACACCAGAGTGGACCTAAAAAGATATAAGAACAAGAAATAAAAAACAGTTGGGTGGGAGGTACAGGTTGACATAATGCTTGGATACATAACTAGCATGGGGTGGACGGGGCTTTGTTTGAGGAAGCTAACATCAAGTTGTGTTTTTTGCTCCTTCTGTGATCATCACTCATGCATATCTGCTTACAGCCTAACCTCATGGGTTCATTGCTACCATATAGAACTGTCTTTAGACTGTCGTACCCAGTGTCTTATTGTCCACCCCAACCCCAGTGGGAATGAAGGCTGGACTTTGGGAGAATTGGTTTTTCTTTTTTCCAGAGCAATTTTACTCCTAGGTATGCTGTCTTCTGTATAGCGGCCATCTACACCCTCCCTAGACTCAGGAACCTACGGGCAACAAGAGAGCGCAGTTTTCCGATGTCCTCATTGCGGCAGGAGCTGCGGCTCCCGTATCCGATTGCACAGCCACACTGTAGCCTGTGGCTCTTCAAGACGCTGATCCATGGTCGTCCGCGACTGGTGGAAGCCTACTACTACTATCCCCTCCCTAATTCTCATGGTTTGTGTGTTGTTGTTTTTTCTTTCTTTAATTGCATGTGTGTGTGTGTTATCTCAAATATAAGTATTCTTTGTTGTATCTGACTGTAATGCCTCCCACAAAGAAGCTGTCACTGGAATGAAGGAGGGACTCAGGGACTTCTCAGGACAGTTTCCGATCATTATGGTTTGGGGAGGGGGGGGCTTTTAACCTTGGTGGGAACTTGCTTCTAGGGAGAAACTATGACACCAAGACAGAAAAAAGGAAAGGGCACAACTCCAGCACTTACTCCATGTTGGCTAGTGCAAAACAAACATGAATACTATGCAGGCATTGTTTGTCTGATGGGTATGGGCAAGAGACGGTGGAGTTGATCAGATTGTAAAGCAAAATGATGTACTGACCAGACCAGAACTGGAGCCCATTATTAAATAAGGATTTGGGACAGACTGGGATCAGGTAAAGGACTAAAACAGCAGGTGCCTGGTTGGTGAGATTGACACAATGCAGGCCGCAGCCTCTTTGCTTCCATGTGTCTCCAGGATCACCGTCCCAGGAGACTCCACTTCCTTTTTACTTGCTAGAATAAGTTTCTTCCTGTTGCTGCCTTTAACATGTGGAAAAAGAAAGGCTGGAGTCAATTCCCAAATGCAAGTCACATTGTAGCTTCATATACCTTGTTTAATGTCTATCCATATTTTTATGTAACTTGATAAAGCTATTAAAGTACATGGCCATTAACTATGATTTATGCTCAAGCTTATAATAAGTGCATAATTTGGGATATAGAGAGGAGAAGCTAAGCCAAGGAAGAGATTATTTTTTTTTCTTCCCAGTTCAAGTTGAGGTGGAGATGAATTGATTCAAGAGGGTGTTTCTACCTTTTTTTGTAATATCTGAAACATACTCACTAGACTCATTTTGATCCTGGGGAAAGGTAATAAGGAATAGAGTCTGAAAGGTGGTGGGATGATGTATGCAGTTGTGCTCAGAGCTCAGTAATACTGGTACTTAGCTTCATCTATCATTAAAGGATTCAGCACCACATACTCTGTGCACCCACAATCTTGAAACCATGTAGGGACCTCACTTCCTTATGTTTTTCTGATAATGCCTCTTTCTCAAAGCCATAAAATATGGGCTACCTAATGGAATCCTTCTAAAATACCCAGGAGTCCCAATTTCTCCATTTCTTTTATTTAACTAATCAAAGACTAATTCTATTTCCTTCCAATTACAATGGTATGTGGGTTTTAGGATATCAAAACCCAGAAGGAGCGAGCCTTATGATGGCAATTTAATATAGCAGAAATAACATGAATTTGCAGTTGCTAGACCCAATAGTAGTTGACATTTTTATAGCCCTTCAATGTTTGGAAAATGCTTTACATATATTATCTTATATGAACTTCACAACCAGTCAATGAGGCAAGTACTACAGGTATTATTCTCATTTTATAGATGAGAAAATTGATGCTTACAGAAGTTTCATCTTTCCTATTGCCATTTGCCATGTAAGTATCAAAGGCACATCTTCTGACTATAAAGCTAACTTTCTTTTCACTGTATCATGCCACCTAGTCCAACAAACCCTTTTTTATAAAGCAGAGTAGTTATAATGATATAATATAGATTTGGGTCAGAAAATATGGGAATGAATCCAAACTTGGCTACTTAACCAAATGGGACAATGAGCAAGTTGCTTATTTTTCTCTGAGTCTCAGTTTACTCATCTTTATGCTGGGAATAATGCTTACACTATTCCATAGAATTATTGTTAAGTGTGATAATGTATGATTTATGATCTGTGCCTTTTCACATTGTTAAGTACTATATAAATAATGATAGCAACCAATATATAAAACTTTTAGATGAGCAGAGTGCTTAATATACGTATTATTTTATTTTATCCTCAAAATTCTGTGAGATAGATGCCCAGAGTGATTTGCCCAAGGTCATGCAACTAGTAAGTATGAGTGGTAGGATTGGAACCCAGGGACTCCTTAATCCAGGTTCTAGGCCCATAAGTGAGCTCTTACTGATCACAGACACACAGTAAATTAGCTGAAAAGCCTGGATTGGGACTCTGATATCCTGATCCAGTCCAAATCTCTTTTCATCATAGTCCCTCCCAGTACATCTTTCCCCCCATGTTGCTGGCTTTTACAGAATGTGATATTTAAGTCCCAAGACTCCTGTGGTTTCAACATTCCATTCCCGGGTCTTTTCAGGTATGCTGAGCTTTTACCTATTCTTTTCATACAACAATTTAAAGTAGGTATAGTCATAAATGTACTATCTATCTGGTAAGTATATACATATGTAATTAGATGGCTGCAAAATTATATATGTGAGTCTTTAAAGAAGGGAAGAGTTCAAAATTGAAATCCCAGGCTGGTAAATAACCTATTATGCCCAAAGCGATCCTGATTGCCTATTCATAGTTGAAATTTACATGAACCCTTGTTCATTAAAGAATGAATAGCTGCTAATTTGCAGCATTACCAAAGCAAAGTTCAGATGACAGAATAAAAAAAATAAAAAAGAAAGAAAGAAAAAAAGAAAAGCCCTCTCAAATCAGAAATGGACCAGCTGTCCCACATAATCCCCACTACAACTTTCTTAATATACTCGGGGGCCCTATTTTTAAATTCTACTGTTTAATTAAAAGCACTAGGAGAAAAAAAGGATGCAGATTGCCAAATTCAAAATTTAATAATCAAAGAAAAGATAAGAAAGAAACCTCCCCTTCCCCACCTCCCCAAACAATATACAGAATCAATTCATTTGTGAAGGGTGATATTTTAGGAAGATTTGCATCAAGGACGCTAACCATCCTGAGCTCAACAGAATTATAGAATGTTAGTGTTTTAAGGGACCTTGGAAGTCATCTAGTCCCTTCTCTGTCTCTGATTAGTTGCAGAATCCAATCGAGCTCCATATCCCCTACTTCCCAGTCCCTACACTGACTAAATTTGTTTGCTAGGCAGTAAGGCCAAAAGGAAAAAAAAAAATAGATCACTATCTCTACCTTCAATGGGCTTGCAGATAAATTGGAGAGGAAAGCTGCATACATGTGAATAGCTTTGTGTCTATACTCTTTTTTCTTGGTGACATCATCTGTTCCCAAGAGTTTGTCACCTCCATGCAGATAAGTCTCTTTCCTGAGTTGCCTTGCTTTGTGTATCTCTAGCACTTGGTGTAGTGCTTGGTATATTGTAGGCACTTAATAAATGCTTGTTGATTTCCTGATTTTGAGACACTTTGATCTGTGTGTCTAATAGCATCTCAAGGTTAATATAACTGAAACAGAAATCATTATTTTTTCCACAAAACCAAAGTTCCCCATTTTGATCAAGGGTACCATCAACCTTCCAGTCACCCAACTTTATAACCTCAGGGTTATGCTCAATTCCTCCCTCTCACTCACCCCACATAGCTAATTAGTTGACAAATCTGTTTATTCCTTCACAACATCTGTTGCACACATCCCCTTCTTTCCACTTACCTAGTTCAGGGCCTCATTAAGTTGTTGGCTGGACTACAGTAATAGCCTCTCCTTAATACAAGTGTCTCCTCACTCTCAGCCATCCTCCATGTCGCTGCAAAAGTGATTTTCCTAAGTCTGACTGTGTCACCCCTCTCCCTACTCAATAAACACCAATGGCTCCCTCCTCCAGGATCAAATATAAAAATCTTCTGACATTTACACATTTTTACAACCTGAACCCAATTTAGCTTTCCAGCCTCATTACAGAAAATTGCCATCCATGCAGTCTATGGTCAGTCATACTGACCTTCTTAATGTTCCCCACACAATACTCCACTTACTACCTGCATGCCTTGTCATTGATTTCTCACACCAAGATTGCTCTCCTACTTCACCTTAATCATCTGGAAAATTTGGTTTACATCAGAACTCAGCTCAAAAACTAGTATATTCAAGAGGCTTTCACCCAAACCATAACTGCTAATACATTTGCCTATCCCTACTCCCCAAGGTAATGTTATTACTGCTTTACTGAAAATAGTGTGGCTATTTGCCATGAGCTCCCTCTTTTCCAGTTCCCTTCTTCTCAGAATCCCTTGGAATCATGACCAAATCTCTTCTCCTTTTCCCGAATTTCTGACAAAGACACTGGATGTCTCAGAGATATCTTAAACTCAACATGACTAAAATGAGACTGATAACTTTCTCCTAAGTCTTCCCCTATTTTAAATTTACCTACTTCATATTTACTAACCTGTGTGTATTTTATTTTATGTCAGTAGAATGTAAGCTCCTCTGTGGTCAAAGATTGTTTTTAGGTTTTGTCTTAGAGATAGATGTTTGATAAATGTTTATTGAATAGAATGGAATGGAATCAAAAAGGTAGAGTTTGATCTGTTTTAGGAATATGTCAAGTACATTAACATAATAAAAGCTTGACCATGTTTCACACTTACAAGGGATTAATGTAGTTATTATTTTAGTCACCTCATTAATATTTCTTTTTAACAGGTACCATTCTTGTACTATGAGAGGGGATGGAATAATTTCTTGGTTTAACATAAACAGTGAAACTTTACCAACTTTTCTAGGACCTTTTCCAAAGAAAACCCTCCAAGTGAAGCCTGTATGAAAGCTGTATGAAATAAACCAGTTGATTTGGAATTGAGAAAAGAAAACAGTTTCACCCAGGGATTCCCTTTCCTGCCTCCCACGCCATCCCTGGCTTGCCCTTTCATTGACCCTCAGAATAAAACGTTTTTCTATCTCAGAAGACTGAAGGCTTTAAATTTAAGTTGGTTCCTTCCTCTGGCTGTCTGGAAATGGGACTGCCCATCCCCACCACAGATTCCATCTCAGTGGCCAGACTTTTCAAAACAAAAGACTGCCTCTATCATTGAGGGAATTGCTCAGGAAGGAATCCTGACCAATATGCATGTCTCCTCAGAAGCTGTAGAGGAAGTCACACATCCCATTGGGCCTTTGGCTGAGAACCACAGAAGGATTTTGACTAGAAATTCATTGCCCAATCCATTCATGAAAAATTGGGAAGGGATTGTAGGAACCTGCAAATGAAGAAATCACTGTGCTAATATTGAAATCTCCTGAATTTGGTCTAAAAAAATATCGTTTGGGCTGACTGACTGGGAAACCTATTCAAACCTTAGAAGTCAGAGTTTTCCCCAACTTGTCTAAATCTAGGGAGCCTCTTTGGCCTTTTTCTGGGTCTGGCTGACTTCAAAGAGCCCCTATGTAGTTATTAAGTAGAAGTAGAGACTAAGATGTGAATGATGGAGTAAAGAGATGAATCTTGTTATTTGGCATTGTTTTCATATGTAAGTAAAAACAAAAAAGCAAATGTGCACATCAAAACAAAGGCCATGAACCAGGACTTCATCCTCTAAAATCGTGGAAGAGTCAATGATTACAGTGACTTTATGAATTTATTATACTTGAATCATACTCAGGGAAAGCATATGAGGTAAAAATTATATTTTCAGAAATAGTAAATTGAGTGCTTTAGCCAACAGTCTTGGTGTCTAGTTTGCAGAGAAATCACCAACTTGCCTTGGCAGAAGGAAGTTCCTTACCTAGTAGTGTTTACATCAGTAAACTCACAGGTCCAGATCCTAACCTAGTCCATATCCCTATAATAAATTAAGGTAATTTTCCTTTTCTTTACCCTAAAAAACCTGACTCTAACCATAAAGAAATCCAACAAGGATTTATTATATACCCACTGTATACCAGGAGATAGTCTAGGTATTGAAGATACAGACAAAAGGAATGAAACAGTTCTTACCTTCAAGGAGCTTATAATATAACTTGGAGAAAAGAGGTATGAATACACATGTAAGGACAGGGACTGAACCTGTAATTTCATCTAGTTATAAAGAAGAGCCTCATATCTACAACTTAGAGTTCTAGAAGGTTTTTTTTAAGAGCAACAAGAGGTTAAGTGGTTTCCCATAGTCACAACTAGGATATGAAAAAAAAAAAAAAAAGCAAGAATTTGAACTTAGGTCATCCTTCTGTCAGTCAGTCAATAAGCATTTATTAAGTGAGTATTCTCTGTTAGGGAGTATGCGAAGTGCTAGGGATACAAAAAGAAACAAAAAAGACAATCCTGGCCCTCAAGAAGCTCCAGTCTAATGGGGGAGACAACAAGCAAATAAATACATACCAACAAGCTATATGCAGGCTAATGTTGCTGTTGTCCTCTCTGCTCAAAATCAAAGTAGAATGTGTCCAGCTGTGGCTGACCAGACCAATATGAGCTTAGAAGGCTCTATCACAGGTCAGGCACAAATGATCTGTTTGAACGTTTGGAATGGAGATGTTTCTACATTTGTACATCTTATATTTCTTTTGAGCTGCCAAAGTTCTGCTTTATTCATGGAGCACATTAGCTTTATTGATGTAAGCACACCATGTTGGATGGTGATGTGCCAGTGCCTCCCATGTCGCACAATCAATACCAAAGTTCTTCAGGGAGACCTTAAGAGCATCCTTATATCACTTCTTCTGACCTCTATGTGAGCATACTTGCCTTGTGTGAGTTCTCTGTAAATAAGTCTTTTAGGCAAATGGACATTTGGCAGTTGAAAAATATGGCCATCCCATTGGAGTTGCACTCTCTGCAGTAGAGTTTGAATGCTTGGCAGTTCGTCTCAAGGGGGGAATCTCAGAGTCTACTGCTTTATCTTGCTAGGTAAACTTTAGAATTTTCCTAAGACAAATGAAATGGAAGCAGTTCAATTTTCCTGGCATGGCACTGGTAGGCTGTTCAGGTTTCATAAGCATACAGTAATGAGGTCAGCACAACAGCTCTGTAGACTTTCAGTTTGGTAGTCAGCTTAATATATCTTCTCCCTCACACTTTCTTTCAAAGCCTCTCAAATGATGAACTAGCTCTGATAATGTGGGCATCAACCTCATCATCTTTGTGTACATCCCTGGAAAGTATACTGCCAAGGTAAATAAACATATCTACAGCATTCAAAATTTCTCCATTTGCTGTAACCAATGGGTCCATGTATGGATGGTGAAGTGCTGGCTTTGGAGAATCTCTGTAGTATTAACTATCAAGCCAAATTAGCACAAGTAGCAGAGAATCAATCCATATTCTGTTGCATTTCAGCCTCAGAGGCTGCATTGAGTGCACAATCAACAGGATAGATAGCAAATAATTAAAAGAAGGAAGACATTGGAATTAAATGGGATTGGAAAAGGCTTCCTATAGAAGATTGAGTTTCAGTTGAGATTCGAAGAAAGACCGAGAAACCAGAAAGCAAAACTAAGGAGAGATGCATTCTAGGCAGGGAGACAGTCAGAGAAATACCCAGAGGTGATAGATGCAGTATCTTGTTCATGGACCTGCAAGGAGGCCAACATCAGTGGATCAAAGAGTACATCCGGAGAGTAAGATGTAAAAAGATAGTAAAAGTGTGTGTGTGTGTGTGTGTGTGTGTGTGTGTAAGTGGTTAGATTTCCAAGGATTATGAACATTTACAGGGTTTTATATTTGATCCTAGAGATGACAGGGAGCCGCTGAAGTTTATTGAATTGAGGGATGGTTTAAAAAAAAAAAAAGACTTGGTTGTAAATTCGACACACACATTGGCAGCAGATTGGACATGGGGGTAAAGAGAAAAGACAGTGAGGAGTCAAGGATGACATTCCAGTTGCACACCTGGGTGACTGGGAGAATGGTGCTTGTATCAATTATAGGAAGCTTTGGAGGAGTAGAGGTTTTATTGGGAATGATAATGAGTAGTTTGGGACATGTTGCATTTAAGATTCTACTGAACATCCAGTTTTAGGCATTTGAAATACAATCAGAAAGGGGCAGCTAGGTGACGCAGTGGATAAAGCACCGGCTCTGGATTCAGGAGTACCTGAGTTCAAATCCAGCCTGGGACACTTGACACTTACTAGCTGTGTGACCCTGTGCAAGTCACTTAACCCCCATTGCCCCGCAAAAAAAATAAAATAAAATAAAAAGAAATAAGTACAATCAGAGATGTACAACTGGAAATTAGCAGAGAGGTTAGGGCAGAGTAGGTAGATTTGAGAATTTTCAGCATGGAGATGATCATTAAATCCATGGGAGGTGACGAGATCACCAAGGGAAGTGGTACCAAACAAGGAGAAAAGAGTGCTCAGGAAAGAGAAGTGTAAGACACCTGTGGTTAAAAAGTGTGATCTGGTTGTGGATCCAGAAGAAAAAACTGAGACTTCAAATATGAAATCCTGTTTGTCTGGTTTTTTTTGTTGTTTATTTTGTTTTTTAGTGAGGCAATTGGGGTTAAGTGACTTGCCCAGGGTCACACAGCTAGTAAGTGTTAAGTGTCTGAGGCCAGATTTGAACTCAGGTACTCCTGACTCCAGGGCTGGTGCTCTATCCACTGTGCCACCTAGCTGCCCTGCACTGCGCCACCTAGCTGCCCCTGTCTGTTTTTTAAGACATTCACAATCTGCCCACTTCCTACCCTTCCAACCTCTTGCACCTTACTCCCTGCTATGTATTCTTTGATCCAATGACACTGGTGCCTTTGATCTTCCTCATGTAGAATACTCCCTCTCCTGATGCCTCATCTCTGCCTCCTGGATTCCCTGGCTTCCATAAAGTCCCAGCTATAATCTACCTTTTGCAAGAAGTTTTCCCCAGTTCTTATTAATTTTAGTCTCTTCCTTCTGAAATTATCTCCAATTTATCCTATACATATCTTCTTAGTATATAGTCATTTGAATACTATTTCCCCCATGAGCACCTCAAGAGCAAGGGACAGTTTTTGCCTTGTTTTGTATTTCTTGCAGTTAGTGTAGTACTTGGTATATTGAAGGTACTTAATAAATGCTTTTTGATTTTCTGATTTTGAGGATATGTCTTTATCGACTATACCGACATAAAAAAGAAATACTAAACAAATTAGCAGTTACTTACAGTCTTAATTGTTTAAAATCAAGAACTTCATACAAGATAACTCTCTTTATTTGCTCAACTTTGAAAAATTCTTTTATAAATTTATGGATGCATTTTATTTTGACAAAATAGATACTTCCCAGACACCCAAGCAGTGCCTTCTACAAAGTACATTCTGTGGATACATATAATGCACAATCCCCTAACAATATGATTCTGATTTATGGTCCATGTTACTTACCACATATTTAATTTATGGATCATTTAAATATGGGAAAGATAGATTCTTTAACTTTGATAGTGCCTGGAACATAGTAGGTACTTCATAAATGTTTGTTGCATAATGGATTGAATGTGTGGAACCAAGATCAATCATCACTGATTGAATTTACTTTTGTGGTAATCATTGTCGATATTATTCTTTTGGTAGTGCTTTCTTTACTCTGTATTGCTCTGTACAAGTCTTCCCATGTTAAGTAAAGATAGTTCTCTTTAGAAGTTTGCATCTGTTTTAAATTTCTGAAGTTTTTTTTAGCTTATTGTTTTTCCATTTCTGTCTTCATTGGAAAATTGTCACTTTTCATCATTGTCTGTTTCTAACATGTACCATCCCCTTAAGTGTAATTGGCTACTTCTAATTGTGTGTGTGTGTGTGTGTGTGTTTGTGTGTGTGTGAGAGAGAAAGAGAGAGAGAGAGAGAGAGAGAGAGAGAGAGAGAGAGAGAGAGAGAGAGAGAGAGAGAGCGAGCCAGGAAAACAAATAATCACATTTCTTAAAACTGTTTGTAACAGAAGAGTCAGTGGGCTCCAAGATAGACTGAAGGGCCTTCCATTTGGTATAGGACATAACCTTTAAAGATAATAAGAATTGTTGCTAGCAAAGTGAATAACAAATATTATATACTCATTTGATCCCTATAAGCTCCTGGTGAGGTGACTGTTATTATTATCCCCACTTTATAGATGGAAGACGGTGAATGACTAATCGAGCTACTAAGTGTAAGATTGGGGTTAAACCCAGCTCTCCCTGACTCCAATCCCAGCTCTCCATCCCCACTACCACCCAGCTGCCTCTAAGTCGGCTTTGTCACTCTGCTGCCTTGATGTACAGGGATTATGTAATCTCTCTTGTGACTGTTCAGAGGTTCTTCTTCCTCTTTCTCATTTCTTCTTCCTTTCTGTATTCATCTATTGGTAATATCTGCTTTTATGCACTGCTTCTGAACTACCACTGATCGCATTTAAGTAGAGGCCTATGTCTGGGGAGCTGGGACTGGAGGCATGAGGAAGAGCAGAGCCTTACATTCCAAAATCTATTCACAGTGATTAGTATAATAGAAACAAAAGGAATTTCATGCTGGAAAGGACCTCAGAAAACTAATCCCACCCTCTCCTTTTACAGATGAGGAAAGTGGGTCCCAAGGACTTGACTTTCCCAAGTGCATTCCATACAGCTAATTCCAAGTAGAGCCAGGACTGGAGTCCAGGTGTCTTCCTCCCATTCCCACCATTCCCATGTTCTTTTCACCATGCCACATGACCTTAGTGAGTCAAGCTGCTGTTATCATCATATCCTTATGGGGGCAATATATTTAGTTTAGAATACAAACAAATGGGCACTTTAAATGAAAGAATGGAAGCCCTTAGGTAAGCTTTACTTAGAGAGATAATTTGTTGTTCCGTTATTTCAATCATGTCCAACTCTTCATGACCTTGCTTGGGGTTTTCTTAGCAAAGATACTGGGGTGGTTTGCCATTTTCTTCCCCAGTTCATTTTACAGAAGAGGAAACAGAGGCAAATAGGCTTAAGTGACCTGCCCAGGGTCACACAGCTTTAAGTGTTTGAGGACAGATTTGAACTCATGTCTTCCCGACTTCAGGCCTGGGACTGTGTCCACTGTGCCACCTAGCTTTCCCAGAGAGACAATAGGATCCTGTATTTAAAGCTATTCAGGGCCTTAGAGGCCAACAAGTCCATATTCTCATCCTACATATGAGGATGTTGAGGCAGCAGGAGTTCAAGTGATTTGCCCAGTCCTATATAGCTAGTGTCAGAAGGCTTATGAACCCCTCTTGATTCTAAGAGCAGTCAATGCCTTATCCAGTTGCTCACTCCAGTAGCTGATCTTTTTCTAAAGTATTTAAGATGTTAACATGTCAATACTTTAAGGGATTTGGGGGTTCAAAGTTGTTATGAGTGCAGTCTCCATGAATTCTGATCATAGGTTCCTCATAATAAAAGGTTTTCATGAGTTGCTGTGGTCAGATATTCATCACAAGGTAGCCAATCTTTTGGGGAGGAGACACCACATACTGTGGAGGTGATCCTGGGCTTGTGGGGTCTATTGCTGGTTGAGCACAAGCTCTGCCAGGTCCTACCAGGCTAGAAAGGTTTCACATATGGCCCAATAAAAGAATGCTTATCTAGCTTGGAAGGCCAATCCACCTAAATTCAGAGAGACTCATTATTGGATTCATGTCAGACTGATGAATTATTTGGCCACTGTTAACTCTTGAAGTCTCAACTACTAAGTCCTAGGGAAGTTATGATATGCAATGTTGCGGGGAATTCCCAAACCAATGAAATCACAGATCCTTGAAACATTAAATATTAATCGCATATACAATTGCAAACTGAATATGATATTCATAATTCATAGTTGAGCTGTCTGCCAATTCTTTGTCAAGGGTATCCCCTTTAAATATTAAGTTCCTAGGAGACAGGATTTGCATTTACTTTACTTTCACCATATACCTATAAAGGCTTAATACATAAAGGAATAGGTAACTTGAAGGAGGAGTTTTACACTATTGAATACCCAGAATTCAGTTCAATTCAATGAACATGCATTAGGTACCTACTGGCTCCCTCTCGTCTCTAGGCTCATATGTAAACTTTTCTCTTTGGCTTGTAAAGTTATTCACAACCTGGCCCCTTGCTGTCTTTCCAGTATTCTTCTCAGGCAGGCCTATTTGCTGCTGTTCCTCACATGATCTATCTTCTATCTTCCTCCCTTTGCACCACATGCCCTGTATTCCACCCATGAAATGCTCTCCCTTCTCACCTATACCCCTTAACATCTCTGGCTCCCTTCATGTCTCAGTTCAAATGTCACCTTCTATGGGACACTTTTTTCTATCTCCCATTTGCTAATGCATCCCCTTTAAGAGTACCAAGTATCGACTTTGAATTTCTTGTTTGTGTGTCTATATATGTATATGTGTATATGTATATGATTGTGACATCCTTGAGGGCAGGGAGTGTTTTTTGCCTCTTTTTGAATCCCTAGTGCTTAGCACAGTGCCTGGAACATAGTAGGAGCTTTACTAAATGTTTATTGACTAGTCAATTGATTGATTGATTGATTGATTGATTGACTGTGTGAGGCTTTGGGGATACAAAGATAAAAATGTAACAATCCGTGTCTTTGGACTTTACATTTTATTGGAGAAGATAAGAGAAATGGTTGGTACAGTGGAAAAGATGTTGGGCTATGATTTAGGAGAACCTGGATCCAGGAGAATATGAGATCCTTCTAGGCAGTGGCCATGTCACTTGTGTGCTTTCATCCTTTGTGCCTTGTCCAGTGCCTGATACATAATAGAGACTTAAAAAGGCCAGCTTATTTCATGGTTGATTATTCTAGTCTCCATAGTGCCACTAACTTTCTGGGAAACCTTGAGTATACCCTTAAGTGACGCCAGCCTCACTTTCCCCAGCCAGAAAATGAAGTGACTGAATTAGATGATAACTAAGGTAATTTCTACTTCTAACAGTCTGCAAATCAAACTACACATAAACAAACAAACAAAAACCTTCAATGGCTATTTTTTGTTAAGGATCTGAATCACATTGATTCTAGTCAGTTGATTTTTGCTTTTGTTTCCAGCATTAATAATAATAATAATATATTCATTTGTTATGATTTTTTTTTATTCTAACAATGAGGAACTTTAACTTTCAAGGGATATGCCAAGAAAAAATTCATGAACAAAAATACTGACTGTGCTATGAGACAGTATTTTAGTATAATTTGTAAGTTTTCAGGGAAAGGTTGGGTGACCCCTTTCTGGAATTACAGAATTAATAGAAGTTGAAGGGACATATTAGAGATCATCATAGTCACTCCTTTCAGTTTATAGATATGGAACCTAAGACCAAGAAAAGGGAATGACTTAACTCACAGTGAGTTAGTGTCAGAGATGAGATGGAAACCCACTTATCTTGATTCAAGTCTGGTGCTTTTTTTCTACTGTAGAGTGGAAGTATGATATAGTAGGGAAAAAATAAAATGATACATTGTTTGGTGTGTAATTAAAGAACTGGATTCAAATCTCACCATTGATATTTATCAGCAATATGGCCATGAGCAAATCATTTATACTCTCTAAACATCAGTTCTCTCATCTGTAAAATGAAGACTATATTGCCAATAATATTATACCTCACAAGGCAGTATTTAATATCAGTTGAGGTGATGCATATAAAATGTTTTGCAAACCTTAAAGTGTTATATAAATGCCAGATGCTATTTTTATTTCCACAATACCAGATTATATCCCTTTGGGGATGCTTGAAAGGGGATTCATCCATCATCCAGGGAGCCTGACTGCATAACCTTTAAGGGTCATTTCTAGGCCTGAAATTCTATGTTCATAAAATCACTTAAAACAATTTTTATAGAATTGTAATACTTTGGACTAAGAGGTCAAAAAGAAATTCATTTCTTTTTATGGGTTTCAAATGAATAAATGTTGAGCAAACACTGAAGTCCTGCTTTTAGTGTCTTTTTTGCATTCTCTTGGGCTCCCCCTTTACAAATAATTATATAAAATCAATAATGTCATAATGTAGGCTATCACAAAATATTAATGTTACAAATGCATACTACATCTTCCTTTTTGAGTTGGATTTGAAAGCTAAGCACTACCTTCTATGGAAAGAAGTGTTTTTAAAGCAGAATGCCTTAATGAATTGTCTGAAGCACCCCCCAGAGTGCTTGCTATCTTTCAGACACACTGTATGTGAGAGGTATCTCCATTTTCAAATGTATTTAATAAAACTTTACACTTATTATTGGAATCTGAGATGGAACACAGAACACTGTCAAAGAGATAGCACCTCCCAGAATAGAACTGCTGATGGAAAGATACTTAGGAGAGGATGGGCATTTGATTATTCCTGTTATCAGCCACAAGCAGAGATGCTATCTTTTCTCTCCCTATTCTGATTCCTGACTGTTGAGGAAATGACATTGTGGAAATGAGAGTTATTAGGAAGAATCTGTTGCCTTGTAATCCAAAAGAAAAATCCAAGAGAAATAACAACAAAAAAAAAAAAAAAAGGAAAGAATACCTCTATGTTCCTAACATCCCCATTATCTGGGCATTCATGTCAATAAAGCCTTATAATTCTTGACATTTTAAAGCAATCTACTATAGAATTAAGACTTAAAATTCATAGTATATGTGTTCAGATGTATAAAGAGGATAACATCAATATTTATCCTAGAACAGGTTTAATGCACATGAGTATATATGTGCTTTACAATTCATGTTTGATAGGCCTATAACATTTACAGGCTAATGTCCAACATTAGTTGACTGATACAAAATATTGTGTCAGCAGAGCTGTCTAATGTCCATTTTTAACCAAATCACCCATGGTGCTAAATTACTTTCTATTTTATCATTTTTTAGTATTATCTTATATTATTGAACTGGTAAATTAGGCCTGGATCTACTAACATGTGTTTTCTTTCTTACTCTTTACTACTTAAATGTCTAGAGAGAGAGATACATTATGATGAAATATTACTGTGCTGTAAGAAATGCTCAAAGATCTTAGAAAAACTTGGATAGACTTGTGTGAAATAATGAAGAGAGAAATGAGGACAACCAAGAGAACATTGTATACAATAACAATGATATTGTTTTAAGAAAAACTTTGAGGCACTAAGTCTTTTTGACTATTATAAATACTCAAATTAATGACACAGGACATTTGAAGTAAGACACTATCTCTATCCAGAGAAAGACCTGATAAAAAGAGTATATAAAGAATGGTTTCGTACACACATATGCATATATGTATGTATATACACATACATACATATGTGTATCTAATAGTAGTCACATATGTGCATATATATGTATCTTATACGAATATATCATTATATATACTAAAGCCATATACATTACATGTATATGTATGCATACAGACATATATACATATGTGTGTCTAATAGTAGCCATCTCTAGGGCACGGGAGTGAAAAAAGAAAATTATATGATAACTATTATATTTTTAAAAGGAATAGCAAGTTGTACATAACAGATTTGCAATTCATGCATAATCATCTTTATTTCTTTTTTAATGTCATAGAAATGCTTGTTTTATTTTTTAAATTCAGAATAAAATAAATATATATATATATATATATTTTAAAAAGAACAATGCTATAGTCTCAATTCTGTCACTAACCAACAGTGAGATATTTTGCAAGACATGCAAATTCTCTGAACCTCAGTTTCTTCATATATAAAATAAGGTGGTTGGACAAGATGATGTTTGGACTAGCATCCTATGATGCTGTGTCTGTGGAAAAAATAGCAAAGACATACAAATATAGAGATTAAAATAGAGAAAGAAATAGAAGTGTGGGAGGAGAGACCAAGACAGAAACTGAGATAGACAGATACAGAGAGAGAGGGAGAGACAAAGGCAGAGAAACATAAAGATGAGGGACAGAAATAGAGACAGAAAGCCTTAGAAAATATTGTTAAGAGTCAAAAGAATAGACCTGGGAGCACTTAAATTTCCACAATGGAATGGATTCTGCCAATCCTGCAAAATCCTTGTTACAGGAGGAAGAAAAGGAAAAGGATGTTTAAAAGAAAAATTAAAATAGAAGTTGATATCTGCCAAATTGGTAAGATTATTGGAATACTGTATGAGAACTCAGAAGTTCGTAACAGTTTCAAAAGTTCATGAATTTAAAGGATATTTTAACTTTTTGAAAATTACTAAGGTACACATATTCCCTCATGGAAGCTATTTGGATAACTCTCTGTAGATTGTCAGTTCCTTGAGAGCAATGAGAGACAGTTCATATTGGAGATTATTTCTAATGCCTATCATAAGGCCTTCTATATATAGCAGGTATTTTATTTATTTATTTTTAAATAAAAGTATTTTATTATGTTCCATTTATGTGTAAAGATAGTTTTCAACATTTGTTTTCATAGGATTTTTAGTTCCAAATTTTTCTCCTACCCTCCCTCCTCCCCAAGACAGAAAGCAAGCTGATATAGTTTATATATGTACAATCACATTAAACATATTTCTGCATTAGTCATATTGTGAAAGAAAAATCAGAGCACAAGGGGAAAACTTCAAAAAAGGAGGGAAAAAATGGCCCAAAAGTAGAAACAGTATGGTTCAATCTGCATTCATAATCCACAGTTCTTTTTCTTGGATATTGAGAACATTTTCTATCATGAGTTCCTTGAAATTGTTTTGGATCACTGCACTGCCGAAAAGAGTCAATCTATTACCGTTGTTCATCACACAATGTATAGCAGGTATTTTAACAAAATTTTATTGGGTGAAGGAATAAATAAAATGATTACATGATATCCAGATTTGTCATTATGCAGGTAGGGGTTGTGACCAGAAGTAGTGATCCTGGCAACTTAATAAGCTTAAACAATTGCCCTTTGTGTTGGCTTTGATATAGCCTTAAAGTTATGTCTCTATGTTAATGGTCAGCTGTCCCATTAACACCCCATTGAGATAATTAAGAATATCTCTTTGCTGGGGTATGGAGATTACCTTGTTCTGGGTTTGGGGAATTCATGGACACCACCTTAAGGATTATTGATTGTTTCAAGGCATTTTAGTATAACTGTGTCTTGGATACTGTGTATATACTGCTGTGTATATACTGAGCCATAACCTGTACCTTCAAAAAGAAGTTTAGCTGAGCAGAGCCAGAACTGGAGAGGAAGGAGCAATGATCAGAGATAGGATACTGAAAAATAAAGGATAGACTTTGATACCTGGTGAAAAGGAAGCCTGCCAGTCCAAATAGCCCTTCACCAGGAAACCGCTATGCCCCAGAGATGATAGCAGCTGAAGGAAGCAAGGTAGTGGAAAGATCTCCAAGATCTAGATTTCTAGGCAGAAGAAATGTTCTATTGTCTTTCCTGTAACTACTCAAGAGAAGGAAAATTGGCCAGACTAGTTATAAACTCTAGTGAGTATTTTTGGTTGGTTTTCCATTTTCTGTAGGGTGAAAAAAAAAGGCTATCTTGTATGTATATACACACTTATATACTATGGATGGAAATATAAAGAATTAAAATAATCCCTACAAAAATGAGTTTACATTTCAATAGGGGAGATAACAACACATATATAGGTGGTTCAGTGGATAAAGCAACAGCCCTGGATTCAGGAGGACCTGAGTTCAAATCTAGCCTCAGACACTTACTAGCTGTATGACCCTGGGCAAGTCAGTTAACCCGCATTGCCCCACCAAAAACCAAACCAAAACAAAACAAAACATATACAGCATAAATATAAGGTTAATGAATACAAATATAAGCAATATAGTTATATATCAGATGGTTTGGTTAGGGGGTGGGGCATCAGTAAAGGCTTCATGCTGAAAATGATAGGTATTCTGTCAGCTGGCAGTTAATTAGTGCTTTATTAAGACAAAACACTTACCCTTATTGGAATTCAATCTCCTTAGATGTAAAATGACAAGGTTGCACTTTTGTTGTTTTTTAGTTGTGTCCCATTCTTTGTGACCCCATCTGGGGTTTTCTTGGCAAGGATACTGGAATAGTTTGCCATTACCTTCTCCAGCTTATTTTATACATGAGGAAACTAAGTCAAACAAGGTAAGGTGGCTTGCCCAGGGTCACACAGCTAGAGTGTCTGAGGCTGGATTTGAACTCATGTCTTCCTGATTCCAGACCTGGCACTCTATTCCACTACCTCACTGCCCATTAAGGTTGGACTAGATGGTGGCTTATGTTTTTCAGCTGTATATAAGCTACTTATTTCTTTACTCCAGCAAATCATTTACTCTCTTTTTTTCTCATTTCTTCCTCAATAAAATGTGAGGTTGAGATAGATGACCTCTAAGATACCTCTCAATTCTGTATCTATGATCCTATGAACTCAGTGCTGGTAGGGCTATGGAGAAACCTGTGCACTTATTCACTACTAGTGAATTATCCATCTGTGTACACGTGTGTTTGGGCCCTACTGGAAATAATTTTCTTCTGGGAGAGTAACTATAAAAGTGTATTCCATTTGGATCATATTTGTACATTTCTTGTTTCTATGGTTAAATTTGATAAAGAAAAATCTTAAATTTTGAAACATGATTAACAATAAAGGGAAAAGCAAGTGATGAATTTAAACATATAGTTTCAAAGGAAGCTACATATGTGATCTGTGCCTTCGAAGATCATACCTATTCATATATTCAGAAACACAGATTCTCAGAGAATGAAAAGGAACTGCAGAAATTATCAAATCCAACATTCACACCTTTTCTTTTTCTTGACAGGCTGTTGGAAAAGGTTAGCATATCAAGTACACTTACATTTTCAAAATATATATGTGTATATATATAATTTTATTGACAGTAACAATGTTGGTAAAGGATATTAGTTCAAATCACCAAATGATTAGAGCTGACAGTGAAAGTGTAAATAGGAACCTAATTAACTTATGAGCTGATATTTCTCACCATTAAGATATTTTATTTACTTGCTTGATTACTTACCTACCTACCTTTCTATCTATCTATCTATCTATCTATCTATCTATCTATCTATCTATCTATCTATCTATCTATCTATCTATCATCATCTATATATCATCTATCTATCTACATACTCATCCATCCATCCATCCATCCATCCATCCATCCATCCATCTATCTATTTTAACATTTTTTTTAAGGTCAGGCAATTGGGGTTAAGTGACTTGCCCAGGGTCACACAGCTAGTAAGTGTTAAGTGTCTGAGGCCGGATTTGAACTCAGGTACTCCTGACTCCAGGGCCTGTGCTTATCCACTGCGCCACCTAGCTGCCCCCATCTATCTACTTAAAAAATGTATTTTATTGAAGGCCTCATGGCATAGTAGATAGAGAGACTACTTGAAGCTAGCAAGTCCCTACTGTGACATATTAGATGTGTGACCCTGGTCAAGTGGCTTAACTTCACAGTTTTTAGACAACTACTTAACACTAGTAGTGGTAAAAAAAAAAAAATTAAAAAAATTTTTAAAAAGTTCCTGAACTCATTTGGTAAAAACCATCTCCTCATTCAGGAAGTCCCTATTCCAAAGAAATCACAAATGAGGTCCCTATCCATTTTTCCATCACACTTATAATTATAAGAGGATATTGGGGAACTCTCTATACCTCTACAGATTTGACTTTCCTTTGTAATAAAGGAAAAACAATAAAAAATGTCCAATACAGTGGCTGTATCTGAAGATTTATACTACATTCTGAGATTAAGCTTTTTTTTTTTTTTTTTTTTTGTGATGCAGTCGGGATTAAGTGACTTGCCTAAGGTCACACAGCTAGTAAAGTGAGTAAGTGTCAATTATCTGAGGCCGGATTTGAACTCAGGTACTCCTGAATCCAGGGTCAGTGCTTTATCCACTGTGCCACCTAGCTGTCCCCGTATACTACATTCTACATTAGTATTCTCTTACCTCTCTGCCAAGACAGGGATAGTATGTTTCCCAATCTCTTCTCTGGCACCATTGCTTTTGCTTCAACTGGATACTCAGTTTCTCAGTTAAGCTTCCTTTTCCTGATCTTTTCATTTATGTTATTATATTCATTTTGTGTAGTGTTCAGTTAAATTATGGTAATTTGCTCCTTATCAGTTCATTCAAATCTCTATTTTTCTGTAATTCTCATATTCATTATTACTTAATGTACAGTAATATTTTACTATTTTACATACCGATCTTTCTATCCAATTGATGAACAACACTGTGCTTCCAGTTGGTTGTTACCAGTGAGGTGGTGCAATGGACCTAAGACCTTGAGTTAAGAAAACCCAAGTTCAAATCCAGCCTCAGACACTTACTAGATGTGTGAACCTGGGCAAAGTCACTTTGCCTCTGTTTGCTTCAGTTTCTTCATCTGTAAAATGGGGAAAGTAATACCACCACCTCTCAGAGCTGTTGTAAAGATGAAATAAGATGATAATTTTAAAGTGCTTAGCACAATGCCTCACACAAAGTAAGTACTATATAAATGCTTGCTATTATTATATTATAGTCCTTCATTTTTTACCTCGGCCTCCTTGGATTGGACTTCCAGTAACAGAACCCATGGGCAAAGAATAATGATAGTTTAGTCACTGTTTTATCTTAATTCCAAATAAATTCTGAGAATGGCTTAACCAATTCACGGCTCTACCTACAATATATTTGTGTGCCTGCCTTCCCACAGTCCATCCAACAATGTTTTCTTCTATTTTGTTTTCCATTTTCAGTCATCTTTGCTCTTTTGTAGAGTGAGGTGAAACCTCAGAGTGGTTTTAATTTGCATTAATAGTAATTTGGAGTACATTTTCAAATGGTCATTTGTAGTTTGTAATTCTTTTGAAAACAGTTTATGCATATGCAATTTAATATGCTGGGGAATGGCTTCTGGGACTGTGTATCACTGGCATTTCTCCATGTAACTTAGATGTTATACTTAAAGTTCTGATATGGAATCCTTTTATTTTTCTTTTCCTACTTGAAATTTTCTGTTCTTGTTTTATATTCATTTATTTTGTTTGTAAAAGTTTGTGTTTTTTTTTTATTTGTATGCAAACAAATACACTTGTCTATTTTTGTCTTTGAGCATTTGTCCATTGGGGATGACTTTTGAGCTCATATCCTTGTGTTACCTATATATCTTGGCTAGCAGAAACTCATTAATACAAAGTTGTTTTCCTCAATTAATCCTGATCCTTTTTATTCTATTTGTATTGTGGTATGCGTTTTTGTTGGGGGAGGGTTAGGGGGAGGAATAGCTGTGGGAAAACACTCCAATCAAAGCTACCTTCTATCCTTTGTGATTGTCTCTATTTTTTGGCTGCTTATGAATCCTCTCCCTAAGCATGACTATGAAAGTTAATTAATCTGGTTCTATTTCAACTTTTAAAATGGTATGACCTTTAATATTCAGCTTGCTTTTGTGTGATAATTATTATAATTTGGTAATATGGTATAAAATGTTGCTCTAAATCTAATTTCTGCCTGGTGTTTTCCAATTATCCAAGTAATTTTTATCAAATAGATAGTTCTTCAAATAATTTAACTTATTGCACTTATTGAACACTAAGTTATCAGGGTCAATTGTTTCTTATTCTTCTCTATTAAGTCTATTCTGCTGATATGCTTTTAACAATATTTTAACCAGTAGGTCATAATTTTGATTGTTACTTTATTATAATTTGGGGACTGGAAGTGCTCTTTTCCTTTTCTTCTTACTTTTTTTCTTTGCTTCTCTTTTCAGGTTTGGGATATATTTTTAATTCAAATAGATTTTGTTATTTTATGTCTAGTTTAATATATAGTATCCCCTTAGTAGTGTTATTGATGATGCATTCAACTTATAAATTGACCTAGAAAGTATATGATAACTGAATATGCCTACTTTAATATCATGACTTAAATAAGGAATAGTTCAATAGGCAATGTTTTATAAATCTAGCTATAAAACTATGCCCAAGTATGATAGATTTATAAAACATTCCCTATCTAGGTCAAAATCTAGGATTACTTAGGATGGTATCACTATGAGAACATTATTCAATTATTTCTTTTTCTTTTTATAAGAATTGCCTTATTGTAGCTTTTTTCTAAATATATGTATATACACATGTATGTATACATGCATACATGCATACATACATACTTAGTTACATATGTCTGCCATCACTGTGTTGCCTGAATTTAGAGTCTTTTTATTATTTATTTGGAATAGATTGACATACCTTAGATTACCTTTTGCTCCACTATCTTCTATGATTGCTATTATTGGGATGTTTATCAGGAATATATTCCCATTATACATCCTTTTCAAAATATCTTAAAGATGATTCCAATTTTATTTTACTTTACATTATACTAGTCTTTTTGATGATCAGGGTAGGTATTCAGGGCCGGTGCTCTATCCACTGTACCACCTAGCTGCCCCTGCAATTTTTTTAAAATACCATATTTTATGTGCACAAAGTTCTTGATTTTGATCTGTTTGAGAGTGAGGACTGTCTTTTGCCTTTCTTTTTTATCTCCATTACTTAGCATAGGACCTGGAATAGTAGGCATTTTGATAAATGTTTATTGAATGACTGGCTGATCTAAATTTATTGACATTAATCTTCTGTAAAAGTCCTATTTTAAGGTCTCATTTTGTAATGATGATGGTTTGGCTATGTTAATAGAAAACAGGGTATGGCAGTATTCATTCATTCATGCAATAAACTTTTATTATGTAACTACTTTGTATATGCAAGGCACTATGCCAAGAGATAAGGGATGCAAAAAGAGGCAAAAGATAGTCCCTGACTTCAAAGAATTTATAATCTAATGGGAGAAACAATATGTTAAGAAATATATGCTAAGCAAGCTATATACAGGATAGATATGAAAAAATTAAAAGAGGAAAAGCACCCCCCCCAAGTGGTTTAGCTTAGAGTATGAAGTGTGGAGAAGCATATCACCAATAAGTAGGTTGACCACTAACTAATGAATTCTTAGACTCTGGTCATTTGTGAAACAAAGCAAAAATAGTTAAATGATCCATAACCACATTTAAAACCCTCCCATTTCTGTAGAGATGTTAGAATTTCAGGAAAAGGTTCTGCTACCAAAGTATACTGTGAAGAACAGCTAGATTCCAAATACACAGAGAAGATATTTGTGCAGAAGTTTTTATATCTTTGAAAGCACAAATATACACACACACACACACACACACATATGTATGTATATGTATTTCTAAGATCTCTGAAAGTTGAGAAGATATTGAAAAATTACTGGAAAAAGTTGCAGAGTATTTTCCTCCTCCAAAAAAGTTTATGATTAAAGATATCAAAACCGATAAGCGTTCTATCTTATCTCCACAAAATCTTTATTTAAATTACTTAGCCATTTATCAGTAGTGTCTAGATATATATCAGAAGCAATAGGACATAACAGAGGCTGTGCTGAATTTGGAATAAGAGTACATGGTTTTGTATACTACCTCTGATGCTTTTTGTGTGACTTTGGGTCAAGTCACTTCATTTCTCAGGCATTCAATTTCCTCATCCACTTGACTAGAGAGCCTCTTAGACCCCTTATACCTCTATTTCTTTCTGTTCCTGGATGCAATATAAGAATAAAAAAAACACTTTTGAAAAATATTTTTCTAGAGTCCAGCACATCTTCACAATCACAGAGTTGCCAGAAGAATATTGCAAGTAAAAAATCCCATTTTATTTATTGTTTGCTGATTATTAAAAATAATAATAAAATAAACATTTGAGCAGCTGAGTATCAGTCCAAAAGACTGAAATGCAGCTTAAAAGGTCAATACACAAAAATATGTCCCATGAATATGTTTGTATCATACCAGCTTCTTTGATAGAAACAACCATAAAGTTTCTAAGTGGGTCACTTTTTAGACAAATCTTTAGTATGTTACATTTGAGGTAGGATTGTGAGATCCCAGTGTAGGAGTTGAGCAGACAGCAGATCTCCAAATCCTATCTCTCTCTAATATTTTGTTATTTATGTAGGTGTGATTTTTTTCCCCATTTGAATGTAAGGTTCTTGAGAACTAAGATAATTGTTTTGCTTTTGGTTTCTTTGCATCCCAATTACCTAGCTAAGTGCAAGACTCATACTATAAATTCTGATATTGTCCATACGAAGGTAATAGACGGAACTGTGAGGTTGCAGGAGAATAGAGAAGTTGGGGGTGGGGAGGGGAAGGTGGAAAGTCACATAGAAGCTTAGAGTGTTTCCAAACCATATCTCCCCCCCCCCATCTAAACAGAACACATTAAAAAGGAAAAAAAAACCAGTAATAACAAGCAATTTGAAGGACTAAATTTTATAATATGAAACTGGAAAATCTATCAGTCAGGATAGATTGGGGTGTTTGTGTTTGGTTGGCCGATTACTGGAGTGTAGAGCTCTGCTGTTGCTCTTTTAGCCTTGATCTACAAAGTACAAAGGTTTTAATCCCCAAAGAATTCTAGTTTGTAGATGCAAGACAAATTTCAGAGATTTTTCTTATTCCTTAACATACTTAGGCATGCAATTATTTCATCCATAGAATCCTTACCTTCTTTTCCTGAGCTGAGGCCTGAAGAAAGGAAGGATGGAAACACAAGGGGTAAATACCAGAGCTGATATTTGTGTTTCAAATCGATTTCACCATATTATTCTATCTATACAGTGGAAGGCAAGTAGGTAGGGCTAATGGCCATTATGAGTTTACTAAGACTGGAGAGTACAGGAAAAGTTCATTGGGTAGTAATTACTATGTTTTGTTTTTGTTGTTGTTTTTTTGCAGGGCAATGGGGGCCAAGTGACTTGCCCAGGGTCACACAGCTAGTAAGTGTCAAGTATCTGAGGCCAGACTTGAACTCAGGTCCTCCTGAATCCAGGGTCAGTGCTTTATCCACTGCACCACCTAGCTTCCCCCAATTACTACACTTTTTGAACATAGAATGCATGAAGGTGTGTAGAATGAGTTAAGTTGGAAAATAATGATAACAATGGTCAATATTTATGGCGCACCTACTATGTGCCAGGGACTGTGCTAAGTACTTTATAAATATTATCTCAATTGATCCTCACAACAACTCTGGGCTATAAAGTGCTATTATTAACCCCTTTCTGCAGATGAAGAGTTTAAGGCAAATAGACATTAACTGACTTGCCCAGGTAACTAGCTAGTAAGTGTCTAATAATGGGTTTGGACTAAGAAAGATGAATCTTCTTAACTCCAAGACCAGTGATCTACAGCTTTCAGCAAGGTTATTAAGCCATGGTAAGGAATTTACAGTTTTCCTAGTGTTAAGGAGCCACTGAAAGCTTTTGAGAGGAGCAATTCAAATAATGTTATTGAAATTCTTCCTAAAATATCCATGTCTACCTCCTTGACTGAGTAAGGGAATCTGGGGCAGCTAAGTGGCACAGTAGACATAGTACTGGCCCTGTAGTCAGGGAAACCTGAGTTCAAATCCAGCCTTAGACTCTTGACACTTACTAGCTGTGTGGCTCTGGACAAGTCACTTAACCCCAATTTCCTCAAACATCCAGGGCTATCTCCATCCATCCTGATGTATATCTTTTTTTTTGTTTATTTTTTGTTTTTTTGTGAGGCAATTGGGGTTAAGTGACTTGCCAAGGGTCACAAAGCTAGTAAGTGTTAAGTGTCTGAGATCGGATTTGAACTCAGGTCCTCCTGACTCCAGGGCCAGTGCTCTATCCACTGTGCCACCTAGCTGCCCCCTGATGTATATCTTGCCACTCAACTGAGATGGCTCTAGAAGAGAAAGTGAGGTTGGTGATTTTTAACAGTTCTCCCTCACTTAAATTCAATTCTTTGCAAGTAATGATGTCACCTCCTGATGTCATGGTCCTCTTCAATAATGAAAAACATACAACAAGGGATATCTAATGCACATCACTGGATATTTTTTGTAGGCTTTAGGATCCTACAAGCATCAGAGTCATTAGGCAGTAGTTATTATTTGGGAAACAGCATTTCACTTTTGGCATTCCTGTATATTAAGATGTAGGAGATTAGCTTGGATGGGTTCTAAGCCCAGAGGATTGTGCTTTAAAATTAATTCCTGGGGTGAAAAATTAATGGTTAATTGACAGGCCCAGTTCCTGGGATTTGGAGTAGCAGACACTTCCTCAAATGACTCAAAAATTCTCAATGTTTTTTAGGAAAGCCCACAAAAGCAATCTAGTTAAAGGGCTGCACCAAAGAAAACTCAACAACTCATTTTCCTTTTGAAAAACATGATAAAAAAAAAAAGGCTTTGTCATTATGTAGCTTGACAGAATATATGACAAACAGAAGTTGTCCTAGTAAAACATCCTCATGATAATTAAATGTTAAATAAAATGTAAAATTTGTTTCTTAATGTACTTTATGAAATGCTATTTTGGAAAGACAAAATGTTCTGAAGTTTTGCACTAAGTCCACTGAATGGAATGGCTTCCACTCATATCTCTGCCTACTGAAATCTGCCTTCTCCTTCAAAGCTCAGTTGAGGTAAACTCCACTCCATGGAACTTTCCCTGAAGGAATCTCTATGTCCTTGGCCTCATGCCTCTCTTTTTGCTTTCTTCTGTGGACTCAATAATTTTCTTATTTGAATTATATGATTACTTATGTATTTGTCCCATCCTTCCACTGCAGTAGATTATAAATCTTATAAGGGCCATTTTTCTTTGTTTGTTTTAAATCTTTGTATTCCTTGCACCTAGCATAGTGCCCTGAACACGTTTATACTTGGCAAAAGTGGAAAGGGGAATAGGGGACTGGAACCTTCTTTTTTTATTTAAATACATATAATTTTATTAGTTAAAATATTAAATAATTGTCAAATAATCTTTGTAAAGATTTGTATAACAATGTAAAGGAAGTATACATTTTAGAGATAGAATAAACAAATAAAAGTATATCAGAACATTTGAATACATACTTCCTAAAATGAACTCTTTTTAAAAAATAATAAACATTTTTATTTATAATTTTGGTTCCAATTTTTATCACTCTTTCCCTCCCTCCCCTTCCCCCTCCCTGAGTCAGCAAACAATCAGATATGGATTATACATGTATGATTATGTAAAACATTGCCATATTTGTCATTTTGTACAAGAAAACTTGATTAAAAGAATAAAAGAATGAAAGAAAGTGAAAAATAGCATGCTTCAGTCTGTTCCATCAATATCAGTTCTTTGGAGGTGGATAGTATGTTTCATCAATAGTCCTTTGGGATTGTCTTGGATCATTGTATTGTTGAGAATAGTCAAGTCATTCAAAGTTCTTCAAACAATATTGCTGTCACTGTGTACAATGTTCTCTTGGTTCTGCCAACTTCACAATACATCATTTCATACTTGTCCTTCCATGGCTTTCTGAAGTTCTCCTGCTTGTCATTTCTTATAGTACAATAATATTGCAATATCATCATATACCACAGTTTGTTTAGCCATTTCCCAATTGATGGGCATTCCTTTGATTTCCAATTCTTAGCCACCCCAAAAAGAATTGCTATAAATATTTTTGTACAGATAGGTCTTTTTCTCTTTTGGGGGATGTCTTTGGGATATAAACATAGCAGTGGTGTTGCTGGATCAAAGGGTATGCACATTTTTATAGCCCTTTGGGCATAGTTCCAAATTGCTGTCCACAATGGTTGGATCTTTTCACAACTCCACTAACAGTGGATTAGCATCCCAGCTTGGCAGAAATCTTTTAACAATCAGATTATTAAAAAGGAATGGGTAAGGGGCAGCTAGGTGGCGCAGTGGATAGAGCACCGGCCCTGGATTCAGGAGGACCTGAGTTCAAATCCGGCCTCAGACACTTGACATTTACTAGCTGTGTGACCCTGGGCAAGTCACTTAACCCCAATTGCCTCACCCTAAAAAAAAAAAAAAAAAAAAAAAAGGAATGGGTAATTCAGAGGTAATGGGTTTTTCTCCTTCCTTTTGTTTCTTATTTTATAAGGGAAATTAGTTTTCTTTTTATAAGGGAAATTTGCATTCAGGAAGGCCTGAATTCAAATCTAGCCTTAGACTCTTACTACCTCTGTGAGTCTAGGCAAGTCATTGAATTTCTGTTTGTCTAAATTTCCCCAACTGTAAAATGGGGAAAATAACAATACTACCTATTTTCCAGGATTGGTGTAAGGACCAAATGAGATAATATTTGTAAAAATGCTTAGCTCAGTGATTGGCACATAGCAGACGTTCAAATGCTTGTTTTCTTTTTTTCCCTTCCCCCATCCCCATAAATCTGTCAAAAAAACCAAGCTCCATAAAAGTTGTAACTTATATAAATACATAAGGCTGTAGATCCAATGGGAGCAGTATGACAATATCCCTTGAAGACTATTGGTAAGTCTGCACTGTCAGAGGTATAAGATGTTCTTCTATAAATGCTCCTTGGCTTCATGTGTTTCCTTTGTGTGTGCTTCCCACTGCACATTCCTTATATTCTTCTATTCTACCTACTAATATATCTATCAAAGAGTATGGCCCAGGTTCATGACAAGACTGTTTTCTTGATATTTCTCTTACTCTTATTTCATCATGTCTTTTATCCTCTGAATGACTAATAAAAGTAAATATATTGTGGATGGAAATAATAATAATTGGCCGGATGGCTATATATTGTGGAGGGATCATAGACTATGGTTGTCAGTGAATGTGGCCTCTGAAAGTATCCTGAGTCATGGGTAGCTTTGTCTGGGGAAACCATCATATGATTAGTTGGCTGTTCCCCAGAATTACAATGCAGAGTAGGTATCAACTTGTCATGGATGTTGTATAGGGGATTCTTTCTTGGTGAAGAGTTGGAATAAATAACCTCTGAGATCTTTTCTTACTATGAGATTATACAATTATTTAACAACTGTTGCTGTTTGCTAAATCAATCAGTCAATTAAAAGGTAGGTAAAGAAGCTTTGTTAAAGGTATGCATGATCCAACTTTCCTCTGCTAATCCAGAGTAGGTTAATTCACCAGCAATATATAGTAGATAATTATTGTATACAAGTCACTGTTATGTAATGCAGGGAATACCATGATGTGTGTCATAGGTAATTGCAGAAATGAAGTTGGGAAGATAGGGCCTCCTTGCAAAGGTTGATCTACTATTGTGTTGGATTTATGATTTTCCCATGCAGGTAGGTATTTCCTCCATTGACAAAGACCCAAGACCATTCATGTCTGCCCATCTCATCCTATTGTCATTTATACATTCCCATAAAGTCGTCAAAGGACTTCACTTAATGTGCTGGGATATCTCCTTGGTTCTCTGTACCAACGGAGCATGTGGGTGGACTATTCTTCAGTTTTCCTGTTTTGTCTGTGCAACTAGCCTATATTTTTTCCCCAGTTGTACATGTCTTTAATATCTTTCAAGCAACTTTTCTTAAGGAATTCTTCACTCAAGATGGATTATAGCCTCTGTATGCCAATCCTACATCTTTCCTTTGCTCTTTGATGATCCTAAACTTCAGCCCTTTGCAGGCAGTATCCTTCTATGACTTGTAGCAAAATAACATTACCTGAAGAATACTGGTGTTAAAATAACCCAGGAGAATAATATTATTATTATTCTACCATTGTTTCAGGGAGAAACTTGGAGTTATTTAAAGCATTGTAAAAATTTTCAATGGCCATCCAGCCAATTTTTGCCCCCAAATCAATTCAGGACCCATTTCCTTGTCAGTTTGTGGTGTCTGTCCCAATATACATACTGAGAGATGAGCTCTGTAAGTTGTTCAACTAAGTGTATTTTATTGTCTAGAACAATGGCATCAAACCCAAATAGAAAATTGGCCCACCAAAGTGAACATTGGGATCCCTGAGGGCAAAATATTGATTTAGAAAACCACATATTAAAATTATCTATATTCTATTTTTTTTGGTGAGGAAATTGGGGTTAAATGACTTGCCCAGGGTCACACAGCTAGTAAGTGTCAAGTGTCTGAGGCTGGATTTGAACTCAGGTCCTCCTGAATCCAGGGCCAGTGCTCTATCCACTGTTCCACCTAGCTGTCCCTATTCTATTATAATTTATTCATTTTGTTAAATATTTCCCTAGTTATATTTAAATCTGATTTAGGATCTCTGGGCAATCTGTTTGACACTGCTGGTCTAGACAATACATGTTATTCATCTACTTGTTGGCTCTTTTATATGGATCACATTGGATAATGAAACAGATAACCAAATTTTAAACCTAGATCTAAGTTTTTCACTTATTATACATAAATTTTACAAATACAGGCAATGGGTTCTAGAGAGAAGACACTACTTTCCTAAAGTCATTAACCTAAACTTTGATACCAACAACAAAAAATTAGAATCTAGTTTTCTTGTCTCCCAGTCCAGGACTTTTCCCATTGCATCATGATATATATTTGACCATTAGGGAATAAAAAAGCTGTAAAATATTAGTCCCAAACAAGCATTTATTTATTTATCTATTTATTTCTTCATTTATTTACTTATTCATTTATCAATCTACCATCTATCTATTCTTTCATCTATTTATTTATTTATTTATTTGTCTATCTATCTATTTACTTAGTAAGTAGCAAACCACATACTTAGAACTATGCATTATATCTCATATTTCATAATGCATTTTAGTTTTAAATCTCAAACAAAATAATTTAGGGATATAACAACTTATAATCTAGTTGGTTTTAGATGGTTAATGGAAGGGAAAACAGAAGCAGATTCTTCCTTGGCTTTCCCACACCATGGTAGCTCCACTGTAGCCACTATGCCCTTCTGTCTCTCAGCTTGCTGATCCCCTTCCCCCTCCTCACTTTGGAACATTGGATTATTCCCTAGGGATGGTGGGCTCTGATAGGTAAACATTCCACTTACTCTGCCCAGAGACAGGCCTCAGCACCACATCTATATCTGTACAGTCCACTTCCCTCCACCTCCCTTTCCCAGCTTCCCATTATGTTTGTCTTCACTCATTAAAATATGATCTCCTCACTGATGAGGACTGCCTTTCTTGCTTATATTTTTATCCTCAGTTCTCTGCATAATGATTGGCATGAAGTAAACACTGAATAGATGCTTTGTCTACCTCTCTGTCTTTATGACTATCTATCATTTATCATTTATCAAATCTTAGTTTATTTAAAAGAATGTCAGGTTATAACTAGTTATCCCCAAGCTATTGAGGTGTTGAATTCTAGACTAACTTTATCCTTTTTTTTCTACACTTTAAAACTTGAGGATTGTGTATTTTTTAAAAATAAATTGGCTTTATCTCCAGCGCTGTTGTCATGATGCACTTCAGGAAAACATGAGAGTAATGTGGCTGGCAGAGCACAAATTCCCGCTAGGCTTGCCACCTGATCTGGTACTCATTTATTCGTGGAGAGTGGCCATTGTAAAGAGAACCTTTAAAAGAGAAAATGGTCAGCAGATGTTTCCTGTTTATGTAGCTGCCCCTTACAAATATAATGCCTGAACCTATAAAGCACCGTATTTAGGATTTGTAAAGAAGTAGGGTGTGGGGAGGAGTCATAATATGCTATATATTTTTTTATTTTCTTCAAGTAGAAAGACATTTCCTTCATCTTGATTTGGGTGAGGACTTTCAGAAGTTCTCCAGCAAAACAAAAGCGAATTATACATGGGGCAGCTAGGTGGCGCAGTGGATAGAGCACCAGCCCTGGATTCAGGAGGACCTGAGTTCAAATGTGACCTCAGACACTTAAACACTTACTAGCTGTGTGACCCTGGGCAAATCACTTAACCCCAATTGCCCCGCAAAAGAAAAAAAAAAAAGCAAATGATACAAAGCAAAAATCTCTACTAAGCTATTTTCACCCATATTAAATAAACATACAAAGAGGAGTCCAACATTCTTTAATATTTTTGCCTCTCTTAACTCTATTTATTGGCATGTCAAATAAACTTTTGGAGCCTCCATTTTCTAATCTGTAAAGTGAGTAGAATACTTGCCTTACCTGCCTCTTAGAGTTGTCATAAGATTTGCTATTTATAAATATTAAAATGCTATATAGATATATAGGTAAGATTTATAAGATAGGAACATATAAAAATGCATAGTTAGGTGTATATGCATAGACACATATATATGTGTGTGTGTATATATGTATATATATGTATATAACTATATAACTATATATATGCACATATATTTGTAGTTTAAGGACTAGACCTTTTGTTTCATAGATTTGGATTATATTGGTATGGTCATAGCAGGTGACAACTTCCTGCACTAATGCAAGGTGATACTTTCTCTGCAACTTATAGTCCTAGAGATTCAAGTGCAATAGAGGTGATAAACATTTACTAATTGCTTACTATATGCCAGGATAAACTCTAGGCATACAAAAAATCTAGCAAAACTATAGTCCCTGCCCTCAAGGAACTTATATTCTAATGGTGCTAGAAACATGCCAATAGCTGGGAAATACAAAATATATGCAGTGTAGATTGAAGACACTCTGACACAAAAGAGACACCAAGAAAGGCCTCTGGATTAGATAGGATTTGAGCTGTTTTTTGAAGGAAATCAGAGAAACTCAGAGGTGGAGGTGACATTCTGGACCATTCCAAACTTGGAAGAGAGAACTGCCTAGAGCATTGAGAGGTTAAGTGACTAATACTGGGTCAGATAGCCACTATATGTCTTAGGCAGGACTCCTGTCTTCAAGCATAACTCTCCAGCAAATATGTGACACCATATATTATTAGAACTCTACTAAAAACAGCAGTATTGCCAGTTTTCCTAGTTTAGTTCACTGTGATATTAGAGCAGAAATATTTAAAATTATAATAACTGTTCCAAACAGAAATAAAATAGAACACTATGCATAGGATATAGTGTCCCAAAAATCTTAGTACAGTTTTAAGCTGTAACAGCACTAAGACAATTTTGATACCTTATGTAGCATGGCATACATCTGAAATATAATATGTCAAGGTAAAGTATGAGAAACAATATTTGATTCTGCATGTGCTAAGATTCACACATTTCTAAACCGTCAGTATATAGTAATGTAACTATTGATATGCTATGATCTTTGTCTAACAAGCAATGTGTCAACAGATTACTGGAGAAATGTAGCCATATCAGTATGGACATCCTCAATATAAGTTAAACCAGATGACATGAAGAAGTAAAACTAAATGAAAACATGGTTCATAGGATCCCCTTGGAAAAACAAATAAAAGATATGGAAAAGCTGATATGATTATGTACTAAATAACAATCAGAAACATCTTTGCATCAGACATTTGAAAATCTTATTTGGCAATACCGATAGTGAATATATGCACAAATGCCACCATGAATGCACCAATGTCTGCTGCAGAAGATGAGGAGGTAGAGAAATTTGACAAAGAAATGGATAAAACATCAGCAAGGAAATCAACACATCCTTTAGCACTCAGTGACTTCAATGTAGTAGCACTGAAGGAAGTCATCAGTGAGTCAATATATTACTGGAAATAATGTTTGAGAATAAGAAGCAAAGGAAGCCCAGGAAGGAAACAAGAATTTATTAAGTGTCTGCTGTATGCCAGTCAGTGTATTAAGAATAATACAAATATTATTTCAATTGATCTTCATAATATCCATGGGAGGTAGATACTATAATTACCCCCATTGTACAGTTGAGGAAACTGAGGCAGAGAGAAGTTAAGGGAATTGCTCAATGTTACACAGCTAGGAAATGTCTGACCCCAAATTTGAATTCAAGTCTCCCTGATTCCAGGCCTAGTGCTTTATCAACTAATCCACCATTCCACCCTAGTTTATAGACTAAACAGATGCCTCTTTCCAGTAAAAAATGAATATTTTCTTCAACAGAGAGTCAACTGGCACAAGACTTAGTAAACACCAAACAAGTCCACACATATACACATGCAAATATATGAAAATATAAATATATAATTAACATAAATATTTACCACACCTTTATATATATATATATACATTAAATTACATAACTAATACAAATATAATAGAGTTAAATAAATATAATAAAAGTAAATCTATCTTTGCTTCCTGATGTGTAAATCATTTCCAAATCACCTATCAATAAGAACATCAACTTTTAAAGCAAAGGTCAAAATCAAAATATATATATATATATATATATATATATATATATATATATATATATATATATATAGACTAAAAGAAAGTTGAGAAGAAACCATGGCATACAGTTATAAGATCTCCAAGTTGATCTATTCAAAGAATCTATTGACCATGTGAAATGAGAATGAAACAAGGAAAAGAGAGTCAATGACTCCATATGTCTTCTAGCCATTTCCATCAGAAGTTGAACCAATGAAAAGGAATCACTATGGAAAGGAAACCAAAAGAAGCCAGAAAACTTCAGGCATCAAGCAACTGATGTCCTAATCAACCAAAGAGACATGGGTAGTGTCTGTTTAAAATATAAACTCATTTTTCAAAAATCTCATGGAAGTAGACGATAAGGGTTACGAACCGTTCCACCTTATTGAATTGTGAAAAGTGGTAGGGGCAAAAAATGACTTCTCAGAAATCTTGGCTTGAATAAAATTAAGCTGGATAACCCAAAATACATTTAAAGATTAAAAAAAACATTTAAAGATAAAATTTGGCCTTTGTGGATTACTAATACATAAGTATTTAATAAGATCAAATCACAGGTAATAAAAGCAAAATGAGTACATTTACATAGATATGAGACTTAGCTCCTTCTAAAGCAGAAACCCTTCATGATCTTATGTTTGTCTTTTTATCCCTCATTCTTACTCACTTTACCCTCAGTGGGAGTTCAGACAATCTCTAAAGTCCCCCCCCCCCATTTAGTTCACATGAGGAGGTTCATTAAGAGGGAAAAAAAGTCACTGCTTCAATTCATGAAGTCTGCAACATCTAAATTTAAACTTCCCATTCATTGCTCTGATGATGGCTGGACATCACCTGTTCACACTATATTTTAAGGACCTATGAGTCTCAGTTTGTCCCTGCAATCACCAGGTGTAAGCAAAATGCTTCTGTCTGTGCCATGTTGGAAAGGATTCTGCTATTCTGTGACTCATTCTTCTGTCACCATATGAAGTATACCAGTAATTTTACTATTTCTGGAGGCCATAAATATCCTCATTCAACTGGAATTAATCACTCACCTCCTTAGCTGTTCCTGTAGCTATGAGAGCAATGAAAGAAACCTTCCCTCTGGTGCAATGATGAGCAATGCTTGCATTCTTCTTTCCCATCAAGTATCTTTTTTTTTCTTACACAAACCCAAGATATCTGAGCAAAAATCCTCCTACTTCTATGCCTCACTATTTCCCTAAAATATCCCTTATTTGCGTAGTGCTTTACAAACTGTACATTCTCATACATTATTTCATTTGACCTTAAAAACAACTATAGAAGTAATTTAGGGCAGGTAATATCTCAATTGTGCACATGAGGAAACGGAAGCACAAACAGACGAAATCAGTTGGCCAATAAATATTTACAAAATAACCACTATGTGCCAGGCACTGTGCTAAGCACTAGGGATGCAAAGAAAGGTAAAAGAAAAAAAAAACAATTCCTTCTCTGAAGAAGCTCTAAGTTTAATGAGGGAGACTATACAAATGACTATATACAGACAATATCTTTACAGAATAAAATGGAGATAATCAACAAGAGCATCGGCAAGGGAATTAAGGGGATTGGGAAAGACTTCCTGTAGAAAGTAAAATTTTAGCTTGCATAGTGGAAAGTCAGAGAAAATGCCAAGTCAGGAAAGGAAGGTTTTTGTTCTTACCTAGGTTCACAGGGCTAGCAAATATTGAAAATGGAATTTTATACCAGGTCTTCTGAGATCTATTCCAGTGCTTTTTCCCACTGCAAAAGTTTGTATCTGTTATTACATATTTCATTGTAAGCAGTTATACTTCTCAAAAATATTGGGAGTGGGGTAGATTAATAACAATTAAAATAGCTATTTAACATTTACTCTATGCCAGATACTGTGCTAAATACTTTACAATTAGTATCTCATTTGATCCCCTATAGATGTATGGTATTATTATCTGCATTTTACAGTTAAGGAAACTGAAATAGACAGAGGTAAAGTGACTTGTCCAGGTTCACAACTAGTAAGTATCTGAGTCTGGATTTGAACCCAGGTCTTTGAACTCTACTGTGCCAGTTAACTTGAGAAGGACATAGTAGATCACTAAGATATAAGATAATATAGTCAATAGTATTTCACTGATAGCCAAAGCTATCCACAGATGAATCTCCAGAGGTGAAAATGGGTTCCCTTTCACTTGACACATTCAAGAAAAGGCCAAAGGGGGGGGCAGCTAGGTGGCACAATGGATAGAGCACCGGCCCTGGATTCAGGAGGACCTGAGTTCAAATACGGCCTCAGACACTTGACACTTACTAGCTGTGTGACCCTGGGCAAGTCACTTAACCCTCATTGCCCTGCAAAAAGAAAAGAAAAAAGAAACAAAAAGGCCAAAGACGTCCCCACATTAAAGAATAACAGAATTTAGATTTGAAAAAGAACTCAGTCACAGATAAATTAGTACCCACTATTTTATAGTTGATAAGTGGTCATTAATCCTCTACCTAGCAAACTCAAATAAGGCAGTTTGCTTTTTTGCCCTGGTATCAAGCCTTAATTCACCTCTTTTCCACTTCCGCCTGTTGTTTCTGTTTCTGTTTCTGTTCTCTGGAATCAGAGAAAGCCTGATCACCATTCCTCCATGTGACTGACAGCCTTTCAAATACTTCCTGAGAGCTCTCATATCCCCTCTTCCTCTGAGACATCTCCAAGCTAAACATTCTCAGTTCTCCAACTGACCATCAAGTTGCTCCACCACCCTGGTCGCTCTCCTTTGAATGTTCTCCAATTTAACAATATCTTTCTTAATGTGTGGTTTCCAGAATGAAGGACAATTACAGATGTGGTCTGACTAGTACAAAATACAGCCAGAAATCAGCTCCTTATTTCTGGAAGCTGAATACAGCCTTGCTCCTCTTAATGCACAACTATGTGTTGGGTATATTATAGAGGGGCTAGGCTCAATTTATTAAGTATTCATTTCTTTAGCTAACTAGCTACCTAGTTAGCTATCCTACTTGATATACCATTTCTATCTGCCAGAGGCTATACTATTCATTAGAGACATAAAAACAAGCATGAAAGTATCCTTGCCTTCAAGAAGCTTACATTCTACTACTACATTAAGTACAATTTGGAACAGATGACCTTTCCAATGCTAAGCTTTTGTTGTTGTTTGTTTCTGGGTGATTCTATCAGAAGATCAAATTTAAGCACTTACCTTTGACCTAAATTGTACTATTTTTCCTGAGAAACCACATTATACAATCTAGAAACTCACTACATGGATATAGAATAAATAAAAATGGTAATATGAATAAGCAGCATATTTAATGATTTATGGTCTATTCTTTTTCCCCTTCATGCATCCTAGTCTTTGAGGCTAGGAACTATTCTTTCCTTCCTTCCTTCCTTCCTTCCTTCCTTCCTTCCTTCCTTCCTTCCTTCCTTCCTTCCTTCCTCCTTCCCTCCCCCCTCTTCCCTCCCTCCCTTCCTTCTCTTTCTTACTTCCTTCCTCCCTCTCTCCCTCCCTTCCTCCTCTTTCTTTCTTTCTTTCTTTCTTTCTTTCTTTCTTTCTTTCTTTCTTTCTTTTTCTTTCTTTCTTTCCTTCCTTCCTTCCTTCCTTCCTTCCTTCCTTCCTTCCTTCCTTCCTTCCTTCCTTCCTTCCTTCCTTTCTTTCTTCCTTTCATTCATTCATTCTTTCTTTCTTTCTATTCCTGCCACCCAGAACAATGCTTGGCACATTGTAGGGGCTCAATAAATACTCATTCAATTGAATTCACCAAGTCTTCCCCTATCCTCATTTCCTCAGAACAGGTAAGAAAATATTAAGCTAAATGAATAGTTATCAAGAGCATCTCATTACATTTTAACTAGTATTATTTGTTTAAATCTGAGAGATCAGAAAGCAGACTAGGAAATGCAGTGAGAAAGCAGAGCTCAGCAGAGCCTTTCATGAAAACAAGCGTGCTCTCAGGGCTAAGTGGACTAGATTTTTACAAGACCCAGCCAAATCAAACTATACTTTTGTTGTGAAGTGAGCATCTTCATTCCCAAAGCTTCAAAGGGAAATATTAGGTGCTTTTATAACTTCTTTGTTCTCTTCTAAGAAAATAATTATGGCACAATTTCTCCTAATTCCGATTTTAAGCCTTGATTAGAGATGTGCAATCTTACCTTCAAATAAAATATATAATTTTCTGCAGTGTACGCATTCATTCACTCATTCATCTTTCTAAATTACAGCAAATTGCTCCAATTTTGGTTTCTTGTAGTGTGCATTTAGGCCACTCAGAAGCTTGCCTGCTCTTCTACCTGTGTCTCTTGTACAGTCCCTAATAGCAAATGTCATTTTAATCAAGAGTTGGAGGGATTTTTTTTTTCATTTGACAGTGCTGTTAAGCTAAGAAAATGTATTGCTGTTGGAAAGGAGTGGGGAAGTGGGGTGTCTTAGGGAAGCTCTGTTTTAGCCAACATAGAGCTTTGAAATATTCAAAATATGGGAAGAAATTCCCTAGGGTCAGAAATGGCCTAGTCTGCTTTCCAAGCCTCTTTTTGAATGTCATAACCTTTTCTTCTCTCAAGAATTTCATTTTCTAACCTAAGTTTCTCCTGCTACAATTTAAGCTCATTTTGACTTGTATTGCCCTCTGAGAAAATGAAGCCTAGTATGGCACCATCTTCTTTACAAGACTGACCCTTTCTCATACAGGAGAAAATGATCAATTCCTTCATCTCTGTTGTCCACCCTCCTGAAATAATCCCAAAACTCATTAATAGACCTGAATTCCAATTGGTAAACCATTTTATTGATCTCTAGAGCATCTCCAATTTCTCCTTGAACCCCTAGAAAAAGAAAATCCTTGGGCACAAAAACCAAGGAAGAACCAAAGCAATACAAACTACCACTGGAGATTTCCCCTCCTGTAAAAAGATACTCCCATTCATTTTCATATTAAAATATTGATTTAACTAGAACACCCAGAAAACTAAATGTTTGGGTTAATTGAATTCATGGCTATTTAGTTAGGACTTAAAAGAAACCAGGGAAATCAGCAAGCAAATTTGAGTAGGGAGAGCATTCTAGGCATGGAGGATTGCAAACGAAAATGCCCAGAGACCAAAAATGGAGTATCCTGTGTGTGGAACAGCAAGGAGGCAAAATATCAGGATTCGACTAATTAAAATTTGAACCCAGATCTTTCTGACTTCAAAACTCCCATTCTTTCCACCATACCATGATGCTTTTTATTTAATGATCATCTGATATTTTTTCCCAATAGCTTAGGGTCATTCTAAAGTAACATAATATAACAAACATTAAACTGAGAGACAGGAGAACCAAGTTCTGTTCTCAGTTCCCATTATTAATGAGCTTAGTTTTGTGACCATGGGCAAATAAGTAACTTTTCAGTGCATTAGCTTCCTCATCAATTAGTAATAGCAATATCTTGTCCTGATTTCTTCCCAGGGCCCATATCCAGCCCCAGACATAAGCCACCCCACCCTACCTGCTTTACAAAAAATAAGGATAAACAAAAAATAAATGCTTTACAGATATCATCCCTTAATATTCAATTCACACTTGTGCCCTCCAAGTATATTCCTTTCAGCTGCCCTCATACTGAGAAAGATCTTATGAGTTAGGAGTATTATTTTGCATGTAGGAATGTAAACAGTTTAATCCTTTAATATCCCTTATGATTTCCTTTTCCTGTTTACCTTTTTCTGCTTCTCTAGGGTCTTGTTTTTGAAAGTCAAATTTTCTATTCAGTTCAGGTCTTTTCATCATGAATGCCTGAAAATCCTCTTTTTCATTGAAGTCCCATTTTTCCCTGAAAGAATATACTCAGTTTTGCTGGGTACATGGTTCTTGGTTGTAGTCCCAATTCCTTTGCCCTCTGGAATATCATATTCCATTCCCTCTGGTCCTTTAATGTAGATGCTGCTAGATCTTGTTTTATCCTTTCTATAGCTCCACAGTATTTGAATTCCTTTTTTCTAGCTGCTAGCAATATTTTCTCCTTGACCTGGGATCTCTGGAATTTGGCTTTAATATTCCTGGAGGTTTTCGTTGTGAGATCTCTTTCAGGAGGTGATCAGTGGATTCTTTCAATTTCTATTTTACCTTCTGCCTCTAGAATATCAGGGCAATTTTCCCTGACAATCATTTGGAAGATGGTGGGTAAGCTCTTATTTTGGTCATGGTTTGCAGGTTGTCCAATTATTTTCAAATTATTTCTCTTTAGTCAATTTTCCAGGTCAGCTGTTTTTCCAAAGAGATATTTCATATTGCCCTTTATTTTTTATTCAGTTGGATTTGCTTTACAGTGTCTTGGTTTCTCATAAAGTCATTAGCTTCCATTTGTTCAATCCTAATTCTTAGGCAATTATTTTCTCAAGAGAGCTTTTTTATCTCCTTTCCCATTTGTTTTTTCAAACTATTGACTTTTTCTCATGGCTTTCCTGCATTGCTCTCATTTCTCTTTCCATTCTCTAAATCTTCCTTCTATCTCTCCTACTTTCTCTTCAAAGGCCCTTTTGAGTGCTTCCATGGCCTGAGACCAATTCATATTTTTCTTGGAAGCTTTGGATGTTGGAGCTTTGACCCTGTTATTATCTTCTTCTTCTGAGGGTGTATTGTGGTCTTCCTTTCCCCCAAAGAAGTTTTTGATGGTCTGCTGCTTTCTCTGCCTGCTCATCCTGGCCACCTATTGCTTGGCTTTTAACTCCTTCTTAAAGTGTAGTGCTGCTTCCAGGAATACTGTTCTGAGCTACAGCATGGCCAGGGGGAGATTGGACTTCTTTTCACCTTGCCTGAGCTGCTTTACCTTTGACCCAGAAACAGAAGTTTGATTGAAATCTGATTCTCTATGGTTGGAATCTTTTCTTGCCTGTGCCCCTCCCCCACTGGGCCACTACCACTCAATTCAGCCCACTGGTTCAGAACCAGGGTGCTTTGCCCCAACTCCAGCAGAGACTGCAGCCACTTCACCCTGGCCCACTGCTGAACCCCCTTACCAGTCTGCAAGCCGAGCCTCAGAAGAAGCTGCTGGTACTGAAGACTCTGAGGTGCACTGGAAGCACTGTCTGTTCCTGGCTGGGTCTATACTGTGCACTGAGCTGCTCAGCCCAATCAGCAGGTGATTGCAATTGCCCTCTTTTGCTGAAAAATAGTCTCACTCTGTTCTTATGTACATTAGGCTGCTCTTGTTTTTTTTTATAGCATTATTTGGGAGTGAGTGGAGGGGTTTATCTGGAGCTTGTGGAAGTCACAGCCTCTCCTCTGCCACCTTGGCTCTGCTCCTCCAAGCAGTCTCTTTATGAGAGTGAAAGAGGAGAGTGTAAAAGCTGGTTTGAAGCTTAACATCAAAAAGACTAAGATCTTGACAATTGGCACCATCACTTCCTACCAAACAGAGGGAGAAATGTAAGCAGCATCAATTTTTATATTCTTGGGCTCAAAGATCACTGCAGATAGTGACTGCAGCCATGAAATTAATGGATGATTTTTCCTTGAATTGAAAGCTATGGCAAATCTGGACAGCATATTAAAAAGCAGAGACATTGCCTTGCCAACAAAGGTCCACATATTCAAAGCTATGACTTTTCCAATAGCCATGCATGGTTGCAAGAGTTAGAGTATAAGGAAAGTTGAGCACTGCAGAATCAATGCTTTCAAATTGTTGTGCTAGAGAACATGTTTTGAGATCCCTCAAATAGCAAAGGGATCAAAGCAGTCAATATTTCAAGTAATTAATTCAATCTATTCATTGGAAGGTCAAATACTGAAACTGAAGCTTAAATACTTTGACCACAGGATGAGAAGTTGCAACTCATCAGAAAAGACCCTGATTTCAGGAGAGATTGAAGGCAAAGGGAAAAAGTGATGGCAGAGGATGAGATGGACAGATAATGTAATGGAAAAAAAATAAACATGAACTTGGACAGACTTTAAGAGATACCAGAGAATAGGAGAGTCACCCTGGAATGCTGTAATCCATATGGTCACAAGGAGTTAGATGTGACTGAACGATAACAGCAAATATTGATAATAATAATAATAACTCACATTTTATTACTATTTAAAGTTTAAAAAGCACTTTTATCATAACAATCCTGATGGAGATGATGTAATTATTATTATGTCCACTTTACAAAGTAAGAAACTGAGTCCTAGAAAAGCTAAATAACTTGGCCATTGTCACACACAAGTTGTGACAGCTGAAATTTAAGTCCAGAACTCATTATTCCAAGGCCTGTGTTATTTTCAATACACATATTTATAGTCTATGTGAATATACTTTAAAAGTATAATCAACCATACAAATAAACAGAAAGGATTATTACTCTCAGATCTGGATCATCCAATCTAATGGCTATAGGAGGTATTAGAGTCTGAGTTAAATTTACCTTGATCTTGGACGAAGAAAGTTCTCTATATTAATCTGATGATTTATCTTTCCTTCCATGAAAGTAGAGTGCAGAAAAATATCTGGTTAATTAGAGATTCTTATTAATTCCCACTCCAATTAATTAATCAATTCAACAAATAGCTATTAAGTGAAGGCTTCTAAGGGTAGTGAAGTATGCTGTACAAAGTACTAGGTCAGATAGGAAGAGAAAGAACATCCTCTGGGTCCTCAATCAAAAGAAGATGTATTTATGAAGCACCTATAATAGGTCACATACTTTGTTAGGTACTAGAAATAAAGAGTAGATAGGTAGACTGACAGACAGACAGATAATGGATTAATTATTTAATTGAATAAATAGGGGCAGCTAGGTGGCACAGTGGATAGAGCACTGGCCCTGGATTCAGGAGGACCTGAGTTCAAATCTGGCCTCAGACACTTAACACTTACTAGCTGTGTGACCCTGGGCAAGTCACTTAACCCCAATTGCCTCACCAAAAAAAAAAAAGAGAATAAATAAGTAAAATTGACCTACTCTCAAAGAGCTATCATTCCATCAAAAACTTTAGTTAGCATTATAAGAAATGTAAAGAAACCATTCAGTCAGCAAACAAAAATAACTTGAGGTCAGATGAAAGAGTAATAACTTTCAACTGGAGAAAAATCAAGGATGAATTCATAGAAAAAGTGGTACCTGACTTGAGCCCTAAAGGTTGAGTAGATTTTCAAGGAGCATATGGTGGGTGTGGCATTCTCTGGCAGAGTAAGCAATTTACTCAAAGGAACTGGGAAAGAGAAGTATAGGATGTGTTAAGAAGGTGGGAAGTAGTCCACTTTATCTGCTTTGTGGAGTCCTTGTTGTTTGTACTTTGTTCTTGAAGAGGACCATGACATCAGGGTGATGTCATGAATTGCATTGAATTGGATTTAAGGAAGGAAAGACTGTGCAAAGTCACTAGTCTCACTCCTCCAGAGCCTTCTGAGTCCAGTGGCAAGGTATAAATCAGGATGACTGGAGATGGCCACAGATGTTTGTGTCAACTGGGGTTGTGACTTGTCCAGGGTTACACAGCTAGTAAATGTATGAGGTGAGATTTGAACTAAGGTCCTCTCAACTTCAAGCCCAGTGTTCTATCCACCGTGCCTCCTAGTTGCCCCATGAGGATAAACATGTTTATCAAATTACAGTTAATTCAGTAGAATGGCCTAACTTGAGAGGGTATATTGTCTCATTGGAGGACTCATAAATGATTTTTAGTTGTCAAATCTAAGAGCCTTGTCTCATTCCTCATCCTTCTGCACCATTCTGTATCACTTGACTTGGTTGACTATCCATTCACCATCTTTCCTGTGTTGGTTGTTTTTTTTGTTTGTTTTTTTGTGCTTAGACACACAGTTCTTTTTTGGCTCTTCCCTGTCAAACAGCTCCTTCTGTCTCCTTTGCTGAATGATTCAAACTATGAGTGTCCTTTAAGTGTTTGTTCTAGATCATTTCCCATTTTTTATATATACATGGGTTCAATTATCATCTTCATTGATATATCTCTCAGATGTATATATGTAGCCCTAGGCTTTCTTCTCAAATATAGTATTGCTTCACCAAAGGGCCCTTGGACATTTCAGAGTGAAACTTTACTTGTCCAATGCAGAATGTATTATCTTTCCCCAAAATTCATTCTTATTGTGCATTTCTTTATTTCTGTTGAGGACACAGACATCTTCAGAACAATTCTCCAAACCTTGTTGCTCTCCCTCATATCCAATCAATTATCAATCTTATCAGTTCTAAGACAACAGCATCTATCACTTTTTGTACATGAGCTACCACTCTAGTTCAATGATCCTATGATTATGTGAACCATTAAGCTGGGAGATGTATGTTTGCCATGGTGCACTATTGCAATGGAGGAGATTCAGCTTATAGAACAGGTCAAAAATGAGTTCCTAGGGATGGTGAAGCTGCCTAGGGGTTCCCCTTTCCAGACGACATTGTCCTGATTTTATCAAGCACTAAAATATTGCAGAGCCTCCTGAAATGCCTCTATAATTATTTAAAGGAATTTGGTCTGGCCAACCATAGAGGACAGAACAAATAGATTAAAAATGCTTATTGCTCAGCGTTCAATATTGAATCAGAAGGGTACCCTATAGAGCTTGTTATGCATTATGTATATCTGGGAGTTGCTGAACTATTGTAACAGTGTTCTAATTCTCCCCATGGCTCAAGTATCTTTCCACTCCATTCTGTCCACCAAACAGCTGCTAAAGTGATTTTTCTGAAGCTTTGGTTTGATCATGTCCTCCCATACTCAGTGAGCTTTGGTATATTCTTCCCATCTCCATAAGCAAATATAAAACCCACTGCTTAGTATTCAAATCTATACATAACCTGTCTCCTTCCCCTCTTTCTAGCTTTCTTATACTTCAATCACTTCCATATACTCTACGTTCGAACTACATTGACCTGTGAGCTCTTCCTTAAAGACAATACTCCATCTTCTTTCTCCATGCCTTTACATTGGCTGTCCCCATGCCAACACTCTGTTCCCCCCCCCACTTCTGTCAGTTACCCTAGATTCCTTAATTTCTTGAATCAAGTTTTGCCATTTACAGGAGACCTTTCCAGGTCCACCTAGCTACTAGGGCCTCCCCCTGTCAGCTTACCTTCCATGTACTCTAAAGATATTTAGTAAATACCTAGTTATGGACATATTGTCTTTTCCACATGAATGTATATTCCTTGAAGACAGATTTTTTTTCGTTTCTTTGTCTCCTCTACACTTAACATATAGTAAGTTACTGGAAAGAAGTAAACACTTATAAATACTCATTGACAAACTGGCTGGTAGTATAGATAAACAGCAAGTTGGACTCAGAATTGAACAAAAGCAAAGTAGGCTGGATTACAAAGCTCCTTAACTGACCCCAAGCTTCATATGAAAACAAAGACCCAAATTTTCATACTAACATTCTATAATGCTGTTGTATAGCAGTAATACATGAAATAAAACTGCCTCTGAAGAACTAAAAAATGCGTATCACGTAGAAGGCAATGGAAAGGTATATATGACATAGATGAGCAGGCTGCAACGTGTTGCCAATGAGTAACTCTGAAACATAAGAAAAATAGATGTTATTCAAGAATTATATAATAAGAAGAGAAAATGGTCTGGTCACAGGGCAAGAAAGAGAAGTGATAAGTGGTTACTCAAAGTGCCCCAGTAGGGTCCCCTCACAATTTCTGATGAATGATGGCCTTTAGATTGTTGAATGATGAACTAATGGGAGGACATAAAATGTTTTAAACCCTAATTCCAAGTATTGAAATGCAAGTAAAATAAACATTTTTGAACATAGCCAATAGAAAAATTTGTTTTGCTAGACAAGGCATATGTGTTATGATGGTATATTTTGTCTTAATTGTTCAATTGTGGAAAGGGGTATTAGTAGAAAGAATAAATTCTTATAAAAAATAAATATATTTGAAAAAATTAAAATAAGGTTTTCTCTATTAACAAAAGGGGTCAGCTCTGCTTATGTCTATAGGTTCCTCCAAGAATGTCTTTCAGCTTATAATCTGGAGCCAGGGACATTGGTACTGTTGGTATCAATTGCTACACTGAGCTGATCACTCAATTAAGTGAATTTTTTTCTTTTTTTTTTCTTTTTTTTGCAGGGCTATGAGGGTTAAGTGACTTGCCCAAGGTCACACAGCTAGTAAGTAAGTGTCAAGTGTCTGAGGGCAGATTTGAACTCAGGTCCTCCTGAATCCAGGGCCGGTGCTTTATCCACTGTGCCACCTAGCTGCCCTAAGTGAAAAAATTTTGCCAACTCCAGTTTAAAGCAATGGTAGAAGGGACCAATCTTCACAGACCTCAATGTACAATAACAAACATTCACATAATATCTACAAAGGCAAATACCAAAAAATGGTCTTTTCCCTCAAGGAATCTACATTCTACTGTGGGAGGGAAAGCACAATATGTGCACAAGTAAACATGAGATAAGTCACATTGAAAATGGAGAGAATACTTACTACAAGAGGGATCAGGGCAGGATTCACAGAGGAGGTAACATCTGAGCTGAGCCTCTGCTGGTCTGCAGAAGAAGGACTGGTACCTCTCTCCTTTAGGTGCATTTAAATTTCTACTGAGAGTCTTGAAGAACTTGAGGAATGAAAAATGAATATGGTCTTTTTTTTTGCTTCCCAGGTCTTGACATTCATGACAGTTCTGAGCACCCACCCTAGGAACATTTATAAGAGGCTGACAGTTGGCTAAATATTCATGAAGCTTCATGCTCTTTTTTCACAAATTGCTCCTTCTCTGGCTTCTGAATAAGTTGTTTTCCCCATAGCTCTTGTTCCCTTGTCAGAACAGGAGCTGGAAAGGCTTCTTCATTAAGGCATCACATCCCAGTTTGGTAGGACGACTTTACATGACTTTCCTGGGAAGTCAGTGCCATGAGTTTTTCCCAAGGACACTAAACAGCAGGTTGGTGAGAGGCTAAAGGGTTGGTACAGGTTTTCCTAATGGGCATTAATCTCTTCTAACAGCATCAGCATAGTGGGGAGAAGGGCCATGGAAGAAGCAAGATTCTGAATATTTCTCTGTACCTGGGGAATCAATTGTACTCTGCTGATGGAACACATGCATTCAGTTTCTTTGAAGGGTAATAAAACAATTAATCCTGCAAGCATTTGTTAAGTACCTACAATGTGCTAAGCACTTTTTAGGCACTGAAGGTACAATTAAAAAAAAAAAGTAAACAAGTCTTGCCTTCAAGGAGCTTACATTCTTTGGGGGAAGAGAACATGTACACACACACACACACACACACACACACACACACATATATATATACAAATAGATATATTAGAAAAATATAACGTGATTTGGGGTAGGGCAGGGAGAGAGAGATTAGCAGCTCAGGGGATCAGGGAAGGCCTCAGTTAGGAAATGATGCTTGAGCTGAGCTTTGAATGCAGGTAGTGATTATAAGAGACACAAGTGAGAGGAGATGCCTATTAAACATAGGAGACAACCGTTGCAAAGGAATGGAGATGAAAAATGCAGCTGAAAGGAGACTAGATTTAGCATCAGAAGACTGGTTTATTCTATGTTCAAATTATGTTTTTATTATTTATTAGCTATGCAATCTTGGACAGCCTATAAACTTTCTGGGCCTAAATTTCTTCACCTAAAAAAAAGACTTGAAGAGCCATAAAAAATAAAGGTATTATTCAGTTCAACAAATGTTTATTAAACACCTATAATTTGAAAAGGTACTATGTTCAGATCTGGGTATATACAGATGAAAAATTACAGATATCCTGTCCTCAAGGAATTTACAATTTATTAGGGGAGATTTCAGTGGATAAATGCTGGACGTGCAACCAAGTTTGGGCTCCAGACATTTTCAGGTACCTGTGTGACCCTGAGCAAGTTGCTTAACCTCTCTGAAACTGTTTCCTCATTTTACAAATGAGGATAATATTATAGTAATGATCTCACAGAGATTTTGTGAGGATTAAATGAGATGTTGAATGTAGAGTTCATCTCAGCTTTTCTTCTCTTCTTTCTTCTTCATCATCAGCATCAGCATCATTATCTCTTCTTGCATCATCTCTTCTTCATCTTCTTCTTCCTCATAAGTCTCATATTATGAGCATGAATCTGGCATGAGGGTCAAAGGACATATATATGTATATGTGTGTGTATATATATATATATATGTATATGTGTGTGTATATATATATATGTATATATACATATATATATATATATATATATATATATATATATATATATATATATATATATATATATATAGTCAGTGGCATCCAGGGAATAGAGGGAATAGAGAATTAATTAAATTGTCTACTTAATTATGTAACGATTGGAATGACGCCACCTGCTGGAGACTTACTGTAGAAGAGTTCCACCCATGAAGTGAAAGTCTTTGAGGGCAAGACCAGGAGTCTTTTCTTTGGTGGGAGGAAGTGACGCGGGCTAGTGGGAGGAGGAAGGAAGAGACTGGCGCTCACTCTTGGTCTCACTCTCTTCCCTTTGGACTCTGGTGGAGAGCAGAACTAGAAATGTGCTCTCCCTTTAATAGATAGGAATCTAGGCCTTTTTCTCTCTCTTTACCAAATTCTTATTCTCCTTAATAAATGCTTAAAAGTCTAACTCTTGCTAAAGCTTATAATTTATTGGCGACCACTCATTAGATATTTTAGACAGTTTAGCTAGAATTTTAGCCCTTAAAAGATGGCTGACCACGAAGAGGAAAGCTAAACCTCAGTCTTCTGATCTTCTGGTTGGGTAAGAAATTTCCCCTACCCTCTCCCTTTAACTAAGTACTGGCGTAGTGGCTGTGTTTTCCCTTTAAATTTTTTCAAATGGACCTTTTAAACTCCCTAATTACCCTATTTTTGATTTTAGTCTGTTTAACCAGACAAATGGGAGATAAGATCATGTTAATGCTTTGTTTTTGTGGATTTTCTATTTTTCTTTTTATTTTTGTTAAAAGAGCCAGCAACTTACTCACACAAGGAAATCTCTCTCCCTCTCCCAACCATGCTTTTTCAGAGAAACCTGAAGAGATTCCTGCAGCTTTTCCCAGTTGTTGCTTTAATTTTGCATGCCTGGAGGCAATGACCCACCCTCTAGAAGCTTTTAATCTCCTAGCACCTGGAGGCAAAGTGGGGGAAGAGGAATCCAGGCCTGAGTTCAAAATCAAGTCTGATTCAAATTGCTCTGGTCCCTTCCCTCCTCTCCAGACCCCACCCTCTACTCCTCCTATGGCCAAGCCCATTGCTTCCCCTGCCTGGGAAGTCCAGAGATCTGATGTGCATGCTCAACTTTCTGTAACTACATTTGCAGCTTCAGGCTCAGCCCTTCCCCAGCCTGGCTGTGCTTCTGAGACAACCTTAAAAAACCCTTTAAATTCCAGATATGCTCGTTTTGTTCATAATTTTGCTAACCTGCTTTTGTCTTTAATTAGTAATCTTATAAAGCATTTGTATGGTGAAAAGACTGACAGACAATATAGAGGGGTTAAAGAAGAAAAACTTAAGCTGAATAAGAATGATAATCATCAACATAGTTCAAGACTCCGCTTCTTTTGCCATGGAAGGGTATATATTTTAGAGAAATGTAGAAGTAAGCAGCAAGGTATTGATATGAGTGTTGGGGATTTTAGATATCGGAATCAAAAGTGTAACGATTGGAATGATGCCACCTGCTGGAGACTTACTGTAGAGGAGTTCCACCCATGAAGTGAAGGTCTTTGAGGGCAAGACCAGGAGTCTTTTCTTTGGTGGGAGGAAGTGACGCGGGCTAGTGGGAGGAGGAAGGAAGAGACTGGCGCTCACTCTCGGTCTCACTCTCTTCCCTTTGGACTCTGGTGGAGAGCAGAACTAGAAATGTGCTCTCCCTTTAGTAGATAGGAATCTAGGCCTTTTTCTCTCTCTTTACCAAATTCTTATTCTCCTTAATAAATGCTTAAAAGTCTAACTCTTGCTAAAGCTTATAATTTATTGGCGACCACTCATTAGATATTTTAGACAGTTTAGCTAGAATTTTAGCCTTTAACAATTATGCTACAGTAGAACAGTGATTCCATTAATGGAGATGTTGCCTCCAACCATACAATTCATGAGAAAATTATACTTTTCCATATTCTCTTGTCTGATCACTTCTCCCTACACTGTTTTATTGATGATGTTCTCAATTTACCAAAAGTTATCCTCTAGATTTTTAGCATTATCTGCTATACTAAGACAGTATTACATAGATAATAGAATGCTGATCTTTATTTCAGAAAGGCCTAGATTCAAATCCTTCATGTTGCTTCATAACTATGTGAGAATAAGTAAATCATATGACTTTGCTGAATCTCATTTTACTCAATAGTAAAATGAAGAAGTTATGATAGATGATCTCTCAGGTCCCTTCTAGTCCTAGTATCTGTCACAGATGCGTTTGGGGGGAATTCTCAACCAGAAGCCAGAGCCTATCCCTGAAATAAATAAATAAATAAATAGAAGTCTTTAGCTACATGAAATTGAAAAGCTTATGCATGAACAAAATCAATGCAAATAGAATAAGAAATGAAACTTTGAGTGTAGGAATGAAGATGAGGGCACACCTTGGTTTCAAATATTTCTGATGAGAGTGTAAAATGTATTGGTAACTAACATGAATATATAACATCAAACACTATTCCCCAATCAAAGGATATAATTTTCAGACCATAAGAAAGATTGATTGAGATCTGTAATAAAACGTGAAATGCAGATTAAAACAAGTCTGCACATTTACTTCATACTCAGCAAATTGGCAAATACAGCAAAAGATGGAAATGATCAGTATTGAAGGAATTGATTTCTCTAAGTCATATGCCTAGGAAAAGGATCTATGGATCCAGAATATGGATATTGTAGTCATGTTCTTTGCTTGCTTTCAAGAATGGCCAGAACAATTCACAATGCCACCAGACAAATCAAAGATTGAAAGAAATGTCCTGTAGATACCAAAATATTCCTAGCAGCACATTTTATATCAGCAAGAAATTGACCACAAGGAGTTACTCAGTTGCTTTTCAGTCATGTTTGACTTTTGTTGACTGCATATGAGGTTTTCTTGGCAAAGATACTGGAGTGGTTTGCCATTGCCTTCTTCAGCTCATTTTATAGATGAGGAAACTGAGGCAAACAGGGTTAAGTGACTTGCCCAGGGTCACATAGCTAATAAGTGTCTGAGGCAAGATTAGAATTCAGGAAGATGAGTCTTCCTGACTCTAAGCTCCACACTCTATCAACTGGATCACATAGTTGCCCAGCAAGGTATCCATTGATTAGAAATGGCTAAAAAATTGTGGTACATATATGCAATGGGAAATTACTTTACCATAGAAATGATGAATATGAAAAAAAGGGAAGATACATTGACTGATGCAAATGAAGTAAGATGAGCCAGAGAAAACAATACACATAATGATTGCAACAATGCAAATGGAAATAAAAACAACAAAATGGAAACAGGACATAATTATAATGATTAAGCTTAGCTTCAGAAAAGAGATATGGGAATGTACTTACCTCCTTCATTTTCAGGAATGAAGAATTATAAATATGGAATTCTGCATATATTGCCAGACTTAGCTAATGCATAGGTTAATTTTACTGAAATGCTTTTTTTGTTCTTTCTTTTTTCTTCATTGTGAAATGGGAGAGCTTTCTGAGTAGATGAGTAGAGAAATTTTTTTTGAGAAATGGAGGTAACATAAAAACAAAAGATATAAATCAACATTTTAAAAATACAAAATAAAATAAATCTTTAAATAATAAAATAAATAAACACAATTATTATATTTCGGGGGTACTACCAGCTGGGGGGCATAAGGAAAGGTCTCATGTAGCATATGGTGGTTTAATTGTGCTTTTAAGTCAATTAGGAAATCCAAGAGGCCTGCTTTGGATCAATCCTTATTCACTTTGCTGTTCTTCCATCGTCTAACCCTAGCCAAAATACAAGTGTAAGATGGAGCTTTCATTCTATCCCTATACCTAAGTAGCTGTGTGACCTTAATTAAGCCACTTAATTTCACTTGACCTCAGTTTCCTTGTGCAGTACATTGTACACATTGAGTTCAAAATAAATTTTTGTTTAATTGAATTAACATAATAGTATTGGGCTGCCAGTCTGTCACACTGGTATAGTGGAAAGACCACCAGTATAGGAGTCGGGAAAATATTGAGCATTCCAGGTATATGAGACAACTTGTGCAAGGATGAAGATGGGAGAATGAAGCTGAAAGAGTAGTAACTATAGTTAGAAGATTTACATTTGACAAGGTTCAAATCACAGTTCTATTTTTTATGAATTGTGTGATTTGGGGCAAGTTATTTTCACTGTCTAAACCTCAGTGTTTTTTTTCTGCAAAATATGGATAATAAAAAACTGTAAATTGTAAAGCTCTATAAAAATGAGAGTTATTCACTTCCCTCTTTCTCCTTGCATCTAGTAAAGATATTTAAACTCAATAATTTATCCTTTGCTTTCCAACTCTAAAAAAATCTAGGATTATGTCATTATATGTGCCCTCTAACCTGTTCTGTGCTGGGACAAACCTTCCTAATCTCTGCTAATGTGAAAATGGGTGTGAAAGGATCAATATGTTAACCCTCCCATGTAATATTTTCTCTTAACAGAGAGGCCTCTCAGCTACAAAGCCTTACTCCTGGGGTGTGACCAATGGTGAGAATTCCTGGAATGGTAATATGCCAGTGGGAGTCATGTTCTATTCAATTCAAAAAACATTTTTTAAACATCAGTGGGCAGGTGCTCTTCTCAAATCACAATACCAGACTCCTACTCCTCTTCTGTTTAAGACCAGCTCTGTCTCCTGCGTTTGAGAAGATGGGAAGAGGCCAGTTGGGATATAATTAACCTACTTGCCATTCTCTGAACACATCTCCTCCCCCACATATTGTCTCATACTGTTACTTCCATTTAGAATTTTTCATTCTACTCTCCCCCTCCCTTCATCTAACAACATCCCACTGAACTTCCAAGAAACAGATCACATGCCATATCCCCACCCCCATATACCCAGAAATGCCCCAGATTATCATGACCATAAGTTACTTGTGAAAATTTATAGCTTTTTTTTCACATAAAATCCATGACATTAATCTTATAGGTTTGGGCTATGATTTTTGATTTCCATTTCAATCTACATGCTTTCCCCATCCCCAACAGCTGTGCAGATTGTTAGGGTTTTTTAGGTAGGAAAGCAAGAGAGCCACAAGACTTAACTGTGTATGCAGGGCAGGTGCTGAATTCAATGCAGCTTTTTTCTAAGGCTGGCTAATGAATTCATTTCATCCTTTTCCATAATGAGCTAGCAAAGACCAAAAGTGGTTATGAGTCCCTGCCAGTAACCGGAGAGGTGAGATCCAAGAAAAGAGAAATTTTCCTGAATTCAGTTTGCACTGGATCTCAAGTTTCATGCCCTCGTACCATAAGGTCCAACTGCAAAATTCCTAAAGTTTCTGATTCTGCATCAGAAAACTGATCATATTTAAAGTGTAAGTTCAGCAATCTGAGGGAAACTGTATTATTATAGAATGCTTTGCATACTCAAAGCAGGACTCAAACTACACATTTCCTTGATCTTCTGGGTTCCGATTAATCCTATGCATGAGAATGGAAGCAGCTAGACTTAGTGCTATTTTAAGACTGGTGGGCTAGAACTTTCTTGATAAATATTTCTTGTTTTATTATGTATCTTGTTCTTGTTATTAAGTACTTTCTATTAAGTATTTGTTAACAAGTAATTGTAATGAAGTATTTGCTTAGAGAGGATGTGCAGTGTAGTGGATCTCTAGAGAACCAGAATGACCTGGGGGTGCATCCAGACTCTGGCTTCGTGACTCAAGAAAAATCCCTTGACTTTTCCATACTCTAGGCAACTCTCCTTGATGATCATACACAAAGGTTCAATTTCTTCACCAGTAAAATTATAGATCAACCTTATCCCTATCCCTTCGTTACTTATTAATTCTATGAGAACACTAAAATCATTATGTAATACATGCAACTAACAAGTATGTGTGTCTATTTCTGGGAAGAACCAACACAATGATGTCAAGATTCCATAACTAGTACTTACTGAAGCACAAATCAAATAGAAATAGTGTGGTTCACCAGTGAATGGGGCTCAGAGCTAAGTTCTAATTGAATAGGTCCACAAATCCACATACCTCGTGATAATGAGTTGGTTCTAAGATGTAAAGAGAAATAAGTAACTAGGAGATAAAAGTTCACTGACCCTCTGAGGATCTTGGAGAGCATGGCACCTAATCAATACTTCCAACAAACTACTAGGATAAGCATGGGACTCCCAAGTAAGGAGTTTCAATGAATGCCACATAGATAAATGTGCAGCTGACAGCAGTGTGGTTGGACTTAGCAGCCATCCCTGGAAAGCAGCACAGCTGTTGTTAGTCCCAATATGATTCACTCTCCAATCCTGAGTTGCTTGCTGGCTGTGAAGGGCAAATAGCATAGACTCTTTTAGCCTTTGTTACTTCTGAAAAATGGTTGAGCTTGGACTACATTATCTCCAAAAGTTCTTTTAGCTCCAAATTATTTTCTTAAGTAGGCCTTAGAATAGGATTAATGTCACATCTTAAAAGGTGACATAGTATAGTGAATAGAGTGCAGGACTTGGAACAAGGAAGGCTTGGGTTCAGTTGTTTTTGTTACCTGCTCATGTAACCATGAGCAAGTTGCTTAATTTGTGTGTCTGAGTTTCCTCATTTATAAATTGATGTAAATAATACTTGAAGGTTTGTTTTTATCTCGTGAAGATAGTGAGAGTAAGAGTATCAAATAGGCCAATGTATGCAAAGCAGTTTGCAAACTTTAAATATATATATATATATAATGTGTATATATAATGTGTAACACACACACATATATACACCTATATATATATGTATAGATCAGCTCTTTTATTAGTTACATAAGACCAAATAGAGGACTCATCATTCTCCTCTGCCCACAAAGGATAAGAACATAGAAGCTTCAGAGTAAGGAGCTAGAGGCTTGCCTGAAGAAGCATGAGGAAATCACTGCTGGGAACAGAAAATAGTCAAAGGGATAAGAGACAAAAGAAATACCCAAAGAACATAAGAAGCAAGTCAGAGACATAGAGGAGCAATTGTATCCATAAGACAGGTGTGAAATAAAATTCATGGAAAAGATTATTAAGTCAGAAAACAGACCCAAAGATAGCCAAAGCCAATAGCTAAAGCAATACAAGGGAAGAGAAGACAATTTGTTTCACTCATATGGCTGGAGGTCTCCTTGTTTTTGATCTAGGAACAATGGAGCTTGTCCCACATTGCCAAGCCAGCTTAACAGGTCACTGATAAGTGGAGGGCTGATTTTCCTCCTTGTTCTTATAAAGGGAAGGCATCTTTGTTAAAGCAAGAAGCAGCCAGCATCCCACCCTTCTTATAGCCCATCTGTTGAGCCAATAGTTGGTTAAAGTAAAACTTCACCATTGTATCACTTCTCCAGTAATTTCATTATTCCGAATCAGGCCTTAATTAGAACTGATAGGAGAGTGTTACCTACTCTAAGAGACCAAATTGGGACATTTAAATTTCACAGGAAGAATTCTATATTTGGCTAATCATCTGCTTCTCTTGATCTAGAAAAGAAACCAGCAATCTCCGGTGTGACATTCTTTGGCACTATCCTAGGGTTGAGGACAGGTCCTGAAAAGAAAGGAAACAGAAGGTCTCTGGGGCTTAAGAGGCTTGGTGTTTAAAGAGGAATGGGAAATGAAGAGGCCCTGAGTTATTTAAAATCAAAATAAATTCAGCAAATAGAAGGAAATGCCCAACAGAGGAAGTGCTTTCTATCTGTGATGCATTAAGAGGAAGCTGGGAAATGAATTAAGGGCTATGGGCCTTTGTGGATGCTACCCTTACTAACACAGTTCTTCCATTACTGGCCCAATGCCAACTAATTTGATTTTTATATTTCTCCAGTGCCTTGTTGGGAGGTCATTTCATGCATTTGTGCTTCTCTGCCTGAAAAATTCCTCCCAAGGTCTGTGGTATGAGTTTATTTGTCTTCCCTCCCAATCATGCCTACTTTATCCTTTTATCTGTGTTAGGTTGAGGCGAGATTATTGAATAGATATTCATGGCACTTAATAATTCATGTAATTCAATTACAACCCCTCTTGAACCTCCTTTTATAGTGTTTACATCTACTGTAGCTCATTATACATTATTCAGAGAAACTGTATTTTTGGCCTTCATTCCAAATGGAGAAAGACTGGTAGCTATTACCCATTAGATCTAGTCTGACACCAAATGTTAACTTGAAAGAAAAACCAAGAGTGCTTGAGAAATAGAGACCAAATGTTTCATGTCCTACTGGCACCTCAAACTCAACATGTCCCAAATTGAACTCATCATTGTCCCCAGGAAATCTGATCCTTCCTCTAACTTGCCTTTTTCTGTTGAGGAGGTGCAGCTAGGTGGCACAGTGGATAGAGCATTTGTCCTAGAGTCAGGAGGACATGAGTTCAAATCTGGCCTCAGACACTTGACACTTGACCCTGGGCAAGTCAGTTAACCCCAATGGCCTCAAACATGTGGAGTCATGTCCAGTCGTCCTGCTGCATATCTTGCCACTGGACTCAGATGGCTCTGGAGGATAGAGTGAGGCTGGTGACTTTGCACAATCCTCCCTCACTTAAATCTAGTTCATTGCAAGTCATGACATCACCTCCCAATGTCATGGAAGTCTACAAGAATGAAAGACAAACAACAACCTTCTCTTGAGGACCTACCAGTAAACTGATCTAATAACACTAGAATCATTTTTTATTCTTTCCTTTCCTTAACCTAACCAGTCAGTTAGTTGAAACATTCTTTGGATTTGATGTGTGAAAACATTCATATTTACCATCTCCATTCCATTGCAATACCTTATCCCACATCTTCCTAACATTTAAAGCCCTTACCTAGGGATTTTCTCATCTAGAGATTTGACAGCTGATTGTATATATAGGGTGACTAAGATTTCAGAGTCAAAGATAATATAAAGGTTAAGAGTCTGGTTGATGAAATGATGGTGGTGTCCTAAACAGAATTAAGAAAGTCTGGAAAAGGAGAGATTTTGGGTGGCTAGATAATGAATTCTTTTTTGTACATTTCACATTGAATATCCCATGTAAAATAAATATTACAAAATCCAAGTCTGCCCAAGAAATCAGGGAGATAAAGAAAAAAGTTGTGGGTGATTAAGTGGGTGATTTTCTTTTAGGTTTTATTATATCCCAGCTTGGTTGCATAGTAGATAGAGTGCTGGTCCTGGAGTCAGGAAGACTGAGTTCAAATCTGGCCTCAGACACTTATTAGCTGTACAACCTTGGTCAAGTGACATATTCTCTGTGTCTCACTTTTCTCACCTATAATATAGGGATAATAATAGTAACTACTTTCCAGGGTTGTTGTGAGGATCAAATGTAATAATATCTCTAACATGCTTGGCAAATCTTGAAGCACTGTGTATGTTAGCTATTATTATTCAGATAGTTATATCTGACTATAATACTAATCAACAAATATTTGTTGAACTTCTTTTAATAGGTCTCATTCAGTGCAAGGTACTACAAAATAACTAGTGTTTGGTGTCACTGAAACCTTCCTAGAGTCCTTCATGTTAATATATTCAAATCACACAAATCAAAAAGAACTTAGATTTTTTTTTTAAACTGCTTATGCTGCATATTGAATGTTCTGGAAGACCCAGAATTCCATAGACTTTCTTCTATCATTTGATAGATATATTCTTGATGAAAGATTTTCTTCAAGTGATTCTTACAAGTAGTTTTCAAGAGAAATAGATTGGGTTGTATGGGATTTGCTTGAGTCCAACTTCTAGGGGTACCCCACCTCTTTTCTGCTTGTCTCCATTTCCTTTCACTGCTCTCAAATAATCAGCTATCAGCAGTCCTTGTAGAGAAGGTAGGGAGCTATCAGACAAAGGGTGAATAAGCAGATCATAGGCTTTAGAGTTGAGAAGGACCTCAGAGATCACCTGGCTCAATTCACTTTTTTTTTTTTTAGTGAGGCAATTGGGGTTAAGTGACTTGCCCAGGGTCACACAGCTAGTAAGTGTTAAGTGTCTAAGGCCGGATTTGAATTCAGGTACTCCTGACTCCAGGGCAGGTGCTCTATCCACTGCGCCACCTAGCTGCCTCTCAATTCACCTTTTTTTTTTTTTAATGACAGAGTTGATTTAATGATTGATGTTCATGGTTCTAGAATTAGAAAGGGAAGGGTAAATTGGGGGTGGGGAGAAAAGGATACTTAGGAAGAGATGACTAGGATATTGAGAATGAAGTAAAGTGTGTTAAGTGAGGACTTTCTCAAAGAGTGATCCAGGAGGGATAGTCATCAGCTAATATAGAGGAGCCCCAAAACAGAAGTTTCTCCATGGCAACAAGGTGGTTGGTAAGGGTAAGGAATGAAATGATTCCTGTGACCATTCATCCCCATTCATTTTTTATAGAAAAACTATGGACTTCTATATTAATGGCTTGGAAATGGTTTTCATTTCAAGTTCAGTTTGTCAATAATGTCACCCATCCTCTATACCAATTCCTTTTTTTTTTTTGAATAGAATTTTATTTTCCAAAATCTATGTAAAAACAAATTTTAACATCAATTTAAAAAAAAATTGTTCCAACTTCTCTTCCTCCTCTATTCCCACCCCCCACCCACTAGAACTCAAGCATTTCAAAATAAATTATACATGAGTAGTCATGGAAAACATTCCCACATTAGCTAGGTTGTGAGAAAAAAACAGTCAAAAAACTCCCAAAACTTCAGACTGAGGAATTGTCAAAGAGAAAAAACATTTTTTTTAAAAAATGTATTTCCAGGGGCAGCTAGGTGGCACAGCGGACAGAGCACCGGCCCTGGAACCAGGAGCACCGGAGCCTAAATCCGGCCCCAGACACCCAACACCCACCAGCCGCATGACCCCAGGCAAGCCACCCAACCCCAATTGCCTCACCAAAAAAGAAGAAAAAAAGAAAAGAAAAAAATGTGTTTCCATCTATTTTCAGATACTATCACTTCTTTCTCTGTAGATGGGTTGCCATTTTCATAAGTCCTTCAGGGTTATATTGGACCACTGCCTTGCTGAAAATAACCACATGCTTCCCAGCAGATCATTTTACACTATTGCTATTATTTTGTATACAGTGCATTTCACTCTGCTTCAGTTCATGTAGGTCTTTCCAGGTTTTTCTAATAGTATCCTGTTCATCATAACCTAAATAATGTACCTTAAACTTGACAAAGAATTTTCTTCATATTAGCCCAGCAAAGTCATCATAACTATTTCCATCTATCCTATTCCCTTCCCATAATATTTACTCTATTTTCTATCTTCTTTTAAACTATTCCTCCTCAAAAGTGTTTTACTTCTGACTGTCCCCTTCCCTACTCTGCACTCCCTTTTTTTTCACCCTTCCTTCCTTATCCTCTTCCCCTCATACTTTCCTATAAGGTTAAATAGATTACTCCTCCCAACTGGGTGTGAATGTTATTCCCTCCATGAGCCAACTCTGATGAGTTTAAGGTCTTTGAGCTAATTCTATGTTCCAAATTTTCTTCCTCCCTCTCTCCTCAACCCTCCCTATGAAATCAAGCAATTCAATATTTCATACTTGTGCCGTTATGCAGAACATCTTCACCTTCCTTGAAAGTATTTTGCTTTTTACTACTCTCTCCCAGAATCTGCCCTTCCCTCCTTCCCCTCTTCCCCCCACCCCTTATCTCCCTCCCCTCCCTCAGGGCAAAATATATTACCATACCCACTTGAGTAGTCCTTCTTTGAGTCAATTCTGATGATATTAAGGTTCAATCACTCCCCAATTCCTTCACCCTCTTCCCCTCCCCTCCATAAGCTTTTTTCTTGTTTCCTTCATGTGTACAACCTCTCCCCAGGCCATCTCTCCCCTTCTCCCTCCCCCAGTCTATTTCTCCTACACCTCAACCCTATTTTAAGGATGTCATTATGGGTTAGTTAGGTGGCACAGTGGACAATGCACCAGCCCTGGACCCAGGAGGCCCCAAACCCAAATCCGGCCCCATACATAAGACACCCCACAAAGAACAAAACATAACATCCCTTCATATTCAGTTCAGACCTCTGACCTCTGTATTATCTTCCCATACAGGAATGTAAACAGTTTGATCTTTTAATATCCCTCATGAAGTCTTTTTCCTGTTTATCTTTTTATGCTTCTCCAGGGTCTTGTATTTGAAAGTCAAATTTTCTATTTAGTTCAGGTCTTTTCATAACAAATGCCTGAAAGTCTTCTTTCTCCTTGAAGTTCCATGTTTGCCATCTGAAAGACGATGCTTAGTTTTGCTGGGTACGTGATTTTTGGCTGTAGTCCCAGTTCCTTTGCCCTCTGGAATATCATATTCCATGCCCTCCGGTCCTTTAATGTAGAAGCTGCTAGATCTTGCTTTATCTTTATTGGAGCTCCACAGTATTTAAATTCCTTTTTTCTAGCTGCTTGCAATATTTTCTCCTTGACCTGGGAGTTCTGGAATTTGGCTATAATATTCCTGGAGGTTTTCCTTTTGGGATCTCTTTCAGGAGGTGATCGGTGGATTCTTTCAATTTCTATTTTAGCTTCTGCTTCTAGAATATCAGGGCAATTTCCCCTCACAATCTCTTGGAGGATGGTGTCTAAACTCTTGTTTTGGTCATGGTTTTCAGGTAGTCCAATGATTTTCAAATTATCTCTCCTAGATTTATTTTCTAGGTCAGCTGTTTTTCCAAGGAGATATTTCACATTGCCCTCTATTTTTTCATTCATTTGGATTTGCTTTACTGTGTCTTGGTTTCTCATAAGGTCACTAGCTTCCATTTGTTCAATCCTAATTCTTAGGCAATTATTTTCAGCAGACAGTTTTTTAATCTCCTTTTCCATTTGGCTTTTCAAACTGTTGACTTTTTTCTCATGACTCTCCTGCATTGCTCTCATTTCTCTTTCCATTCCTTCCTCTCTTTCTCTACATCTTCGTTCTATCTCTCCTACTTTCTCTTCAAAGTCCCTTTTGAGAGCTTCCATGGCCTGAGACCAGTTCATATTTTTCTTGGAAGCTTTGGATGTTGGAGCTTTGACCCTATTATTATCTTCTTATTCTGAGGATGTATTGTGGTCTACCTTTCCCCCAAAGAAGTTTTCGATGGTCTTCTGCTTTCTCTGCCTACTCATGCTGGCTTACTGTTTCTTGGCTTTTTACTCCTAAAAGTGTAGCGCTGCTTCCCGGACACACCATTGGTGCTACAGCGTGGCCCAGGGGGTGATTGGGCTTCTTCTCAGCCTGCCTGGCTTGTGAGTAATCACAGCCGCTTTCTCTTTGACCCGGAAACAGAAGTCTGATTGAACTCTGATTCTCTATGGTCGGAAGCTTGGCGTGCTTTTACCCCTCCCCTACTGGGCCACTACCACTCGATTCAGCCCACTGGTTCAGACCCAGGGCGCTTTGCCCCAACTCCAGTAGACACTGCCTCCACTTCACCCCGGCCTACCTCCGAACCCCCTCACCAGTCCATGATCAGAGCCTCAGAAGCTGCTGGTGCTGAAGACTCTGACAGGTGCTGGAAGCACTGTCCCTGGCTGGGTCTGGACTGGTGCGCTGAGCTGTTCAGCCTGATCAGTAGGTGATCAGAATTGCCCTCTTTTGCGGAGAAACAGTCTCACTCTGTTCTTATGTGCATTAGGCTGTTCTGGGTTTTGATTTTTACCGCATTATTTGGGCGTGAATGGACAGGTTTATCTGGAGATTGTGGGAATCACAGCCTCTCCTCTGCCATCTTGGCTCCGCCCCCCACTCAATTCACTTTTGATACAGGGAAGGATAGTGAAGTCAGGGATGTCAAATGACTTGTCTGTGATGGAACAGGTACAAAATCGAAGAGTCTAAATGGGAATCAGCTATTTAGGCTCCATGTATATGACATTTCTAGGGGTGAACAAGAAGGGCTCGCTCCCCTTCTTGGGTTTGATTTGGGGGAGGTTAAAGCTTACTGTTAAAATAAACTCAGGAGCTAGAACTAAAGAGGTAGCTAGAGGTTATCTAGGTCAACCTTTTCATTTAATAGATGAAGTAGTTGGGGTTCATGGAGATTAAGTCACTTATTTCAGGTCACGCAGGTTGAACGCACTAGAGATGGGATTTGAACCAGATTTTCTGACTCCAGAACCATTATTCTTTCTACTCACCTCCACTACATCTGTCTACAGAAAATCCTTTCTACAGTATTCCCAGCAACATAAGAGTTCTATTTCTCGGCAATGTCATTCACTCCTACACCATCACATCACCTGTTTCTTCCATGAAAAGATAGCCTCCAAATAGCCTCTCAAACCTATTAGAATTGAACAATCTGGAGGCTTAAGTATCTTGAAGCTATTCTGGCATAAGATACAAAGATTTTCTAAGGGAAGAGATAGCTCCCCAAGTGGCCTCACCCCACAATGATTTCAACTAATTCCAAAGCTTAGCATAGTCCCTAACACATAGTAGGTATTAATACATGTTTACTGACTGGCTGACTGAATTCATTGTCCAGTTGGCTATGTCTTCTGACACCCTCAGAAAATAGTACTAGACCTCCCATCCTCTCAGTAATTCTGTAATACTCTGTTTTGGGGAAAACTGACTCTGTGGTGATCCTTGCAATTCAAGAAACCCCCAAAGCAACCCAACCACAGCCAGTGTACCTCAGTTACAACCAGCATATCTTTTTCCCATATTTTTTCCAGTCTTCCCCACCTGGGGTCCTTCCCAAGCACTATAGTCACTGCCATCCTGGCTGGATGCCAGTGATTACTCATATGGCTGGCCATTATCCAGCACATCCATGAAGCCTGCCGAAATGATAAATGTGCCTTCTCCATAGCCTTGGGCACTATGTGCCCCAGTCTATCTGTAAGGACCCTGTGTCCATATGGCTAGAATGGCAGAAAGCCCTCATTCCTATTCTACCCCCTCCCTTCAGTTCCTTTAGTCCATGCCTAGTCTCTAGGATTAAAGTCTTACCCCCCCCCAAGTCATTGCCCCATATTTATTTTTGGATCTTCCTAAGGCAAGAGTTCTTAAAATGGGATCTCTGAACTTAAAAAAAAGATAATTATATTTCAATTTTCTTTTAATCTACATATTTTATTTTATGCTTTAAAATGATTTTCTGATAAGGGGTTTATACGTTTCACCAGACTATCAAAAGGGCCCATGACACAAAAAAGCTTAAGAATTCATGTCTAAGGAAAAAGAAGCTACACGCCATATTTTATAGAGTGTCATTCTCTTCTACCAAGATTTTTTAAAAAGTTAATCACTTTAACTATTCCCTTTCTTCAGACATCTGTATCTATTTCATCAATACTAACCCTTTCCTGAATATCCAGACTCATATTTCCAAACACTTGTTTGATAACTGTACATAAAATATTCTTCATTTCCCTCCTTAATTTGCCAAATCCTTCTGAAACTTCAAAGATCAACTCAAGTTCTCCTCCAAAAATTCTTTTTTTCTGAAGACCTACAGTACTTGAATCTGTACCATATATATTAGCATGTAACAAAATATTGTATTATCTTTTATAGTTCAAGATCAAGCTTAAGTGCCAATGACTTCTTGAAGCCTTTCTTGATTGTTCTAGCCAGAAGTGATCCCTCCCCAGTGATATCTCTAACACTTTTAACACTTTTATTTGTGCTTATATGCATTTATCTCATTTAATAATAGTGTGTATTTATATATATGTATGTATGCCATAGCTGTTTTTCTATATGTTCATTTGTCCTACCAGAGAGTGTAGGGGAAAGAGGCTGCCATATTGATCACAGAATCTTTGAGTTGGAAGATATCTCAGAGGCCTTCTAATTCAACTTGTACCTGATCAGTAACCCCTTCTTCCATAACCTTAATAAACTGACATTTAGGCTTCATTTGATGACCTCTAGTGAAGGAGAACTCATCCCCAGCATGTAGTCTCAGGGTTCTTGACCATATGAAATAAAGTACACCAATACAAAAAATAAAATACATAAAATAAATAAAAGGTTAATGAAAAGAAAGATGCATTTTCCCCCATCCATGCTCATGGATTTCATGAAATCTTCCCGCCCCTTTGGTGGAGGGATGGTGGGATTTGGTTCCCTGATTCTGTCCTAGCAAATAACTCCTGCAAGTTTAGAAACTATTTCCTCTAATACAGATCACAGGTCATCTGTAAATTAGAGATTTATAGGGTTATATGGGCATGGAAAGTTTATGTGACTTGCCCATTGCCAGTATATTTCTGAGATAGGATTTGAACCTATATTCCTGAATCCAAGCTCAACTCTCTATCTACTACATCATTCTGCCCTCCACTTTCCACAGTATATATTCTCAATAAATATTTGTCATATTGGATTGAAGGGATATAGAAAAGGAAAAAAATACTTGATTTCCTAATTATGTCCACTTTGACACTGTTTTAGCTCACAGCATATACATGAGGGTTTATTTTTATAGTGGTGGTACATGTTTTATCTAAGGGGGAGGGAAAAGGCTGGAGTTAAGGGGTTGAATAATTAAGTCATTAATTCATGCAAGTAACTTTGTTTCTCAAAGTGTAAGCTAAAAATATCTCTAGTAATGCTATATCATTAAATACTATAATCATTAAATGTTTACCATATACAAGACCTCAACTATAGTGCTTTTCCAATGTCACATCATTGGATAGCTAGTATACTGGGTGTTTAAAGGTCTTGCCAGTGTTGGTCTGATAACAGATTACATGACCTTCTTCAAGGACCAATGCAGTTCAGAGAATCTCAGCATCAGTTTGCCTATGGAATGATGATATTGCAGTAATTTCTAAGCACCATCTACTAAGTTGTAAAAGTATTGAAATCTACAACTGTGTAGAAAGCTGCTAAGGGAATTGTAACGATTGGAATAACGCCACCTGCTGGATACTAACTGTAGAAGAGTTCTGCCCATGAAGCGAAGGTCTTTGAGGGCAAGACCAGGAGTCTTGTCTTTGGTATCAGGAAGTGACGCGGACTAGTGGGAGGAGGAAGGAAGAGACTGGCGCGGAGTCTCGGTTTTTTTTTTTCCTCTGGACTCTGGCGGAGAAGGGAGCTAGAAATGTGCTCTCCCTTTAATAGATAGGAATCTAGGCCTTTTTCTCTCTCTTTACCAAATTCTTATTCTCCTTAATAAATGCTTAAAGTCTAACTCTTGCTAAAGCTTATAATTTGTTGGTGACCACTCATTAAATATTTTAGACAGACTAGCTAGAATTTTAGCCCTTAATAGATGGCTGACCACGAAGAGGAAAGCTAACCCTCAGTCTTCTTCTGATCTGCTGGTTGGGTAAGAAATTTCCCCTCCCTCTCCCTTTAACTGCTAAGTACTGGTGTACTGGCTGTGTTTTTCCTTTGAATTTTTTCGAATGGACCTTTTAAACTCCCTAATTATCCTATTTTTGATTTTGGTCTGTTTAACCAGACAAATGGGAGATAAGATCATGTTAATGCTTTGTTTTTGTGGATTTTCTATTTTTCTTTTTATTTTTGTTAAAAGAGCCAGCAACTTACTCACACAAGGAAATATCTCTCCCTCTCCCAACCATGCTTTTTCAGAGAAACCTGAAGAGATTCCCGCAGCTTTTCCCAGTTCTAACACTAATTGTTGCTCTAATTTTGCATGCCTGGAGGCAATGACCCACCCTCTAGAAGCTTTTAATCCCCTAGCACCTGGAGGCAAAGTGGGGGAAGAGGAATCCAGGCCTGAGTTCAAAATCAAGTCTGATTCAAATTGCTCTGGTCCCTCCCCTCCTCTCCAGACCCCACCCTCTACTCCTCCTATGGCCAAGCCCATAGCTTCCCCTGCCTGGGAAGTCCAGAGATCTGATGCGCATGCTCAACTTTTTCTACCTGCATTTGCAGCTTCAGGCTCAGCCCTTCCCCGGCCTGGCTGTGCTTTTGAGACAATCTTAGAAAACTCTTTAAATTCCAGATATGCTTGTTTTGTTCATAATTTTGCTAACCTGCTTTTGTCTTTAATTAGTAATCTTATAAAGCATTTGTATGGTGAAAAGACTGACAGACAATATAAAGGGGTTAAAGAAGAAAAACTTAAGCTGAATAAGAATGACAACCATCAACATAGTTCAAGACTCTGCTTCTTTTGCCATGGAAGGGTACATATTTTAGAGAAATGTAGAAGTAAGCAGCAAGGTATTGATATGAGTGTTGGGGATTTTAGATATCGGAATCAAAAGTGTTCTGAATTCACTCAGAGTATTAATGTCAGTTCAGAGGTTACATAGGATTTCTATGCTATTATATATACATTTTGAAATTAATGGTATGGGTTTATTTTCATAGAGATTTTCATGCTTTTGAGATTGTGTCTTATACTTAGTTTTTAAAACAAGGAGAATATTTGTAAAAGCTTTTTATAGTCATGTGATCAAGTTTATATTTTATAATACTCTTATTAATATTAAGTTCACATTCATTTAGACTTCCTTAGTTTGAATTTCATTGTCTTTTATTGTTCCATGTGTATTTTCTTCTATTCATTTGTCTATCTAATTTTGAAACATTGCAAGATGGTTTTGATTTTATTATACAATGTTAATTCTAGGAGTATTGTGCTCCCATATTCTGAGTTGTTTGTTTTTGTTATTTTTTCTCAACTGATTATTTGATCAAACTCTTTAAAGCATTTCCCTGGCAAATTGGTTGCCATGGCAAGTGTAAATTGATTCTAGAAGTATTATTTTTGATAAGCATATTCCAAAAAAAAAAAGAGGGGAACATTTGTAAAAGTTTTCTTTTTTCAAAAAAAAAGTTTTCTTTGAGATTCTGTTGTGCTTTAACTTGTATTTAAATATGTTCAGATTTTTCAAAAAAGTAATTGTATACTAAGTTAAAAAAGGGGTATTATTTGAAATTGTTGCATAATTATATATTATATTCTGAGTCAAGATGTATTCACATTTTTTGCAATCATTTATTATCCTCAATTTTAAATCCATATGAGACTTGGATTATGGGAACTTATCATTTAAGACATTAATTGCCTTTATTCTGAGTTATCAGATGCCAGTTGGCCAAGATGCCATCCAATCACAAGAGGAATACATGCAAGAGCAGACACTGAACTGTCACATGAGGGGAGACATGCATGAAGTCAAGGTATGGCCGAGGGAACGGCTTTTGACAAATGTTGAGGTTGGATTCTCTTGGTTTAATATTTTATTTTATTTTTCCCCACAATATTGTACAGATGGCTGGAAGTATTCATCCCACCCATCTTATTCTACACTTGGCTTCTATGCTCCCTCCTATATGCGGTGGCGTTATTCCAATCGTTACAGAATGAAATCATGAATCCTTGAAATATTGAAATATGAGCAAATTACTGTGACAGATGTGGGTGGGGGGGGCAGATAGAGAGACACACAAAAATGAAAACCAATACAGCACCTGCTTACAAGGGGTTTATAGTTAAATGAGTCTGACACATGCATAAATAATTACAATAAACTACCTTGTGATCATAAAAGAAGTTTTTACAGGGTACTTTAGAAGAGTTTGAATTGTGAGATTTTGCTTTCGGCTCAGAGTTTTAGGTAAGGCTTAATGCAGGAAGTAGTAACTAGTCTAGTGTAATTGAGACAGAAGGATTTCAACAAGTATAGAGTTGGAGAAAATTCTAGACATGAGATGGCTTGTATGACTATAAAGAAATGAGAGAATTCACAAGATCAGGAAAAAGCTAATAGTTTATTTTGACTGGAACAAGGATTGACCCAAAGGGAGAAGAGTTAAATTTTTTTTTTTGCAGGGCAGTGGAGGTTAAGTGACTTGCCCAGGGTCACACAGCTAGTAAGTGTCCAGTGTCTGAGGCCGGATTTGAACTCAGGTACTCCTGAATCCAGGGTCGGTGCTTTATCCACTGCACCACCTAGCTGCCCGTAAGAAGAGTTAATTAAAGCTATAAAGGTAAGCTGGATGAATGAATGAATAAATGAATGAATGAATGAATGAATGAATGAATGAATGAATGAATGAAGCAGCTTTCACAAAACACTTATTGTATGTGAAGCACCATACTAAGCAATGAAGATCCAAATGTAAAAGAAACTTAAATTCTATTAGAAGAAAGACAGCATACACATATGTATGTCTGTATGTATGTATTCATTGGCCAAGGAAGAATGGTTTGGTATAGGAAGTAGCAAGGATGATCAGTGATCAGTAAGCTATTAGGGTAGTCCAATGATATTGCCTGATCCAGAGGTGATTAATAGTGTTTATTTGATTACAGTTTTCAGAGAAAGAGGTGATGGGGGAGGCAGAAAATGGTAGGGATTCAATATTCCAGAGGACCTATGATGAAACATGCTATCCATTGTAGACAGGTGATATATTTAAGATACAGAGTGAGACATATATACTTTTTAATTTTTTTTTTTTTTGCACAGGACAATGAGCGTTAAGTGACTTGCCCAGGGTCACACAGCTAGTAAGCGTCAAATGTCTGAATCTGGATTTGAACTCAGATCCTCCTGAATCCAGGGCTGGTGTTTTATCTACCTAGCTACCATGACACCTAGCTGCCCCCAAGACATATATACTTTTGAGGGGTTTTTTCTTTTGCCTCACTGTATTTGTTCAAAGAAATTTCTTTTTCTTTTTTTTTTCAGTGAGGTAAGGACAGGAGGAAGAAAATTAGATTTTTGTTCTTATAAAAGTAGAGAGGTGGGGGATACTATAGGTATGGCATATTCTTTGGTCTTTCAGATAAGATCATTATTTTTTGTCTTATTGGACTGTTTCCCTTTATTACAAGAGACCTTTCACGAAGTCAGAATAGTCTTTAAGTATTTATAATGGAAGTTGGCACTAGGTGAATCAGTAGACAGAGCACTGGGCCTGGAGTCAGGAAGACCTGAATTCAAATCTGACCTCAGATATGGATAGCTGTGTGACTCTGGGAAAGTCACTCAACACTGTTTGCCTCAGTTTTCTCAACTGTAAAATGAGCTGGAGAAGAAAAAAGCAAACCGCCCAGTATCTTTGCTAAGAAAACCCTAAATGGGACCATGAAAAGTCGGATATGACTGAAAAGGACTGAACAACAACATAATTTGTAATGGAAAAACAACATATCAAGAATACTTTCTACAAAATGAAAATGGCAAGAGGTGAGGATGATTATGATTGGTCTTATCTTCTCCTGGGTTTAATCTCTGGAAGTATGATTTGGAGGATAGAGCAGCAGCAAGAGCAGGATAGGAAATGACTAGGGTGAAATTGAGAATGAATGGCCACAAGAAGTTTGACTTAGCTACTAACAGTCATGGTTTTGGGGAGTAGAGTGGCAAAGGATTCTGAATACCAGAAAGAATATTCATTATTTACCCTAAGGGCAATGGGGAGCCACCGAAGATTTCTGAGCCAGAGAGTGTCACATTTAGATCAATGCATTAGAAACATGAATTTTACATTGTAAAGGATGAATTAAACAGGCAGAGCATTTAGGAGCAGCGAGATCAATTAGCCATCTAGCTAGTATAATGATTCAGGTCTGAGTTCATTAAGGTTTGAATCTGTGTGGTGATTAAATGGGTGAAGAGTAGGAGGCAGACTCAAGAAGTGTTGAGATAGAATTGATGAGACTCCCTGATCCTCCCAGTTGTCTTCTCTGCACCCCACCCCCCAAAAAATGTTGTACCTGTCCAAATGTTCAGCCAATTAAGGTAGGTACATTGAGTGAGGGCTGATACTGTTTTTGTTTTTTCTTTGTAATCTCAACATTCTGCACAATTCTTTGCATTAGTAGGCAGTTAATACATGCTTTAACTCAAATGAATGCACTGTACTTCTCCGTATCCCCTAATACAACTAGCCCAAGGTTGGACATCCAAGAAGAACCCCACAAATACTTTATTAATGAGTACAAATCATTTTAAAATGCCATTCATGGATATTATTATGAGCCCACATTTTTACATCCATTAAAGTTTTTAAATTGTAGACTCATATACTCATAGAATATTAGAACTAGGAGGTACCTTAGAAATCATCTAATCTAACCCCTCATTTTAATCAACAGACTGTTTGATTTAATATTGATTTTGATTCATATAATGGGTCTCCACTGAAGGCAGTGAAGACCATGTCTTATGTATTATTCATATACATATTCAGGGAAATTCATTGGAAATGGGACAGTTTACACATATGAAGATAAGACAGTAGTACTGTCTAAAAGCAGAGGAACATTCAAGATCTCTCACATCCATAGTGTTGTAGGCCTTTATTTCAATATTGTTGGCATAGTATCAAGAAAACCGGGTTTTACTCAGAGATTCTTTTCTCTGGGTCCAAGTTTCCTCATCCTGTTAAGTGAAATGATTATAGATTTGAAAATGGAAGAAAACTTAGGGACCCTCTAGTCCAAACCTTTCATTTTAAGGTAAAGGGAACAGAACTTCAGAGTGGCAACTAACCTTCATGACAGAGGTCTATTATTTCAGAGACTTCTTCTTCTTTTTTTTTTTTTTTCCAGGGCAATGAGGGTTAAGTGACTTACCCAGGGTCACACAGCTAGTAAGCAAGTGTCAAGTGTCTGAGGTCATATTTGAACTCAGGTCCTCCTGAATCTAGGGCAAGTGCTTTATCCACTGTGCCACCTAGCTGCCCCCATATTTCAGAGACTTCTGACTCCACATCTAGTGCCTTCTCCCTTGTATCACACTGCCTCAATTGCAGATAAGCAAGAAAAGTCTCAGACATGCAGAGTAAACTAGGAGGCAGGGAATAGAGTGGAGTCAAGAAGATCTTAGTCTCACACATTTTTTAACTCTGTGACTCTAGACAAATCTTTTAACCTCCATCTGCCTCAGTTTCCTCAGCTATAGATCAAGGATAATTATGGAACCTACCTCCCAGGATTGTTGTGAGGATAAATTGAGGTGAAATTTGTAAAATACTTTGCAAACCTTAAAGTGCTATATACATGCCAATTATGATTGTTGTTGTCATTATTATTATTAGCTATTAAAACAGTAATCATGCCCATGTGGGAACTAAGTCCACAATTTACAGGAAAAACAAAAACAAAAGCATGATCCTGGCCCTCATGGAGTTTATAGCTCAAAATGCCATCAACACAAATATGATCCCAAATATGCTTTTGAGGTATAACTGCCTAGACAATAAAGAGACTGATTTTCCTGTGGGGCTTGGGGAATCAGTCTTCATTACCTCTTAAATGACATTTTGATAAATGACAAAATGACTTTCATCAAAATTGAAGTTACATGTGGAATTTTATAAAATGTGTTTGCATTTTTTATATCCTATCTCTTGCAATGAGCACTGTGATGAAAGTTATAAATTAATTCATGCAGTTCATTCTCTCACTTTCAGCCATTAGAGTTTTATGTTGGAATTTCATTGCCAGAATTGTAGGAAGTATAGAAAATTCCTTTGGCCGGAGCAATTCTCTAGAAATTGAAATATGTACTCCACAATGAATGAACAGTACTACAAATTGTACAAAGATAGTGATGTTAAAACTAGTTTTTTGTTTGGTTGGTTTTTTGGTTTTTTTAGTGAGGCAATTGGGGTTAAGTGACTTGTCCAGGGTCACACAGCTAGTAAGTGTTAAGTGTCTGAGGCCAAATTTGAACTCAGGTACTCCTGACTCCAGGGCCGGTGCTTTATCCACTGTGCCACCTAGCTATCCCTAAAACTAGTTTTCAGGGAGGAATGCTGATTCATCATTTTATTATATGCTTGCCATCTTTCCAGTACTGGTCAGCTGTGGCATGGACTTTCTTATGCTGCATAGGATGCTGACACCCTACAAGGATTTAAATAAACATGCTTTTCAGACTAAGAAAGCTTCAATTAAGTGAAAGAAAGCTCAATTTGGGAGCCAAGGGTCTGAATTTGAAATCTGGCTCTGATTCTTACTATCTTAGGTGACTAAGATGTGGATCCCACCTCTGTGATTAACTAGTTGTGAGATCTAGCTCATGTCACTTAATGTTTCTGGGCTTTAGTTTCCTCATTTGTACAATAAAGGAGGAGGGGGAGTGTGGACTAGATGACCTCAAAGGTCCATCCTAACCTTGAATGTTCTGATCTGTAATTGATGATGAGAGGCATCATGGCATAGTGGATGGAAAGGAGGCCTTAGAGTCAGGAAGAAATGAGTTGAAGTTTGACTATGGAAAATATCAGTTATGCTTCACCCTACAATGGCCCAGGTAGTTCTCTGAAACTACTGATGCATTCCATTGCCCCCACTTCTTGCCAAGATGCCAGGCTTACAAAACTTGAGTACAAAATCTCAACATCTTTCTTTGCCTCCAGACCAGAATAAAAATTTGGGAAAATCTGAATGAATCCTAGGTATAGTTCATGACTAGGTTTCCCCAAACTTGTGTAATATAGTCCCAAACTCTTGGACAGATGCCCAGTGTATAAAATGGTCATGAGGTATGAGTCATTCTTTATTTCACCCACCAAATTTACATACACACACAAAGTATAACATAAATAAGAGTTCATGTATAAATCATTTATGAAAAAAGCATGATACCTCATCATATTTCTCCACTCTGCCCCTACTGAAGTGAAGGTGAAAGAACTTTGGGGAACCATTGAACAGATACTTCCCATCCAATTTAGGCCTGTATCATCCGAGCAATTTAGAGCGGTCTCTCCACTCCTACCTCTCACCCCCTTTACTGACTCAGCGTTCATTCTTTGTCAACCTCTGATGGAAATTCTCTTCCTTCTCCAATCAGCCTCCTGCTAAGGAAATTTTCTCCCTCTAGATGTGGGTGCCCACCTCTTGAACTTAGGAATTCTTGACCTCTTAGACTCTCGAACTTGCTAAGAAAAACAAAAACAAAACAAAACATTCTCTCAATTTGTTGTCTTTAACTTATACTCAGAAGAAGAAGCAGAAATGTATATAGTAGCCAGCAACTCAAGGTACATGATCTTCCCCCTCAGACCACCTGGACAAATAGAGTTAGCTTGCTATGTTCTTTGCTAACTGGTCATAATCTAGTTGGACAGAAAGAGGGAAAAAATCTCTTCCCCTACCTTCTGCTGCACTCCAATCTGGAAGGCTAAGGAAGATAAAAATGCACCATTACATGAAGAGATTTCTTAAAAGTGTGAGATAATTTGTAGCTCACTGTTGTAAACCCACAGATGGGGTAGCTGCCCTGACAGGAATCTATCCTTGAGAATATTAGTCAAGTAATTAACAGGAGACATCTGCAGTAGCTGAAGTCCAGTCACTGTGGTGTTAGTACATAGGTTCAATTCCAGGGGAAGTACTTTTCAGATGCTGGCTGGAAGATCCAGACCATATAATCTCATCAAGTTGATGAAGGAAGGGGGTGCTTATCAAAATGGTCAGGGACTCCTCTGATCAGAACCTCATTACTTAAATTACAGATAAGTTGATCATCTTCATTAGGTGAATTCTCTCTATTAAAACAGATATCACTTAGTAGAGAAATCCTAAAGATTTGCTTGTGGCATATAAAAGTTAAATGATTTATCCAGAGTCACATAGCCACATAAATGTAAATTCATTATAATAAAAATAATTAATAATAATAGCTGACACAAAGACAGGGTTTGCAAAGTGCTTTCATTATATTATCTCCTTTGAGTTTCACAACAACCTTATGAGAGCTAAGGGTTATTATTATGCCGAAACAAAGAAACTGAGACTGAGAGAGGTTAAAGGACTTGCCCAGTGCCTCACCGTTTGTGTCTAAGCAGAATTTGAGATTATGTTCTCTGGATTTCAAGTCTAACACTCTAATCACTACATAGCCTAACTACTTCATTATGTCATTATTCTTTCCCCTGGCTACCCCATATATCTGCAAGGTTTTCCCCACATACTACTTCTAGAATCCTTGGCTTCTGTCAAGGCTCAGTTGAAAGGCCACTTTTTGCAGTATCTATTGCCTATATCCTGTCCCCACAGTGGTGTGCTGATAAATTTTTAATAACCAGACTTTGGAGGAAAAAGACATACCTCTGTACACTTTAAAGTCTAATCTATTATTAGCACTATTCTGTCAGTTTCTTAAGTCAAGAGAATCAACAATAAATAAAGACTCAATTTGTAGCATTTACCAATTTCCAAGGTAGCATGATATACAGAGTACTGGACCTGGAGTCAGGAAGACTCATCTTCATGAGTTCAAATACAGCCTCACATATTTACTAGCTGTGTGACCCTGGGTAACTTTGCCTTACTTAGTTTCCTCATCTGTAAAATTAGCATGAGAAGGAAACTGCAAACCACTCCAGTATCTTAGCCAAGAAAACCCCAAATATGGTCATGAAGAGATGAACATGACTTAAAAACAACTGAACAACAAAAGGTATAAATGGTCATGCTGAAAATGTAATATTTGACGCTCAAAAACTGTTGGAGCCGACTCCAGCATAGCCTTGTGCCCCCTTCAAACTTCTAGTGCCTCTACTCTACAAGATTATCTTGTATATACATGTAAGTTCCTTAAGAGCAGCAATTGTTTTTGTTTATTGGTGGGGTTTTTTGTTTTGTTTTGTTTTGTTTTTTGCCATTCCTTATATCCCCTGTGCTTAGCATAGTGTCTGTACATAGTAAGTGTTTAATAAGGTATTGAATGATTGAAGTGTCAGAGGTGGGATTTCAACCTAGCTCTTCCTGACCTCAGGCCCATCACTCTATCATTTGCTTAACGTAGAATATTGTGGTACAATCAGAGAGGAACAAAACAAAGAACAAAGTGGTCAGAGGGAAAAGGAAGTAAGTAGGGGCACAGAAGTCTTATTGATGAAGGTGGTATTTGAATTGGGCTTTAAAGGATGCTTATGGACTCACCAGTCCAATATATAAGAAGAGGATCATTCAGGCATAAAGAACAGATGTAAGCCAAGGGTTTTTCAGAAACAGCAAGACCAGTCAGACTACGGAGAGTAGTAATAGGAGATAAGTCTGAGGAGGGAAGGCGGTGCCTTTCTATCTCTGTTAACTGGCTGTTTTGTGAGATTGGCAGCTTAGGTAGCTTTGGAGTTAGAGGATTTGTGCTCTCTCTCTCTCTCTCTCTCTCTCTCTCTCTCTCTCTCTCTCTCTCTCTTTCTCTCGCTCTCTCTCGCTCTCGCTCTCTCTCTCTCGCTCTCTCTCTCGCTCTCTCTCTCATTCTCTCTCTCTCTCTTTCTCTCTCTCTCTCTCGCTCTCGCTCTCGCTCGCTCTCTCTCTCAGTAGTCCAAGCCAGCCCGGAAGCCTCACAGTCTTTCAAGCCCTATCAGGAAATGTTCTCTGTTAGTGAAGGGAAGGCACATCCCATCTTATTCCTTCCCCTTTACTGAAAATTTTCTGAACATATGGTGTAATGGGGAAACATGGGTAGACAGAACAGTTAGCAGTTGCTGCAGCCTTGCTGGCTTATTTCCACTTTGCGGATTCGTATGAAGCTAAAATATCATGCTGGTGACATATGCTTCCTGGCTCTCCACTTTCTGCCTGCAGCGAGGGGCTCCTGCATTCTAATGGTAATTCCACAATCTGTTCACTGACAGCTCCGGGGGCCAGATGATATGCACGCTACTGACAGGGACATCACTTTCATGAAACATTTACTTCTCTGCACCTGAATATTGGAGTAATCATATAGAGAGTCGACACACCATGAAATAGAGTTAGACTGAGGATTCGGAGAAGAAAATAGCAGACTGTCATTCAAAATAAAGTTCATTTTATACCCAGCAGAGTCATGTTAAAAGACATTTCCATGCAGGGAGAAAGCTTTCTCACTTCAAGGCTGGGGACTTTAAAAAAATGGGTTTCTTCTTCCTCTTTAGTTGTCCTAGAGGAAATTACACTTTTAAAGCCATGTTTGATAAAGCCTTTTATTGTTCCCTCCTTTTGCCACCTGATTGGTTCTAAGGTTGACTGCAGTGGGTGTGTCTGAATTGTGATATAGTGGAGAGGACACCTGGATGAGCATCTGAGTATCTGAGTTCTACTTCTACCTTGTCCACTGACTAGTAGTGTGACCTTAAATCCCGTGTAGATGTCAGTTATTATTGTGATTGGGCAGGATTATCTCTAAGATCCTTTCCAGCTCTATCATCCTGTCAAGAGCCATATAATCTCCTTTAGAGCAGGGATCTTTCCATTCAGTTCATTTCTTTTTATACCCAGTATCTGGTACAGAGTAACATTTTAAAAATATTTGTTGAATAGAATTGAATTAAATCAATCAATAATAATTTTTAACTACCTAAGATGAACCAGACACTGGGGGTACAAAGACAAAGTGAAAGAGAACCTGTCTTCAGTGAGCTTTTATTATATAGGAAGAAACATGTGTATATAAATATAGACAAACTAAGTATATATAAGATAAATATAAGGTAATTTGGGGGGACACTAGCTATTGAAGGAAATCAAGAAATACTTATGTAAGACTGGGAGTTTGAGCTGTACTTGGAGAAAAGTTAGGGATTCTAAGGGATTCTAGAAATAAGGCTGGAGAAATAACACGCCCTCTAATTTCTACTCCTTGTTCCTTCTGTCTTTTGGGGTCATGCGGAACGCATCTAATCTCAATTACACATGACAACCCTTAATATATTTCAAGACAACTATCATATGACACATAAATGTTCTTTTTCCAGGCTAAACATCCCAAGTTCCTTCAATTGATCCTGATGGACTATATACATTTAAGAGTCTTCTTAATTAATCTTTATTATTCCCCCAAAGACATGCCATAGTTTGCCAACACCCAGTCTCAAACATCCAACTTAAAAGTAAATATAATAGTCTGCATATGCTTTGATAATAGCAAAGTACAGTGAAACTAACATCTTGATTTTTCAGGATGTTGCGCATATATATATATATATATATATATATATATATATATATATATATATATATATATATATATATATATATATATATATAGTTTGTTTGTTTTAGGCAATGGGGGTATATATATATATATATATATATATATATATATATAGTTTGTTTGTTTTAGGCAATGGGGGTTAAGTGACTTGCCCATGGTCACACAGCTAGTAAGTGTCAAGTGTCTGAGGCCGAATTTGAACTCGAGTACTCCTGAATCCAGGGCCGGTGCTTTAACCACTGTGCCATCTAGCTGCCCCCATCGCTTATATTTTAATATTGACTCATGTCACCTTAGTTTGTTGTGTGTGGGGGGAGAGTATTAGGGAGGGAGAAGTGTGGTCCATGTTGCACTCTATGTTGATGAACATTGATCTTTTAGGCCACTAAAAGTCCCACATCTTATACATGTACACTTTTCTATATTCCTTTGTTTGCTATTTTACACATATGCCTTTGAATTTTTGAACTCAAGTATAAGATATTACATTTAATTCCCCTAAATTTCATGTTTTATATGATCCATTGTTATAGCCTGTTGAACACCATCTCTTGATTTTGCCCTCATGATCATTTGTCCCTCAGAGCTTTATATCTTGTCCATGGGAGATTACTACCTTCTTTAAGGGAGGAAGAGCTGTGTTTCTAGTCAATCAATTGATTTTAAATTCACCTAACTATATTAGCATACTCTACATCTTGTCCCCAAAAATACTGTAAGAAATGACTTGCTAGTATTTTGGGCAAGGTATAGATTTGCAGGGAGAGGATGGTAAAGTGGGGATTCAAGCTTCAGGTAGAGGTCAGAACTGATGGCTTTTTAGGTCCTATCCAATTCTATGAATGGATAAATCCTCATTATTCCTATGATTTCCCATTCCCATGATTATAGGCTACAAAAATCTTATCTAAGATCTCAATTTCTATCAGTTTTTCTCCTACGTACAATATTTATGTTTATCATATAACATGGACTGACCATACTCAGAATATATAATTCAGAGGCTACATTAAAAAGACCTCTAATAATAGCAACAAATTAATATTTATAGTTTACAAAGGACTTTATATTTTATTTCATTTGATCCTCACAACAACTCTGTGAAGTAAATGTTATTATTTTCATTTTATAGATGAGACTCAGAGTGGTAAAGTAATTTTTCAAGGGTCACACAGGTAAGTAAGCGCCTTGTTATTATTTGTCTTTCCTTCTCTAATAGGACCATGACAGATGTTATGAGTTGGAATCAATTTGATTTAAATGAGGAAGAACTGTACAAAATCACCAGCCTCACTTTCTCCTCCAAAGGCATCTGGATCCAGTGGCAAGATATATTATCAAGATGACTAGAGATGACTCCAGATGTTTAAGGCGATTGAGGTTAAGTGACTTGCCCAGGGTCCCACAGCTAGCAATAGTCTGAGGTCATATTTGAACTCAGGTCATCCCAACTTCAAAGCCAGTGCTCTATCCACTGTGGCACCTAGCTGCCCCAGCAAATGCCTGCAGACAGATTTGAACTCTGGTCTCCCTGGCTTCCATATCCAGCTTCTCATCAATTATATCACCCACTTGCCTATATAACCTTTTCTACCAGCCTATCATGTTACATGGAAATTTAATTTTACTCTCATCTTTGGGTTAAATGAAAAAAATATTATCACGTAAATCTCTAGGATGGATAACCCATTAAGCCTCTCTTAGACATTAATATCTTAATTTGCCTTTACAAAATAGACTAACTGATGCATAACTTATTGGGGCATATTGGGATAAGAAGAATTAAAATGTTAGTAGTTATGGATGAGGAGAGTATCTACTCATAGGATTGATGGCCTAATTTAAAGCCGCTTGGTGCTTGGGATAGGAGTTCACTGGAAGAACAGATGCCAAAAGGAAAAGGGAGGTGCTCAAAAAAAAAAAAAAAAAAGACTGGATTGAGACAGAGGTAGGGCAGATGGAATAAAGAAAATTAACTGATCTTACCATCCTCATATGAGGCATTCTAGGGACAGTAACCAAAAAATCTCTATATATTTGTTAGTTTCCTTCTAGAATATGAAGACATCATACTTTTTGCTAAAGTGTTAAAGTGTATAAGCATTCATTAAGATCCTACTATTGACCAAGCATTGTGCTAAGTGCTGAGGATACAAAGCAAGCAAAAAACCAAGTCTCTGTTTTGGACACTAGCATTAAAAGAGTTCAGTACAAGCTCCTTGTAGAAGTTGGAATTTTAGCTGGGACATGAAGAAAAACAGGGCAGCCAGGAGGCAGAGAGAAGGGGGGAGAGCATTGTAGATATGGAATGTCTAACTCCTTGAAGACAGAGGATGGCTAATGAAAATGCATGAATTCAGGAGATGCCATGTTCCGTGTGAGAAACAGCAAAAAGGTCAGTGGAACTAGACTATGAAGTATATGAAGGGAAGTAAGTCATAAGTAAACTGAAAGGCAGGAAGATAAGTTACAAAGGACTTTCAAAGTCAAGCATAGAATTTCATATTTGATCCCACAGTTGATAAGGTGCTATTGAAATTTATTAAATTTCAAGAAGATAGGAAAATTCAAAACTAGGTAATCAGCAAAGATGTGTAAATGAAGAATGTTTATATCATTAACTTTTTACAACATGGCAGCCCAAAAGGAAAACTTCAATTTTAATTCAATTAATCAAGTCTTATTAGATGACACTTATGTATGTCATCATGCAATGTTCCAGGGAGAAATAGATATGGAAAGACTCACTTCTTTTTTTTATCATAAAAGTATTTTATTATTTTCCAGTTACATGTAAAGATAGTTTTCAACATTTGTTTTCATAAGATTTTTAGATACAAATTTTTCTCCCTCTCTCCCTTCCCTCCCGCCTTCCCAAGACAGAAAGCAATCTGATATAGGTTATATATGTACAATCACATTAAACATATTTCTGCATTAGTCATGTTTTGAAAGAAGAATCAGAACAAAAGGGGACCTCAAAAAAAAGTAGAAACAGTATGGTTCAATCTGAATTCAGAATCCACAGTTCTTTTTTTCTGGATGTGAAGAACATTTTCCATCATGAGTCCTTTGGAGCTGGAAAGATTCAGTTCTTGCCTTCATTGAGTTTACAGGCTGGCAGGATAGTGTAGAAGAAAGACTATGGGACTGGGAATCAAGAGAGAAATTTGGCTCTTAATCCCTCAGACTCATATGTAGCAAGGGAGGTGTCATTATATAGGTGTTTTTCTGATCCATTCTCCCTCAGGGCCAATCATGATTATAGTATATTATGTTACTCACAGCTCATTCATTAGCTACCAGACGATGTTTATTTGAGCAACATGCATGTGGCTGAAGGGGGAACTTGATTTGGAAACATATGCATCTTTAAGGTGCAAAAAGTTATCTCTACAAAGTTACCACAAGGAGAGATAGAGGACAGATGGTATAACTGTTTGGCATACAGAGACCAAATACAATTAAGTAGAGTATCAACCATGTGGAGTTATTTACCAAAAACTGACAGTAAGGAACACTTTAGTAGCATCAGGAAAAGAATTAACCAAAAGAAGTTAAGACCATGATAGCAAAATCATATATTGTAATGCTTGAAATCTTGTAGATCATCTGTTCAAATACCCTATTTTTACAAAAAGGGCTGCTAGATAGTGCAAGGGACAGAGCAGCTGGCCTGAAGTCAGGAAGACCTGAGTCAAATCCAACCTCAGACACTTACTAGTTGTGTGACCTTGAGCAAGTCACTTATCCCCATTTGCCTCAGTTTGTCAGCTATAAAATGGGCTAGAGAAGGAAATGGCCAACCATATCTTTGCCAAGAAAACCACAAATGGAGTCATGAGGAGTTAGACACAATTGAACAACAACAATTTTACCAAAACCAAAACCTGAATCACAGAGTGGTTAAATGACTTACTCAAGATTTATTTCTACTTCCTGAAATTCCTAGCTTCATTTAAGGTAGTTAGATGGCCTAAAGAAAAGTGTTGCATTTGGAATACAAAATATCTGTGTTCACAACTTCCCTTAGATGCTTACTAACTCAAGTGCCTCTGTTAATCTCAGTTTTCTCATCTGTAAAATGGCAGCTACCTCAGAGGGTTGTTGTGAAGATCATAAGAGATCAGTCAGTCAGTAAATACATGTACTTGATCACATTTGTAAATTGTTTTGCAAATTAAAAAAAAAAGCTATATATGTTGTTGTTAGTATCATTACCAAGGCTCAATTCAAGTTTTGCCTCCTCTGAGAGGCTTCTCAAGATTCTCCCATCTGTTCATGCCTCCTCTTCTGAATTGCAGTTTTTAAGTCATCTTTCAGTTGAGTCTAACTCCTAGTGACCTTATTGAGGGTTTTCTTGGCAAAGATACTGGTGTTAGCCATCTCCTTTTCCAGCTCATTTTACAGGTGAGAAAACTGAGGCAAACAGGATTGCATGACTCAGCCAGGGTCACATGGAGAATAAATGTCTTAGGTTGGATTCTGAACTCAGGAAAAACAGTCTTCCTGACCCCAGGCCTGGCTTTTCATCCACTCTAACACCTAGCCATCCTCTATGCCCAACGGTGCACCCATCATTTTTCTCCAGTATCATATTAGCTCCTTTAAGCTGTAGGCTGTTGTGCTTTTGTCCTTGTTATCTGTAACACCGAGCAAAATGCCTGGTACATAGAAGGCACTTAGTAAATGTTCACTGATTTGCAGCAAAACGTAGATAGGTTCCAATTAGTAAAAATAATGAATCCTATGAAGTAGTTGTAGCAATTCAGATTCATCCTATTCAAAGTTATAATTGTGTAAAATGTGTCGATTGTTTCCCACACCATGGTAATATGCAGTGAAAATTTAAATACTGTGACTATTTCATGGGATTCATGAATTTCATGAATCAGAATTAGCCATAGTAAATTTAAATAAGTCTCCTGGAGAGGGAGGATCACATTATGAATATAGCACTGGACTTGGATTCCAAAAGCCCTGAGTTCAAATCCTACCCCTGAAACCTGTTAGCTAGTGTGGGGACCAATTTTAATTGAGGAGTGTTAGCTAAGTGGCTCACTGCAATATTGGGGCAAGGAAGGAGACCGGCAGCCTCTCTCAAAACAGAACAGGATTTATTTTAACAAAAATGAACTTTAAAAAAAACACAAACAGGATCAGTAGGATCAAGGGAAAGGAAATAAAATGGGGAAAGGGAAATTATACAACCTGAAAAAATACCACCACCCAGAAATCAGTTGAGACTACACAGCCCTGCTCTTGTTGCCTCAGCTTCCAGCTAGAATGGCGAATTCTCCTCCCCGCTCCCAGCAAACCCCAGCAGTCCTCAACAGATTGGCTGGCCGCTCTGACAGTCACATGACTGTCCTCACTAGGCTTCCAATCATTAAAATTTTGCCAGGCTCATGTAGGTGTCGGTGAGTGGTGATGATGTGAGGACGTGAGGTTCCAGAGCCATGGCAACAGCTACAACCAGTGGGTGGAGCACTGTGCTGTTTGCGGAGCCCCAGAGGCCAGTGAGCACGCTGAGGTTTTTTGTTTTTTGTTTTTTGTTTTAATTCTAGCCAAAAGATGGGGGTCATAAAAACCTCAAATAACAATTAATTCTTTACATTAGGTAATATAGATAGCCTCTTCTTAGCTTTTTCATGTTCAGTGAAGATAATGATGCCCATAGCATCCACCTTATAAAGTTGCCAGGAGGTTCAAATGTAATAAGGTATGTGTAGTGCTTTACTAACTTGAGAACACTGGATAAATAGTTGTTATTACGCTTGATTCTGATTCTAAGCCTAAGGTTATTTCTACTGTACCACAATGTGAAAAACCATAAGGATGATAAAGTGATTTGAGAATAGATGTGACAAGCAGGCCCAGCTTCTGGTCCAGCAGAGACTAGTATAATCAGGGTGTGCCAGACATATTAGCCATGTGGTACCTGTCCAGAGACTTTCTACAGAGGCATGAGAAGACACCTGGGCAGGATAACCAATGGGCCTCCAATGATTCAGGGATAGCCTGGTTCCAAGGCAACAATCCATAATGAACTTCCATCATCTTATTTGTGTCAACTAAAATGTCCATTGGCACTAATTATATAGCAGTTATAATCCTCCAGAACAAATTTAGTGCTGGAACGTAAGCCACAGTTCTCATTTTGCTCAGGTTTCAGTGACTCTCAGCTTTTGTCTCTTTTTCACAGTGTTAAAAAGAATTATTTGGCTTGTAATGACACAAGGACACATTCCCCAATCAACAGCTGCCACTAGTCTATGCTTGCACCACGTCTCTCTACCTAGCCAGCAACTTCCAGGGAGACAAGGAGAAAATGCGTTAGGAGCTTCCAGTACCTCAGTTGTATTGAAGGTTTTCTTTGCTTGGGAAGCAATGGCAAAATTAATTCCATATTAATAAAGGAACAGGGAGAAATGGCAAACTGTCCACACAAAAAGCAAGATGCTAAATGTATCATTAATTTCTGTTTGTGAATAAAGAAACAAAACACAAAAGGGGTATGAAAGAAGGACACAGGATGAGGAGAAGCAGTATGGGAAAGCACATGGTGAATAGGACTTAGCATTGGAAGACCCTGGTTCGGTCATATCTTCAAAATTGATTTATCTGTAAAATGAAAGTAATAATACTTATTCTGCCTATCCTGATAGTTTAATTTTTTTTTGAAAAAAGCATTTTATAAACTGTAATGTGCTATAAAATATGTGCTTTTAAGCAATTAAAAAAAATCTTCCTTCAAATCCTGCTGATTGAAGGCCTTTTGCCAAAACTACTACTAGAAAAAACAAGAAGATATGTATAGGATTTCCAGCTAATTGATAAAGAAAAAAATATATAACAAAATAATGTAAAGACATTTATTTATAATAATAAATAATAAATATTTATGAGGCAATTAGGTGGCACAGTGGACAGAGCATTGGGCCTGGAGTCAGTTTCAAACATTTACTAGCTATGTAATGTTTGGTAAGTCACACCCTCTATTTGCCTTGGTTTCTTCAACTCTAAAATAGCTAAAATAACAGCAACTACCTTGAAGCATCAACTTCTAAAGGGCTATGGTGAAGATCAAATGAGATACTTGTGAAGTGCTTACCACTATGCCTGGCACATAAATGCTTATTCCCTTGCTCCCCAAAAAACAATGGCACAGTGTCAGACTCTGTGGGAGATACACAAGAATCAGCCTTGGTCTTTGCCTGAGAAGACTTTACCATCTTTTTGAGGTGATGAAGTAAATCCACATGAAATAATTAATTACATAACAATGAGCACCATAAGACATGATCATTGAGACAATGAGAACTGAATTTAGAGGTGGAAATGACTTCAGAGGCATAGGACAAACTTCTCTTTTATAGCTGGGGAAAGAATGAAGGTAACATGTAGGAGGAAGGACTTGAAATGGCCACTGAAGAATAGTGAAGATAGTAGAAATCAGATGGAGAAGAAGGACATGGCAAAGGGGAATGACATGAGCAAAATCATGGATATTCATCACTCATAATTATGAGGATGGTCTGAAGATAGAAAGTGGTATGTTCTGAAGAATAATGGAATTACTATTCTTTATTGTAGTATTCCTGTGGATTGATGATCTCATCAGATAAGTATGCTATGCACAGGTTCAGGTTAGAGGTCTATATGTGCCTTTTAGTGTAATTCATGTATAACCAATCCAAAAAGGGCCTTCCCAACAAATTAGAAGCTGTTCCATAGTTTTTTTTTGATGTTTTATTCATAATATCAATTGAAACAACATAAGCCATAAACATAAGCCAAAAACATAAGCCATATACACACTTGTGTGTTAGCTATCATCATCATCATCATTCCAATGTAATACTTGGGCTGAACATGTGTTATGTCTCATTCTCACTACATGACCCATACTCCTCCTCCTCCTTCCTTCCTTCCTTATTTCTTTTCCTTCCTTCTTTCTTTCTTTCTTTCTTTCTTTCTTTCTTTCTTTCTTCCTTTCTTTCTTTCTTTCTTTCTTTCTTTCTTTCTTTCTTTCTTTCTTTCTTTCTTTCTTTCTTTCTTTCTTTCTTTCTTTCTTTCTTTCTTTCTTTCTTTCTTTCTTTCTTTCTTTCTTTCTTTCTTTCTTCCTTCCTTCCTTCCTTCCTTCCTTCCTTCCTTCCTTCCTTCCTTCCTTCCTTCCTTTCTTTCTTTCTTTATTTTGCTGGGAAATAAGAGTTAGGGGCTTGCCAAGGGTCACACAGCTAGTGTAAATTTCTGAGGCCAGATTTGAACTCAGGTCCTCCTGAATCCAGAGTCAGTGCTTTATCCACTACATCACCTAGCTTCCCCCCTCCTTCTCTTTTCACACAAGTTCTTAGTAAGCACTTCTGGGTAAATTTTAATTCTGTATTATTTGGAGTCCATACTGTTAGCTGCTGCTAACAGAAGTGTGGACTCCAATAGAGCATGGATGAAATGGCACCTATTTCCTTTATTCATGACTACCATTTTAGATGATCAGAATGAAATTACAATGTGAATCCAATGTAATGAGACCATTAAACACAATCTGCTTTTTCAGATTCATTGAAATATATAGATTGGGGTGCTCCAAAGTCGACCAAACTAACTATCATCAGAACTATTTTTTTCACCTTGAGTAGTCAGTCATTTAGTCTGCTGGATCTCAGTTTCTTCATCTGTAAAATGGGGAGAGGGAAAGTTAGAGACTCTGTGCCCTCTAAGGCACCTTTGGCTCTGGATTTATAAGCCAAGGCTCTTGTGCTGTTTGGGTATCCACCTGCTTCACGTGATTCTTCCAAAATAAATAGTTTTATATAGAAGTTCTTGGCATCCCTAAATACTAGTAACCTTCCCATTGATCAGTTGAAGCTATGTCAATTAAACATCTAGCTCCTTAATAAGAACATATTAATACAGTGTAACCATTGGCATGATAGTATTCAGGTCACAGGATCATTGAATTTAAAGCTGGAAGTTTAGAACTCATATAATATAACCACTTCATTTTACAGAATAAGAAACTGAAATACCAAATGGGGTAATGACTTACCTAAGGTCACACCAGTTTTGCTGATACCTCGGAAATCATGTTTTGTAGTTAATATGTTTTTCCCTTTCAATAAGAGTCACTACAACTTTCATTCAGGTGAGAAAAAATGGTCTGAATCATAAAGAGGTTAGAGCAACAATGATCTTAATGGCTTCTCTGCCAAAGACTAATTTATATACAAATGTGGGGTATGGTTTTGCTCCAACCAACCAGAGATATTTTAAAACCCTCAAAATGATCCAGACTAGGGATTATTTAAGCTTCTTTGATCAAAGTAGGGCATAGATTGAAGACCCATTATTGATTTACTCTGCTTACAGCTATAACTGAAATATACTTTTCTTCTTTCCCAGAAGCCCTATTTCTGTCCATCACATGGATCCACTGACCCAAATAATAATAGTAACAACAGAATCTGCAGCATGTAGACCACAGTCCAAGTTTGATTAATGAACCAATGAAAGTTTAGAATATGTGGGTTTGCTATGGCCAATTTGTTTTGTCTCTATGTCTCCTTAAGTTTCTAGTGCTTATAAGACAGAGTTTAAAGATTGATAATAGCCCTGGGTCATGAACCAGAACTACATGGTGTTCATGAGTGAGTGATTGTAATACTTTGTTCTTAGGGATTCCTGGGGACATGGTATGAATAGAACAGAAACAACCTTTAGGTACAAACTATTTCCTGGGGAGAACAAATGCTGACCTGTAAAAAATACTCATAGTGATGGGTAGAGGCGGGTAGTTGATAGAGACTAGAAAAGAAAAGGTGTGGATAGCTATGGGGAAAGAAGCAATGGCACTGGACAGAGATGGTACTGGGCAAGGAGGATTTTGGAAGACTCCATTGATGAGAGCCATGAGTAATAAATAGCATACAATTAGAAAAACAGAGAGATAAAGACTGTGACATAGACCCATACTGCTACCATTTCAACCAAAAGAAAAGGCATTGGACAAAGCAGAACTTGTGGAGGAATCTCTCACAAAGGTACTCTTCTAACTGGGATTATAAATAACTGGGAATTTCCACAGATCTTTCAGAATAATGGTATTCATTCAAAAATCTCAATTTTGTTTTTCTCCTTTTAATAAAAAATATCTTCTTTAATATTATGAACTGTATGATTACCATTATTAGAGAACTGGGTTCAGTACACTGGGTGGGGTGGGATAGGGGGTGCCAGTGCCACTCATATCCCATGTTTCTTGAGTGGGGGACTATAAGCTAAGAAATTGAGAAAATATTACAAAGTGTGTCTGGGTTCTGTGTAGCATGAAAGCCAGTATACAAGTATGACCAATGAAAGTGCATATGTATAGCATAAACATAGACAACACCAACAAACCCTAATTTCATGATACTTTCTGAACAATGTCCCACAAATAATAAAATGTGTAGTTAGTCATAAAAATGAAAACAGACTCTCAATTGTCAATCCTCTGAGGCACTCTCTGTGAATTTCAGCTCAACCAGGCACACTCAGGGATAAATTGAGAAAGAAAATTAAAAGGGGAGGCAGGTTATACAAGCTCAGATTTGTAGCATTTTTAAGGTATTAAAAGAAAAGTGGGTTTTCTCAAACTCATTTTCTCCCAGCAGCTTCGCAAACATGACAGAGTACCTTTTACTCAGTAGACACTCAGTCAATTTTCATTGACGATGAAAACAATAGGGTGGGGGAACAGTGAGATTGTTCTGAAAGTCTGTAAATATTAATAAGACTAGTCAGAGCTGGCTAAGGTGCCTTTGCCTTAATCTTAAGAAATTTACAATGCTTGCAATATTTCCATCTTTTTTCTCACCAAGAAGAAAGCAGAGAGTGCAATGGTTTGTAAGACAGTCAGGACTCTATACCATTGCCACTAAGGGTGGACTGTTCAATTTTCTGGCAATGGTAAAGATGAGGATTGTGAATTATAAAAAAAATGAATGAAATTCTGAGTCCAACTACATAGCAAAAAAAGAAGCTAATTCTTGACATTATCTATGTTCCATGATCCTCACCATTTCAAATCTACCCCACTCTCCAAAGGCTTAGCTTCCAGATAGCATCCCAGTCTTGTCAGTCATCCTAGGAGCCCTTGGTAAGCATGTCTTTGCTATAGGAATTTCAGTTTTCCCAGTCATAGAATCATAAGATTACAATCAGAAAGGATCCTAGATATCATTTGGTTCAACCAATTTGTTTTACAGCTAAGGAAACTGAGTCCTAAAATACATCTTTCTTGCTCACTTACTGTCTGTTGCATTTTTAAGGTGCAAATGTTGGATACCTATCCAAGGATTCTTAAGCTTTTTTGAGACATGGACCCTTTAAGTATCTCTCTATCTAGTCCATGAGCAAAGAATATATCCTGTTAGTCTTGTGTGACCCTCTACAGTGACCAACATTCTCGGCATATTGTATCCAATAGGTCTTACATCCCAGACAATGCTCCTCAGCCTACCCAACTATTCATTCCAGCCATCCTGTTGCTATCCACTCAGAGTTTAGCACCTATTTAGCAGGAATAAAATAAATAAGCAGATACCCAATAGAAGTTTCTACCAGTCCCATCAGCCTACTTTTGCTGCTTCCCCTACCATGTCTAGGAAGCTTTGGATGTAGGAGCTTTGACTTTATCTTCTTCTGAGGGTGTATTTTGATCATCTATGTCACCAAAGAAATTTTCTAGGGTCCACAATTTTTTCTGTCTGCTCATTTTTCCAGTCTATTTCTTGACTTTTAACTCTTTCTTAAAGTGAGGCACAGCTTCCAGGATGCACTGTCCAAAGCTTCAGGGGCTCAAAGGTGGCCTGTGCTCTGGTCTACAAGTAACCACAGGCTCGTTTGCCCTTTAACCCAGGAACAGAATTCTGTTTCATTGTGCCCGCAAGTTCTGGTGCACTCACACCCCTCCCACACCTGGGCCTCAGTCCAACTGCTTCCCAGGCCTGAGTATGAGCAAAACGACAGAGTCCTGCCTCAGTACCAGCAGAGACCCCTGTAATCTCCCCTTGGCCAATCACTTCACCCCCTCACCAGTCTGTGAGCCACTGCCACAGTTGATTCAAACACTCTGGAAGCCTGGAGCAGCCTGTGGTGGCCTGCCTGGGGCTGGATCTGTGCTGGTGTGGCCATCTGCACTCCACTCTCACCCTAGTACAAGAGTCCTTTCCTGCCAACCTTCTAAGCTGACTTTGGCTAGAAAATAATCTCACCCCATCCTTTTGTGGGTTCTGCTGCTCCAGGAATTGTCTTATGGAATAATTTCAAGATATTTGAAGGGTTTGGGGGGAGCACTCTGAGAAGTCACTGCTTTTCCTCCACTATCTTGGTTCCTCCTGCCCCCCCCCCCCCCCCCGCCATGTCTAAAGCATGTGTGAGCTTTTCCCTGGCCCAGTCCTACACTACAATTTCTACTTTCACCACCTTCCCAGAAGGGTCCCTGAATTGTCCTGGATGTCTACAATGCTCCTCCCCCTCAACTTACACATAAGATTTTTTTCCTTATTGCTTTTCTCTTATACTAGTTATAGTTTGCCAATAACAATTCAATAATACATTTCTCCATCTCAGTTGGGATCTCGATGCTAGTCTACACAACAGACTTGTCAGAACTAGAAGAGGAGGATCCTGAAGGCTGAATTGGAAGGTATTATATTCTTAGAAAAGATAAATAGTGTGATTCATAAACAAAGGCTGTCTCTTCTTTGCTAAAATGGAGCCACAGAAAACTCAAAGATAAATAATGAGACACTATCAGGGATGGGGTTAGAATAAAAATAACTAAATAATTTATAATATTTTGATACATCTAAAGATCTTGTTGTTCATCCTCTGGTTTTGAAGAAGACCAATTACATCAGGGGTAATGTCTTGACTCATCCATGAATTAGATTTAAGTGAGGCAGAGTTTCACAGAATCATTAGCCTCATTCTTCCTGATTCATTAAAGTTCAGTAGCAGGACAAGTCAGGACAGCTGGGAATGGCATGCGATGTAGTGGATGACCTTGGCATCTTTGATGTCTGAGCAGTCTGAGCTTTCCAAAGTGCCTGCTTCAACCACCTTTGTGACCACTGAACAAATTTTTCTCATCCCCCCATTCCACTTGGGGAAGTCTTCACATGCTTGCAGTAGACATACCCCTAAATCAAAAATGGATTTGAGACCTGTGTCTTACCTTCAACTGTCTGCCGACATGGTTTTACCATGGTGTGGCCAATGAACATGCTACAGTTTCTTGGAGCCATAGGTGGGAGTTGGATGAAAGGTGGATACCAAAGATGGATGGGGTGTTCAGGAAGGACTAGCACCTCTAGTGTGAAGGCTTGCTGAGCCCTTTTCATGGATGCTCATCCATCTAAAGGTGAATGAACTGATCAGTATAGAAACAGATCACAGTCCTTCCAAGCTTTCTTATCCTACCTAGATGATTCAGGCTTATCTCTCTGGAAATCTTCCAAAATCAGTCTATTTAAACCACACAGACAATTACTAAATTTTTTTTTGGAGACCCCTACTAAATTCTTCCTCCTAGCCAGAAGCATGGAGTTGGCCATATTTTCTCAAATCCACTATTTATTTATTATTATTATTATTTTTTGCAGGGCAATTGGGGTTAAGTGACTTGCCCAGAGTCACACAGCTAGTAAGTGTCAAGTGTCTGAAGCTGTATTTGAACACAGGTACTCCTGAATCCAGGGCCGGTGCTTTATCCACTGTGCCACCTAGCTGCCCCCACTATTTATTTCAAGATGGTTGTGTAACAATGCTTACTGCTTCCAAAGAGACTTTTCTATTTAACCCCACTCTACCCTTTTCCTCTCCTCAGTACTGACATATGTTATGGTATGCTAGCACATGGGTTGTTGAGGGAAGTAGTACTAAAGTTACCAGCTTTACCTAATCCTTTTTAGTTTTGCTCTCAAATTGACAGGAATGACTGCTAGGAACAATATGGACATTTAAAGGTAGCCCTTCACCCCAGTTCATTTATAGTTTTGTCAAATGAAGGTCCATGGATTATTCAAATGGAATCCAATCTGTCAACCCAGGAGTATGTTCTGACTTAGGAGGGATTTTGACTCATAACTCAAATAAAGTTTAAAGCCATTTTGATTACATTTGTAACAAACCAGTCAAAAGAATTTTAAAATATGTTTTTCAATTAACAAATATTTCTTTTCTTTACCTCCCAGTTCCACCCACCCCACCATAGAGAAAACTAACCAAAAAAACCCTCTTTTAATAAATATGCATAGTCAAGCAAAAAAAACACAACAACACTATACTAGCCTTTTCCAAAAATGTTTATCTCATTCTGTAACAAATGTACAGAATCCCTCACCTGCATTTGTCAAGGTAGATAGTATTCTTCAGCATCAGTCCTCTGGAAACATTATTGGTCATTGCATTAATTGTAATTCTTAATGTTTTCCAAGTTGTCCATTTTTGTAATACTTTTATTATAGTATAAAATCTTCTCCTGGTTCTACTCCATTCACTATGTATCAATTCATATAAATCTCACCAGGACCCTCTGAAACTATCTACTTCTTCATTACTTATAGAACAAGTAGTATTCATTTACACTCATATGCCATAATTTGTTCATTCATCTTTGAGTGGAGGAGACCCTATGTTAATGAAAACAAGACAGTCAAGGTGACAGTCTCTGCTAATATTTTCTAAAGATCAGCCTAGCTACTTTCATCGAGGGTCATCACCAAGTTGGTTACAGATTAATTGACTTTTTGACTATCAAAAGCCACGTCCTATGTTAGGTAGGAGTTAAAATGTCTATCAAGGAAGGGTGATATAAAAATCACTAGCATTTATTTAGTTCTTAAAATGTTGCAAAGTTATTTACATATATTGTCTCATTTGATACAATAACCCTGTCGGATACATGCTATTAGTATCCTCATTTTTCAGATGAGGAAACTGAGTCACAGAGATTTTAAGTGCCTTCTCCCAGGTCACATAGCTCAAGTATCTGAAGTTTCCATTATCATTTCTATGGAGATATACTTGTCCAGCCCAAACCTTTCTGATGACCTCCAGTCTCACATGATCAACTGCCTACTGGACATCTTGAACTGGATGTCATATAAATATCTTAGTCTGTTGTTGTTCAGTCATCCAGTTGTATCTGACTCTACATGATCCTGTGGACCATAGCATGCCAGGCCCTTGATGGTAGGGTTTTTTTGGCAAAGATACTAGAGTGGGGGGGGGAGAATAAAAAGGGAAAAATCTACATAACTTTATTATATATTTAAATGGAATAGTGAGGTGTGCAAAATAGATTTGAAGTTTCACATGCAATGTTATTTTTTTATACTTTTTATGGAAATGCTTGTTTTATCCCATAAATTAAAAATAAAATAGAAAGATTTTTTAAAAGATACTTGAGTGATTTACCATTTCCTACTGAAGTGAATAGTCTTTTCTCAGAACTATCTACTATGACCAGTCTGTCTTAAGTAACCCTACTTGGTATAGCTCATAATTTCATTGAACTATGTAATCCCCTCCGTCACGACAAGGCAGTAATCCAGGAAGGGATCCTATGTTACACTCAACAGGTCCAGAATTGAACTCATTATCTTTCTCCCCACATTGTTTCCTCTTCCAAATTTCCCTGTTAATACCAGGGGTACCACCATCTTTTTTGTTTTTTTTGCTGGGCAATGGGGCTTAAGTGACTTGCCCAGGGTCACACAGCTAGTAAGTGTCAAGTATCTGAGGTCGGATTTGAACTCAGGTACTCCTGAATCCAAGGCCAGTGCTCTATCTACTGCACCACCTAGCTGCCCCATACCACCATCTTCTTAGTCACTCAGGCTCACAACCTAGGTGTTATCCTCAATTCTTTACTCTTGCTGACCCATATTCAATCAATTGGCAAGTTCTATCAATGCCACCTTCATAACACTGCTTGTATATGACCCCTTGCCTCCTCTGACACTGCCGCTACCTGGTGTATTCCTTCATCACCTGACACCTGGCCTATTGCAATAACTTCCTGGTTGATCCCTCTGCCTCAAGTCTCTCCTCACACAAGTCCATCCTCCCCTCAGCTGGTAGTTCTGACCATACCCCTCCCCCAAAAGCTCTAGTAGCTCCCTATTACCTCAAGAATCAAAGTAATCCTCTGCTTATTTTTCAAAGCCATTAATAACCAGGCCCCTTCCTACCTTCACAGTTTTCTTATACCATACTGACCTCCCCATACTCTAAGATCTCCTCGCTGTTACTCACATTTGATACTGTCTGTCTTCCATGCCTGTGACGCTTTCTCTGCTCATTTATACCTCCTAGCTCCACTAGTGTTATTCAAGACTTAGCTAGTCTCACCTTCTGCAAGAAGCTTCTTCCAGTCCCCATAGACCTTAGCGCCTTTTCTCTGAGCCTATCCCTAACGTATCCTGTACATTTCTTGTTTGTACTTAACTATTTGTATGTTTCCTCCCCAATTAGACTGAGATTCTTAATAAAAGATACAGTTGGGTTTTTTTGTCTTTTGTTCTATCCCCTGTGTTTAGTACAGTGTTCCTTGACTGAGGTAAGTAAGATTTCAGCACAGGTCTCTTGACTGCAAGTCCAGAACTCTATACCATTCTACCTTCTACTCACACTGAGGAATTTTCAGATCGTTGGGCTATTATAGCATTAAAAACAGAGACCACCATTGTGAGGGACAAACAATCACTATGGTTGGGAGCTAGTCGACATTTAAAAATCTCTCTCTCAGCACCACTCCCTACCCACATGTCCGTCCTTATGTCCATAAATGTAACATAGTTCTATATATCTAGGTATGGGCACAGACACCAACAATTACAAGAACAGCAAGACAGTAAGCTTCAGGTTAGCACATTCGTTTTTTAAAAATAAAAACAGTGCAAATATGAACATAATTGGTAGTGGCCAAAGCATAAAACATAAGTATTTATGTGAGCTTGTCAAGTAGGCATAAATGGTCTCACAGATCAATGGTTCTTTGGCAAGGGAAGCCCGACAAAAGGTTAAAGCTGGCTTAGACAGCTGCTACTAATAAGTATTGGGTCTCCTCTGCCCCATTTTGCCTGCTGTCTGCATAGGGAAGAGAGACACACACACAGAGAAAGAGCTCAGCTTGCTGTCTGATTGTCCTCTAGGGAATGGTCTCTCTACTGGTTGGCCTAATGCAGGCAGAGGGCAGATCAGCTGGCTGGTGGATGGGGTGAGGGAGAAGTTAGGGGAGGGATAATGTTTTCATTCTGACCCACCTCTTAAGGTCCCTCTCACAGTCACCCCAGTCTTAGACCCAGAGCGCATCATAGTCCAGTGATTCTGGAACATTTTTCCTCCTCCTGCCACATTATTTCTTGCCATGTGGAATTATGGCACATTGAATGTTTAAGTTGGCAACACTCCAAGAGAGTCAAAAGATGCACTTATGGGCAATTTCCCTTCAATAAGAGGAGCCATTTTTGTTGAGCTCTTTGTGAGTTCAAGGTCTGGTATGTTTTAAAATTAGTGTGCATGTTTTCCACATCCTGTCTCTTCTCTGGGCTTCATGAAGACACTTTGGAGACAGCCTCTGCTCCTGCTTTGTATTTACTTTTTATATCATATAAAAAGCTTTAAGAGCTTAAAACCACACTAAGAATTTTGGGACACCCTATGCCTTATTTATATGTGGACAAGTTGTTCCCTCCTGATAGAACATAAGACCCTTGAGCATAGGGACTGTTTTGTTTTGGTCTTTGTGTTTGCAGTACCTAGCACACTGCCTGACCTCATCGTAGGTGATAAATACTTTCTGATTGAATGATCAATAATGGTGCACCCTGGGAGCTAGGAGACCTAAAATCTAGTTCCAGCTCTGCTGATAACCAGCTGTGTGAACGTACATAACTCATTGCATTTCCTTGGGTCTCAGTTTTCTCATGCATAAAATGAGGAGGATGGACTATATGATCCTGCCAGCTTTAAATGATTCTTAGTGGAATTAATCAAGGGAATTAGAACTATGTCTTTCCTTTATCATGGACCAGAAATTCAGACTAAAGACACACATAATAAACATGCATACAGGATCATAGTATTTTCTTTTTACACAGTCTTGTCTATTTGACAAACATTTTATAAAAAGGGGAAAATATCCAACAACTGTTTGTTTGGGTTTTTTTCTACCATTAAATACAGGCAAAGCAAGGTATGAACTGAACTCTAATAGGGCAATCCTTCTTGTTTTGTTTTGTTTTTTAGTGAGACAATTGGGGTTAAGTGACTTGCCCAGGGTCACACAGCTAGTAAGTGTTAAGTGTCTGAGGCTGGATTTGAACTCAGGTACTCCTGAATCCAGGGCTGGTGCTTTACCCCTGTACCATCTAGCTGCCCCCACAATTGTGTTTGCTTTTTTTTTTTTTTTTGGTGAGGCAATTGGGGTTAAGTGACTTGCCCAGGGTCACACAGTTAATAAGTGTCAAGTGTCTGAGGGCGGATTTGAACTCAGGTGCTCCTGACTCCAGGGCCAGTGCTTTATCCACTGCGCCACCTAGCCGCCCTGCAATCCTTCTTTGCAGCAAACCCAGGTGGGAGTAATTCTATCCTAAAGAAATCAAGGTAGAAAATAATTACAGATGTTTGATACGAGCAAAACAATTAACAAAGAACTCAAAATGCAAAACAAAAAACAAAAAACAACAGCAATGCATACAACTACTATGGAAAACTCTTTCCCCAAGTATAAGTAATATTAGTGCAGCACCACATTCTCCATTTTAAGAAGGGGATCTAGGCCAGATATCTCCTTTCCAGGCTGCACTTCTGGCTCTTCAGAAGTTCTCTACTGTCACAGCAACTTCTTCATCCTGGGAGTTTACTCCTGTACTTATCACATTGGCAATGCACTCCTGAGACCTCTCATTCTGATTGTCAGATTCCTCCAAAAACCTCCATTTAAAGAAAGATATTCAGGCTAGTCATGTCTTCATTCCTCTTGGGGCCATGCTCCTGACTTTCTGGACTTTGTCTACTATACTCCCTGGGGTGTGTGGAATGTTCAGGGAGGATTAGCACTTTGGGCTGAAGGCTAGCCAAATCCTTTTCAGAGCTGTTCATGCACCTTTGGTGTCTGCCTGCCCTCCAACTCTCATCTGTGGCTCTAAGAAGCTGAAGCAGGGCAGCAGCCATACCCTGGTAAAATGATCTTGGCAGACAGGTTAAACTAAGTTGAGGGGAACCAATAGGCCTCAAATCCATGGATGAGTTAGGGCAATGCCTATCCAAGCATGCACAGATTTCCCCCTGCAGAATGGGGGGATGAGAATAATTTGTTACATCAGCCATGAAGATGACTAAAACAGGCATTGTGGAGCACTTAGAGCTTGTTCAGATAATGAAGATTTCAAGATGATTATGATGATGATGATCTTCTACTACTACTAATACCACCACCACCACCACCACCACCACCACCACCACCACCACCACCACCACCACCACCACCACTACCACCACTACCACTACTACTACTACTACTACTACTACTACTACTACTACTACTATTACTACTACTACTACTACTAATGCTGCTGCTGCTACTACTACTACTACTACTACTACTACTACTACTACTACTACTACTACTACTACTACTACTACTACAATAAGTAAAGCCCAAAAAAGTAAAGCAGCTTAAAATTTAAGAGATCCTGAGTCCCAGGGATCCTGAGCTAGTAGAAAACCTGTTCTGAAGGGGGTCTATATCATCTAAGATCATAAGCAGATGCATCAGAGATTTGGAGTTTCAGGCCAACAACTGTACTAGAGGGTCTCTGCTTCCCTCTAATGCCGTTGGTTCAGGAATTGTTGGCAATTGCTTGTTTTTCATTCAGATGGAGCATCTTCTGCATGCAAGGCTGCCCTCACTATCTTTCAATGAGGTTATTGGGCTGGTCCCAAATGTGACCTGGAGTACATGGAAGTCAGTATATTTAGATAAAAAAATAGTAAAGAATTTCCTTCAACCTCCATTATTGCCTTCTTCCCTAGACATGTCACTGCCCTGACTTTGAAGTTAATGTCACTGTGTCTACACAATATCAATTTTTCAGTAATCATATGAATTAGGTAATTAAGTAATAAGTAAGTAAGTTGGTAAGTAAGTAGGTAGGTAGGTAAGTAGGTTAGTAAGTAAGTAATAGGGGAGCCTATTTGATTGGCTTTTCCCTCATCATATGAGGGGAAAACTCCAGTTGCTGTAGGAGGCAAAAATCCCTTCCTCACCATAATCTCATCACTATTTCTTGGTCTTACCGCTCTACAGCCTGACTTTACATTCCATTGTGTCCTCCAAAATCCTCAATTTGTTGTGAACAGACTCTTCATTCTAATTTTCTTTACTTCAATCCCATTGAATTTTCTGAAAATAATCATAATGATGCATGTAGCATTTTAAGGTTTACAAAATTATTTAGAAAAGTTTCTCATTTTCTCCTCACAAGAGCTCTGGGATGTAAGTGTATTAGACCTGTTTTACTGAGACCTACTTGAAAATCTTTAGGGGTTTTGCCTATTTACCCTATTGCCCCTAGGATAAAACTATTATTCCTCAGAATTCCCTCTGAAGCCTTCTACAATCTGGCTCCCTTTTCAAACACTTCATATCACCTTATTTCATGTAGTCTACTCTCTAAATAAACTAACCCTCAACATCCTACCTCCACTCACCATGGTTTTGTACAAGCTGTCCCCTACGACTGGAATACGCTCCCTCTATTATTACCACAATACTGCTATAGACTAGGTAAGGTTGCTTCTTTGCTCTAAATGGTAGCTTTCAAGTCATTTCAGATAACTACAAGTTAAAAATTCCCTTTCCTGGGGATTAATGTCATGGATAAGATGTTTCTAACTGCCTTTCAGAAAGCTTTTTTTGTAATGTGATTTTTTTAAGTGCAGTAGGGCTGTATTATTCTAAATATTCAATAGTTCTTTTGACAAAATAATAATCATAAGTGAGGAGATTTAAGGTGAAAGAACATCATAAAGAGAATATGACAATTCAGCCTCACAAGGCCCATTAAAACTATTGAAAGGAATGCAACATGTTTCTGATTCCGTCTCCTCCCGCCCCCCCCCTCCCCCCATCCCAAATTGATATGACATAAGCCCACAGATTTAGACCTCAGAAACCATCAAGTCCAACTCTTACAGATGAGAAAACTGAAACTAAAACAGTTAAGTGACTTGTCCAGGGTCATGTAGACACTGCCAGAGTCAGGATTTGACTTGCTCCTGACTCTAAATTCTCCACTATCTAACTTCTTATAAACCTTTAAAGTCTCCTTTTTATTATAATTGGTGAGTCTGACGTTAAAGGAACAGGGTGTGTTTAGTTCTAAGACAATAATTAGTAGAGGCATGGTTTTCAAGTCCTAAGGGCCCCTCCAGCAGATGGAGAGTAAAATTTATCCTAACATCCCTGATGGCAGAGCTGGAAACAAAGAGGCAAATTTTAGTTCAATATTAGGTATTTCTTAGCAATTAGAGAAGGTCAGTGGGATGCTTCAGAATGGAAGTAGTGCCCTGTCCCTGCAGGTGTTGAGGAATAGCCTTAATGATTCAGAGAGATATGGACCCAGATGACCATAGATTTCATCAAATCTTTGGAAAAATTATAATTTTTGTGGAAAAGATGGTAAAATATAGATTAGATGTTAATACAATCAGATGGATTTAGAACTGGGTAAGTGGATGGATTCAAAGTTTAGTTGTTAGTAGATCAGTTTAGTTTTTTGTCTACCATTAAATACAGGCAAAAGCAAGGTATGAACTAAACTGTGGATCCGAATAAGTGGGAGAGCCACAGCATTTTTTGATATTCATTTTATGATAACTTTGTCATCTTCTTTTTTCATTATTAAATTTATTTTAATTTATGGAATAAAAAGCATTTCTATAACATAGTACAATTAAAAAAAGATTACACATGAAACCACAATTCTATTATTCATAACTTGTTATTTCTTTTAAATATACAAAAGAATTACCATGTAAATTTTTCCCTTCCCTCTCCCTAAAGATGACTACCATTAGACACAGATATATATATATATATATACGTATATATATTCATATATGTATGTATATATGAATGTATGCATGTATGTAAAATTATTCTATTCTATTAATCAGTTCTTTCTTTGGATACAGATGACATCTTTCTTCTTATATCTTTTATAGTGAATTTGAATATTTATAATAGTCAAAATAACTTATTTGTACAAAGTTCTTCTTAAAACAATATTGTTTTTACTGTATACAATGTTCTCTTGGCTCTGCTCATTTGACTCTTCATTATTTCGTGCAAGTCTTTCCATGTTTTTCTAAAATCATTGAGCTCACCATTTCTTATGTTCTTGAATATATGTTGAGACATTGTTTTTCTGCTTCCAAGAAAACAGATCCCTAGTCTTTGTTTATGTTGACCTTAAATTTATGAATCATCCATCAGACCTTGGGGATTCTGCGTAGAATACAGATGTGAGGGAATTAGGCTTTTAGCAGCTTTTAGCTCAAATGGAAAACAAGGAAGATAATCATCTGATCCATGAGAACCTAGTTGTGTGGAATGAGGCCTCTGTGGGATTTTTATTGGGTTCTGGGGAGCAGGAAGACAGATGCAAGTGGACCTTGAGATGTAGGCAGAAATAGTCAAGGTGGGGGGGGGCAGCTAGGTGGTGCAGTGGATAAAGCACTGGCCCTGGATGCAGGAGGACCTGAGTTCAAATCCAGTCTGAGACATTTGACAATTACTAGCTGTATGACCCTGGGCAAGTCATTTAACCCTCATTGCCCTGCCCCCTTCCAAAAAAAAGAAATAGTTAAGGGGTCTTGGAAGCAACAGAAGAAGATGTGAATATGAGAACACTTATTTCTTTATTTTATGTAGAGATTAAGTTGGAATTTATGTTTTAATCTTTTACTGTGAGTAAAGCTAGAGAGTTCCAGAAATTGTTTTTTAAATAGCCCTATTACTGTTGAGAGTACCATCATCTTCCTAGTCACCTAGGCTTTCAACCTCCACTTTATCCTTGACTCCCCACTCACACTTGTCCTACATATCCAATTTGTTGCTGACATGTTGTTTCTACCTTTATAACATTTCTCATGTCCGGCCCCTTCTCTCTATTCACATAACTGATAAAAGCCCTTATCACCTCATGGCTGGGCTAATTACAATACAACAGCCTTCTGATTCATCTCTTTGCCTCTAGTTTTTTCACACTCCAATTTATTCTCCACTCAGGTACCAAGTCAATCTTCTGACATCACCCCACTACTATATATATTACAACAGATCCCTTTTACCCCCAGAAGCAAATGTAAATTCTTTTGACTTTTAAAGGACTTCACAACTCAAAACTAAAACCAAAAATGTTTATTGTTAAAAAAAATAAATTACTTCATAATCTGGACTACTCTTATCTCTCCTGTCTCCTTACACAAATCCCCCTTTACAATTCAGCCACAGGGACCTTCTTACTATCCCTGGGATATGCTGGGCCATCCCTGGCTGTCTGTCATGCTGAGAATGTTCTTCCTCCTCTCCTCCCACTCTTTGCTTCCTTCAAGACTCAGCTCAAATTCTACCTTCCAGAACAAAAGAAACCCTTTTTGTTCTGTTTCCCACTCTAACCCCTTAAATCCTCACTGATAGTCCCTTGCCTCAGAGATTATCTCCTTTTTGTACTTTATATACCTTGTACACACATAGTTGTTGCATGTGGTTGTCACCATTAGAATGTGAGCTTCTTGAGAGCAAGGACCACATTTTTGCCTGCATGGTATCTGGCCACATTGAAAGTACTTAAGAAATGTTCATTGACTGACATGCTGTTGACTAAAATAGTCAAGGAATAAAACAATAAACTAAGGTGCTTTGTGAACAATGTATGTGGGGGAGAATGTTTTATTCAAAGGCCAAAATTGTGATAACAAAAAAGCAAAGGGGTGGAAAGATCCTGAGAAATACCTTTTTTTTTTTCAACCTCCTCATTTTATAAAGGGATAAACTGAGGCCTGGGAAGGGGAAGTAACTTGCTCAAATTGACAGAATTAGGTACTGACACAGGTAAGAATAACTCTTAGCCCCCAGCCCCGCCCCCCGGTATAGTGGTCTTTCAATAATATTTTATATATTATGGTACTATATATATAATATTTTAATAATATATAATTATTTATAATATTTATGGTACTTTATGCTTTACACAGTAGGATGTATGTATATGTATGTGTGTGTATGTGTGTTCATGACCACGTTTACATACACTTTTTATACATTACCTCTTTGGTAATGAGAGGTGGTGTGGAATAAAAGAGAAAGAGCCAGATGTAGATTCGAGAAGCCCCAAGTTCAAGTCCTGCCTCAACTGCAATATTGCCTGTGTAACCCTAATAAGTCAGTGCCCCAGTCAATTTTCTAAGGTTACAATATACAGAAGAATTATTGCTCTGCATTCATAGGAGTTCCTTAGTCTGATGGAACCACTGACTTAGTACAAAAACCTCTTCAGTAAATTGGGAAGGTTTAGTTTCCCAGTTTTAAAGATAAGAAACCTGAGACCAAGAGATGACAACTGACTAGTCAAAGTTGCAAAGTGTGCTTGGCTAGGGCTCTCATAAGCCCCAAACCTCCTGGTTCAACCCTCAGAAGCCATCTAATCCAACATGCACAGTCACTATTAAAACATAGCTAACATGAAGACTTTCATGGAAAGGGAGCTCACAGCCTCTCTCAGGAGTCTATTAGACTTTTGGATAGCTCTATTAGGAAGGTTTTCCAGGCATCAACCCCAAATTGACCTCTTAGTAATTTTGACCCTTTACTCCTGGTTCTGCCCTCTGGGGCCAAAGAGGAGAAATGGAATCCACCTTTTACATTACAAGATTTTAGCACAGTTTTCATGCCCTTCTTCCCCTCAGTTTTCTATTCTATGAGTTAAAATCCCCATTTTCTCCAGTGAACCCTCCCTTGACAAGGACTCAAGGCCCTTCATCATCTTGTTTGCCCTTGTCTGGATGCTCTCCAGTTCACCAATTTATCAATGTCCTTCTTAATCCATAGTACCCGGAATTGAACACAATACTCCAGATGAAGGCTAATGATGGCAGAGTACAGTGGAACTGTCACCTCTCTATTCCTGAGAGCTATGACCCTGTAACACAGTGCCACTTTCATATGTGGATATTTGCTGAATGAGGCAGAAACAGGATTTCTGTGAGAAAAAGCAGCTTAATATGGCTCTGAAGACCTGAGCTCCCCAGATAAATGCAGAAAGGATCTGTTTTAAGACATCTTATAAAGAGAAAAGAGCAAGTGGTTCATAAGTTCACCTACATGCGAATGAGAACTGTAGAAGTATATGCATTGCACCTATTATTACTGAGAAAGCTATGCATTTGGGATTCCATAGCGTGATTTAGGGATTAGTCACTACTCAGGAGGATGCTCTAATTTAAAACATTAGAAACCACATAACCTGAGAAGAAGCTAAGAGAATGAGAAGACACATAAATCAGTTACCTGAAAAGAGAAGATGACAATGGAAAGAGGAGTAAAGACTGCCCCCCCCCATTCCCATTTGGAAGAAGCATGGTAAAGAGAAAGCATCTGTCTTAAGATGAGTCAGCTGAAATAGCCAACTGAAACCCTGGATACTCTGCAGCTGCTAGGAAATCTTTGGAAGGGATTTCGGTAGGTGGTAGAAGCTTGTTGGAGGAAGCGATATCTTTCTAATGTGAGAAAAGACATTTCAACATGTCTATATTGCTGTTTGCTGTTGTCTACAAGCCTGCATGGTGAAGCCAGGTGGAGCACTAGATAGAGCCCCAGACCTAGAATCAGGAAGACCTTAATTCAAATCCAGTCTCAGATACATACCAGCCATGCGACCCTGGATGGATTACTTAACTCTGTTTATTTCATTTTCCTCATCTGTAAAATGAGCTGGAGAAGGAAATGACAAACCATTCCCATATTTTTGCTAAGAAAACCCCAGATAGGACCTCAAAGAGCAAAGGACCTACATGACTGAACAACAACAAACCCTGCAATTTCCCTGAGAGGTGAATGGAGAACTCTATAACTCCTGGGAGTTCATTAGCAAAAGCAGATTCTTGCTCTATGAAGAGGTTGTCTGCGCTTATCTGCTTTGCCTTCTGCAGACTTTTCTAGCTTTAGAGCAGGCTTTCTTAACCTTTTTTAATGTTTCACAGATCTCTTGGTAGTCCAGTGAAGGCTGTGGACCCCTTCAAAGACTATTTTTTTTTGTTTTTGTTTTTTTGCAGGGCAATAAGGGTTAAGTGATTTGCCCAGGGTCACACAGCTAGTAAGTGTCAAGTGTCTGAGTCCAGATTTGAACTCAGGTCCTCCTGAATCCAGGTCCAGTGCTCTATCCACTGTGTCACCTAGCTTCCCCCAAGATGATTGTTTTTTAAATGCATATAGTAAAAGAAGTAAAATAAAGTCAATTATATTGAAATATAGTTATCAAACAAACAAACAACAACAACAGTTCTTGGACCCAAGGTTAAGATTCCCCTGTTTTAGAAGAAGAAAGTCTCAGAGCCCTGAAAGCTTATCTGAGGAGCTTTGCAATTCTCTGACTCAAGGGGACCACTTGGCACTGAAATAGTTTAACATTGCTTCAACACCCTGTCACGGGAAGATACCTTGAAATCTACAGGCTCTGAGCTTAGGGCTACTGTTTTCAGGAAGGAGTGTAATTATTAAAGGTACTTAACACTGCTTCGACAGCCTGAGAGCAGAAGAGAATCAGGTTAGTCCAACAGGAAAGCAGAGAGGCTCAGAAGAGCACCAGGTAATACATGGTATTAACTGTTCCCTCAAAGAAACCACTGATATCCAGGTCATATCTGGAGTGGTGAGTAGTCCCAGGTATATGAGCCACCTGTGCCTCACTGCTACATTTCTGTGCCAGCTCACTCAACAGATACTGTGTGCATTTGTGGGAAAGTGAGGCAGGGTTATAAGTGGACTATCATGTTTTGATTATTCCTGATTTTGTCTTCTTTTAAGCAATCGCTAAGATTATTATTGTTTTTCTTCATCATTTAGTAAATGCTTTATGTTTAAGAGTAAATAGTATTCTTGTAAATGATTTGCATAAATGGAACATATTACCAATGAGGTCTCAGGACTTACAGTCATGTGGGCTAGGAGATTTCCCCTCATACCAAGGTTACCCCCAGGACCCTGAGTGTGAATAGTTGTGTGATCACCCATGGACAAATCTTTTATTTTGAAATTCTACCTCTCCCCCCCCCCCCAATAAAACCTGCTAATTTGAGAGCAGATTCAGGAGAGTGGGTCATTAGAAAGGAGGAAGAGGAAGAGGAGGAAGAAGAAGGAGGAAGAGAAGAAGGAGAAGAAGTAGGAGGAGGAGGAGGAGAAGAAGCAACAACTCTTTTTATCTCTACTGAATTTCATTTTATGTTTAGCACAATGCCCTAGTCCAGTATTTCTTAAACGTTTCCCACTCACAACCCCTTTTTACCCAAGAAATTTTTATGCAACCCTGGGAATATAGGTATATAAAATAGGTATATATAACCTTTTGCTGTTGCCATTTTTTTAAAGATCCCCACATTCAGTTACATGACTTCATATGGGGTTCCAAATGACAGTTTAAGAAGCTTTGCTCTAGTCCATCAAGAACTGTTTAGATCCTGTAGTCCAATGTGTTAGATATCCTGCCCAGAATTATATGATCAGTAAAGTTGAAGAGCATAACATCTATTCCTTCATTCAACCACTGATAAAATATAAATATATACATATACATATGTGTGTATACAGCCCAAGGTTAATAAGCATAGATCCCTGTGGTTCTCCCATAGATATTTTCTGCCATGTTAAAACTAATCTACTAACAACTAACATTTCCTTCTTTCTTTCTTTCTTTCTTTCTTTCTTTCTTTCTTTCTTTCTTTCTTTCTTTCTTTCTTTCTTTCTTTCTTTTTTGGGTGAAGTAATTGGGGTTAAGTGACTTGCCCAGGGTCACACAGCTAGTAATCATCAAGTGTCTGAGGCCGGATTTGAACTCAGGTCCTCCTGAATCCAGGGCTATCCACTGCAACACCTAGCTGCCCCAACAACTAATATTTGAATCCATTTACTTACCCAGTTCTGAATCATTCTGATTGTATTAACATCTAATCTATATTTTACCATCTTTTCCACAAAAATAGTGATTTGTCCAAAGCTTTGATGAAATCTAGGGAAACTTCACCCATATCATTTCATGTCTAGTACTACTTCCACAGGACTAACATTGCCTCTAAAGAATGCATTCCCGGGACAGCTAGGTGGCACAGTGGATAAAACAACGGCCCTGGATTCAGAAGGACCTGAGTTCAAATCCAGCCTCAGACACTTGACACTTACTAGCTGTGTGACCCTGGGCAAGTCACTTAACCTTCATTGCCCTGCCACCCCCCCCCCCAAAAAAAAGAATGCATTGCCTTCTCTCCTCTGACTTTGCCACCATCCTGGTCTAAGTCTTCATTACTTAATGCCTGGACTAACACAATAAGTGACTGGTTAGTCTTCCTGCAATCAGCTTTTCGCCACTCCAGTCCATCCCACATTCTGCTGCCAAAGTGATTTTCTTAAATTGCAGTCTGACCATGTTGTACCCCACCACCACCTCAATAAACCCCAGTGACTCCCTATCACCTCCAGGATCAAATATGAAGTTCTCTGTTTGACCTTCAAAGCACTTCATCACCTAACTCCTGTTTGGTCTTTTTTTTTTTTAACCTCTTACACCCTTTCCCCATTCTTTGATCCAGTGACACTCACCTCCTTGTTGTTCCTTGCACAAGAAACTCCATCTCCCAATTCATTTTCCCTGGCTGTCTCCCACACTTGGAAAACTCTTCCTTCTCATCTCTGCGTCCCAGCTTCCCTGGTTTCCTTCAAGTTCTGGCTTAAATTGGACCTTCTACAGACAGCCTTTCCTAATCTCTTTGAGAGCCTTTCCTCTCTTGATTATTTTCTATTCATCCTATAAATAGCTTTTCTAGTTGTTTGCATGTTATGTCCTGACCCCGCCCCCCATTAGAATCTGAGCTCATCCAGGGCAGGAACTGTCCTTTCATTTCTTTGAATACCCAGTGCTTAGCACAATGCCTGGCACTTAGTGAACTCTTACCAAATGTTTATTGACTGATTATGGTCTCAGTCTATTTCATTTCTCCTTAAGGAAGAAATAAAATGGAAGAAAAGAAAAGGGGGAAGGAAGAAAAGTGGGAACAATGAATGGCTAGAGAAAAACAAGTAGAATTTTCATTAAATAATTTCTTGTTAATTCCTACTTAATTCATTTGCATTTTTTAATGAGCTATAAGAACAGTGATTCTCAGCTCCTCTATAGTAACCTCATGAGCTATTTTAATTCCTTTGGGTGTTACCATGGCAAATGAGATGGTGAGCCCTTCAAGTCTGAGCTCTTCTTCACTATTTTGTCCCCTGGCCCTGTGCCTCTTAAAATTCACAAGCTACATTTCTGGGATTGACTAATTAAAACTATTAATAGCTTCTTTTGTGCTGTCCAGTTGTGTGGGCCATTTCATACTTCCATCAGCTGGATTGTAGTTCAGACTGCTTCTATTTGGACTGACCACTTTATGAGCTTCCAACATTCTAGCAATACCCAGGGGACCTCTTGTAAGATCCTGAATTCCAGAGAGATAGTAATCCATTTGTGAATGGTTATATAAAATGTTCTGGACCTGGTAGTAGACCTTAGTTCAAAACTTCATAATTTTGGGGCAGCTAGGTGATGCAGTGGATAAAGCACCGGCTCTGGATTCAGGAGAACCTGAGTTCAAATCTGGCCTCAGACACTTGACACTTACTAGCTGTGTGACCCTGGGCAAGTCACTTAATCCTCATTGTCCTGCAAAAAAAGAATTGATAACTTCATGGAAGATTCAGGTGAGTGGACTGCACGAGTATGGACAATTGAGTTACCTTCTCAAAGTCTCATTTTTCCCCCAGGTAGAAAATAAGGGTAAATAACATCTATAACCCCTCCTTCATAGGATTGTATGTGTGTGTGTGTGTGTGTGTGTGTGTGTGTGTGTGTGTGTGTGTAATCTGAACCTGAAATTTCATGAGTCTAGGGGACTTCTGGTGAGGGTATTCCCTCTATCAATGCAGGTAAACAACACTTCTGCAGTTTATAGTCTTAGAGAATTGTCTTGGAGCAACATCAAAAAAGTCATCATGAGTCACATGAAACTTGAACACAGGTTTTCCTGGTTCTGAGTCCAGCTTTCTATCTATATTGCCTCATATTAATCAAACAAAAACATTTTAAAGCATTTACTGTATGCCAGGCATTTTAACAGAAGTCTCTCAGTCTGGCCTGGGGTCAGTTGGCTCTGAATAAGCCTATGTGCTTCTACATACAGAGCCACAGATAGGAAAGTAGAGAGACAACTCACTGGCTCATGAAATATAGGTTGTCATAATGAGAAGTCTTGTGACTAAGTCAGGAGATCTGGATTCTTGTTCTGAGTTAGCCATTGTGTGACTTCAGAATCAAAAAAATTCCTGATCTTTAAGGGACCCCATGAGATCATCTAGCTTCTTATTGGAAGAATCCATCTCTCCCCTAATGTCTCTAATCCACTCTTCATTCATGAGGAACTCATTGACTTCTAGAAGACTGCTCATTTCTATCTTCATAAGATCACTTTAACAGAAGCATAAGGTTTGGAAAGACTTAAACTGAGAAATTATCTTCTCTAGTCTCTTCATTTTATATAGGAAGAAAGTGATACTGACAAAGAAGCTGCTTGAACACTCATACAACTAGTAAGTATCAGAGGTGGAAAATGAACCTCCATACTCTGATTACAAACTGAAGGTTCCCACTGACTAGGAAACTGTAAAATGAGTAATTCAGATTAGATGTTCTCTTCCAGTGTTATGGTAATCAGTACTACCTGCACATACCCATATGAACTCACAAAGCAAATAGAGATCATGTGGAATAATATGTTTAATAACAGGAAGACCTCTCTGTGATATGACCAGAAGATACATTAGCAAGGGCACCCTAGCCCAAAATGTGATCTTTGCTGCCTGTCCTTCCAACATTATAACAATATCCCTTCATATCTTGAAGTATTGTTGGTCTTCAATAGGGCCTTTCATAAGATAGGACACAATACATAGATGTCCATTGAGTCATAACTCTTCCATAAGTAAATGCTAAATTTTTAAAAAGCGACTATTGTGAGCCAAAGGTCAGTGATGGGGTATATGGTGGGTAAAAGCAGGTAGTGGAATATTAACCATGACACTTTAACCAGAAGTAAAGAAAAAGATAAAATCATCTAAAGATGTATGACTGGCAAAGGAGGATAGTTAGTCATGTAATGAGAAAGGATTTAAAAATAGGATGAATATTTACTTGTTTGTTTAAACCATAGACCAATGGTTAATATGGTGGCATGTTAGTCAAAGAAGAGTACAGGTTTCCCACTCTTACTCTAGCAGTGATCTCAAAAGTGTCCTGCCTTGAATGATGACCAAACAATCCAGAGAGAAATTCAGTAAGTCACTTCTTCCCACCCAAGACTGTATAAACTATGAAAACACTAAAAGAAGAATCCTGTCACTGAAAATAGAATGAGCAAAAGTAAGCAAACTCTAAGCCCAAAATTGTAGCCTGAGAAAGCCCCAAGGAGTACAGAGAGTAGCCAGGATCCTGATCTAAGAAAAACCAAGGAGAAGAAAATGAAAGCAGTATTGCACTGTCTGGGGGAGGACAAGAGGGAAATGGAAGAAGATTTAGCACAACAATCAAGATATAAGACCATCTAGCACACTGATACTGAAAACAAAAGTGAGGGTGGGGTGGAGTGGAAAGCAGAATTTTGCCCAACACACTGATAGGAAAAACCTATGGGAGTACAGAGACTATACAAAGCCCTAATCAAGAAAGTTGTAAGATACCCTTTGACCCAGCAATACCACTACTATGTCTGTATCCCAAAGAGATCATAAAAAAGGGAAAAGGAGCCACATGTACAATAATATTTATAGTAGCTCTCTTTGTGGTGGCGAAGAATTGGAAATCAAGGAGATGCCTATCAATTGGGGAATGGCTGAACAAGTTGTGGTAAATGAATGTAATGGAATACTATTGTGCTGTAAGAAATGATGAGCAAGCAGATTTCAGAAAAACCTGGAAAGACTTAAGTAGACTGATGCTGAGTGAAGTGAGCAGAACCAGGAGAACATTGTACACAGTAACAGCAACATTGTGTGATGATCAACTGTGATAGACTTAGCTCTTCTCAGCAATACAATGATCCAAGACAATTCCAAAAAACTTGTGATGGAAAATGTTCTCCACATCCACAACAAAGAACTGTGGATTCTGAATGCAGATTGAATCATACTGTTTGTACTTTTGCTTTTGTTGTTTTTGTTTTTTCAGGTTTTTCCCTTTTGTTCTGATTCTTCTTTCACAACATGATTAATGCAGAAATATGTTTAATGTGATTGTACATATATAACCTATATCAAATTGCTTTCTGTCTGGAGGAGGGGGGAGGGAAGGGAGGAAGGGAGAAAAATTTGTAACTAGAAATCTTATTAAAACAAATGTTGAAAACTATCTCTACATGTAACTGGAAAATAATAAAATATTTTTATGATTTAAAAAAAAAGAAAGTTGCAAGGGGAACAGAGACTACTCAGTGCCCTAATCAAGAGATGTCTTGGTGAAGGACAGAAAATCACAAATTCCTCTGAACTGATTGTGGAGGGGGAGGAAGGGAGACAGAAGAATACCTAGTACATTAAAGATCAAGTAAATCACAAGGGGAACAAAAGACTTCCCCAAATTTTGATCAAGGAAAAATCTGGGGGACAAATATTATTTCATACCCTAATCAAAAAAATATCATGGATGGTGCAGAGAAGGGGTGATAGAGACCTCCTTGTACCCTGATTAGGGACAACCAAAGTTACAACTGTCACTGGGGACTAAAACCTACCAGAGAGGTCAGAATTGAACAGACTCTGAACATGCCATCAAAGACTGGGAAAAGGCAGAATCTGAAGATGGAGTAGAATTCCAATTCAGGATGTAGGATGGTAAAAATAAATAAACAAAAGAAATAAAATGTTGTTCTCAAGACACAAACTCCGAAGTGAATAACTCAATATCATCTACATGAAACAACTGGAAGAAAATGATAGATTTGACTCAAGGCCTTCTAGAATGTTGTTGTTTGTTCTGCATTGTCTAAGAAAACCATGACATCAGCGTGAAGTCATGACTTGCAGTGAATTGGATTTAAGTGAAGGACAGCTGTGTGAAGTCACCAAACTCACTCTCCCCTTCAGAGCCATCTGGGTCCAGTGGCAATATATATATATATATATATATATATATATATATATATATATATATATATATATATATATTAAGATGACTGGAGATGGTCCTAGATGTTTAAGGCAATTAGGGTTAAGTGATTTGCCCAGAGTTTAGAATGTAGTTGACTTAGTAGATAGAATGCCCATCCTGAAGTCTTGAAGACTTTCTTCCTGAGTTCAAATCTGGCCTCAGACACTTACTAAGTGTGTGACCTTGGGCAAGTAATTTAACCCTTTTTGCCTCAGTTCCTATTCTGTAAAATGAGCTAGAGGAGGAAATGTCAAAGCACTTCAGTATGTTTGCCAAGAAAACCCCAAATGAAGTTACAAAAAGTCAGACATGACTGAAATGACTGAAAAATAGCAATTACTATTATTCTTGAAAAAATGAGTTTTAAAATGATCATAAATTAAATGAGAGATCTAAAAGAAAAAATGGGAAGGAAATAAATCTAGAGAAAAGAATTAGAGGAATAGTACAGGAGTTACAAAACTACCTAAATCAGAGAATCCTTGAAAATGAAACTGAGATAAAGGTAAATGATTTCATAAGGCCACAAGATATACTAGAATAAACTAACAAAACTGGGGAAAATATCCCAGAAAATTTAAGGTATATCTTATTGAAAACAAATGACCTTGGGGCAGCTAGGTGGCACAGTGGATAGAGCACCAGCCCTGGAGTCAGGAGTACCTGAGTTCAAATGGTGCCTCAGACACTTAACACTTACTAGCTGTGTGACCCTGGGCAAATCACTTAACCCCAATTGCCTCACTTAAAAAAAAAAAAAAAAGAAAGAAAACAAATGACCTGGAAAATGGTTCAAGGCCTTGATCATAAAATAAGCTTAGATAATATATTTTAAGAAATAATAAATGAAAACTGTCTAGATCTATTAGAACCAGAGGAAAAAGTGAAAAAGAAAGAATCTACAGTAATTTCCCACAAGAAACCTAAAGTGAAAACTCCAGAGAATATCATAGCCAAAATTCAGAACTTCCAGGTAAAAGAAAAAAATAAAGTAGCCATGATGAAAGAATTCACATAAAAGGAAGCTATAGCCACTGTCATATATCTACTGAGTGCCAGTATATGCCAGAGGAAAATTTGTAATATGATATTCCCAAAGGCAAAATATAAATTATTACAACCAAGAATAACTTAGTCAAGAATACTGAATACAATATAATGGGGTGAGGTAGGAAAGTAGGAAATAGAATTGTAATGAAATAGAGGATTCCCCAGTTTTATTGATAAAGAAACCAGACCTGCATTGATACTTTGAAATGCAAACACAGGAATCAAGAGAAATGTAGAAAAGCAATTCCTTATCAACAACTAGAAGGACATATATTATGATGAAGATTTTACATTCAATTAAGAAAAGAGAAACAAGTATCTGCTGAAAACCCAAATGTCTTCCAGGGACATAGAGGAAATAAATAAGACAGAGTACTTGGACACTGTTTTATTTTATTTTGATGATGTTAAGAGAAAAATCAAAGGAAAATAATAAAAAAGGAATGTAGTAGGGAAGGAAGAGGGAGAAAGGGGATAGAACTTATGTCATATAGTTGCATAAGAAGATGAATATACTAAATGGAAGAAAGTATCAGGAAGGCAGTCATACATATACATGCATGCATACATACACACATACATGCATGCATGCATGCATGCATATATATTCCCCACTTTCATATGAATAGTATAAGAATGATTGAGTATGTACTTAACTACAAGGACATAGATTTAAGCCTTGTATAGAAAAACCCTAAAATCAACAAATAATCAGGAAGGAACATGAAGAGAGGGGAGATAGAGACTGATAGGGTGGTTTTGTTGTTTGCCCTTCATTCTGGAAGAGGACCATGTCTTTTTTTTTTTTTTCCTTTAGTGAGGCAATTGGGGTTAAGTGACTTGCCCAGGGTCACACAGCTAGTGTTAAGTGTCTGAGGCCGCATTTGAACTCAGGTACTCCTGAATTCAGGGCCGGTGCTTTATCCACTGCGCCACCTAGCTGCCCCAGAGGACCATGTCTTTTGATGAATTGGATTTAAGTAAGGAAGGGATGTGCAAAGTCACCAGCCTCATTCTCTCCTCCAAAGCCATCTGGATACAATGACAAAATATATTATCTAGAAGACTAGAGATGGCTCCAAATGTTTTAAGCAATTGGGGTTAAGTGACTTGGCCAGGATTTCACAGCTAGTATGTGTCTGAGTTGAAATTTGAACTCAAGTCCTTCCAATTTCAGGGGCAGTGCTCTAATCACTATACCACCTAGCTCCCCTGATTGATAGATTGAATAGATTCACAGAGGAATTAATCATCTTCTGAGGATAAAGGATGAAGACAGGAACAAAAGAAAGATATGGTAAAAACCTATAATTAGGAAATTTGTGAGGGGAAGAGAAATAGTGGAATGGAAGCGTATTGAATAAAATAGAAATTGTGAGTTTTGAAAACATTCCTAATTCAGTAGACTCATTATAAAGAGATGAGGGGGAAGGACAAAAAGAGGGAAAATATGGAAAGATAGAATGGAGAAAAATGCACAATTAACAAATCATAAATGTGAATGTGGATGGAATGAACTCATCCATAAAACAGATATATAACAGAATGTACAGAAAGAAGAATCCAACAATGTGCTATTTACAAGATTTGAAACAGAAAGAATCAGCGTTAAAATAAGGGGCTCTAGCATAATATGCTTCAGGTGATCTCAGAAAAGCAATGTAGTAATTAAGAGCTCAGATAATGCAAGAAACAAAATAGACAATTAGAAGAAAGAAAAAGATAACGATACTATGCTTTAAAGTAAATTTAGACAACACATTGATACCAGTACTTCACATGTATATGGACAAAATTATGTAGCAACTAAATAAAGAGATGAATATGTAATTAATTTACAGGAAGAAATAGACAGTAAGACTTTAATAGTTGGGAATTTATATTTAATAGTTGGGAATACCCCTTTAAGGCTTAGACAAATCTAATGAAAAGATAATCAAGAAAGTAGTCAAAGAATCATAATAGAATTTCAGAAATTGTAGCAGAAAAGGATATATATGTTACTCAGATAAACTGACATTTTGCAAAATTTGACTATGTTCTAGGAGAGAGAACATTATAAAATGCAGAAAAGAAGAAATATCAAACATGTCATTGCTAAATAAAACTCAATTAAAAATATATCCAACAAAGTACCTTTGAGAAAAGAATTAAAAGTTAATTGGAGAAGAAATTATTTAATCCTGAAGAATTCATGGGTCAAACAATTCATAGTCACAGTGGAAAATTTCTTCAAAGAAAATTATAATTATGAGACAACATACCAAAATTTTGAGACTCAGCCAAAGAAGTCTAAAGGGGAAAGTTTGTATCTCTAAATACTTTATCAACAAAAAATAAAAAAGTTTGTGACTAAAGAAATCTAAAAACTGGACAAATTAAAAGACAAAGTATAAGCTCTAAAACAAAAATTCTGAAAATAAAAATTACCTGGATATATAAGATCACATCGTAAACAAATTAGAGGAGCAAAGAAGAAATTACCTTTAGCAACTTTCAAGGATGGCTTTATAATGAGACAAGGATAAAGAGGATCAGAGATAAAATAGACAATTTTTGTGACTTAAAATATTTAAATTTTTGTACAAACAATGCAGCTAGATTTAGAAGGTAAGCAGTTAACTGGTAAAAGATGTTTCCACAAGTTTCTTTGGAAAGGTTTGATATCCATGATATACATGGGAATGTTTTAACTATACCAGGATGACAGATAATCCTCAATAGACAAATGTACCAAGGAAATGACCAGGCAGTTCTCAAAGAAGGAAATGCAAGTGGTCAGTGACAAAATCTTCATGCAAATATGCTACACATCACAATTATCTAGATAAATGTAAATTAAAATAATTCTTAGGCTCTATCTCACACCAATCATATTAGTATGTATTAAAAAAGATAAATAATTATTGGGGGGTTGTCGGAAAACAGGCACACTGGTGTACTGTTTATGGAGAAAAGTGCTCCAGCCATTCTGCAAAGCAATTTGGAATTATGTTCCCAATGTCATTAAGCTATGATCCAAATATACTACTACCAACCAGGTGTATACCCCCAAGAACTGGAAACTAAGAGATGCTTATTAATTGGGGAATGGCCAAGGGTATGGTTGTAAATATTTGACAACTGGATCTCTGGTAAAACAACAACAATGTACATGTGACACAGTTTTAAGTTTAATCTGTCATTAACATTTTCTCCATGACTTTCTTATCTCTAGACAACTAGTAAAACAATAAATTAGGCCTTGATTTGTAGCATTTGATGATCTCCAAGGTATAAGTCATTTGAAATTCACACTGAAAAATTTAACAGTCATATGTTCAGTAACTGATTCAAATTAGCTCCAGCACACACCTGGGAATGGCTGATGACTATAATTCAATATTATTTTGCTTTAAGAAATGATGAAAAAGGATGGTTTCAGAGAAACCTGGGAACACTTGTTTGAACTGATCCAGAGTAAAATGAGCCAAATCAGAAGAATAATTTTAAATAGTAACAATAACTTTTTTTCTTTTTGGTAAGGAATTGGGGCCAAGTGACTTGCCCAGGGTCACACAGCTAGTAAGTGTTAAGTGTTTGAGGCCGGATCTGAACTCAGGTTCTCCTGACTCCAGGGCTGGTGCTCTATCCACTGTGCCACCTAGCTGCCCCAACAATAACTTTTTAAAGAAAAAAAAACTTGAAAAGATTTTTAAAATTCTTTTAAAAAGTCAATGCAATGAACAACCACAAGTCCAAAGCATTGATGATGAAGCAAATTACCCAGTTCCTAAAATAATGATGATGAATCCCAAAAATGGTCAATGTGTGAATTTGATTCACTTGAATATGCTTATTTGTTACAAATATAGTGGCTTTTAATAAATTCTATTGAAAGAAGGGAATATTTGGGGGAAGAGGGGAGCTAGCACAAGTGTAGCCAATCAATTAAGTAGAAAAGAAATAAAAGACTAATGAAGCATCTTAAAATGAACATCAGGAAACAAGAAAGTTCAGAAGTAAATAAAGATAACATAGAGAGCTTTGAAAGTAACATGTATAATTTATAATGTAATGTAAAGAATTAATTGTTATTTGAGGTTTTTATGCCTCCGCGAGCACTGGCCTGGGGCTCCGCAAACCGCAGGGTGCTCCACCCACTGGTTGTAGCCATTTCCAGGGCTCTGCCACCTCAAGTCATCACCACTCGCCAACGCCTACATGGGCCTGGCAAAATTATAAGGATTGGAAGCCTAGTGAGGGCAGTCATGTGACTGTCAGAGTGGCCATCCCATTGGCTGGGGCTATGTGGGGTGTTTCTAGGTTTGGGGGAGGAGAATTGGGCATTCTAGGTGGAAGCTGGAAAGCTATGGGCATTCTGCTGTGTATTCCTGGGCAGTGGTATTTTTTCAGGTATTATAATTTCCCTTTCCCCATTTTATTTCCTTTCCCTTGATCCTACTGATCTTGTTTGTTTATTTTTTAAGTTCGTTCTTGTTAAAATAAATCTTGTTCTGTTTTGAGGGAGGCTGCTGGTCTCCTTCCTTGCCCCAATATTGCGATGAGCCGCTTAGCTAGCACTCCCCAATTAAAAATTGGTCCCCACAGTACTCTTTTTTAAAAAGTTATATGTAATATAGATTTGTGATTTTATAAATAGTTGTTTTCTCTTCTAGTTTACATGGAAATACCTCTTTTTTTGGTGTTTGCTATATTAAAAATTTTAATTTAATTAAATAAAAGTGACTGAAAAACCGTAAGGAAAGAAATGGTAAGAATGGTAAGAGGATTCTTGGTGGAGGAATTATGGAAAGACTTGGCCAAGAATCATACAGCTTGACAAGTGTGATGAGACTGGTACTGACCAAAAGGGCACTGACATTGAAGAGTCATAGATCCTTCAAAGTATTAAAATATATAGGTATCTGACAAGTAACCTGTACAAAATTTAGACCCTCCTCCCTTCCTCCCACTCTCCTGCCTTGCAAGCATCAAGTTTGTCCCTAAATGCAGGATTAAATTACAGCAACTGAGATCAAATCTCTAACATGTCTTTTCCCATTGAAGCAATTAAAGAATCCTCCATTTTTAGATTCCTTAGACAAGAAACCATTTAGGTACACATTGTACTATCTGTAGTACTCATAAAAATAGAAGAACTTTTCAATCACTGATGCTTTTCTATTCCATTTATTCATAGGATCATGAGCATTGAATCATGGGAGGGACTTTGAAGGTTATCTAATGCAACTCCTTAGTTTTACAAAAAGTGAAACTGAGGTCCAGAGAGAAGAAGTAATTTATTGTGACATAGTGAGAAGCCAGAGCAGGATTCAAATTCACATCCTTAGACTTCAAATCTGATTTGCTTACCATGACATCCCTTTAAGTGGCAAAACCAATTGGATACAGAAATAGGTTCCTCTGTCTTCTCAGAGTGCTCTAAAAAGAACCACTGATGGAATTTACCCATGAAAAGAGTAGTCATTGAGCCGTGCATGCTCATTTTTCAGACACAAAATTCAAAACCTTCTCAGATCTTGGTCTATGAATTGCCTGAAGCTACCTCAAATGGGAATTGCTCTGCTTTAAAAAGGTTTCCCTCTCTGTTTGACATAGAAGGATAAAGCTTTAAGGCCTTCTTCATTTCCAAGATTTAGGATTATATGGAGTAAACATAATGCCACATGACAACGTAAATTCTTTAAAAGATTCTTTGTTTTTGTCAACGTGAAAAGCCTGCCCTGGGTTAGCAATTTGCCTGTCACAAATAACTAAGCTAGCTCAATATCTATTTGAAGTGCATTTAAGTAATTTAGAAAAGGTATTAGACACCTTTTCATTTCAATCTGATTTGGAAAACACAAAACATTTTGGATCTGTAATTTGAAAAGGAATGTGTTATTTAGTTCAGTTTTTTTTTTTTGGAAATTTTAAACCCTTAAAACTAGTTGCTTTTAGCTTTAGGTAATTCTAAAGTGAGATCTTTTTATAAAACCTTAATAAAAGACTTTGGCCTCATCCATAGTAGTTTTCATACATCTGTCTTTGGTCACAACCCAAGGAAAGATATACCATTATAGTGTAGCTCATAATAATCTGACAACCACCTTGAGGGCTAAGTAAGATGAAGACATAACTTTCTTCCTTTAATACATCAGGAAACTAGAGTTCATAGGTCAGTGACTTACTCAAAGTCTGTAGCAAGGAGTCTCAATGTTAAAAGTAATGGATTTGAGGGAACTCGTTTGGGTTAGGTCCCAGAAAAAGTGGGAAAGGAATACTTCACATGTGCATACTGAAGAGTTATCTTCCAAAGAGAAGAGAAGGCCAAACCAAATCATTAATTAAATGGGCTATTCAGGACTTCAGGGCCGAAGTGCACTGCAGCAAGCAGGAAATTAGGTCTGGAATGCAGGAGATCAGATTTAGAAATAGGCTGATAAGTCAAGGTCAGAAGTCAGGATCAGGTTTAGAACTAGAAGGGATCTCTGAGATAATCATTACTTTACACATGAAGAAACAGAAGCCTAGAGAGACAGAGACGTGTTCAACGTCTTTTACAGGTGGTAAGTGTTAGAGGTGGGATTGAGTCAGGAGTACCTGAGTTCAAATCCGGCCTCAGACACTTAACACTTACTAGCTGTGTGACCCTGGGCAAGTCACTTAACCCCAATTGCCTCACTTAAAAAAAAATTAAAAATAAAATAAAATAAAATATAGGAAGCAATGCTGGTATTTATAGTGTAGGAAAAATGCAATAGCCTAGAAGTCAAATTCTATTTATATTTTATGTGAGTAGTGGATCATGTTATCTCAGAAGGGAAGGGAAGAGAATGGAAGGTGTGGGGGGAGGTGAAGAATGACTTATCCAATTCAAACAGTGGTAAGTATCAGAGTCAGGATTAGAACCCAAGTCTTCAAATCCATTGTTCTTTCTGATTCATCACATTGGGATGGTATTTTCCTTAGACCTGCTGCTCTTAATGCTCAACTTGGTTTGTTTGAGTTGACATGCCCTACCACTGAGTCTCCTTTTTTTTTATACCACTGACAGTCTTAAAATTGTGGTAATATTTATTGTGACAGCAGCAAGAAGCCGTCGCTATGATGATGATATATAAATACAATACATTACCTGAGCGAGGCATTTTCCTGATGTATATTTCAGAAAACAGAAGATATGCTCCAGTAGCAGTTTTACTTTAATTAAGTTGGGGGTGGGGAGGGGAGTGAAAGAGCAGAGAAAGAGAGACAGAGGGAGAGAGAGACACAGAGAGTCAAACTTTAAGCAAGAGGTACAAAGGTACAACACAAGCATCTGTGTCTTTAACCTTTCACTCTTAGTTTCAAATAGCTACATTCTAAATCAGAATCACCAACATTTATTATTTTTCCAAATGTTTCTTGGTGATTCAACCAACTACAGGCCTTTTTCATAGAAGCAGTATGATTAAACACTTTCTCAAAGGCAATGTCTAACCTACTGGTGATGCTTATAAAATATTAAATCTATAATATCTATAATACAAACTCCCCCATATTGCCCCATGCTTTTCCACCTCCATACCCTTTATATCCTGTTCCTTCTAATAGGAAAACTCTCTTCTTATTTCTATACCACAGGAGTATTGAGGAAAATTTTTTATAAATCTTAAAACATTATATATTTGTTGCCTTGTTGTTATTTCATATCGATCATAATAAAGACTGGCATTATATATTGTGTTTTCTCCTATATCCTCTCTCCTTCTCCCTCCCAGAGAAATATCTTATGTAACAAAGAATATTAAAAAAAAGAAAGAAAAAAGATCAGGAAAAGTGACAATTGACACAAATCTGAAAATAATATTCAGTGTTCCACAGCCTTGTAACTTCCACCACTGCAAAGTACTGGAAGGAGGTGCCTTCTTATATCTCTTCTTTGGGGGCCTAGTTTGTTCTTTGTAATTTGGAAATATTCACTTTTAATTGTCTTGTTATGATTATTCTTTCCATTTACGTTGTTGTAGTCATTGCATATAGTGGTTCTGGCTCCACTTTACTCTGCATTAGTTCAGGTGAGTTTTTTCCATGACTTCCTGTATTGATAGTATTTGTTCTTTCTTAACAGCATTGCAATGTTTCATCACATTCATATGCTACAATTTGTTTAGTCATTCCGTAAATAATAAGGCTCATTTTTAACATCGATATTCCTCCAGTAGTCCTTATTGGCTGTGAGTCACAAATTACTCCAGTCTATGAAAATTTTGAGTTGAGGTTTACCCAAAAGTCAGTTTCCTTGACAGCCTGCCACCCTTCATTCCACATTGATAGACGTTTCAAAATACCCAAGAAATCAAATTTGCCAGTCAATGAAAGAGTTCAGATCCAGCAAATCAGCACAAAATGGGTAGGAAAATTTCTTTGTAGGCCCAGTAAGAAGAAATCTTATGCAGGTATAAACCAGGGGGGAAAGGCAAAACATTTGAATCAAAGCCCCACTAGCAGTAACAATAGGTAGTAGATAGATACTAGGTGGTACAGTGGATAGAGTACTGGCTCTGGAGGACTTGAGTTCAAATTCTGCCTCAAACACTTTCAAGTGATATGACCTAGGATAAGTTACTTACCCTTGTTTGCCTCAGTTTCATTATCTATAAAATGAGTTAGAGAAGGAAATGGCAACTACTCTAGTATCTTTGGCAAGAAAAACCTAAATGTGGTCACAAAAAGATGGACATAACTGAAAAATGACTGAACAACAACAAAGGATACTAGATCCTATATCAGATAAATAAATCAAAAGCAAGGCAGCGGGCAGCTAGGTGGCACAGTGGATAAAGCACCGGCCCTGGAGTCAGGAGTACCTGAGTTCAAATCCCCTCAGACACTTAACACTTACTAGCTGTGTGACCCTGGGCAAGTCACTTAACTCCCAATTGCCTCATTAAAAAAAAAAAAAGTCAGGCAGCACTCAGCTAGTAAAAACAGGACAAAGGTTACAAAATGCCTTGAAAATGAGGTACTTCTGCCTTCAATTAATGTTTCATGTGTCCTCACAGCTCAGACATGACAGAGAGGCACACCTGTGCTAGCATAGCCTATCCAGCCAAGAGTTGCTACCAGTCAACTGGGTGCATTGAAGGCTGGTTCATTCCAGCTGGTTTCAGGTGGAAAAAGCTGTAGATATTTAACATCAAAAGAGTACTGAGAAGCTACTCTTACAAAACCTCATATTTACAAATACTCTGAGAATTAGAAACATTTTTCCCCACATAAATTCTGTAAAGGAGGCAATGAAAGCACTATTATCTTCATTTTACAGACTGTGGTTTGAATAAGTTAAACAACTTACTCATTGTCACAAATGTAGTTTTTGTGGGTAATTACAAACTAGACATGGTGCCGCTAGATGGCTCAGTGGATAGAATGCTGGGCCTGGAGTCAGGAAGACTTATTTTCATGAGTTTGAATCTCACCTCAGACATTTCCTATCTGTGTGACCTTGGCCAAGTCACTTAACCCTGTTTGCCTCAGTTTCTTTATCTGTAAAGTGAGCTAAAGAAGGAAAAGGCAAACCATTTCACCATCTTTGCCAAGGAAACCCCAAATGGGGTTATGAAGGGTTACACATGAGTGATAAATGGCAGAAAAACAACAAATTATGTATCTGGCTTTAAGAGCTGTAACCTTTCCACTATACCATTGCACCTTTGGATCCCAAGGTCCACATCCTTTCACCTGTCTTATACACTATCTTCAATTTTCTCCTCATTTGAATCTCCCCATTGTATATGTAAGAAAGTTGCATCTCAGAGAGGTTTAATTTCTCACCCATGGTGAGAATGTTACGACTGGTAAATGGTAGTGCTATGACTTGAATATACCTCTTCTGACACCCAACTCAATGTGCACTGGTCCTGCTAGGTTCACTCTTGGAGTAAGCCAACATCTGACCAGAGGTCAGAATAATTCAATGCCACCAGTTGAAATTTGGCATGTTATTATACCATATGCTAAGGCGAGGGAGAAATGTGTTTGAATGGTGAAAAAGAGAGCATAAAGGATCATACTTAAAGGGCAGAGTGATATAAACTAAAGGAGAAGATAAAAATAAAGTTTTTGACACATAGAAAGGACAAAGGCAATGGGGGCATTTTCATATTCATAACAAAGCAGTCCCCTGAAGAAGTTAATGCAAAAATAACAAACAGTCCAGGACTAAAGAATCAGAAAATTCAGCCACAACCAGTTCAAAGGAAGGGTATGAGTTTGTTCAAACAGCTTGCTATAATTTATCACAGTGTGCTGAGAGAACCTATAGACTTTTAAGTTAAACTCATGTCTCTTGAGTTTCTAGCAATGACCTGAATGGAAGGCAAGTAGTCATCAGTGCCTACACTACACTCTGACAGTTTCTTATTAGCAGAACTAACTAGAACTGGTTGGTGTTAAGCAATGATGCGTATTTGGTTCACAGGCTGTGTCTGAGACAAAGCAAACCTGATACCTCATCCTCTAGGAAATGGGAAGAAAATTAGGGACAAATATTGGAATGGAAGGGACTTTTACCTCCTGACAGTTTTAGATGAGAATTCATGTTTCCCACAGCAGCAGAGCTAGGCATGGACAACTGGAGATGTAGGGCCAACAAGCACATGTTTCCTAACTGAATGTTATCTAAACTGCTACATCTTCTTTTCCATCTTTCCCGATCCTTCTCATCCTTAAAAGTTCCATTCAATTCTTACCCCCTTCCTGAGACCTTCTTCAGCTCTTAATGACTATACCAATCTCCTTCTCTGATAGCCTTCGGTATTTGTGTTCCAGACCACATAATTCAGTTTCATAGTCAAAACAGTTATAGCCATTGGTGCTGGTGTTCCACAAAGGCATGGCCTACATTTTGAGGGCATTTTCTACCAGGCCCATTTGTAAAAGTAGAATCCAACACGTATTAAGTTTGGCTGTTTGCTACCTCAACTAGTAATCTCATTGTTGAAGGGAAACAATAATTATCATTGTTCAGAACTGGCTTTATTTTCCAAGAGTATCAGTGTGCCTTCTCATGCTGGCACTCAGAAACGGAACTGGGCTCGTGTGCCCAAAATGTCTGTTGAGGGAACAATATCCCCAAATCAGCAGGAACAGTAGTAAAGCTACCGTTGAGAAACCTCCCTTTTGTGATTCCTTTTGTTCTGAAGTCTCAAGTTACTGGACTGCCTTCCAGGTGCAAAACTAAAGTCCTCCTTTCTAATGCCCATTTGGCGATACTCTGAAATAGCCCATCTCTCCTGAAATAAGGACAATTCTCATGTTCTGCTCTACCTTGTGGTAGGATTTCACTTTCTCTTATGAGGTTTAGTATTATCAGATACCAGACAGAAAGAGCCATTGTTTTCCTGCACTGAAGAAATAAATCCAGTCTTTGAGTCTTTGGGCAACTTTGATAAGAGTCTGTATTTCTGAACAAATAGGGACTGCATATATTTTTTTTCTGGATGAGCAAATCTCTCTTTGTTGACTTTCTCTTCCAGTATTCCCTTTGGTCCCCTTGGCCACTTGTTTTTCCATATAAGTTTCACAGGCATGTTATCCAGTTCTTTGAAATATCCCATTGGCATTCTAATTGGTATTCGATTAAATCTATAAATAAACTTGGAGTATTTTCATCTTTACTATATTTAATCTTATTCTTCACAAGCAAGAAATATTCCTTCATTTGTTCAGATTTTCCTTTATTTCTGCCATTAAAATTTTGTATTTTCCTTAAAGCATTCTCAAGTGTCCCTACGTACTTTGATATCCAAATATTTTTAATTGTTTGATTTGATGGGAAGTGAATCTCTTTTTAATTGTTCTTGTTGCTTGTAGGTATATAGGAATGTGATTGATTTTGAACTTTTTCTTATATCCTGAAACTTCACTGAACTCATTTATTATCTCTATTAATTTTTAAAATTCCCTTGGATTCTCAAGCTATATAATAATGCCATCCACAAAGAGTGATATTTTAATCAAATTCTTTATAATGTTTAACTCCCTAATTTCATGTGTGCTGGGGGGTCTGTGTGTGTGTGCGTGTGTGTGTATGTGCTCCCACTTTAATGCAATTACTAGCATTTTGAGTCCCAGTTCTGGTAACAGTGGAATCCTTGCTTTGTTCTTACGAATAAATAAAGGAATTGTGCCAAGGTTTCTCTATTTCAAATAATATTGATTCTTCGTTTTCTAAGGATCAATTCATGCTTGAGATGGAAGGTTAACCTACTGCATGAGCAATAGCAGGCTCTAAACTTCAAGGGTGTTTTTCTGATCTGTTTGTCAAGTAAAAGGTTATTTAACAGTAGAATATCTTCAAGAAGGCACTCTCTCCATAGGTAATTTCCTTCTCCTGTGTATTTAGGAGTTCAGATTGGTTTCCAGTGCCATTGAAACCCAAAACTCTCCTTTATGGCAAATAAATACCTAGTGCTTCCAAAGTATTCTGATGAATGAACTATATCCAGGGCTATTCATGAGAGAGATTTCAATATAGACCTGTCAGAGCTAGGTGTAGATTAATTGAAATATTAAAAAAAATTATCCTGTTTGGGAAGAATGTCTAGGGCTAAAGTAAAGAAGGTTATAGGTAGAGACTCCTTGAGGAAAGGACTAGAGTCACTAAGGAATAGACAACAGACTTATAATAATAAATAGCCAGTAGGAACTTGAGAGATAATCTAAACAAGAGATACAGCTAGGAATTTTTGCAAATGGCAAATATAAATATATAAATATATATTATATATATACACACATATGTGTGCATATATGTATATATTTTGCATATATGTATGTATACATATACATATATGCAAAATATATTGTTATAAATATAAATATATTCTGCTCTCAATTAAGCTGTGGATGACAGGGTAGAGGAAAGAGAAAGGGTATAATATAAATGAATGAATGGATTAAAAGAATTTATTTGATACTTATATTAAGGATTGTAGATACAAAGATAAATAGCATCTTTGTCCTCAAAAAGCTTATATTCTTTGTTTTGTTTTTTTGTTTGTTTTTTGGTGAGGCAATTGGGGTTAAGTGACTTGCCAAGGGTCACACAGCTAGTGTCAAATGTCTGAGGCTGGATTTGAACTCAGGTACTCCTGACTCCAAGGCCAGTGCTCTATCCACTGTGCCACCTGGCTGCCCCAAAAAGTTTATATTCTAATGGGATAAAGAATGGTAGTCAGGGAGGGACACTTTGATTGGGGAAGTTAATGGGATGGTAACTGGGGACAGAGGGTAATAAATAGATAGACCTCATCCAGGTATAATGGCAAGGTTCATTTGAATAATTAAGGTTTCCAGAATTGGAGAGGCCAGGTAGGAAGTTAGTGCTTGTGGTGGCAAGGCATTGATGAAACTGTGGGGAAGGTAGGCAGAGAAGAGGGAGTAAAATGAATCATGGTGGATGGAACTTTTCTGAAATAGTGGTTCTGAAGAAACAGTCATCAAACAGGAGGTGGAGAGGTGGGAAGGACTAGGCTCTCTTGTACATTAGGTCCACTATATCACTTACTTTTATTTTAAATCCATGGGCATCTTTTTATGTTATGGACAGTCTGTTGAAGTCCATGGACCTTTTCTCAGAATGTTTTTAAATGCATGAAATAAAATATATCATATTACAAAGGAAACACATTATGTTGAAATATAGTTATCACAACATTTTTTAAAAGTTTATGGACCTCAGGTTAGGAATCTCTGCTCTAGGGTATGGTCTCTGTCATGCAGCCCTGTTAGTTGTCCACTGTGTCAGGGGAAGGAGAACAAATCTGTTCTTTGGAGACGTTGACTTGGAGTGAGGCCAAAATTGCCATCTGGAAATTTTCTCTTTTAACTAATTCTCTTATGAACTGAATGGAAACTCACTTGTTCATATTATGCTTAAAAACTGAGAAGGTTGTCAACACCTCTTATAAGTCTTGGTCTCCTAGGACAAACCCCTGATTGCCCTTTCTTAATTATTTCTCTGATCTATTCTTCCATCAAGTCTCCTCCTTCCAGCTCTGTAGAGGAGCACACATCGTCCTTTGCTGAAATAATTAATTGGGGCTGTAAGCTTTTGCTTCCTCATTTCTACATTTGAACTCACCTCAGAATCATTCCCCTTTCTCAACTCTTTTGCTCTGTACTTGAAAGGTGAGGTGGATATTCTCCATTCCACCAGCATCCCCTCTATTTGTGCCCTTGTTTCTGTCCCCTATTGTCTCTTCTGTGAGTTTACTTTATGTATAATCCCTCTCTTTCTAATTTTCAGCCTCTCCTTATCCAAAAGAGAACTTTTCTCTGCTTACTAGACATATATCCAAATGTCCTTTTCTCCATTCTTCATCTTACACTCCCTTCAAGCCATTGTTTGATATTAATCTTCCACTTCACATTCGGGATCCTAGGAGAAGCTGTCTACAATCATGGCTTCACCTTTCTCACCTCCAACTCTTTTTTTGGCTTTTTGAAATGACTTCCATCCCCACCATTATAATGAAGTTGCTTTTCATTCACCATTTATCTCTTTATTGCTAGATTCATTGGCCTTTTCTTACTCTGTATCCTTTTTGACTCTGTTAGCATTCACACTGTTGCACATCCCCTCCTGAATATTCTCTCCTTTGTGTTACAGGCTCACAATCCTCAGCTTCTCACTCTCTTTCACCCCTTCCCATATCCAATCAGTTACCAGTCCTGCTGAGTCTTCCTTTATAATATCTCTCATACATACCCACTCTCTGACACTGCCACCACTCTGATACAGGTCAACATCATCTCATACCCGAACTCTTTTCATCTTTCTAGTTGGTCTCTTTGTCTCAAGTCTCTACCCCAATCCAACCTTCATTTAGATCTCAAAGTTATCTTCCTAAATCACAGGTCAGCCTGATACCCTCCCTCCATGACCCCCAAGATCAAATATAAAGACTCCTGTTTGACTTTTAAAGTCTTTCATGACCTGACTCCTTCCAATATTTCCCATCTTCTATAATTCATTGTTCCTGAATTATAGATCTCTTTGCTATTTCTTAAACAAAGCACTCCAACTCTTCACTCTGTGAATTTTCACTGACTGTATACCATGTCTGGAATACTCCCTTCTCATTTCTACTCCCTGAATCCCTTGGATTCCTTCCAGGCTCAGCTACCAGGCCACCTTCTTCAATGAACCTTTCTCAATACATCTTTTGGGGGGATATTTCTCTGCTTATAGGCTAAGAACTACCACCCCGGGTTTGTTTGTTTATTTGGTTTTTTGTAGGCAATGGGGGTTAAGTGACTTGCCCAGGGTCACACAGCTAGTAAGTGTCAAGTGTCTGGAGCCAGATTTGAACTCAGGTACTCCTGAATCCAGGGCCGGTGCTTTAACCACTGTGCCATCTAGCTGCCCCCTCAATACATCTTAATGCTAAAGCCTTCCATCTGAAATTATTTCCAGTTTATCTCTCATATTTCTTTTTCATACAGAGTTGCTTTCATGCTGTTTCCTTCATTAGACTATGAGCTCTTTGCGAGAATAGGTTATTTTTGCCTTTCATTGTATCTTCAGTATTTAGCACAATGTCTTGCACATACTAATTGTTTTGAAATGTTCATTTTTGTTGACTACTCTATTGTGTTTCTTCTTAATTCTCTGACTTATTTTACTGTTTGACTAATTAGTCTCCTTTACAAGATCATCATCCATACACAGCCATCTATTAATGGGTATACCTCTAGTCTCTGTTCAGGTCACTCCTATCTATATATTCTTTCTTTCTTGGTGATATCTCTAGTTCCTGTGGATTCAACCATTATCTAAATGTAGATACCTCCTAAATCTACACATACAAACCTCATCTCTCGAACTCTAGTCCCAAATCTCCACTTGCTTCACTGGACACCTCTACCCAGATGTCCCATAAGCATCTCAAACTAAACATGATCAAATCAGAACTCACTATCTTTCCTTCTAAAAATGTCAGCTCTTTGAAAGCAGTGGCTCTCTTTTTTTTATATATCTCCTATACCTAGTACACAGCAGGCACTTGATAAGTGCTTACTGATTGGATTATTGATAGTCCAACTTTCTCATTGTACAAATGAGGCATCAAAAACTCACAGAAGTGAAATGATTTGGCCAGGATTACAATGGTATTAAATCTTATAATCAACCCATGCCTTCTGACTACAAATGCCATGCTGTTCCTACTATACTAAACTGCCTTTACTATAAACTGTTGACAAAATTGCACAGAGATACAGAGAACTTGAGGTATTACAGTGACTACACAGCTTCCAAAGGCCTATTCACAGCCATAGGTTATTATTACATTTTCTACCTCCTTTTCCCAGCTTGGAATAGTAAAAGTAGTTTCTTTCTTGCATTTCAGTAGCCATGTCACTCAGAAGTAGATGACAAGCTATGAAGGAATATATACTGAGTACCTAAGAAATCAAATGGTATCAATTTGTGAGTACATAATATTTCCATTAGTGTTTGAGTTCCCATTCAAAATATGGCAATTTTTCCTGGTGTCTAGAGAGTTTCAATCCAAATAGATGGCCTGTTCTTTTGACATCACACATGTTCTTTCTCTTCTCTGAAAAGATATGTAGATATGCCATATCTTTACAGTGAAGAAAAATCGAACACGAATATGGTGAACACAGGAAGTATATACAGATAATTAGGATAAATAAAAGCAAAATATTATATGTTCTGTCTTCAGGAATGTGAGAATGTAGGGAGACTTCATGAGATCCTTTTTGTTTATCCCTCTATCTTTAACCAAATCTACATTCAAATTGTCCTAGAGGGATGTTAGTCTACAACATCTTTAATGGTACCTACAAGTCTAAAGTCCAGAGGATTCTATAAAAATGTTTTATGAACAATGTGTCTTTGTTGTTTGTTTTAATGTCTAATTTAGTGCAGGCTAGTAAACTGTATAATTTGAATAAAAATCTTAGTATTTCTGTCAGTTCTGTGCACACTAGCTTCTTAATTCAAGTTTGTTCGTTGGGTTAGTATGAAATCAAAGGCTTCACTGGAATCTGGATTAGTTTTGTATACCTTCTTACCTCACCCATAGAGGATAATTAAAATTTTCTGCTTTGATTTTCTCTCTCCAAAGCTATGTGGTTGCTGCATAATGCCTTGGACTCTTTTTCAAAAATTGTTTTTATGCTTTGGACTCTTGCATGCACCTCTACACTCTTTAATTTAGTTTGTTAGTTTGTTCTTGAGTCTTCTTGACTTATTGGGTTTCCCTCAGATTTTAGTATAGACAAAAGTGATAGTCATTACTGGCCACCTTCTTGGAAAGAAGGCAGAATCTTGTAACATGGGGTCATATTTTGAGGTGACCTTGGCACATAGAAATACAGAATTCCTAAATTCCCAGCTAATTACAAAAGCCATTCAGTCAGTCAAGAAACATTTATTAAGAGCCTACAATGTGCTACATACTGTACTAAGCACTGAGGGTAAAAAAAAGGCAAAAGATAGTCAGTCCCTGCTCACAAAAAAATCATTGTGAAATGGGGAGAGGCAACAGGCCAACAATTATGTACCAAAGAAGACATCTACAGGATAAATTGGAGATAATTAACAGAGGATAAGCATTAAACTAACATTAAGAGGGATCAGGAAAGACTTCTTGTGAAAATTAGGGTTTTAGTTACTACTTGAAGGAAGTTAGAGAAAACAGGAGTTGGAGGTGAGGAGAGAGAGAATTCTAGGTATGAGAGATAGCCAGAGAGAATTTGAGAGCCCAGACATAGAGTGTCTTGCTTAATAAACAGCAAGAAGGCCAGGGTGACAAGATTGCTGAGTGTGTGGAGGTGAATAAAGTGTATGTAGACTGGAAAGGTGTATTTTTGTCTCTGTGTCTGTGTCTATGTGTGTTTTCTGAAAGGGGTAGGTTATGAAGGGATTTGAATACCAGAGTATTTTAAATTTGTTTTTAAATTTGAAATTTGGCAGTAATAGAAAGCACTGGAGTTAACTGAGTAGACTGGTGATAAGCTCAGAACTATGCTTTGGGAAGATCACTTTGGCATCTGAGTGGAGGATGGACTGGAGTGGGTAGAGATTTGTGGCAGGGACACTAACCAACAGAGTATTGTCTTATTCTCCAATATGGTGATAGTGTCAAAGCAAAGGGAGCAATGGGAGTTATAAAAAAAGTTGTGAAAATGGAAACAATTAGGATTTGACAGATAATTGAATATAGAGGAAGGCTGAAAAGTCAAGGATGACACTTAGCTTTCAGTCTGGATGACTGGGAAGAAGGTGGTGATCTCTATAGTAAAAAGGAAGTGTGTAAGAGGGGAGAGTGTGGGGGGAAATTAGCATTCAGTTTTGAACGTGTAGATTTTAAGATAGTCTAAAGGATACTGAGTAGTGAGTATCAGCTAAGCTTCTAGAAATCTCACAGAGCACAATGCTCTGATCACTTGGTGCTCAATCAATAAATAAACAAACAAATAAATGAATGAATGAATGAATAAATAACTAAATGATAGAATGAATATATATATATATATATATATATGTATGTATATATATATGTATTCATCAGGCCTGAATATGGGGAATAGTATTCATGGGAGTCAAATGAGAAATGAAAGTACTAGATTTATTCCTTGAATTATAGAATTTGAGAGATTGCATGCTTCTAGATGACCCCAAAGTTCATCTAGTTCGTTCTATATGTAAACAGAAATCCCCTCTAACACCACCACCATCATACTCTGCATTTAGATTTCCATTGATGGGGAACTCATTACCTTATGAAGCAACCCATTCTAACTGTGAAGATGCTTGTATGGAAACAAAATCTGCCTCTTGAGCCTCTGTAAGTATTGATCCTTGTTGTTGTTCTTGTTTATCCGTCCTTCATTCACTAAGAAGACCATAACATCAGGGTGAGGTCATAACTTGCACTGAATTGGATTTAAGTCACGGAGGGCTGTGCAAGGTCACCAACCCCCTCTCTCTCCTCTAGAGCCATCTGGATCTAGTGAGTAGCAAGAGATATGAGAGAGAGAGAGAGAGACACAGAGAGAGAGAGAGAGACAGAGAGAGAGAGAGGGGGGGGGAGATAGGTATAGATATAGATATAGACATAGATGCAAGATGTATAAAATCAGGAAGACTGGAGATGATCCTGGATGTTTTTAAGGCAATTGGGTTAAGTGACTTGCCCAGGGCCACACAGCTAGTAAGTGTCTGAGGTCAGATTTGAACTCAAGTCCTTCCCATTTCAGGGCCAGTGCTCTATCCTAGCTGCCCCAAGCATTGATCCTACTTCTACCACAAGTCTTTTCATCTCCAAACTAAACATAATTTGGACCTAAATTGTACAGAGAAGTACAAAGGAGCGATTCCCTAGTCACTCCTGTGGGGACCAATTTTTAATTGGGGAGTGTTAGCTAAGTGGCTCGCCACAATATTGGGGCAAGGAAGGAGACCGGCAGCCTCCCTCAAAGCAGAATAGGATTTATTTTAACAAGAATGAACTTAAAAAAAAAATCACAAACAGGATCAGGAGGATCAAGGGAAAGGAAATAAAATGGGGAAAGGGAAATTATACAACCTGAAAAATACCACGGCCCAGGAATCAGCTGAGAATACACAACAGCTCCTGTTGCCTTCTAGCTTCCAGCTAGAATGGCGAATTCTCCTCCCTGTTCCCAGCAAACCCCAGGTATCCCCCAGACAATTGGCTGACTGCTCTGACAGTCACATGACTGCCCTCACTAGGCTTCCAATCATTATAATTTTGCCAGGCTCATGTAGGCGTCAGCGAGTGGTGATGACATGAGGTGCCAGTGTCATGGCAATGGCTACAACCAGTGGGTGGAGCACTGTGCTGTTTATGGAGCCCCAGAGGCCAGTGCACACACTAAGGTTTTTTTTTTTTTTAAATTCTAACCAAAAGATGGGGTCATAAAAACTTCAAATAACAATTCTTTACACTCCACTGGAGACATCTTTCCATGTCAGCATAGACCCAGCCTCTAATGAAGACTCTTTGGTTACAGTCCTTCAACCAGTTTCAAATCTGTCTGATTGTACTTACATAGTAGGTGATTGGTAAATGTTTGTAAAGCCAGATTGTTGGGGGGTAGCTAGGTGGTGCACTGGCCCTGGTTTCAGGAGGAACTGAGTTCAAATGTGACCTCAGACATTTGACACTTAGTAGCTGTGTTACCCTAGGCAAGTCACTTAACCCTCATTGCCCCACAAAACAAAACAAAACTAGATTGTTGACTTTTCAAATTGTTTTTTGAGCAGGCCAATGAGGGTTAAGTGACTTGCCCAGGGTCACACAGCTAGTAAGTGTCAAGTGTCTGAGGCCTAATTTGAACTCAGGTCCTCCTGAATCCAGAGCCGGTGCTTTATCCATTGTGCCACCTAGATGCCCCCCTGGGTTTTCAAATCTTGAAGTAAGTCATATTGATAATTTATGATTTTTCTGTATTCTCATCAGATAATGATCACTTATCTTACAGTGAGCTTTATTAACAGTTTGGTTTTGAGTTACAATGTACTAAGTCAGCAGATAAAAGATTTTATCGTTAACACTCACCCTTCCTTTGAGGGTATATTAAATTGTCTCTGTGCTACTCTCTGGCATTAGCATATTTGAAAATAATAAAATATCAATTTAAGGACAAGTGAGCAAAAGGATTATTTTAGTCTGAATACATGAGTGACTAGCACTTTAAAATAAATATCCATTAAATAATACTAATCTATATAGGAAACTTATCAGAATGCTTTGAGGCAATAGTGCCTAATGAGTTTGTCATTATTATAACTGCAATAAGCATAACTACTAAAGAAAGGACCCCTATGGACTATATGAAGAGCAGTAATCTGACTATGGAGCCAGAGCAGAAATTGAACAATTTTATAGCATCTTTTCAAGTTTATTTTTACTTTATGTCTTCTGTTTCTTAGATTACCTTCATTTTGTAATAGATGCCTACAGCCCTCCCCTAGCTTGGAAACTATAATATGCTACCATCATTAGCATGGCAAAAGCCTAGTAATGATCCATATTTTCTGCCTGCCTTTGAGCATCTCTCAGCCCAAATAAGCCTCAGTTGCTTCATCTGTAAAACTAAGATAGTAATTCCATCCCTGGCCCACCTCACAGGGTGACTGTGAGGACTGAAAAAGATAGGATCCTAGATGGAGGTGGGATGAGAATAAGTATTTATTAAGTACCTACTATGTGTCAAGAACTATATTAAGTGCTTTACAAATACTATATCATTTGATCCTCACAAAAACTCTGGGAGAGAGGTAGGTGCTATTATTATCCCCATTTTACAGTTTAGGAAACTAAGGCAGACAGAGGTTAACTTGCCCAGGGTCACACAGCTAGCAAATATTGGAGGCTGGATTTGAACTTCAGTCTTTCTGCCTCCATGCTCAATGCTCTATCCATTTTGCCACTTAACTTTAGGGGAAAGGTATAGGAATGAAAGAAAGAGAGAGAATAAACATATATGTGTGTGTGTATACATACACACACACACACACACACACACACACACACACACACATATATATATATATATATATATATATATATATATATATATATATATATATATATATATATATATATATATATATATATATATATATATATATATATGTTGCTTTCTATATGCCAGGCACTGAGTTAAGTCTATGAATACAAACACAAAGACACAAAGCTTAGCTTGCATTCTTTTTTTTTTTAAAGTAGTTTAGTTTTATTTTGAGTTTCTATAGCATTCTTTTTGTTTCTTTGTGGGGCAATGGGGATTAAGTGACTTGCCCAGGGTCACACAGCTAGTAAGTGTCAAGTGTGTGAGGCCGGATTTGAACTCAGGTATTCCTGAATCCAGGGCTGGTGCTTTATCCACTGCACCACCTAGCTGCCCCCGGCTTAGCTTGCATTCTAACAGAAGATAGAATTTCAAAAGGAACTAGAAAGCAAGGAGATGGAGTTTGAATTTGGAAGAAGAGTGCAATGGGGTAGGTGAAGAGGAGGAGGAATCAAGAGAGGCATAAATGAGGTTAAGCATGGCTACTGTCCTTCCCAAAATGGAAGCCCCAGAGATCCATTTTAGAACTTCTAAACTCCTTATCACTTCTTAAGAAATAATTCACTGTTCCTCGTTCCCTATGGGGTTCCTGTGCAATGGGACATTGAACTTTAAAACAATCCTTCAGTATTGCAGGTTTCATTATACACATCTTAAAGATGAGGACACTGAGGCTCAAAAAGGTTTGGTGCCTTGCCTAGTGTCATACAATTAAGTACCAGGGAGTAGGAGTCTTCTAAGGCAGTCAAGTGGTACAGTGGATAGAGTGCTGAGCATGGGGTCAGGTGGCCTGAGTTCAAATACAGTCTCAGATACTATTTCGTTTCATACTCAGATACAAGTTTCATTTCTGGTCAGAGTATTCTCCAGGATGCTAATGCAGCAGGTGAGGAGAAGGTAGAAGGGTGTTAAGATCAGAAGATCTAGAGCAAGAAGAGACCTAGAGTTCATCTTGGCCAATCCCTTAATTGTATCAATAAAGAAACTGAGGCCCAGAGAAACTTACCCAAGGAACTAAGTAGTAAATCCAGAATTGAAATTCAGTCCAATCCAGTGCTTGCTTTTATGTGAAAGGACTTTGTAAACAGAATGTGTTAATTTGAATAAAAACAATTTTAGGACCTCTAAACTCATTATCACTTCATAAGGAATAATCCCCTGCTCCTCATTCCTTCCCTACCCCACAATAGAGTACTAATTTGATGGGACATTGTATTGTAGGGGGCTAATATTCTAGCTAGTCTGTCTAAAATATCTAATGAGTGGTCACCAATAAATTATAAGCTATAGCAAGAGTATTTAAGTGTTTAAGTATTTATTAAAGAGCATTAGGATCAGAGAGAAGGGTAAAAATCTAACTATTTCCAAGAGACCACATCATCTGACCCGCCATGGCAAGGTCAGGAACAAAAAGGACCCAATGCCTCCTGTGAAGCTGGGAACATGCCTCCCACCCCCACCCCACCCCACTCACATACAGCTCCAAGCTAATTGGCTGGTAGCCTTGATTGACAGCACCCAAGAGTAAATATCACTTCCTGACACCAAGGACCTTGACCATGTGGCTTGCCCTCAGACACCTTCTCCTCATGGTGGAGCTTTCCTACAGTAGCTGTCCAGCAGGTGGCATCATTCCAATCATTATAGTATGGATATATTGTTTTTTTTTTTTTTTTTTTTTCAAACAGCCTACAACAATTTATTCAAGAAATCATTCATTATGATCAAACGATATTTGTACCAGAGATACAAGGATGGTTCCACATTAGGAAAACAATTGACATAATCATATTAAAAACAAAAACATCCAAAATCACACAATCATCTCAATGGATGCAGAAAAAGCATCATTTATACTAAAAACCTTTCAAAGTATAGGCAAAAAAGGACCTTTGTTAAATATCATAAAAAGCATCTATCTAAAACCAAAAAACAAATATAGCCAGTGTAGATATATTAAAAATTTTCCCAATAAATATGGGAGCTAGGTGGTGTAGTGGATAAAATGCAAAGCCTAGAATCAGGAAGACCTCTTCCTGAGTTCAAATCTGGGCTCATATCCATAGTATGACTAGTTGTGTGACCCTGGACAAGTCACTTGACCCTGTTTGCCTTAATTCCTCATCTGTAAAATGAGCTGGAGAAGGAAATGGCAAATCACTCTAGTAACTCTGCCAAGAAAACCCCACACGGGGTCATGGAGAGTTGTATATGACTGAAAAAACTGAACAACAAATGATAGTGAAACAAGGATACCCACTCCCTTCACTATTTTTTTTTTAATAAAAGTATTTTATTATTTTCCAGTTACATGTAGAAATAGTTTTCAACATTTGTTTATATAAGATTTCAAATGTCAAATTTTTCTCCCTCCCTCCCATCCCCTAGACAGCAGGTAATCTGATATAGGTTATATATATATAATAACACTAAACATGTTTCTGCATTAGTCATGTTATAAGAGAAGAATCAGAGCAAAAAGGAAAAACCTCAAAACAGAAAACCAATAGCATCAAAAACAAAAGAAATAGTATGGTCCAATCAGCATTCATATTCCACAGTTCCTTTTTTTTTTTCTTTTTTTTTCTGGATTTGGAGAGCCTTTTCCTTCATGAGTCCTTTGGAACTTTCTTTTACCATTGGATTGATGAGAAGAATCTAGTCTATCACAGTTGATCAACACATAATGTTGATGATGCTGTATATAATGTTCTGGTTCGGCTCATCTCACTCATCATCAGTTCAAGCAAGTCCTTCCAGGTTTCTCTGAACTCCTCCTGCTCATTATTTCTTACAGCACAATAGAATTCCATTACATTCATATACCACAACTTGTTCAGCCATTCCCCAATTGATGGACATCCCCTCAATTTCCAATTCCTTGCCACCACAAAAAGAGCAGCTATACACATTTTTGTACATGTGGGTCCTTTTCCCTTTTTTATGATCTTTTTGGGAAAAAGACCCACAAGTGGTATTGCTGGGTCAAAGGGTGTGCACAGCTTTATAGCTCTTTGGGCATAAAGTAATGGCTTCTTTATTACCAAGGGCAATGATGTTTTTCTCACTCCTTGTCCTTGTTGGTCAGTCTGTAGCATGTTACTGTTGACTCTTCCTTTTTTGGATATTCTCCACCCCAGGCTTCTATGATACTACACTCCTTTGGTTTTCCTCCCGCCTCTGACTCATCCTCTATTTCCTTTTTTTTTTTTTTTTTTTTGCATTTTTTTTTATTTTATATTTTTTCTTTTTTTTTTCACTCTTAGAATAGAATTTTATTTTCCAAAATATATGTAAAAACAAATTTTAACATCAATTTTTAAAAAACAATTGTTCCAACTTATCTTCCTCCTCTATTCCCACCCCCACCCTCTAGAACTCAAGCATTTCAAAATAAATTATACATGAGTAGTCATGGAAAACATTCCCACATTAGCTAGGTTGTGAGAAAAAAAACAGTCAAAAAACTCCCAAAACTTCAGACTGTGGAATTGTCAAAGAGAAAAAACATTTTTTTAAAAAAATGTGTTTCCAGGGGCAGCTAGGTGGTGCAGCGGACAGCACCGACCCTGGAACCAGGAGCACCTGAGCCCAAATCCGGCCCCACACACCCAACACCCACCAGCCACATGACCCCGGGCAAGCCACCCAACCCCAATTGCCTCACCAAAAAAGAAAAAAAAAAAGAAAAAAAAATGTGTTTCCATCTATTTCAGATACTATCACTTCTTTCTCTGTAGATGGGTTGCCATTTTCATGGTCCTTCAGGGTTATATTGGACCATTGCCTTGCTGAAAATAACCACATGCTTCCCAGCAGATCATTTTACACTATTGCTGTTATTTCGTATACAGTGCATTTCACTCTGCTTCAGTTCATGTAGGTCTTTCCAGGTTTTTCTAATAGTATCCTGTTCATCATACCCTAAATAATGTACCTTAAACTTGACAAAGAATTTTCTTCGTATTAGCCCAGCAATGTCATCATAACTATTTCCCTCCATCCTATTCCCTTCCCATGATATTTACTCTATTTTCCATCTTCTTTTAAACTATTCCTACTCAAAAGTATTTTACTTCTGACTGTCCCCTCCCCTACTCTGCACTCCCTTTTTTTTCACCCTTCCTTCCTTATCCTCTTCCCCTCATACTTTCCTGTAAGGTTAAATAGATTACTCCTCCCAACTGGGTGTGAATGTTATTCCCTCCATGAGCCAACTCTGATGAGTTTAAGGTCTTTGAGCTAATTCTATGTTCCAAATTTTCTTCCTCCCTCTCTCCTCAACCCTCCCTATGAAATCAAGCAATTCAATATTTCATACTTGTGCCGTTATGCAGAACGTCTTCACCTTCCTTGAAAGTATTTTGCTTTTTACTACTCTCCCAGAATCTGCCCTTCCCTCCTTCCCCTCCCCCCCTCAGGGCAAAATATATTACTATACCCACTTGAGTATGTATGTTAGTCCTTCTTTGAGTCAATTCTGATGATATTAAGGTTCAATCACTCCCCAATTCCTTCCCCCTCTTCCCCTCCCCTCCATAAGCTTTTTTCTTGTTTCCTTCATATGAACAACCTCTCCCCAGACCATCTCTCCCCTTCCCCCTCCCCCAGTCTATTTCTTCTACACCTCAACCCTATTTTAAGGATGTCATTATGGGTTAGTTAGGTGGCACAGTGGACAATGCACCAGCCCTGGACCCAGGAGGCCCCAAGCCCAAATCCGGCCCCATACATATGACACCCCACAAATAACAAAACATAACTTCCCTTCGTATTCAGTTCAGACCTGTGTCCTCTGTATTATCTTCCCATATAGGAATGTTAACAGTTTGATCTTTTAATATCCCTCATGAAGTCTTTTTCCTGTTTATCTTTTTATGCTTCTCCAGGGTGTTGTATTTGAAGGTCAAATTTTCTATTCAGTTCAGGTCTTTTCATAACAAATGCCTGAAAGTCTTCTTTCTCCTTGAAGTTCCATGTTTGCCTCTGAAAGATGATGCTTAGTTTTGCTGGGTACGTGATTTTTGGCTGTAGTCCCAGTTCCTTTGCCCTCTGGAATATCATATTCCATGCCCTCCGGTCCTTTAATGTAGAAGCTGCTAGATCTTGCTTTATCCTTATTGGAGCTCCACAGTATTTAAATTCCTTTTTTCTAGCTGCTTGCAATATTTTCTCCTTGACCTGGGAGTTCTGGAATTTGGCTATAATATTCCTGGAGGTTTTCCTTTTGGGATCTCTTTCAGGAGGTGATCGGTTTATTCTTTCAATTTCTATTTTAGCTTCTGCTTCTAGAATATCAGGGCAATTTTCCCTCACAATCTCTTGGAGGATGGTGTCTAAACTCTTGTTTTGGTCATGGTTTTCAGGTAGTCCAATGATTTTCAAATTATCTCTCCTAGATTTATTTTCTAGGTCAGCTGTTTTTCCAAGGAGATATTTCACATTGCCCTCTATTTTTTCATTCAATTGGATTTGCTTTACTGTGTCTTGGTTTCTCATAAGCTCACTAGTTTCCATTTGTTCAATCCTAATTCTTAGGCAATTATTTTCATCAGACAGTTTTTTAATCTCCTTTTCCATTTGGCTTTTCAAACTGTTGACTTTTTTCTCATGACTCTCCTGCATTGCTCTCATTTCTCTTTCCATTCCTTCCTCTCTTTCTCTACATCTTCGTTCTATCTCTCCTACTTTCTCTTCAAAGTCCCTTTTGAGAGCTTCCATGGCCTGAGACCAGTTCATATTTTTCTTGGAAGCTTTGGATGTTGGAGCTTTGACCCTATTATTTTCTTCTTCTTCTGAGGATGTATTGTGGTCTACCTTTTCCCCAAAGAAGTTTTCGATGGTCTTCTGCTTTCTCTGCCTACTCATCCTGGCTTACTATTTCTTGGCTTTTTACTCCTTAAAGTGTAGTGCTGCTTCCCGGACACACCGTTTGTGCTACAGCGTGGCCCAGGGGGTGATTGGGCTTCTTCTCAGCCTGCCTGGCTTGTGAGTAATCACAGCTGCTTTCTCTTTGACCCGGAAACAGAAGTCTGATTGAACTCTGATTCTCTATGGTCGGAAGCTTGGCGTGCTTTTACCCCTCCCCCACTGGGCCACTACCACTCGATTCAGCCCACTGGTTCAGACCCAGGGCGCTTTGCCCCAACTCCAGTAGACACTGCCTCCACTTCACCCCGGCCTACCTCTGAACCCCCTCACCAGTCCGTGATCGGAGCCTCAGAAGCTGTTGGTGCTGAAGACTCTGACATGTGCTGGAAGCAGTGTCCCTGGCTGGGTCCGGACCGCGCGCTGAGCTGTTCAGCCTGATCAGTAGGTGATCAGAATTGCCCTTTTTTGTGGAGAAACAGTCTCACTCTGTTCTTATGTGCATTAGGCTGTTCTGGGTTTTGATTTTTACCGCATTATTTGGGCGTGAATGGACGGGTTTATCTGGAGCTTGTGGGAGTCACAGCCTCTCCTCCGCCATCTTGGCTCCGCCCCCCAGTATGGATATATTGTAATAGCCATACAATCTTGTAATATCGTTTGCTTTTCAAATCAACTCAAGGCTGATCAACTGTTACTATGAGTGAGGGCATTAAGGATAGTATTCCATAACTCTCATTGTCTCTGATGTCTCAGAGAGGAAAAAAGAGTAAGAGCCAACTGAAGGTCATTTCCTAGACTCCAGTGACAAGAGAGGTCCATTCAAAGTAAAGCCAGCCTCATTTGCATCTAGAATGAATGAGTAACAGACTACTTTTTCTTATGATTATTTGGGTAACCTAGAAAATCTAACTCACCAATACCTTCCTTATCAGCCTACCTAAGTGATTGGAAATATGGGCTTGCAGGTCACTATGGAAGAGTTACCCTATAATTATTAATACTGTCCTGGGCCCAGGATTCTGAAGGAATGAATACAGTTTGGGAGACAGATATAGCATATGAAAAGAATCCCAGCTTTGTATATGATTAATTATGTGACTTTCAGCAAGTAACTTACCTTCTCTGAAGCTCAATTTCTAAACCTAAACAAGACAAGAGCAAGACTTGTGTAGCATTGGCTATCCCCATGTGGCATGGGGGATGTTATTACGTGGCTTTAGAACCAGAATAGACACCCTCAGCCTATTTTCCCTAAACCTTGTCCAAAGAGACCTTGTTTTCTGCCAAGAGATGTCTCTCTGAGGAGAGAAGAGCAAGAGCTTGGGACCAAAAGGTTGGCTTCTCTTCTCTCCTCAGAGAGACAAGGATAGAATTACATCTATCTCCTCCCTAAATATTACTAGTCAAGGGGATGAAGCTTTTAGGTTTGAGCCAAATTTCTTATTGCTATTCATTAATGGGGGGTAAAGAGCCCCAAGCTTCATATCCAGGATTATAATACCAGTTCCACAATGAACACATATACAAGCAGCAAAAAAATCCAGTTATCCAAATCAATAGCAAAACTGAAATCAGAGGTTAAGTGATTTGCCCAGGGTCAAATAGCTGGGAAATATCTGAGGCTGTTTTTGAACTCAAGCCTTCCTGATTCAATACCCAGAACTTTATCCATGTACCCCTTAGCTACCTTAGAATACTCCTGCTCCCTGAAACCTAATTGCCTGACACTTTGAAAATGACTAAACCTTTTTGAGCTTCGGTTTCATCATCTTTAAGATGAATATAATGACAACTGTAGTACTGAAGTATTGTCTTAAATTTCAAATGAGGTCAGGTATGGAAAGTGATTTGCAAATTTTTTAAAAGCTATACAAATGTTAGTTCTTATTTTTAAGGGATAATCACATGAGTGATGCAAATCACTTTACATACTTGACCTCATTTGAAATTTAAGACTGGGGGCAGCTGGGTGGTGCAGTGGATAAAGCACTGGTCTTGGATTCAGGAGGACCTGAGTTCAAATCTGGCCTTTGACACTTGACATTTACTAGCTGTGTGACCTTGGGCAAGTCACTTAGCCCGCATTGCCCTGCAAAAAAAAAAAAGAAATTTAAGACAATTGTAACTATAGGTGTCATTATACCCATGTTAAAGATGAGGAAAATAAGGCTTAGAAAGGTTTAATGGCCTGCCAAGTTTCATGCAATTAATATGCCAAACATATATATGCCAGACAATATAGAGTAAAGCATTTCTCCCTTTGGGAGTGAGACTACTCGGTTCAACCAAGAGAGAAAGTCCTTGATCTCTCCCAAGGGGAAATTCCTTAAAGTCTCTAGTAAAGTGAGTTGGGGATAGGGGCACGATGGATAATGCCTGCTCCTTTCATGTCATCTTCTTCCCATAGTCTCATTCTCTCTTTGGCAGCAACTGAAGTGGGATTGGCATTATCCATCATCTTTCTCAAAGCTGGTAGCCAGAAATACCTGTAAAGATGGAAGTAACTCAAGATCATAAAGAGAGTCCCTAGTAACTAGAGCTTTCCTCTATCCCACTCTTACCTATTTTCCGTGCACCCCTCACACAGGTGTGGGAAACTGATCTCCACAAATGAAGATAGAATCCAATCTCAATGGGCTTTGGGATTTAGGTTCCACTTTTATTTTCTATATCACAAGACTTTGGGGAAAGTAATTTAAGACTTTAAAGTCCTATAGAAATGTGAATTATTATTTTGAAGGAAGAGTAGGATATGAAATATAGGCCACTGTTCAGGACCAGGGTCCTGGGGACCGTATATCAGAACACCAGATGAAGGTAGTGGGATGCCAAAAGAAGAGGGGAAAGAGAACACAACAAAGATAAACTTCATTGGCTTCAAGAGTTTGTGCTAAGGGGGCAGCTAGGTGGCACAGTGGATAAAGCACCAACCTTGGATCCAGGAGGACCTGAGTTCAAATCTGGCCTCAGACACTTGACACTTACTAGCTGTGTGACCCTGGGCAAGCCACTTAACCCTCATTGCCCCACAAGAAGAGTTACCAAAAAAAAAAAAAGAGTTTGCACTGGACTGGCCTTGTGTAATCATCCCTTACTAATAAGAGATGGCTTTATATTTTTTTAAGTTTGCAAATAACTTTGAATACATGACATCATTTGAATATTGCCTGATCTTTAAAACAATCCTGTAGTACTGCAGGTGTCATTATACACATCTTAAAGATGAGGAAACTGAGGCTTAAAAAGGTTTGGTGGCTTGCCTAGTGTCATACAATTAAGTATCAGGGAGTAGGAGTCTTCTAAGGCAGTTAAGTGGTACAGTGGATAGAGTGCCGAGCATGGGGTCAGAATGGCCTGAGTTCAAATACAGCCTCAGATACTTCCTAGCCATGAGACCCTGGGCAAATTACTTGACCTCTATGTGCCTCAGTTTCCTCACTTAGGAAATAGGGTTTGTTGTGAAGATCACAAGTGAAGTTTACAAATTAGATAATAAGTGCAAAGTGCTTAGCATGTTGCTGAGCAAATAGCAGGTACCTAATAAATGCTTGTTTCCATCTCCTTTCCTCCCCCCTTCTTAAGTTCAAATCAATTTGAAGTATTCTATCTGCTACAACATGTCTCCTAATCCTTTCTCTTTATACAATACCTGAGACCTTCTAAAATGCTATAATAGATATGCTTTTATTTTATCCTTAGAAGGGTGGCGGGGAGGGTAGGTATTATTACTCTAATTTCATAGGTAATATGACTGTGACCTAGAGAGATTGGAAATAGACAAAGCATCAGCCCGGGCGTTAGTAAACTTAGGTTCTTACTCCACCTCTTTCATCAAACAAAATAAGCTGCTGCTGATAAACAGCTGGACATACGGGATAGAGAATTAGAAGGGACCATAGAGATCATCCAGTCCCATTACAAAATATTGAGCCCTGTTATCCAGGTCACACAGGTAATAAGTATCCAAGCCACAACACAAACCGATGACAGATCACAGTAAATCCAGTGTTCTTTCTACTCGACCATGATGATGGGATAGAAGAAAACATGTTTAAAAAATGTTTATTGGTAAGGACAAGATGAATGATAAGGCATTCACCTTATTGTCGAAATAATACAGGGAGAACTCAGTGTCAGCACCAGCCATTCAAGCTACAAATGACATGCAGTTATAAAGCTGGGCACATAACCTCTTCCCCACCTCCCAAATCTCCTATACAAAGAACCACTGGTCCCTGATTAATGCATGAGCAGAAAGCTGCCTTCACCTCAACTGCTCTGTTTTCAATAGCCTTAGTCCTTGTAACCAGAGATTTCAATTACACCCCTTCAAAGGGAACAGATAGTCAGGAATGTCAGGTTTAAGGAGGTGACTATAATTTTGAAACAACTTCCTGTTATGTGCCTGACTTTAAGAAAATTTTTTTTGATCTCTTGATTTTGAGAGTTGAAGCAAAAAGTGTTCCTGGCCTCTCTCTCTAGACTTTGGTTTTTAGTAATTTAAAGAACTGTCCCTTCTCTACCGATGAGCATCTCTTTAGAAGGAATCTTAGAGATTATCTCATCTGATCCTCTCACTGGATAGAAGAAGAAACTGTGGCCCTCAGGTCACATAGCAAATAGAGGAAACTGACTTTCCCAAAGTCACACAGCAAGTTGGTGGCAAAGTTGGGACTGGAAGTCATCTCCCTAAAACTTCTAGGTTATTTCTCTCATGCATTCATGAAGCAGCTAGGTGGAGTAAGAGGACAGAGTGTCTTGGAGTAAGGAAGACCTGAATTCAAATCTGTCCTTAGATACTTATAAGGTGTGTGACCCTGGGCAAGTCATTTAGCCTGTCTCTTTCTCAGTTTCCTCACCTGTAAAATGGGGATAATAGTAGCCTCTACCTTCCAGGTTTATTATGAGAATAAAATTAAATAATATTTGTAACATGTTTTTTAAACTTTAAAGCTCTCTATAAATACTAGGTAGATGGCTAGTAGTAGTAGTATTGACTTTGTCAACCACACATAAAATCTCCAATTATACTTTGTGATAGAATATAGGAAGATCTCAGCATATCAGAAAAATAAAAAGATTGTAGAGGTCATCTAGTTCATCATATCATTGACCAAGACTCCTTTCTATAATCCCTGTTACGTGGTCATGTAGTCATTGTCTGAAGAATTCTAGGGAAAGGCAAACCCCAACAACTGAACTTACCCATTCAGCTTTGGGACTATTCAAATTCTTTTTTTTTTTTTTTTTTAGTGAGGCAACTGGGGTTAAGTGACTTGCCCAGGGTCACACAGCTAGTAAGTGTCAAGTGTCTGAGGCCGGATTTGAACTCAGGTGCTCCTGACTCCAGGGTCGGTGCTCTATCCACTGCGCCATCTAGCTGCCCCGACTATTGAAATTCTTAGGAATTTTTTCCTTGTATTATTGCCTCTCCAATGATGACATCACTGGGAAATAGCTTTTATTTCCTGCACATAGAATATCTGACATGGAAGGAACCTGAAAAAAATCATCTAGCCCAAATCCTTGCTTCTATAGATAATAGTATCATAGGTTTGAAATTGGAAGATATCATGAACATAGTCTAGTTTAAACCCTTCATTTTACAAATGAAGAAATTAAGATATGAGAAATTGCTCAGGTTTGCACAGATGATAATAAGCAGACTTAGCACTTAGGACTCCTAACTCCCCTTCGAAGGTTATTTTCCACAGAGCATCTGGAGAAAGGAGTACTGTGCAGATGATCCTGTGCTAGAGGTATATAGTTATACCTGAGTTCAAATCTTGCTTCTGTCCCTAGCCCATATGATCACAGGCAAACCCGTTCACTTCTCTGGGACTCAGTTTCCTCTCCTCCACATAAAGGGAATTAGAACAGATGACCTTTGAAGTCCCTTCTGCTTTCTAATCTTTGATCCTATGATCCAGTAGAGTTGAAAGAGTTTTAAACTTGGAATCAGGAAGGATCTGGGTTTAAATATCATCACTGATACGATGAGCTGAGTGCCCCAGGAGAAAAAAAAAAGTGATAGAATGCTAACAATATCTCAAAGGCAACAAAAGATAACAAATGGCAAATGCTTCACAGTGCTATATCCACTTCTTGTAAGCTCCTTGCAAATAAGGATTGCTTCATTCTTTGTACTCAAATCCCCAGAGCCTAGAACTGTTCCTGGATCATGGCAAGCACTCAATATTTGATGACTGATTGATAGGTTATCATTTACTAATACTTTTCTCATGAAGTGAATATGGATCCATTCTTTTCCAAGGCTTTTTTTTGGGTGGGGCAATGAGGGTTAAGTGACTTGCCCAGGGTCACACAGCTAGTAAGTGTCAAGTGTCTGAGACCAGATTTGAACTCAGGTCATCCTGAATCCAGTGCCTGTACTTTAGCTACTTGGCCATCTAGCTGCCCTAAGCATTTTCTTAATAGTGTTTTTAGAACTAAAGGAATTACAAGAGGTAATTTGAACAACCTCCATGTTTTGTACATAAAGGTACTGAATATAGCAAGTCAGTAGAAGTGTAGAGACAACTATCAAGGTCTCCTGATTACCTGTGCCATGTTCTTCCCATCACATCAAAAATTTTATTCAGTTTGAAAGATAAACAAAGACCTAGAAAATCTCCTGTTTTTTATTTTCAGAAAGGAAGGGAGATCAGAAGCTGGATTGAAAGTGGAGGCAAGAGCTCCTGAACTCATGACATGATCACTTCATAAAACATCCAAATAACGCCATAGAAAAATCCCCGGAGCAGCAAAAATCACAGAAGAATGTGCTGAAATCATCTTCTAACCAAGAACGGCTTGGAAGGTCAGAAGGAGGGAACTGCTGTGCCAATACAGGAGTTGAGCCCAACTCCACAGTCACACTAACGGAGATTCAGTCCCAGGAAGGCCACACCAGAGGAGACCCCCAGAGCCTCTGAATCAGCTGAAGCGCCAGTGTTGTCTGGAACTAAGCTCACAGTCTGGTGAGTGGGCTGAGCCCTGGGCAGGGGGGAGACTACAGGGGTCTCTGCTGGTGCTAAGGCAGAACTTGGAATTTACACCCCTTCTGAGAACCAGGAGGTAGGCTTGAGTAGCAGTGGCCCAGGTGGGGGAGGGGCACAGGCTCGTCAGAGCTGACAACCACATCACACAAAACTGGTTGATTAGCAAGTTGGTCTGGGGTCATCTACAGACCAGGGAACAGGCCAGGTGAGTGAAGAACCTGATCCTCCTTAAATCATACCACCTGGGACTTCTTAAGTTTGGGATACTGTAGCCTGGAAACAGTGCCTCACTTTAAGGAGCTAAAAGTCAAGTAAAAGAAAGGCAAAATGAGCAGACAGAGAAAGGTGAGGACCATAGAAAGTTTCTTCAGTAACAAGGAAGACCAAGGGGCACCCTCAGAGGAAGATGTCAACATCAGGGCCCCTATATCTAAAGCTTCCAAGAAAAATATGAATTGGTCTCAAGCCATAGAGGTGCTCCAAAAGGACTTTGAAGATAAAGTTAGACAGGTAGAGGAAAAAATGGAAAGAGAAATGAGGGAGATGCAGGAAAGACATGAGAAAAAAGTCAACAGCTTGAAAAGTCAAATTGGCCAAATGGAAAAGGTGGTACTAAAGCTCTCTGATGAAAATAATTGCCTAAGAATGAAGATTGAACAAATGGAAGCCAGTGACTTTATGAGAAACCAAGACACAATAAAGAAAGGAAGTTACATGGAAATGGCATGGATTAATTGAAGTTAATATGGTTCCAATTTGGAGGCAGGAGACACTGGCCCTGCTTTCATAAGAAGTACTACCACAGGGGTAGCTAGGTGGCACAATGGAAAAAACTCTGGCCCTGGATTCAGGAAGACCTGAGTTCAAATCCAGCCTCAGACACTTGACACTTACTAGCTATGTGACCCTGGGCAAGTCACTTTAACCCTCACTGCCCTGAAAAAAAAAGTACTACCATAGAATTTAGAAATGAAAAAAAACCTTAGAGATTATTTAGTCCAACAACAGCAATGACAACAATAAGAACAATGGCATTTATGATTCACTTTAAGGTTTCCAAACCTCATTGCAAATGTTATCTCATTTGTTATCTCACAACAACCTGGGAGGTAGGTGGTTCAGATGTGGAAACTGAGGTCCAAAGAAGGAAAGTGACTTGCCCAAGATTACACGGCTTGTAAAAAATACTTGTTGAGGTCCTCTGACTCTAATTTGAAACACAGTGATTATTCTACTTCATTGAATTATAATTCCAGGCTCCTTTTATTTAATTTATTGAAATTGTCCAATTCCATTTTTTCATTAAACACATATTTGTACATGCTCTAAGATTCAAGAAATTATCCTGCAATATATAATGTAAAAACAACAACAAAAAACACTAGACTTAAAAAATGGAATTCTAGTTCCCAGTCTTGAATCAGATACAAATTAATTGTGTAACCTTGGACAAGTCACTTTCCCTTTGGGGGTCTGTTGTAAAGTAAAGAAATTGGACTAGATGAGTCCCAGGCCCATTTCTAATTCTAATGCTCTAGTACAGAGGTCTCCAAGGGATAGGGTCTAGGGAACAGAGCTATAACCCCAGAGTGTCCATGGCTTGATCCCAAAGTATGTGTGAGAAACCAATGCAGGAGTGGGAAGCTGGATCACATTATATTCCCTCCCCTCACATGATCAATCATGGTCTTATATCCAATGACACCAGTTCTTAAAACTCAAACTCAATGTACAGTGTGGGCCCCGAGGGTTATTATATACCCCTTGCCAAAATTCTTCCATCATCTCCTCACCATGCTTCTCTGTCACTTCTTCTGACTTTTAGTTAAGGAACTCCACCAAATCTCCACAAACACAAGTTTGCACTCCCTACCACCTTCACAACATCTCATGACTCCAACTTTCCACTCCCACAGTCACCACTCCCAATCTAGGCCCTAATCATCTCTCATCTGGACTCTTGAAATAACCTGCTGATTGGTCTCTCCCTCCAATCCATCCTCTAATATGCTTTTCAAGTCATTTTTCTAAAGTTCATATCTGCCCATGCCACCTCATATTGAAAAAATGTTCATGGCTCCCTTTTGGCTCTATCATCAAAAACAATTTTATCTTCTCATTATTTTTTTTACTTCTATTTTTGTATACTTTATAATGTACATAATAATTGTATTAGTACAGTAGCTCATCTAATGCATAAATATGTAAATATGCACATGTTGGGGAGCACATGCTCAAAATGTTTTGTTTTGTTTTGTTTTATTTTGCAGGTCAATCAGGGTTAAGTGACTTGCCCAGGGTCACACAGCTAGTGTCAACTGTCTGAGGCCATATTTGAACTCAGGTCCTCTTGAATCCAGGGCTTGTGCTTTATCCACTGTGCCACCTAGCTACCCCAAAATATTTTACTGATAATAGTGAGTGAATAAAAATATTTGGAGACCATTGATCTAATCTAGTTAGAACAAGGAATGTTACTACTGTCATACTATTGTGAAAGAGTGGTTATCTCACTACTTTGGTAGTAAATTGAGCCCTGGGAAAATTAGTCACATTTTGTATCCAAGATTAAATCATATTGAACATATAAAAGTGTGTGGCAGCACATGTGTATGAATTAACACAATCCCATGTTGTTTAATTCAAATACCTTCCATCCCAAACATAAGAAATGAAAATAAAAGGTGCTTGTTAGTTTCTTCTGGGGAAGGGGAGGGAAGGGAAGAGAAGAGTATATATAGTTATATATACCTACTATATGCAAGGCACTGTGCTAAATGCTTTTTTTTTTTTTTTTTTAGTGAGGCAATTGGGGTTAAGTGACTTGCCCAGGGTCAGGCAGCTAGTAAGTGTTATGTGTCTGAGGACGGATTTGAACTCAGGTACTCCTGATTCCAGGGCCATTGCTTTATCCACTGCGCCACCTAGCTGCCCCTGCTAAATGCTTTTTGCAAATATTATCTCATTTGATCTGTTAGGCATGTATTGAGAGAAAGGAGTAATTGAATTTTATATGTCCATAAAACTTTTGAGTTTTATGAATATTTAAATGGCTTTACCAGCCATGCTTCCCCCACCCCTACCCTGCCCCTACCCTCGCAGCTTACATAATTTTTTTTAAAGTTTCTTTTTAGTTACAGGTAAAAAATGTAGACTGAAAGAAATACATTGCTATAGCTACAAAGCCCTTGTTTTAAGGTGCTCAGGAGCAGGCAACAGTCACTGAAGGATTTTGAATTGGAGTCAGACTTGTGTATCAGGCATTTGGGGTCACAGAGAGACTGACCCATCTCCTCTGGTTTCACTTAAACTCAAATTTTCTCCATGGAGATAACACACACTTCTCAGATTTGGTTACCTGGTCTGTGAAAGGATCTCATTTGTCATAATGTAATTTTTAACCTTTGAAAATGTTTTCCACTTAACTTTTTTTTTTCATTCCTCTCTTAAACATACAGTTTTGAAAAGAAAGCATACACTTGAGAAGAGAACTCAGTGAATTGTGTAGAAAAATCAGAGACCTAGGAATTTTATTATTAAGTTGAGTTTATTTTTTTGTTCTGTAGAGAAATGAACAGAGTTCAGGATATAACAATTATACTTTGTCTCTCTGCTTGTGTGACCACCATTATGACTGATTTTGAGATTTAGAAATGCATGTTGAAACCCTCCTTACTGCTATTCTTATAAACTTTCCTATTTGTTTGTCCATTACCTCCCTGACTTCGCACATACTCAAGAGAGAATTTAAAAATTATTTTATTTGATATATTTTGTTTTTACAACATCTAGATTCCACACTCTGCCTCTCTTCTGCCATGAAGTCATACCATCAAACAATTTAGAAAGAGGAAGAGGAGGAAAATAGAAAAATTAATCAACACATTGAAAAAATCCTGACATCATAGACCATGATTTTTTTTCCACCTACAAACTACAAAGGGTAAAAAGAGATATCTACTCATATCTTTTGTTTAGGGCCAACCTTGTTGTTGTCATTTTAATATATTTATACTATTCCATTTCAGTTGTCTTTTAATGTTTTGTGTTAATGTAGTCGTGTAAATTTTTTCCTAACTCTGCTAACTTCACTTTGCATCTGCTCATGTAACTCTTATCACGTTTCTCTACATTCATCAGATCAATCATTTCTTAACAGTATGGAAATCTTCTCATATACTGAGGCAGCACCTTCTGTTTGGCTATTTCTTAACTGGCTGTCCTTACTACTACAAAAGTGCTTCTATAATATATTTTGGTGTCTATGGAACCTTTCAGTTTGCCAGTGACCTTCTTGGAATCCCTGAGTGAAAGGTTGTAGACATTCTAGTTAATTTATTTGCACAATTCCATATTGCTTTTTAGATGAATTGTACCAATTCGCAGCTCTGCCAACAATTCATTATGGTGCCATGTCTCACAATCAATACCAAAGTTCTTCAGAGAGACCTTGAGAGTGTCTTTGTATCACCTCTTCTGACTTCTCTTTGAGTACTTGCCTCACATGAGACATTGGAGACGTTGGCACAGAACTGTCCAGAATGGTGTGCCCACATCAAAGAAGGTGCTGTGCTCTATGAGCAAAGCAGAATTAGAGTAGCTCAAAAGAAACATGAGATGCACACATTTAGAAACATCTTCACTCCAAATGTTCATACAGACTATTTGTGCCCAACCTGCAGTAGAACTTTTATCTCACACTGGTGTGATCAGCCACAGTCAGACACTGTACATTGGCTCTGATGTAATTTTGATTCTCTTTGAGTAGGAAGGACAATTGTGCTGATCTTTCCTAGCTCTCTGAATTGACAATTCTCATCTTCTGTTATCTTTAACAATTTGCCTAGGTAAAACCTCAGGGATTTGTTTGTTTGTTTGTTTAAATCTTCATTCCCTATCATTAGCGGTTTAGAACATTATTTCATATCATTGCTTATAATGTTCACTTCTTTGGAGAAAATATTTTTCACATCCTTTGATCACTTTCCCAGAGAGAAAATTTTTATGGTAAGTACAGAAAAAGCTACTTCATCATTGATAACATAGTATCTTACTTATACCCACCATGCATAATGAGAAAATGAAGGTTGGTCACAGAGAAAGAGCAAAGGATAACAAACAGACCAAATGATACTGGTACTTCTGAAATTTTAAACTAAAAAAAGAGGAAGGCTTTCAGATCCTTGTTAATAACATTATAGAAATAGGGGCAGCCAAGTGGCACAGTGGATAAAGCACTGGCCCTGGATTCTAGAGGACCTGAGTTCAAATCTGGCCTCAGACACAACATTTACTAGCTGTGTGATCTTGGGCAAGTCACCTAACCCTCATTGCCCCACCCCCCAAAATGCCATTATAGAAAAAAATATACGGAAAGAATCTTAGACAAAAGTTGCACAGGATAAAATATGGGTGGGCTAAAATCTCCATGGTACAGAGAAAAACCATATTATTGAGATCATTGATTCCTCAGAGTATTCATTAAAGTCCAACTCCATTGCTCCATAATTACTGTATGGAGGCAAACCTGGATTATTGGAGTCTACATCCATAGAATGAAGTCTCTGACTTCTTATATCAATCAGACAACAAGCATTTACTATATTCCTGTAATGTACCATGGACTGTAGTAGATGCTGAGGATACAAAGGCAAAAATGAAGTAGCTGGGCCCTCAACGAACTTACATCTTATCAAGGCGAGAACATATATACAGGATCAGCTGGGTGGCATAGTAGATAGAGCACTGGGCAAGGAATCAGGAAGAGACCTAAGTTCAAATCCAGCCTCTGACACTTACTAGTTGTGTGACCCTGGGCAAGTCACTTAACCCTGTTTGCCTCAATTTCCTCATCTGTAAAATGAGCTGGAGGAAGAAATGGCAAACCACTCCAGTATCTAGACCCTGAATGGAGGTCAGAAAGAGTTGAACAAGACTGAAATGACTGAGCAACAAGAAAACCCATATATACATATAAGTATACTAAGTTGGAAAATGTATATTAATGGATCCAGTAAAACCAACCTGGCTAAGTTTAGAGAGGTACATAGGCCTCTTATCCAGTTATTTAAGATTTTGCTTCAGGTCATAGAACCAGGTGGTTGACCAACAGATGATTTTTTTTTCCATCCACAACAAATTAGGGGAACTTTCTGCTAAAGGAAGCATGGGTTTATGAGCCATGTAAGTATAAGAAATACTCTCTATGTCTCAGTCAGTGAGATATCATTTTATATATAAAACAAAATAGAGAGAGCAGAACCTACTTTTCCAAATTCTTGGTAGAGTCAAGACTATAGCACTGGCTCAGTCCAATATTCTTTGTACTCCACCAAAATACTAAAGCAAAGAGAGGCATGTGGGAACAGAGCCAGTTTAACAGACCTTGTTTCTAATAATTCCAGTCTTTTTTTTCTAGGATAGGCTGGTCATTTTACTAGGTGAACAAGTTACATTTTAAAGTCCAATAGCTTGTTTCCTGTTTCATAAATATAATTTCCCTCGAGGTTGAAAAAGGGAAAACACACATGCACACACACATCCAACTTTTAAATTTTTGAGCTTGAACAATTCACATTTTTCCTCTTCCTACTCTATTCCTTATGCCAACACACACACATTTGAAAAGAAAATAAAAATGACCCCTGCTGGAACACAGTTTCAAGCAAAAATAAAAGGCAAGTTAAGTGATGGTAGCATAGGATCGATGGTACTCAGTGGCAAAGAAGCATTTTGCCAACCTGAAAGACTTCTCCACACAAAATGCTTCCAGTTCCTGGATCATAATTTTATTTACCTAACTGAGTAAGTGGTCTATGAACTGTAAATAATCCACCCTACTTGTCTGGCTGCCAAACATTTGAGGCCTAGAGGCCTCTGAAGTTCAAAGGACAAGTCCACTCCATTTTTAAGTCTTGTTTTAAATAAAAGTTCTTATTCTAGGGAAACATCCTGATTATGAACCCACAGTCTTGCACGTGTTGTGACTCAAACTCACACTGAAAGCCAACAATAAAACATTTTTGAGGGAGTCATTCTAAATCAGGTCCTTCTTTAACACAGGAATAGTGACACTGGTTATAAAGGTCTATAGATAGTAAGGGAGTAATCAGTATTGACAAGTAATATAAGGCAGGCCTATAATCCTCAACAACCATTACTTTACAGTCTGATGTTACAATTTTTCACTTCCCATCTCTATGTCCAGCCAAAATGGATTAACTATCTTCTCTTCTTATTATAACTTTTACCTCACTATTCTGTGGTCACAATACCTACCTCTGCCTGGAATTTATTTTTGCCCTACCACCTCCCATATCCACCTATTAAAATCCATATTTTTCTTCAAGGCCCAATTTAGTTCAGCCACCAATTTTTCTACCTGACCTATCCTCACTACCTCAAGGCAAAAATTATCTCTTCCTCTCCACATTTTTATAGAACTTTGTCTTGACATGCTTTTGCTACTTTCTCATTCCCCAATTATGCTGTGTCTAAGTCTTTCCTTGAAAAGAGACTGTAACCTCTGTGACAGCAGCATCTGTGTCTAATTTCATATCTGTATTCCCAACAGGTGCTTAATAATATTTGTCAGGGAATGTTGAATTGTGTTGAAAAGATTGCAAGCCTTGAAAGAGAAAACAAAGAAGAAAATAGCCTTTAATTGACCCATTTTGCTTTTAATAATGCTAGGGGGGCAGCTAGGTGGTGCAATGGATAGAGCACCGGCACTGGAGTCAGGAGTACCTGGGTTCAAATCCGGTGTCAGACACTTAACACTTACTAGCTGTGTGACCCTGGGCAAGTCACTTAACCCCAATTGCCTCACTAAAAATTTTTTTTTAAATAACGCTAGGGTATAAAACATGTATTTTGCATAATAACATATTGGCTACTAAATTAATGTGTCATAGTGCAAAGGAAATGACCCTGGGTTCTCAAAGGCTAATGCAATGGAGGGCAAGCTGTGGAAGTTCCAAACCAAAATGTGAGGGCATGGAACTTGTCTCTAAAATAATAGTTAAATTCATTAGGTAAATTCAAGAAACCCAGCCCCAAAAGTTTGTCCCTAAAGGTTGAGATAATATTGTTAGTCATAACATTTCTTCATTTGGATTTACTTTATTGTGTCTTGGTTTCTCATAAAGTCACTGGCTTCTATTTATTCAATCCTAATTCTTAGGCAATTATTTTCATCAGAGAACTTTTGTATGTCCTTTTCCATTTGGCTTTTCAAGCTGTTGACTTTTTTCTCATGTCTTTCCTGCATTACCCTCATTTCTCTTTCCATTTTTTTCCTCTACCTCTCTAAATTTATCTTCAAAGTCTTTTTTGAGTGCCTCTATGGTTGAAGACCAATTTGTATTTTTCTTGGAAGCTTTAGATATAGGTGCCTTGATTTTGCCATCCTCCTCTGAGGGTGCACCTTGATCTTCTTTGTCACTAAAGAAACTTTCTATGGTCCTCACCTTTCTCTGTATGCTCATCTTGCCTTTATTTTACTTGACTTTTAGCTCCTTAAAGTGGGGCACTGCTTCTAGGCTGCACTGTCCCAAGCTTTAGGGGGTCCCAGGTGGTATGATTTAAGGAGGGGCAGGTTCTTCACTCCCCTGGCCTGTTCCTTGGTCCATAGATGACCCCAGACCAACTTGCTAATCAACTAGACAATAAAACCATGTGGTATGGTTGTCAGCTTCGATGAGCCTGTGCCCTTCCTCCATCTGGGCCACTGCTACTCAAGCCTACCTTCTGGTTCCCAGCAGGGGTGAAAAACCCCAGTTCTACCTCAGCACAAGCAGAGACCCCTGTAATCTTCCCCCTAACAAGGGTTCAGCCCTCTTACCAGACTGTGAGCTTAGTTCCAGATGACACCGGTGCTGCAGCTGATTCAGAGGCTCTTGGGGGTGTCTTTCTCTGGAGAGGCCTTCCTGGGACTGGATCTGTGTCAGGGTGGCTATGGGGTTGGGCTCCACTCCTGTTTCAGCACAGAAGCATCCTCCTTCCTACCTTCCAAGCTGTCCTTGGCTGGAAAATGATCTTAGCATGTTCTTCTGTGGATTTTGCTGCTTCAGGAATTGTCCTATGGCATTATTTGGATGGGTTTTTTTGAGAAATCATGTTTTGAATTCGAGAGCTCACTGCCTTTCCTCCACCATCTTGGCTCTAACCCAGAACCCTCAGTTATAACAATTCTTGAATCAATTTATGAAAGCACAGAAAGGGTATTATCTTGATATTTGAAAGCAAGAGTCACACTGATGAAATCATAGCTCTTCTTAAAACATGGAATCTGAAGAGCAGTCTGGAATTCTTAGTTTATGGCCAGAGTCAATGATATGAGATGGTAATATTGGGCTCCATTCAAAGAGGCTTGATGCTCAAGACTTATAAGGTTATAGTCCTATCACACTCTTCCATGGTCAGATTGCAGTTGTAGTACTATATACAGTTCTGAGAACCATATTTTATTTTATTTTTTGTTCTCTGCTTTTAGCCTCTTTTTAAAATCTTGATTTATCCTAAAAGTATTTTATTATCTTCTAGTTACATGTAGAGATGGTTTTCAACATTTGTCTTTATAAGATTTCTAGTTCCAAATATTTCTCCCTCTCTTCCTTCCCTCCACCTTACCCAAGATAGAAAGCAATCTGATATAGGTTATATAAGTACAATCACATTAAACATATTTCTGCATTAGTCATGCTGTGAATGAAGAATCAGAACAAAAGGGAAAAAACTAATCTACATCTAGATTCCACAGTTCTTTTTTCTGGATGTGGAGAGCATATTCCATCACGAGTCCTTTGGAATTATCTTGGATCATTGTCCTGCTGAGAAGAGTTAAGTCTATTACAGTTGATCATCACACAATGTTGTTGATATTATGTACAATGTACTTCTGGTTCTTGATCACCATATTTTATAAAGGACATTGATGATCTTGAGAATATCCAGAAGAAGGCAACTAGGATGGTAAAAAGGCTTTGAGATTATGATATATGACAATTACTATTAAGGTACTGAGGATTTTTCAGTTGAAGAAGAGTCTATGGAAATGGGAGGTGTTAATAATAGTATTTGAAGCACTGCCACATGGAAAAATGATTAGACTTCTGCTTTGCCCCAAAGGGAAGAAGTAACAGCAACAATGAGTGGGAATTTATATAAAATGATAAACTTAACAAAAGAAAAACAAAAACCAAATATTCCCTGAGTGCAATGCAAGTGTAATATGAGCATCAGGATATTTGGGTTCTATTCCCTATTATGCCTTTAATACAGTTCAGATTTTAGCACAGTTACATGCATATGATAAATTCTCAAAAATGTTGCAGAGAAATACATGAGTATAATATATATACATATATATTTATATAATTGTATATGTGTACAAATGAGTTTATACAAGATACAAAGTAAGCACAATATATTTCATAACTAATACTTAACACTCCCATCCCATATTTTCAAAATAAAAAAGGAAGAAAAGAATGAAGAAAAATGGGGAAAAAAGAAAAATTTGAGGGAATTAACAAAAAGAAGGGAAATTTAACATAATATAGACAATGAGACTTTAATTAACAAACATTTTAAGGAAACTAAGATAGTCCTCTTTATTGAAAACAGTAAATAAAGTTATATTCTTCTTGCTTTTGTCATTGTGTGTCAGGGCCTTAATATTTAAATACACATTACTTACAATATTTTACTACCATCTTTGGGTTTCTTTTTAAATAAAAATTGTGGGGAAAGGTATGCTATTTATGCAAAAGATTACATTCATAAAAGCTATAACTATCTATGAGGAAAATCCATTTAATTCATTTATAAAGACAGATACAAATCTTTCCTAAAAAACAGCTGAATTTTTTTTCCAGAAATGACAGTATTTTTAACAGTGATAATGTGTGTGTATGTGGCTGTGTGTGTGTGTGTGTGTGTTGTTCCTCACTGGTTAATATTGGAAGGAGGCTAATAGTCCTAACAGAGAATAACCATTAATAAATCCATGCATTATAGTTGAGTTAATGGCCCTATTGTGAAAAATTACTCTGCTTTAGCTTATGTATTTATTATGCTATACCTTGATTACAGATACTAATATGTGAAATCATTGTTTGTTGTGGATGTTCATTTATTTCAATTGTGTCCAACTCTTTGTGACCCCACTTGGGACATTCTTGGTAGAAATATTGAAACAGTTTGCCATTTCCTTCTCTAGCTCATTTTACATATGAGGAACTGAGGTGCTAGGCAACTTGCCCAGGTCACACAGCTAATAAGTTCTGAGACTAGATTTGAACTCAGGAAGGAGTCTTCCTGACTCCAGGCCTGATGCTCTACTCACTGAACCACCTAGCTGCCCAGGTGAAATCATTACTTGAACCCCTTTTCTTGTTTCAAAATGCATTGAATGGAGCATCCTAAGTCTTTCATAGACATATGGTAAAGATTGAAATGAAAAGAGATAACTTTAGGTCAGGCACAAAAACAAATAAATAAAAATACATAATTAAATATCAAAGCAGATGTTTAATTGCAATCTGATGTTTAAAATTTGCTAATTAGATATTATTAATCTCACCTATTTATGAGAGGTGTGATTTACAAGGGGTCCTAGTTTTCTCTCAGATCTCTGAAATGAGAGGTTTGGAATAAATAAAGCTATTACAACTTCCACCTGATATTTAGATGGATAGAAAACTTCTAGTCATTATCTTGCTGTTCTCAATTCGTGTCTCTCACGTGACTACTAGGTTGTACATACATTGTGGTTTATCGGGAAAAGCATTGGATTGAGAGTTGGACTACCTAGGCTTCATAATGTACTACGAGTGTGAATCTGAACATTTTTTCCCTCTCTAAGCCTCAGCTTCATCATCTGTCAAATACACAGGGTGAACTAGATCATTTCTGAGGTTCCTTCAGCTCAAAACCCTGTGGTCTTAAAATGGCTGCTAGAATTATAAGGGAATGACTAAGTACCGGAATGGTTCAGGGACCTAATTTATTATACACAACTCCCTTGAAAGAATTACCATCTCCTGACTATGTATCAGCTTACTTGAGGTGAGTAACTTACACGCTAAATGTAGAACTATACTGAAAAGTTGGCTCATAAATGTAAGGAATACTTTCAGCAGGGAAGAATAGGAATGGAGTATAAATTAAGAAGGTTATGACCTAGTAAAAGCTTTCCCACACTTGAGGCTCTTTGAAATTACATTTTCCTTTGCTATATATATTTTTAAAAATCAATAAAAATTAATACTAATACTACAAGAATGAGTAAGGGGGAAGGGGAAGGGCATGTTTTAATTTCCAGATGCTTTGCTGAGTTTGCAGCTCTGGTAGTTAGAATGCAATCATGCCTTAGAAATACAGAGCAATGTGCTGTGAGAATTTTCTGGTTCAGAATCATACAACAACTCACTATCATTTTTATAGCTGTTTTTCCAATTACATCATAAATGGTTGAATACTCAGTAAAAAACATAACTTCTTTCTCACTGTTAATGGATGTCTCTTTTCCTGTAGGAAGGAAAGCAGGAATGTCATCTTAATTGCTGTAAGAAAGTTTCATTTCATTTTTTAAAGGTATGTTTTGCTGGTGAATTTCAAGGACAAGGAAGAACTATCTTCATTTTTTTTAGTGTCACTAAATGAGCAGAAAGCAATAGTATAATTTTCTCTGACTTGTAACTCAGTTCAATGACTATGGAAGGAACCAAAGGATCTTGGGATTTAGGTCATAAACTCCTGTAGTATTAAACTCCAATAGAGGACCCAATAACCTGTACATAAGGATCCTTGCTGGTATAGATTAATTTAGAAAACCATGCATTAGGGGCAGCTAGATGGTGCAGTGGATAGAGCACTGGCCCTGGATTCAGGAGTACCTGAGTTCAAATCCAACCTCAGACACTTAACACTTACTAGCTGTGTGACCCTGGGCAAGTCACTTAACTCCACTTGCCTCACCCCCCCAAAAAAAAAAAAAGAAAAGAAAAGAAAGAAAAAGAAAATCACATATTAACATTAGCTATATTCTATTGTATTTTTATTTATTTTGTTAAATATTTCAAAATGTGGCATGTTTGACACCTCTGATATACGCCACCCTCTTCAATTTATAGATGAGAAAACTGAGGCCCAGGGAGGGGAGATAACTTGCCCATGGTCACTCTGCTAGTAATTAGTTGATTTAAGATTTAATCCCAATTCTTCTGATTCCAAGTCCAGTGCTCTTTACACTCTTTCATAGTGAGAAAATCTCAGCATCATTTAGCAAAAAAAAAAAAATTGTAAATGAACATAAATGGGGGAATAACTGCAAAAATAGAAAATATCCAAATTGAGAGTATAAAAGAGAGGTCATTTTAAAATACAATTTTGGGAAGGGTAGGGAAAGAAAAAAGAATTATGTCAGCTTTAAAAGAATTACCAAAGGATTCCAAGAAAAATTTATAGGTGAATCCTATCAAATAACACAATTCCTATGCTACAGAAATAATTTTCAAAAATAATTTTCAAAAAACTGGAAACAAAATATAAAATCCCATCAATTGATAAATAGCTAAACAAATTGTGGTATGCAGATGTGAGAGAATATAACTTACCTAGAAATGGGGAATGATAATAATAGCATCCATTTCTATAGCACTTTAAGGTTTACAAAATGCTTTCCTTACAACAATCCTGTGAAGCTCTCTAGGCTTTGGCATTGTCATGAAGAACAAATGAAATATAAGTGGCTTGCAACCATAAACCAAAATACCATGTGTAAACAAATATCATTTCCTATATTGAACACAGTGTTGAATCCAAAATGGGAGAATTAGAATGAGTAGGAAAAAATCATGTTCAAAGTATTCAGAAGGATATCATAATAAAGCATCGGGAAAATTTTTTGATAGTGTTTCATTATTGATAGAGAATTAATGAAATCTTATATTATAAATAATTTGGCTTTAATTCTGATCACAGCCATTTTTAAGGTAAATATCTTTCTTATTGATGTGCACCATTTCTGTCATGTACAGTTTTAATTTTTTACTCTTTTTTTTGCTGGGCAGTGATGGTTAAATGACTTGCCCAGGGTCACACAGCTAGTAAGTTGCAAGTATATGAGGCCAGATTTGAACTCAAGTCCTCCTGAATCCAGGGCCGGTGCTTTATCCACTGAACCATCTCATTGCCCCCTGTCATGTATAGTTTTAGAATTAGAAGGGAACTCAAAGGTCATTTCATCTAATGACTTCATTCCCACTTGGTTCTACTCCTTTGGATATCACCATCATCATGCCCCAGGAACCTCTCATCCTACAAGATCACAACAGTCCTGGTACTCACACCTCATCAGTGCCCTCTGCCCCTAGGGACACTCTGACTGGAGGATGGAGAGGAGAGTTCCTACCAAAACCAATTTTAGGAGGAAGCCCAGGCCAGTCATCTCTGTATTTGTCACTCACTGAATTCCTTTGGTCTTCTCTATCAAACCTCCCTCTACCCACCTGTTAAGTATTCTTTTGTTGTTATCTTCCTTCATTCATTTGTGAGCTCCTTGAGGGCAAGGGTTACCTTTTTTGCTAATATTTTTGTTCATATATTTGGTACGTATTCATTATTTGTTCATATTTTGTTCATTTTTATTCATATTTGTACCTCTAATGCTTAGTGCAGTGCCTGGCACATAGTGGGCATTTAATAAAGGTTTATTGACTGACTTTCATTTTATACATGAAGAAACTGAGGTTCAATGAGTTAAATTAGTAGCCCAAGGTCACATAAACATTGCCACAAAAGAGATTTGAATCCAGAACCTCTTATACCAGAGCCAATGTTCCTTTATTACTATCTGAAGCATAGGATATAAAATAATCAACTCTGCTGTTTAATGAATTAAATCCTAGTGTTATTAGCTAGATCAATGCTACCCAGAAAATATCCTGAAAGATGGAGAATTTTAAATTTATATTTTTACAAGTATATGAGGAATTGATTTTTTTTACCTTTCTGTTCCCTTTACTACTAATTTCCAAGATAAAATTGGTTTGGGAGAATGGGGCATTATTTAACATTGTAAAATCTTCCAATTGAGGTTTGTTCTTTACTTCTTATCTCTGTAGATAATATAGCTTCATTTTGAGAGACAATTTTGAATGTAAACTTTTGGGAGAAAATAATCGACTTTTTATATTTCTGTGAATCATTAGGTCACGACATTAAATTCCTATATATCACTTATTTCACTTCAGATTCACTAAATATGAAGGTTGTTCTATATTACATTGCTTTCTGACTTTATGTAACTCTCCATGTTTGGGACATTCATAGATTGTCCTTTTAGTAAAAAGAGAGTTAGGGAATAGCAATAACAAAATGTATCTTTTCTATATATCATCCTTGGACAATCTGGAGACAAGGGTAGTTATTGAATAAGTCCAGAAAAACTGGTATGCATATGATGATTGGTTAACCATTTAGATTGTTCTTTCAAGCTGATGGATTTCATTCTTTATTCAACAAAGCTGTATTACTTTCTATATGCATGGTATTGTGTTGGGCACAGGTTACAACAAAATTAAACCAAAAGTCCCTGCCTTCAAAGGGCTCCTATTGTCTTTCTTTGTTTGTTTATTTCTTGAGGTCTTTCCCTTTTGTTCTGATTCTTTTTTCACAATATGACTGCTGTGGAAGTATGTTTTTTACATGATTGTACATATATAACCTATATAAGATTGGTTGCTGTCATGGAAGCAGAAGGGAAGGGAGAGGGGTAGACAATTTGGAACTCAAAATCTTATAAAAATGAATGTTGAAAATTATCTTTACATGCAACTGGAAAAATGTAATACTATTGAGATTTTTTTTTTTAAAAAGAGCTCCCATTCTTCTGGAATACAATATATACATTAGTTGGTATAATGCAAGGGAAATTGCAAACAAAGAGAGCACTAATGACCGGGGCAAGGGAAGGAGGGGTCAGGAAAGCTTCATGAAGGGGTGATGTTTAAGCTAAGATAGTGAAGTAGTGCATTCCAGGCATGAGAATGGCTTGTAAGACTGCACAGAAGAAGCATATTGAGTGTTGAATTTGGGGAAGAGCTAATAGACTAGTTAGTTTGGAATATAGAGTTTATGAAAGGAAATAGTATGACAAGTCTAGGAAGGATCTTAAATATTAGTTCATAATTTAACTCCTAGGCAATGGGGAGCCATGGAAGGCTTTTGAGCATAGTTTGTGACAGGTTTGGGGGCAGAACTATAAATATTCTCAAATTCACTTAAGGCAAGCAGTAAGTTCCATGCTATGTGCCAAACACTGTGATAAGCTGAGGGTATACAAAGGGGAAAAAAAAAAAGCAAAAATAGTTTCTGTCCTCACGTAGCTCATATTCTAATGGGAAGAGACAACATAAATAAATAGATACATAAAACCAGAATAGATGTCATGCAATCAATCATAAAGAGGAAGGCTTTAGCAATTGGGGAAAGAGGCAATAGTTAGAAAAGGCCTCCTACAGAAGATATAATGGAATATGCCTCTGGGTGGAGCCATCCAAGCCCCACCTAAGAACATATTTTGTCCCTGATCAAGCCTTGCATCAATATTACTAAGACTCCATTCTTCCCAAGTCCTCTACCATAACTGTTCCTCTTTCTATTCTTCGCCCACTTTCCACCACCACTATTACCCTCTCCCCTTCCCCATTCTTCATCAGAACAAATTGTACAAACCCTCTGATTCATTCAGCATTGTCTTTAGTATATTTTGGCAAAGACTTTCCATCCATGACTCCATCAATGTTGTACCAACCCTCTTACCTGGTGCAGTTCATATGATTCTTGTGCACGTTCTTCCAAAGATCCTCCGTTGTCTACATATCACACACCAATAGGACTTTTCTCTAGGTTTTGTTTTTTATATTTTTGTGAGTATGAGTAAAGCCATTGGATTATCCATCAATTATCAATCATCGCTTTGTCACTACATCACCTCCATTCCATACTACACATTTCCAAACTGTTATGCCTGGTAGTATGCCATTAAAGGTTTGTAATGATTGGAATGACGCCACCTGCTGGAGACTTACTGTAGAAGAGTTCCGCCCGTGAAGCGACGGTCTTTGAGGGCAAGATCAGGAGTCTTTTCGTTGGCATCAGGAAGTGATGTTGGCTAGTGAGAGGAAGAAGGAAGGGACTAGCGCTCTGTCTCGGGCTCTTTCCTGAGGACTCCAGAGGAGAAGGGAGCTAGAAATGTGCTCTCCCTTTAATAGATAGGAATCTAGGCCTTTTCTTCTCTCTTTACCAAATTCTTATTCTCCTTAATAAATGCTTAAAAACGTAACTCTTACTAAAGCTTATAATTTATTGGTGACCACTCATTAGATATTTTAGACAGTTTAGCTAGAATTTTAGCTCTTAACAGGTTTTACAATCAGCATTGCAGAAAAAAAATAACATACATAAGACATACTTTCTTAAGACTAGGTAAGCAACAAAATAATAAATCAAACCTGATTTATTGTTGTTATTGTTTCTGTTGTTCAATCATGGCCAACTCTTCATGACCCCACTTGGGATTTTCTTGGCAGAGATCCTGAAATGATTTTCCATTTCCTTCTCCAGCTCATTTTACAGATAAGGAAACTGTGGCAAACCAGGTTAAGTGACCTGCCCAGGGTCACACAGCTAAAAAGTGTCTTAGGCCAGATTTGAACTCATGAAGATGAATTTTCCTGACTCCAGGCCTAACTGTCTATCCACTGTACCACTTAGCCATTCCCAAATGCTGATTTGTAGCATTTGCCATTTTCCAAGGTATAAATACTCACATCGAAGATTTAACAATTGATTTTCGTGAGCTGGTATAAGTTGTCCTCAAGAATATCCTTGCTTATCCTCTTTCCTGTGTATAGGACTAGGTGTGCTGAGAAGGGTAAGTTAATTGATATAGCACACCATGCCTGCCTGTTTTATACTGATTACTACCTCTGAAGGAAATGCAAGGATCAAAGATGATATGAATAACAAGGTGTGCTGGCATACCCAGACTACCTTGCTTGGAGCATCTGGCTATGTAAATCATCATTGGAAATATTCTGAAACCTACTTACGCCAGTCGTGTGTTTTTTCCATTACCCTTTGGGTGACTCAGAGCTTTAATTCTTCAAAGATTGTTTTTTTTCCCAAGATTTGCAACTATACTACATCCATTGGCAGTGAATCATGCATATAAAGAAACTAGAGGCCCATACTCATGCAAAGATTTCTCTTTGGAAAGAAGCAAAGTTATTTATTAAAAGTAAAGAAATGATATACATTGTTTACTTGGGTGAATTTTTAGTTCAGAAACAAACATGGTAACCTATCATACAGACTCTCTGCATGGGAATTTTAGCCCTAATATTAAAAGCCTAACCATCTACATATGTACTAAAACACATATGTAAAAACAAAAGAAGGCAGGGGGAGGATTTTATATGTTCAATAATACTCAAGGAGCTATTGACATTAGGGAAACTTTGATCAGCCATGAGGCTATTACAGTCTCATCTTAAGTCCAGACAGGGCCATTGGAAGAGAGTTGTCACTAGCTCTGAAAGTTACTACTTATGAAAGAGTGAGGCCCACTGCCACTCTGCAGTTTTCTGTCTATGACTTATTTACAGCATGACAAAATTCACACTCATTTGGCCCACATTTGCTTCCAGGTCTCTGAAGGTCACAAGTCCTTTTGGCTCAAAGGTCAAAGCCCTTTCCATCACAGGGGAGGGGTAATGGTTGGCTTTTCTTAGTTGCTATTGAGTTTTCCTCCTTTGCTCTCTTGCTTTTTTTCTAATGGTTAAAATAAACTGTCCTCTGCCAGTTTTTCTATTTTTCCTTAAGTCAAACTGTGTCCATCAGGTTTAGAAGTGTATTGTGTTGTTACTTTAAAGGGACAAGGCAAGACAAAAATCGGAGAAAGTCAGTCCTAGTTTTCCCAGACAACCATTTCTTCAACTTAATCTCAATACTGCACATTCTTTTCCTTTCACTCTGCTTAGTCTGCCCCAAGGGTACCTCACCAAGCATCTGGGATGTAGCAAGGCATTTACTAGTTCACTGATGCCCACACTTGATATCTGGCAAGCAGGCTGCCAACACCAAAACCTAGGGAGTTGCATGCAGGGACAAGAGGAAATAGACAGCTAATGAATATACCTATAGGGAATTATACCCATAGGGCTTGGTAATTACATGCAAAATTTAAATGGAAATTCCAACAACAGGAGGCTTCTGGTGACAGAATGACCAACTACAATTCTGCCACAAGGCAGAATATGGATTTAATCTGTTTGCTAGCAAAAGTGGGCAGTTATCTCAGGCTTGGAGAGCTGACACAGCTCACAGAGGTATGTGAAATCCTGGGTTCTAACCCTCTGGTGCAAATAATTTTAGCTCCCTAGGGACTTGGCTGACTCATGTGGACACCTGGAGAGCAACATCTTGTGTTTAGGATTCCTTGGATCAGTGGATACTGGGAATTCTACTCATTGTGTCTGTTTAGGATAGCAGAGAGTTAATAGCAGAAATTTTTTCACTTGGGTTGAAAGAGTGGAGCAGAAAGTATAGCAGCCCCGATTAAAATTGAATGTCTTGTTGGTGGGAAAAGAGGGGAGCAGTTGTTCAGGAGAGTGGCTGGCCCATTTCCCAGAGGGTTTACTTAGTCAACATGTATTTTTAAGTGTCTACTATGTGCCAAGAACTGTGCTAGCTGCTGAGGATAGAAAGAAGAAAAATAAATAGCAAAACCTCCTGCTTTCAAAAAGCTGAAGATCTAGTTCTCACACTGATGGGGGTCAAAGCATCGAGACTGGTCCAGAAAGAGAGTCACCAAAAGGTTAGGATTTGGAGAATGCTGGCTTAACAGCAGGAAGAACACTAAGTGAAATAATATGATGGTGGTCATAAAGTACTATGCCTACTGAAATAGGGGAGGAAATGTACGGGGCCCCATCCCCAAGGAAGCATACCTTTTTGGATGTGCCCTCGGGGTTATACCACTTTCTGCACACCTGCAGAATTCTTACAGAAGCATATTTGTTTCTCTAAAGTCATAACTTATATAGCCTGGTTTTCACCCAATCCTTGGGGCACTTTGCATGATTCTGTTATTTAAACAAGACTCCTAGTTGGTAGAGAGGAAACTAAAGGCATCAATGCAGACCTGAATACGGGAAGAGTTGGTACCAGAGTTTCTGCCAGAAGGAGATACCTGTAGTTCAAGAGAGAAATTCTTCAGGAGAGAAGTATGTAAAAAGGCCTTGGAAGCTGCAGATGTGTAGGGGAAGCCAGCTTAGATACATGCACCTGATTTCCAGCCTGGGTGAGACTGGGGCCTTTCTATTGGTTGAGCTATGATCTTAACTCACTCTCAACCAAAAAGCCCATTCAATCTTTTCTCTTTTCTGATATATTATTATATTTTATAATATTCTGGGTTTTTTGTTGTTTTGCCTGAATAAATGGGGTTATTCACTACTGGCTAGTTGTGATGTTCTTTTGTATAATCAGAATTTGATGGACCGAGGCAGCTAGCTAGCAACGTAGGAAATAGTTTAGCTGTTTTTGACACCCCCCCCAATCATTGTGCACCTGGATCAGTAGTATTTAGGGGGATAGAAACCTATACTTCTATTCTGGTATACCTCTTGGGGGCTGGAGAAAAGAATGCTGAGCCTTGCTAAGTCCTGGGGCCTACCTACTTCTCCAATGCAAACTCATGTGCTATGAGTGACACAGGCACTTCTTCCTTCAGAGACTGTCCAGACCTCCAGTCACAACTATTCATGCAGCCCAAGAGCTACATTTTAGACAAGCCATGTGAATATACATATATTACAATGAATGGTACATATATCTGACAGGGAAATACAGAAGCCCTTGCCTCTGACACAATCAATCTTTGTGCGTGTATATTTTGCTGATTTTAATCATAGGTCCAAAAATTACTAACAAAAGATACTTTGGCGAGGGAGCCCAAGGATCTGGGTAAAAATCTCACCACTGATACTACTTATGTGATCCTGGGCACTCACAACCTCTCTAGGCCTCAGTTTCCTTATCTGTAAAATGAAGGGATTGGATTAGTTGGCCTCTGAGGTTACTTCTACTTCTATCTATGATACTTTGTAAGACATGTAGAAAGTCAGAATTAATCTTGCATCCCAAAGAAATCTTGGATCCCACTCAAAGTTGTATGCTGGGGACAGCTAGGTGGTACAGTAGATAAAGCACTGGCCCTGGATTCAGGAGGACCTGAGTTCAAATGCAGCCTCAGAAACTTGACACTAGCTTTGTGACCTGGGGCAAGTTACTTAACCCTCATTGCCCCACAAAAAAAAAAAGAAAGAAAGAAAAAAGAAAAAAATGTTGCATGCTAAAATACTAAGAGAATCTCATTATAAAGTAGTTTTATGACATGGTTCTCTTTAATATATGTTTTCTTGAGAAACTCCTATGGTCAAATGGTAGAATGACAGAGCTTTGCTTGAAGCCCATGCTGTATGATCACTTTATATCAAAGTCTCTAGTCAATCAGCAACCAAATTGAATGAAAATCAAGATAAATGTCCTGTAGGGGCCAAATTAATTATGGGTGGCTCGTCGTAATATTGGAGTTCAGAAAATAATGAGAGACCTCTAGGTCTCTCCCTTCCAAACTGCCTTTTTTAGTTATTTCTCCCAGGCTAATAAGAAAGGAGATTAACAGCCTCTTTTCCACAAACAAACCAGGTTTTATTAATGGGAATAAAATTTACAGCAAAGGTGAAGTTAATAAAGCCAGGGACAAGGAAATAGGGGAAGAGAAAAATAGATAAGCTCCCTGGCTCTAGCAAAGACTGACTCAAACTCCAAACTTACTTCCAGCTCAGCTAACTCAAAGAGCTGCCCTTGATTCTAATAACTTACCACCCCCTGGGGTCCATAGTTTCAATGGGAGTCAGCTGTGCAGTCTCTCTCTGGTATGCTCCTGAGGCTCACCAAAGGGAAAGAGCTTCTCAGAGGCAGCGTTCTCCCTCTTACTTTCTCTCTCCCTCCCCCAAAGGGGAGGTCCTTCAAGTTGGTTGGCTGAGAGTGATCTCCTGCTGATGCCAGTAGTACACCAACACGTTACTCAGGGACAGCCAAGTGTGGCTACAATCTAATCATCCCCAAGTAGGTACTTAGTTTCTCATTCTCACCCAATTCAAACAATAGTCAGTCAGGTGCGACCCCTGGGCATCTGCTAAATTCCATTATTTTATCACAGGCCCTTATGCTAAAGTTTGCTACAAAATAGATAATTATTTATTCCATAGATACCTGTAATTCAGCCATCTCTATCCATATTGTCATTCATGTGCTGACCCAACTGACCCACCAACTTTTCATCTCTTGTCCTGGAAATAGTAATTAAGACAACACTTTATCAACAAGAATAGCAGTAGCCACACAAGCAACAGCAACAACAATAATTAGCATTTATATAGCACTTTAACTTTTGTAAAGCATTTTACAAATATTATTTCATTTTATTCTGACAAGGTTGGAGGTAGGTGGTATTATTACCTCTATTTTATAGATGAGGAAACTGAGATATCCAGCAGTCAAGTGTTTTGCCCAGTCCACTGAGTAAGTAAGTATCTGAGGCCAGATTTGTATTCAGGTCTTCCTGACTCCAGGTCCAGTGCTCTATCTTCTGTGTCATCTAGCTTCCTCAAAAGGGTGGCCTATAAAGCCATCTTTCTTATTTCCCAGATGTAAATATCCCCTCCCTAGCCACTACTCTCCTACAAGTTTTGCCTTCCCTTATTAAAATGCAATCACCTTAAATGGAAGGAGTCTTGTATTCATTCATTCAATCATTCATTCATTATTCATGTGCCTGCAGTATTCATAGCACTGTATTAGGAACTGTGGGGAAAATAGAGATGAATAAGACACAGGTACCACCTGTTCTTGGAGAACTTATGGTATGAAAGTACTTTCAGTATAATACTGTCCTTGAGAACCATGTCATAAAACTACTTTATAATGAGATTCTGTTAGTATTTTAGCATACAAATTTGAATGGGATCCAAGATCACTCATGTGAGGATACTATATAATGTGATGAGATGAAAAATAGATTTAGAATCAGAAGACCTAAGTTGAAAATCTGGTTTTTCTTCTTATTCCTTGTGTAACCTTTAGGAATTCACTTCTGTTCACCAGGCCTCGGTTGCCTTACTTGTTAAAATAAGGAAAGCAGAAAAATGGGAAAAATGTTTGCAACAAGTATCTCTGATAAAAGGCTCATTTCTCAAATACATAGAGAACTGAGTCAGTTTTATAAAAATACAAGTCATTCCCCAATGGATAAATGTTCAAAGGATACAAAGAGTTTTAAGACACCCCACCCCTGCCAAAAAATAATAAAACTATCTATTGTCATATGAAAAAATGCTCTAAATCATTATTGATTAGAGAAATGCTTTAGTGCCATGTCACACCTATCAGATTGACTAAAGTGCTAAAAAAGGGAAAATATTGGATATTGGAGGGGATATGGGAAAACTGGGATACTAATGCACTATTGGTGGAGTTGTAAACTGATCCAACCATTTTGGAGAGGAATTTGGAACTATGTCCAAAGAACTATAAATCACTGTATACCTTTTGATCCAGTAATACCACTGCTAGGTCTATATCCCAAAGACATCTGAAAAAGGGAAAAGGACCTATTTGTACAAAATGTTTATAGTAGCTCTTCTTGTAGTGGCAAAGAATTAGAAATCAAAGGGATGACCATCAATTGGGGAATGGCTAAACAAACTATGGTATATGATTACAATGGAATATTATTGTTATAAGAAATGACAAGCAGGATGATTTCAGAAAAACCTGGAAAAACTTACATGAACCAATGCATAATGAAGTGAACAGAACCAGGAGACCATTGTATACTATAATAGCAATATTGTTCAATGTAGAACTGTGAATGACTTAGGTATTCTCAGAACTATAATGATCCAAGACAATCCCAAAGGACTAATGATGGAGCATACTATCTGTTTCCAGAGAAAAAACTGATATTGTTTGAATATAGTCTGAAGCATGTTTTTTTTCTTTCCTTTTTCTTTTATTCAAGTCTTCTTTATAAAATCTCTAATATAGAAATATTTTACATGGTTACATGTGTATAATATATCAGATTGCTTATTGTCTCAGGAAGGGAGTGGGGAGAGAGGGAGGGAGAAAGAGAATTTGGAACTCAAAACTTTAAATAAAAATGTTTAAAAAAAATAAAGACATTAGACTAGATGATCTTTAAGGTCCCTCCTAAGTCCTAAATCTATAGCAAGGGTTGGCAAACTATGGCCTGCAGAGCAAATGCAGCCTGTTATCTATTTTTGTATAACTCATAAGCTAAGAGTAGTTTGTGAGATACACAAAATGTGGGTGGAATGGGAATCAGCTGGGATTGATCTCCAGACCACAGTTTGGTGATGCCTCTTTAGGATCATAGAATTTTTTTTTTATCTAGAAAGGGTCTTTTGGAGAATTTCGTCCAAGCACTCATTTTGGACCAGGGGTCTAAGATGGTATATAACTTGCCCAAAGTTATAGAGGAAATTACTATTGGACAAAATGAAAATTTGAGGCTCCCTTCTCCCAGTGCAGGGTTCTTTCCATTATCCCCTAGTCTACCACAGACAAAATGGAATTTATGATGGAAGCTATCCTTTAATTAAGAAAGGGAATGGAAATCAATCAAAATTGGGAAAAAAGATAAATATTGGAGAATTTGATGAGGAACATATAAGATAAATCCAGGAATGAGAACAACATTTCTTCTGAATCAGAGAAACACTTTCAGTGTTATCAACACCAGTCCCCATACCCTGTGGGATTAGCAATCATTGTCCACATTGGAAACATCAGCTACCTCAGGGGAGATGCTGCCATATACATGGCATTCACGCTAATTCTTTTAAGCACATTAAGAAAAAAAATCTAGGGGGCAGCTAGGTGGTGCAGTGGATAAAACACTGGCCCTGGATTCAGGAGGACCTGAGTTCAAATCTGGCCTCAGACACTTGACACTTATTAGCTGTGTGACCCTGGGCAAGTCACTTAACCCCCATTGCCCTGCAAAACCAATAAAACAAAAAAACAAAACTGCATTAAGTAGCACTTCAGAGAGTCAAGGTGTAGGTCTCACTTGGTGGTCTCCAGTGGAATAGTGGGAAAAAGCAATCAATTTGCAGTTAGGTGGGACTTAGATTCAAATTTATCCTCAGATACTTACAAGTTATATGGCCATAGGAAAGTTATGCAACCTATCTGAGCCTCAATTTCCACATGTGTAAAAATGGGACTGTCAAATGAGAATAGTAATTTTTATGTTTCCTACATACATTTTTTTTTTGGTGAGGATAAAAGGAAGTAATGTGTTTTATCACTTTGTAAACTTTAATGTGCAAATATAAATGCCCACTATTAATATTAACATTAACTGATACATCTCACCCTAAATCCCATTTAATTCAAAGCCTCATTGTCAGTGATATTGAAGGAAATAACTGTATTTTGCAGGGGTTATAAACCTGTGATTTCATCAATGTACTGAACTTCCAATATGGAAATTTTCTTCATCTGATGAAGGTCATAACTTATCTTTAACCTATAGTCATTGAGAGTTCCCTGGGACACAGAAAGATTAAATAGGTTACTAGTGGTAGTAGTACAATCATTCTGTATCAGAGACAGGACTTCCTAATTCCAAGGTCAGCTTTCTATCTACTATGCCACACTACCTCTCTTAATTGCCCTTAGATCTTACTTATTAAATAAGCTCTTACTAAATGCTTACTATGTTCTAGGCCCTGTGGGAAAGACTAAATCCCATCTTAGAGAGAGAAGAAGTCTCGAGATTTAACTCTAGGAAATCTTCTAGTCCGGATAACTGAGCAAACTAAATATTAACTCAAAATGCATTAATTTATTCAAAAAATATTTTCAGCATCTATGATATTCTTAGAAATTCTTAGACATAAGGAATGCTAATGATAAAAATGGTTATCCCAGTCTTTCCAATTACTCATGTAATAGAGACCTAATCTTTGGAGCATAGAATAGGAAAATGTGAGATGCTGTCAAACCAAACATCGACATCCATGTTTTTAAGCTATGCCTGCAAATGTCTTCCATCATATTCTGTGAAAGAAGCACATTCTCCAGCAGAGAAGGCCCTGAGAAAAGTCAAATTTTTCCTTCTTTCTGGATGCTTTTACAATCCTCTATGGTCAGTAAAAGCATAAAAAAGCACAGACTGGTGATTTACTGTCTTATTCCAATGTTCTAAAACATTTTTTATTTGATCTAATGCCTGAAAGACTGAATTTGCCACAGAGTAGAGCTGAGAGAAAGCACATGTCATAACCCTAATGGTAGTTTATCCACAGAGTAAGCAGTGTTTGGAAGGAGAAAAGACGAGAAACACTCACCTTTAGCCCCACCACTTCAAAGTAGCAGAGTGGTGACGTATTTAGTCTGCAAGTTTCAGAAGACATCTCAGTAATTTTAATGGCTTTCTTCAGATGGCCCACTTCTATAATTTGCATTCCAGATGAAGGCCAAAGCTCAGATCATTAACATTTTCCCCAAACTTTGAGCACCGTAGTTTTATTCTATGAATGTACTCCATCTTTTTCAAATTTAGAAACTACATGATATAAAGATCCTGAGTATTTATTCAAGTTACTCGAGTTTGAATGGTATGAATCCTGCCTCCTGCAATTTCAAGCCATGTCACCATGAACAATTCACACACTCTGAATATCAGTTTTCTTATCTAAAAAAAAAATTGGATAATAATAGCACCTACCTCCAAGGGTTGCTATGAGAATCAAAAAAGAAAATGTACATAAAGTGTTATATAGAGCTCAAAGACATAGCACATAAATGTTGGCTATTATAATTACATTGTCTTATGTGATAGGAATTGGTGGCTTTGCCTCATAATATCCATTCATGGACTATTTATTGCATGTAACATTGTAAGTTCATGGAAGCAAGGCTGTATCCTATTTGTCGGTATATTTCCCTACAACATCTTGCATGGAGTTGGTGCTCAAATAATGAGCAAAAATACAATGTGGTTTCCATGTTATAAAATCTCAGCAGCCAAATTTAAACAGCTACTGCCAATAAAGCTGTCACTAAGACTATGGAGTTCTATAATGGGGCCCATTTAATTACATGGTTGTGAAACCTTTGTAGCCCAGCAATGACCATCAAATCCTACATTCTGAACGGGATCAAACAGTTCACTACATGGTCTGTGGAAGGTAGTGAGGCGTTCACTAGCTACTCAGCAAACGCAATATAAAATTGTTCTCTTTATCAGTTTGCTGCAGAATACTCTATGGGATAGGAAAATAATGTGCTGGAAAAAAAAGACATTTCCAGGATTCAGGTCAAGTACTCGGCCAAGTGTCACAAATCTCTTCAACAAAATGATTCAATAGAATATTTTGTGTATATTTCTGCAGCATGGTGTTGGGGAAATTCATTGTGCTGCAGAAAGAGCAATGGAATTTTTGGAGGACCTGGGTTTGAATTCTGATTATACCTCCTACAACCTGTGTGACCTTTGGCAATTCATTTAATCTCTATGGGACTCATTTTCCTCATTTGTAAAATATAAGGATTGAATTAAATGAATTCTGAGCTCTTATCTAGCTCTAAAATCCTAATTAGTTCTTCAAAATGCTGCTGTGATAACTAAAGCTAAAATTTACTAAAAAGAAAAAAAAATCAAGAAATGCATTTCCATTCTCTGTTTCTCATCTTCTTCATTTCTAAAATGGCAGGGGAGAAAACACCCTACTGTAGATGATGTCTATGCCCTTCAGGGCCTGATATTCATCTGTAAAATGGGAAAGGGTGCTTGGACTACATGACTGCTAAAGTCTTTTCCAATTCTGTGTGTGTGTGTGTGTGTGTGTGTGTGTGTGTGTGTGTGTGTGTGTGTGTGTGTGTAGTTCTAGGAAACTGATTATTGTGAAGTAGTATGGTAGAGTTAATTGGGCAGCTAGGTGGTACAGTGGATAGAGCACTGGATCTGGAGTCAGAAAGACTCATCTTCATGAGTTCAAACCTGACCTCGAAAACTTACTAGCTGTATAATCCTGGCTAAATCACTTAAACCTGTTTGCCTCAGTTTCCTTATCTGTAAATTGAGCTGGAGAAGGAATCTTGGCCAAGAAAACCCCAAATGGTGTCACAAAGAATTAGAGAGGACTGAAAAACTGATTGAATGACAACAAAATGTAGTGGAGTAGAAGAAACTCTATATTTAGAGTCATAGGACTGCTTGTAAGAAAAAAATATTAATAATGGATTTCTTGGGGGAACCCAGGGACCCATTTTTAGTCCCTGTGTCATATTGAGCTTTCTCCCCACCCCACTTGAAAGTGTAGTTCTTAGATACTTTAGCTAATACCTTTTGGGACCAGGCCAGGAGTCCATGATAGGCTGATTCCTTGAAATGGAGACTGACTCAGTGGGATTAAAACCACACCTATCTGAACAGAACCTTTGCCCTCAGTGGGTCTTTCTTCTACTAAATGCTGAAGTCATCACAATAGAGCTCATTTTAATATGGACCACCTTCAGGTCATGTTAACCAATGGAATTGAATAATGCTAGTCAATTAGGCAATGCCATTCTTCCTTGATTTCCTTGATCCCATTTCCCATTACAACAACCCCAGCCTCCCGTCATACACACACACACACACACACACACACACACACACACACACTTAATGAACCTTCCCTTGCAAAAAAAAATTAATTTAATTGAGATTGAAAAAAAAACAAGCCTATAGAGACAAAGCAACCATGTCTGGCAGCACACACAATTCTCTACCTCTCTCAAGGAGGGATGTATATGAAGTTAAAACAAAACAAACCCCACATATTTCTATTAGAGCACTTTAAACTTTACAAATGTCATGGGTCCCAGAGTACCCCAGAAATTCTCTGGGGCACATCAAAGAATCTTCTCCTTGAGAAACTAAACCAGAGGACAGATAGCCTAGAGAGATAAGTAGAACTAGATCAGACTGAAATAGCTTCCGAACTCCACCCTTCATTCTGGTCTCCCTTACCCCTAGGGAGATAAGTTTGGGTGTGGCTGCTGCCTTTGTGTCCAGAAGAGAGAAATAGCTTGAGAGATCCATAGCCACCCCTCACCCAATTCCTCCAGTCACCACCAGTGGGGGATGGTCCTCCCTCACTAAAGGAAATTTCCACAATCAAATGGTCACCCCACTCCATCTATAAAAGTACCTGCCAGCCTCCTGCTCCAGGAGATTGGTATCTCAGAGCCATGTGCTTTGTGCCATGCCTCTCTCCCCAGCAGAAGTCCAAGGATTTCTCTTGGTTTCCCTTCACTTCCCTTCCCTTCCTCAGCCCCAAAATAAACTATCTTATTCTAACTGCTTTTGTGTGCAAGAGGGTGTAATTCTTTAAAGAGGAATTCCTAAGGACCCCAAACCCCTACCCCTACCCCAAACCTCATACCCCATTCCCCGCCCCCCCCCCCATAACACAAAGTACTTTCCTCACAACAGCTGCAAGGTAAGGAGTAAAGGTGTTATTCCCATTTTACAAAAGAGGAAACTGGACTCTAAAAGGTTATATGACATATGTGACTAAGAGGCATAATTTGAATCTAGATCTTCTTTTTCCAGGTCCAGCACCATTTAGAGGGAGTTAAGTGGTACAAAGAGTAGAGCACTGGGCCTGGATTCAAGAAGACCTTAGTTTAAATCCAGGCACAGACATGTACTAGCTGTGTGAGCCTGGGCAAATCACTCGACTTCTATCTGCCTCAATTTTCTCAACTGCAAAAAAGTGGGAATGCCTACCTCACAAGATGAAGATAAAATGAGATGACACTAATAAAGTGTCTAGCACTTAGTATGTGGCTAATAAATACTTGTTCTTTTCTTCCACTCACTTCCTCCCTTCTCCTTTCCTTTCCACAGTACTACCTCTGAGTAGAATAAACACTTGATGGTAAAGCTCACTTTCTACTCTGTTTGCAGTTATCCATTGGAATTGAGGATGGCCTTTAGCAAGAGTAAAAAAAAAAAAAAAAAGCACCAGTGAAGAATGCTATGAAAGGTTCAAATAAGTGGCAGTAAGCATTGGGATCCAAGGAACACAGGAATTCAGTAAGGCCCGTCTAGGTCTGAACAAGGTTGCAAACAGAGAGACCTTCATACTCACTAAATACTGCTGCCAATATGGAATGGGACCAAAAAGAAAGAAAGAAATGTCAACTGGTCCTGACAGTGAAAGCTTTCCCACTCTAAAAGGATGAACACTTTTACAAAGTGCCAGGATATATATCTTCTCCTGCCAAACTCTGCCAAAGTTGTTTACTCTAGGCCCAGGTGTTTGTCAAATAATGAAGATTATGCCTGGAAGTGATAGGTGAGTCTGTAGGTTTTAAGGGCATATCTCCATGGAAATGTTTATTTTCCATGAAGGGAAGGGGAATATCAATTGTAATATGAACCCCATGGACACCATGGGTAGACAGTACAACTGGCATACCCTCTAGGCATACCTATGCTAGAAATAGAAACTAGTCCATCTCCTCAATATACAGTTTATACTCTGACCATAATCTTCATCTCCCCCACCCCTTACCCTCAACCAATTTTGGATAGAAGCTTCAGACCATGCCTTCAGCTTCTATCATTATAATGTATACTCCTTAAGGGCAAGAATGGTCTTACTTAATTGCATTTGTAGCTCTAGACTTTGTCACAGTGCCTGTACTTAGAAAGGACAATAAAGTATTTATTCATCTAAGAATTAGAGACTTACTGATAATGCCACAGAACTGAGAAAAATATAGAAGTGATCCTTGTCCATCACCCAACTTTTGGTAAGTCTACACCTCAACTAGGAGGAATTGAAAAGAGGCAGTCTGGAGCAAGAGAAATAGGATTCAGACTTATAGGAACTAGGTTCATATCACGGCTTGGCCATTCACTTGCTTTGTGATCTTTTTTCCCCCCCAGGGCAATGAAGGTTAAGTGACTTGCCCAGAGTCACACAGCTAGTAAGTATCAAGTGTTTGAGGCCAGATTTGAACTCAAGTCCTCGTGAATCCAGGGCCAGTGCTTTGTCCACTGTGCCACTTGCTTTGTGATCTTACTGCTTACTGTTTTCTCAACTGTAATACGAGGGAGTTGAATTAGATAGCCTTGGTGGTTTTTTAATCTTCAAATTTATGAAACCTTGATTCTGTTAAGGAATCACCTGTGTGATGATGGGCAAGTCATTTGACTTCCCCAAGATTCAGTTTGCTTATCCTTAAGGTGATGACTATGTAATTAAAGTCTTATCTATATAACTCTATAAAGGTTTACACAGTACTTTTTTCGTAGCAAATTTGCGATACAGGTAATGAAAGCAATACTATGTCCTCTTTTTTTTTTTGGTTTCTTTTTTTGGGGGGGGGCACGGCAATGAGGGTTAAGTGACTTGCCCAGGGTCACACAGCTGGTGTCAATTGTCTGAGGTCAGATTTGAACTCAAGTCCTCCTGAATCCAGGGTTGGTGCTTCATCCACTGCACCACCCAGCTGTTCCCAATACTATTTCCTTTTAACAGATGAGAAGATATACCCAAACTGGATTCACATTTAGAGTTCTTGAGTGTTTTTTTACTATTCTTTAAGTGATGTTTAAGGTCTCTTCCATCGCAAAAATCTTTGTGATTCCTCTAGGAGAGCTATAGGATTTTGTTTTTTATTGTGAGCCCACATGCTGAGGGCTACAAACTATCTTTTTGCTAATAGCCATAGTATAATAGATTATAAGGTCATTGACCCATAATGGGATATTATATCTTAGATATCTTCATTCTACAGATGATGAAAATAAGATGCATAAAAGATATGTGATTTATGCAAGATCACACAGGTAGTTATTAATAGATGCAAAAATTTGAATTACAGTTTTGGATTCTAAATACAAAACTTTTTCCATATATTTTCTTGAGTTTTTCTGATCCTACTCCTATGCACTAATGCATAATGTGAATCATGAGCCCTTGAAACATCAAGATCAAGTAATTTTTCTGTCTGTCTGTCTCTCTCTCTCTCTGTCAGTCTCTCTCTCTCCTAGTTCTTTGCTTCCTTCCCTCTCTCTTAGTCTGGGTCTGTATCTTTCTCCATCTTACACTCTCTCTGTCTCTCCCCCTCTCCTTTTTTTCTTTTTTTTTTCTGTAGTCTCTCCTTCTTCCATTATCACTTTTCAAATCACACCTTGAAGTTATCTGGTTATCCTGCCTGGATCTCAAACTGAATATGCACTTATCATTGTCTCACATAAATGTAGATCTTCATCAGTTTTCTTTTCCTATTAACTTTACCAATATTATACCCAAAACATTCCATCCAAACTAGAAACCTCATAATTATCTTTAACTCCTCCCTCCTCATCTTTCAAATCTCCCACCCAACTAAAGGCATCAAATCCTTTCCTTTCCATTTGCAATTAGAAAGATATTACAGGAGAGAAACATTATTATTGTCATTGTATTGCTGCTACTACTCCTGCCACCACTACTTCCTCCTCCTCCTCCTACTACTACACTAATGATGTTGCTGAGGCTGCTACTCCTATATGTTGCTACTCCTACTACCAATACAATGACCACCACCACTACTAACTTGACTTATGTATTGCCACTGGACTCTGCTAACTCTGGAGGAGAGAGTGAGGCTGATGATTTTGCATAGCCCTGCCTCACTTAAATCCAATTCACTTGCAAGTCAAGACCACCTTCCTGATGTCATTGGTCCTCTTGGAGAATGAAGGACTAACAACAGCAACAGCAATAACATCCACCATCACCACTACTGCTATCCCTACTACAGAAGACTGATAATGCTGATTAACTTCTTGTCCAATACAATTATTTTCATAGATTCTGACCCTCATTTTGTAAAAGTTAATGAAGTCTATTTAACTTCTATCCATTATGCTCTTAACCTCAATGTCATCTTTTTTCTTCCTAGCAACAAGTCTGGCCTCTTTTGGTCTGAGAAGAGATCTAAGCATCCTGTTACAATGAATCAGTAAATTAACATTTATTAAGAACTATTCCTTTATCAAAAAAGAATGGTTCTTAATAAATGTTCAAGAAAAAATAAAGTGTACTTGATAACTTTTTTATATATTTAAAAGGAATAGCAAGTTGTACATAATACATTCGCAGTTTCATGTGCAATCATCTTTTTTATTATATTATGGAAATGCTTGTTTTATTCCACAAATTAAAAATGGAATAAAAGAAAAAGAAAGAAAAAAAGAACCATTTATGTACCTGAGAACTGTGTGCTAGCTAGTTGGATAAGGAAATAAATGGAGGACATGGTCCCTGCCTTAGAGAGATCACAGTATTTTTAGGGAGACAAGATGCACACAAATGAAATAATCAGAACACAGTTATGTGAATTATTGTCATTGTGTTATTTTTTTATTAATAGTAATGTTTGTTCAAAGAGCTTTCATATGCATTACCTCATTTCATCCACAAAACAATTTCATGTTAGGCAGAGTAAGAGTCATAGATGAGGAAAATTGTCATTTCTTCAAAATTATCATATAGTTAATGACAGAACTGTATCCACAACTCAGTCAATTTTTAGTACTAGACTCTTTGTATTGCAGAAAATTGTGCCATATGTCTTTAAATACAATGATAGCATGTATAGAAAAAAGGAGAGATCAATCAGCAATGAATTCTCAGAGAAAATGGGATTTGTGTTCAGACCTTAAAGGCTGGGTAGGAATTAGATACAACTCATCTCTTTGTTCCTTTCTACCTGGGAGATAGCACCTTGCAAGAGAGAAGGGACTAAATAAAGGAGAGAGTATAGACATGGGCTTCTGGATCAGCAGATTCAAGGAGTGAGTAATAAGATTCACTACTATCATAGAAAATCTGACTATATTCAAAAGATTCAGTTATAATAATCAACTGTATTCAAACTTCTCAGTTTACCATTTGGATTAATTTACAGTGAAGACTGGATTAACATTGGTGCAGCTTATATACTCTGCATTTTAGCCAAATTAGTCTCCTTGATATGGCTCGGACATGACATCCCATCTTTTTCCTCCATATCTGGGCATATCCCCTTCTTGGAATTGGTTCTACCTCCTGAGATCTTGAGCTTCTTTAAATTCTGGTTTCAAGGGTAACCTCCTACGAGAGATTTTTCCTTTCCCTCCAGGTGCTAGTGCTTGAAGCATCCCTGAATTACTTTGTATTTACACACATAGGTATGCATGTGAATACATGCATGGGTATATATGTATGTATACACACATGCAGCCTAGTGAACAGAGAAGAATTCAGAAAGGCTCAGTTTGAAGGCATGTTTTTTTTTCTTTATCTAACACATACTGGCTGCATGCCCCTGGACAAGTAGCTTAACCCCTTCTTTTCCAAGGGAATTGTAGGTAGAGAGGAGGTATTGATCTGCACTGGTACAGGAAATTTCCTCAAGGGAAGTTACCTTTAACAATGAAATTACCTTTAACAATGAAATTACAGGTCCAAACTAAAATCTTTCTACCTATCTCTATATCTATCTATCTTTCTTTCTTTCTTTCTTTCTATTATCTATCTTCCTACCTACTCAATTATCTATCCAGCCATTCATCTATTTATTTATCTACCTGTCCAAATATCCATCTATATACCTATCTATTTACCCTATACCTATATCCATCTATCTATATATTATCTATGTACCTATCCATTTATCTATCAACCATCTATCTACCCATCCATCTACTATTCATCCATCTATTTACCCATATACATCTTTCTATCATCTATCTATCTATCTAATCTATTATCTATCCATCTTTCTATCTATAAATACACATATATAGATATATATGACACAGCAGATAAAGTGCTAGTACCAGCGTTGAGAAGATCTGAATTCAAATCCAGTCCCAGATACTTATTATCTGTGTGACCTTGGGCAAGTCACTTAACCTCTGTTTGCCTTACTTTATCTGTTAAGTGAGGGTAATGATCGCTCAAACCTCACAGAGTTGTTATAAAGATCAAATAAGAAATGATTTTTGATTATTATCTAATAATCATAAAGCACTTAGCACGGTGCTTGGAACTAAAATGTGTATATGTGTGAATATACACATATATGTATATAACTTCATACCAATTCACAACACATATATGTATATATATGCACATTTGTGTATATATCTTTAAAATATATTAAATATAACATTGATAAATTAAAATTATTGTATAAATTTTAAATATAAATTTATAAAATACATTAACATATATTTATATTACATATATGACAGATGTATAAAGCTACATGTGTGTATATCTGATATGCATATATAAATATATGTGCACATATAAAACAATATGTATGCAAGTTTTATTTATCCTTATGCCTAGCACAAAGCTTGCCTTATAGTAAGTATTTAATAAATATTTGTTGAGTTGAAGAAGAAAAAGCATTTGGAGAAATATGTAGCATAAACATGAAGCATTATTTATACTAATGCTCTAACATAATATTAGAATATAAGCTTGTTCTCCATTATGTGACCTATTATGATCTTGAGGATCTCCCCAGGGACATCAGAACTTGAAGTTTACCTCCCCACACATAGTCCGCTGGACAAGGTGATTTGCCACTTATAGTTGAAATCTCACAAAAATCCATTAATCTTTTGTTTGACTCTCTTATTCCCTGCTGATTTGAACATCTGCTTGCAAGACACCACTCTAATTAGCACAAATATGCTGTGCTGAAATTAAATAAATATCAAAACATATTTCTGCTCCTGCCACCTCATATTCTTCCCATTACCTTGGCTGGAACAATCATGATTTTAGCACAGTAGTCCCAGTAGTTCTTTTGGTTTCTTTCTGCAATCAAAGTTATATCCAAGAAGCATAAATTAAGATTGTGTTCATGTCACAGATGCCAAAGAGTGATAGGAGAAGCACCAAAACTAGAAGGTTGGAGTAGTAGAGAGGTGGGAGAAAACAGAATTCTGGAGAAGATAATTTCTCCAAGTAGATAGGTCATGGCTTATTCTACTTAGGAGTAGGGGCGACTCTGCTCACATAACTCAAATCCAACTTGTACAATGAAAACAGTATAGTATCCAGGACCCTGGGTTCAAATCTTATTTCTTTTTTGTTAGGTGGGCTAGTTGCTATCATCACATCCATGCTTGCACAGTCAGAGAGGTAATGTGGCACAGCAGAATGAGTTCTAAGTTGAGAGTTAAGATGATGTGATTAAAATCTCAGTTCTGCAACTAATTCTCATTAGATCTTGGGCATATCACTTCACCTCTTAATTTTCTTCATTGTTCTTTGCAAAGGAGTAAGACTAGATAATACTTAAATTCCCTTTAATATTACATGAACTCTATCATTAAAGGTAGACTGCTTTTAGTTACTGACTTCTGTCTTACCATACACACTGAACATTGAAGTTATTTTAGTAGGTCATAGAGCAAACTTCTTGCCTTAAATGAAATAGTAAATGGAATGATGACATGGTCATGATTACCTATTATAATAAGAATGGCATAGGAAGTCAGAAGTTCTAAGTAATTAGGGAAATGCTGAGGTGTTTGCAGTTGTGCCATTAGGTGTCACAGAAAAAGAATCATAGAATTTAAGTGTAAAATCTACATTTCCAGGCTTATTATATATCACTTCCATTCATTCAATCTTTGGTTCAGTTCACACTACCCTTCATGCTGTTTCTCATATACCCTGCTCTGTCACCTGTTTGCTCCTTTGACCAGTCTGCTCATTATTTCTGGAATGAACTTTTGCCTCCACCTCTTAGAATCCCTAGCTTCTTTCAAAGCTCAGCTCAAACATTGTCTTCTACATGATGCCTTGTCTGTCTTCCATGTGGTTGGCTTCCTCTGCAAAATTCACATGTCTATATTTTGTTACATGGTCATGAGATTTTCTCCAAAATATGAGCTCCCTGAGGGCAGAGAATGTTCCACTTTTACTTACATCTTCAGTGGCTAACAGTGCCGGGCACATAACAAGTGTTTAATAAATGCCTATCAGTTGATTCACTGGAGGTCATAGAGGCCAATACAAGACTGAAGAATAGTGGGAATCCCATTTCACTAAGCATGCCTCCTTTTTATCAAGATGACTTTTGAATCCAAGTAGAGTATTTTGGCTTATCCTTATTATTAGAGGCATAACTAATAAAAATGTGACTAATGTAACATTATAAAAGAGAGGGTCACTGTCACAGAGCATAGATCAAGAAGTATATACAGCAATAGTTGGAGACAGTTGGTCCATTCTCCAGAGGGTCTAACTCACACCTCCAAATTAGAGGAGGGGAGAGAAGGGTCCTAGGAAAGGGGAGCAATGGTAAAAAGAGCAAAGGAGTGGTATCCAGGGGGCATCTTGATACAGTACTGAAAGGTCTTGTGCAAGGATGAGAGATACCATGGTAGAGGAAGGAAGGATATGATCCTTCTTCTACCTCAGAGAGTATGGATTTCCCTCCAAGCAAAGCCCTGGATGTTCTCTGTTAATTATAGCTCTATTATGTACTCTCTTCTTCTTTCTTTACATACATAAGGAGACAATCATCCTAATGTACATCTCTGATCATGTTACTTCCATACTGGAAAAAAAACCAACAACATTTAGTTGTTTATTGCTTAGAGGTTAAAATATAAATCACTTAGTCCGGCATTTAAGGCCCACTAAGCTTTGAATCCATCCTGCCTTTCTAGTCTTGTTTCACTTTGTTCTCCTTTACTCACTCTAAATTCTAGTCAGATTGGGCTTATAACTATTCTCCAATCATTCGTTGCCTTCTATTACCTCCAGTCAATCAATCAATTAGCATTTATTAAGTGCCTACTATATTCCAAGCACTGTATTAGGCACTGGGGACAAACAACATGAACTTATGTTAGTATGTGAAAGTATGTATAGAATATATACAATATCAATACAAAATGATTTTGTCACAGGAAAGGTTAGCAATTGGGTATAGAAGGTAACTTTTGAGCTGCTCTTTGAAAGATTAGAGATTCTAAGAGGTAGAGTAAAAGGTTCATTACAGGAATGCCTATGCAAAGGCATGGAGACAGAAGATAAACTGGGGAGTAATTAAGAATAGCAAAAGCATAATTTGGCAGAACCAAAGACCAAGAGAAGTAATGTAGAATATGTCTGGAAAGGTAGGTTGGAGCCAGGTCCTAAGGGGTTTAAAGGGCCAAATAAAAGATTTCACACTAGATGTGATATGGAGTCATTGGAATTTATTAATCAGAAAGTGACATTTTGAAACTCATACTTCAAGAATATCATTCTTGCATCTTCTTGCAAGTTGGATTGGAGAGGAGAGAGACAATGCAGGAAGACAATTAGAAGGCTTATAGGCAAAAAGGTGATTAGGAACTGAACTACAGAGTAGAGATGGGATACACATGTTATGTTGTGGAGGCAGAATTAAGAAATAATGGCAACAGACTGAATTCAGGCTGCCTGAAAAGTCTTAGTAGACTTTTAAGTTTTAGTGAGCTTTTGGGTTGAAATAAATCTTTATTATTCCACTTTGCATCTGCTACTCTGTCTGGTTTCAACTCCACAGAAGATGACTTCCCTTTTAGGATAAGTTCATCACATCTAAACCCACCACCATGCTGCTAACTCAAGCCTTGGTTGACAACACCTCCCTCAGCCTCCTTTCCTCACTGACGAGAGGGATGGAGGGCAGAATACCAAACTACCCCCAATGCCTTTATAGAGGGCAGAAATTAGACTTGCAGTTCACTCCACTTTGCATCTGCTACATTGCTTGGTTTCAACTCTATGGAACAAGATGTCCCTGTATCTATTATAGCCTGGTATCTCATTCCAACCACCACCACCACTTTCCTGCCTCCTTTTGTGTGTTGTCTCTGTCTTTAGATTGTAAGTTCCTTGAAGGCGAGAACTGTCTTTTTATTTATTGTATACCTAGTGCTTAGCACAGTGCCTGACACATCATAGGAACTTAATAAATATTTATTGGATTGGATTGGATTGAAAAACAAAATTATTCAGAAGTTTTGAGACTTCGTGACTAAAGAAGTGGTGATTCACTTGATAGACACAGGAAAGATCAGGAGAATGGTTGGTTTTATGTACAAGTCTTATTCCTTTTATTATACTGCAATCACTTTGAGGGCAGTGATTGGATTGTTTTTCATTTTTTTATACCCAGGACCTGTTATAATGCCTTAGACATAGTAGTGACTTAAAAGATATCTTCTGAATCGAAGTGAATTTTATATTATTTGAGTTGGTCCATTGTTCTAGTATACTAGGGATTTTAAAAATCCCAGCTCTTTCTTCTAATGTATTAGCTTTTCCTCCCAGATTGGTGTCATCTAGAAATTCTATAAGCTTTATATACAATTTTATACAATTTAAGATTAAGCATGTTCAACCAAATGATGGAGATGACATAATTCTCTGTTGGTCTATGAGGAGTTAAGTGAATCTATTTATGTAGGCCAAGGGAAGACTATCTCACCAGACACGGATAATTGAGAAATGAACTAAAACTTATCATCCATCCAGTATTTTTAAATATAAAAATAAAACTATTTAACAAAATACTAGATTTTATATCAATAAAATGTTAATTACCTCAGCTATCAAATTAACTTTAAGAAAAAGGAATTGGAATTAAGATATAGAGTAACCTATATACCAATCATAGCCATTTCAAACTCACAAACTGTTTTTAATCACTATTTAATGTAATCCAACTCTGTTGCTCCTCTAGCCTAATTAAAAATCACAGCAAAGCATCCAGATGTTGAAATGTAGCCCCAGGTCTTGGCCTCTAAAGATAGACTATAATCAGCTTGCCTTATTATTATGTTAGCCTTGGCCAACTGGAGAATTGAGGGGTGTCAGAAGTTGAGTTCAAATCATTCACTGAAGGCTTTCCTGATTCAGTAACCCAAATGCCTTAAAATCAATTAATCAACCATCATTATTAATTACTTACTATGTGTCTGTCACTGTGCAGACTCTCTCCCACAGAGGAGAAAAAGAAAGACAAAAACATCCTCCCTGCCCTTAAGGAGCTTACATTTTAATGATGAGACAATGGGTTAAGTAAGCCATTGGTTACCTCTACATGGAAAGTCATTTCATACTTGAGTTTGGAAACTATATTAAAATACAAAGGATAGCAGAATGGACATGATCCTTATAGTTCCTCCCCACTTTCCCCATATTGTAAAGAATATTGGAGCTAATATTCTTTTGTACTCTCAAGATCATTCTAATTACTTCTTCCTTCCTAGATCTAATGTTCAAGTTACTAAGTCACTCACTGAAAGGTATAATGAATGTGGAGCAACTTTTCTGGAGGACCTACTTAAAAGGTTGCATACCTCAGGTGCTACAGGATCTTTAGACAGCACCCTAATTTTCTCACTACTGTCTCTTTTAGTATAATGTGTGTAATTTAAGATTCTAAATGTGGATTCTAATGTGTTCTCCCAGTTTGGGGGAAACTGACTAAAAATCACTGATAAAACGAGTTTAGGTTTTTAAGGGTTTATTGGAAAATAGAAAGAAAAAGATTGAGAACAGAATTCTAACAGCCTGGCATTCCTATCTTTCCTCAAATCTCCTGTGAAGTCCTCTGCCCCCACCACCATCAAGTCCGGAAGCCAAAAGGGCCAGCGCTCTCTGCGCAGGCTCCCTTTCCTCCTTCCTGTCTCCTCCCAGACCATAGGAGGCTCCTCCAGTTTATTGGCTGGTAGACTTGATAGACAGCACCCATGAGCAAGCGTCATTTCCTGACGCCAAGGAAAAGCCACAATGCCTCTGAGGCATTTTCCTAATGGTGGAGCTCTCCACAGCAAGTCTCCAGTAGGTGGCATCATTCCAATCATTACAAATGGCATGTGCGGTAATTTGACAAAACTTTTGCTCTTGAAGTCAGGAGATCTGTATTCAAATCCTGGCCATATCTGTGTTACTGGGGAACTGTCTTTTGTTTTGTTTTGTTTTGTTTTGTTTTGTTTTGTTTTGTTTTGTTTTGTTTTGTTTTTAGTGAGGCAATTGGGGTTAAGTGACTTGCCCAGGGTCACACAGCTAGTAAGTGTTAAGTGTCTGAGGCCAGATTTGAGCTCAGGTACTCCTGACTCCAGGGCCGGTGCTCTATCCACTGCACCACCTAGCTGCCCCAGGGAACTGTCTTTTAATTTCAGTCTCTTCATCTGTTAAATGAGGATGGTAGAATAGCAAAATAAGACTGGATCTGAATGAAAAGTCTTGGATTTGAATCCTGATTCTGCCATTTATTGACTGTATGACATTAAACATATCACTTACCTTCTCAGTGACTCAATTTCTTCATTCATGAGTCAACTAAATCATCACTAAAATTACTTCTAACTCTCTATAATCAAATATTTTGGTTTCATTCAGTTGATTTTATTTTTCTGCTGTGGCCCTCTTCTCAAGATGTCCTACTATTGAAGTGGCCAGATTGTGTAATTTCCTTCACTGTCTCATTATTTTAATTCAAGTCTATAAATATTGACTTTCCAAAGCTTCCCCATGCTCTACTTTAGATATCTTTCTCTTCTCTTTTTTTTCATTTTCTGCACTGGTGATTTCTTATATTAACATGCATTTGATTATCATCTTTATCAGATGATCCCTAAATTTATATATTCATATTTAATCCCATACCTAATCTCCATCTGACCATCTCATCAACATGTCTATCTGATAGTCATTGACTTAAGAAGTTTCTATGATTTCCTGTTGTCTTCAGTAATAACTCCTCAACCTGGTATACTCAAAATATTCACATGGATTTGTGATCTCATCAATCCAGGAATCCCTTCCAACAAGACAGATAGCAATCCACCCATGCCTGCCCAACCTATACAACTCTTGCCCAAGTTTTTTCAAAAGTTCACCATAGGGGCAGCTAGGTGGCGCAGTGGATAGAGCACCGACCCTGGAGTCAGGAGTACCTGAGTTCAAATCTGGCCTCAGACACTTAACACTTACTAGCTGTGTGACCCTGGGCAAGTCACTTAACCCCAATTGCCTCACTTAAAAAAAAAAAAGTTCACCATAGAAGGTGCCACATGGAAGAAGTCTTTCTTACTTTCTCCTAGCATTGTAAGGCTAACAGTGGAGAATTTTTGCTGTCTATTTACCACCCTTTGTTCCGGCACTATTTTCCTTTCATGCAATTGGTGATATTCTTTACTCCTGTCCTTTTTCAGAGTTCCTCATTGGCCATGTGCTAAAGACTGATCACACTCACTGTGAACTTCTCCTTTGCCCTCTGTGTGCTACTCATATTTTGTTCTTTGAAGGCAATGTATTGAAAAGATTGTCATTGTAAGGAGAAGAGACAGAAAAGATGTAAGAGTGAATAAAGCAATGTATGGTGAGGAGTTCAGGACTGATCATAGACTTATCCTCTCCAAGCTAAATATTCACATACAACAAAAGCAATGGCACCAAGTCAAAATGACTGACAGAAGATTTAATGTCAACAGATTAAAGCACTTTTCTGTGAGGGAACAGTTTGTTGCTAACTTGGAAAGAAAGTTGAGCAAATGCATGATTGGCAACAGTGGAGCAGAAAAGGAGCGAGCAGCTTTCAGAGATTTGGTATATAGCACTACATTTACTCATCTGGGTCAGAACACTCACAAATATCAATTCTGGTTTAATGAAAATGATGGAGAAGTTCAGAAGCTGCTAAATTAAAAACAAGAACCCCACACAGTTTACCAGCAAAATAGTTCATCTGTGTCTAAGAAGGCAGCAATTAATTCCATCAAAAGCAAAGTACAGGTGAAGCTTAGAGAGACGTAGGATCTTGGCTCGGTAAGAAGGCATATGAAATTCAGTTTTATGCTGATAGTAACAATCCACAGTACTTTTATGATGTCCTGAAGGCTATTTATGGGCCCAAAACGTATGGTGCATCTCAACTACTCAGTGCTGATGGAGCCACATTGATAAGTGACAAGGACATAATCCTGGAGAGGTGGGATGAACACATCCATACTGTCCTCAACAGAGCATCATCAATCAATGTGAAAGCCATTGACCAATTACCTCAGGTTGAAGTCAATGCCTCTCTAGACAAATTTCCAACTGAAGAAGAGGTTTTGAATGTCATTAAGCACCTTTCCTATGGCAAAGCACATGGTGCTGATTCTATTCCAGCAGATATTTACAAGGTTGGGGGTCCATTGCTCATACAAAAGTTGACAAATTTTTCAGTTTATATGTCAAGAGGAGGTTATCCTCCAGGAGTTCAAGAATGCCTCCATTGTCCATCTCTATAAAGGTAAAGGAAATAGATTATCCTGTGACAATCACTGGAGGGGGCTCTCAGTCATTGCTGGCAAGATTCTTGCCTCAGTTTTCCTTGGTAGGCTGATCCTTCACTTAGAAGATGGTCATCTACCTGAGAGCCAGAGTGACTTCAGAAAGGGTTGAGGAATGGTTGATACGGTGCTTGCTGTCCCACAACTTCAGAAGAAATGCCAGGAGCAGAACATAAGTCTTTACACAATATTCATAGACCTGACCAAGGCCTTTGAAACTATCAGTCATGAAGATCTATGGGAAATTATGTCAAACTTTCATTGCCCAGAGAGTTCATCAGTATTTCACATAACTTTAATGCTGGCATGCCTGCCTGGGTTCTGGCTTTCCCAGGAACTAAGGAGTAAAACAAAGAAGTGTGCTTGCTCCCAAACTTTTTAGCATGATGTTTTCAGTCATATTGTCAAATGCCTTCAATGAGGACAAACACAGCATCAAAGTCAGCTATCTCACCAACGGTAAATTCTTCAACTTGAAAAGGATATAAGCCAAGACAAAAGTGGAGGGAGTGCTTGTGTATGTGTTTTTGTTTGCAGATGATTGTGCACTCAATGTAGCCTCTGAAGCTGAGATGTAACAAAGAATGGATCAATTCTCTGCTGCTTGTGATAATTTTGGCCTAACAATTAATACCAAGAAAACACAGATGCTCCAACAGCCAGCACCACACCATCTATATGTGGGACCATCAGTTACAGAAAACTGAGAACTGTTGAATACTATGGATAAGTTTACTTACCTTGGCAGTATACTTTTCAGGGATGTACATATTGATGATAATGTTAATGCATGCATTGCCAGAGCTAGCTCAGGTGTTTGGGGAGGGGGCTCCAAAGTGTAGGAGAAAAGAGGTATTATACTGACTAGGAAACTGAAGGTCTACAGAGCTATTGTACTGACCTCATTGTTGTATGCTTGTGAAACGTGGACAGCATACCAGCACCATGCCAGGAAACTGAATTGCTTCCATTTGAATTCCATTTGAATCTTAGGAAGATTCTGAAGATCACCTGGCAGCATAAGTTACCAGACAATGAGGTCCTCTCTAGAGCTAAACTTCCAAGTATTCAAACTCTATTTCAGAGAGCACAACTCTGGTGGGCCAGCCACGTTGTTTGAATGCCAAATGTATGCTTGCCTAAAAGACTATTTTATGGAGAACTCAGAAAAGGCAAGAGCTCACATGGTGATCAGAAAAAGGGATACAAGGACATTCTGAAGGTCCCTCTTAAGAACTTTGGAATTGATTGTATGACATGGGAGACACTGGCACAGGACCACCCAGCATGGCATGCCTGCATCAAAGAAGGTGCTATGTTCTGTGAGCAAAGGAGAATTGAAGTAGCTCAAAAGAAATGTGAGATGCACAAATTTAGAGAATCCAACCCAAATGTTCATGTGGATTATTTGTGCCTGATCTGTGGTAGAGCATTTTGAGTTCATATTGGTCTGATCAGACACAGTTGGACACACTGTAACTTGACTCTAACGTAGTGATGTCATTTTGGTCCTCTTCAATAATGAAGGACATCAACTAACCAACCAATTGAAAAGACTGACCTTTTCTTTCATGGGAAACTTAGTGTAAAAGAAAGACCAATTTCTTGAAAGCAATTCAGCTGTTTTTCCTTCTCCTTTTTGCTTTGGACCAAGCTCATTGTCTATCTGTACTATTTGTACCACGTATACATATTGCTGAACAAATGCTGTAGTGTTTAAGTACAGATGCATGTTTAAATTTATGCAACAGATGGTCTTCATCCATTTGGTCTTTCCTGTGTGAATAGATAGGTCAAACTCCTTTGAGAGAATTTAGATCTTTTGCAGAAGACTTTGTAATGTTTTAGGACTTAATTCAATCAGCACAATGTCATCAAGAACCTTCTGCTTGGCATAAGGTTTAGCAGTCTGGTCCCCATCTATAATTTCAAGTTGATTTTCTATTACAACTCCTTATGCACTCTATCTATTGGAAACTGGCCTGCTTGCTGCTTCTTGTATACAACATTCCATATTCAACATCTGTGTCTTTTCCATAAACTAGGCTCCGTGCCAAAAATGATCTCTCTAATCACCTTAGCCTTTTGGAGCCTCCAGATTCATTTAGGGCTCAACTTAAGTATCTCCTCCTTCAGAGTTTTTTTCCTGATTTTTATAGCTGTTAGTGCACCTACTCTTACCTCCACATACATTTATTCATTTCCTGTAATGGCTTGTCTATTAACATAATGCATACCCCTATGCCCACCCCAACCCTATAGAATGCAAAATCCTTGAGAGAATTGTCTTGCCTTTGTACTTGTATCATCTGCACCTTAGCACAGTTTCTGACATAAAATAGAAACTTAATAAATCTTTTTTGGTTGGCTAATATTGAATAATCCTCATATCCTCAATTATCCAGTAAAATGTAAATTCCTTGAAGGCAAGGACTTCTTCATTTTTGTCTTTGCACCCTCACTGTCTTTACAGTCCCTTGCACATAATAGGAGCTTAATCAATGCTTATTGAATTAAATGGAATTGACTGGCAAAATTACAAGCGTAGTTGAACCATGACAAGCAATAAAGATATTTAGAGGGGAATACAAGCTGAAAACATGTGTAGGACAAAAATTTTCCATTTTATGTTTACAATGGCCTTTCTCCTATAAAATTTTTGGCAGACCAGCTTTCATATTATTTTTTCTAAGGGTAACTGAAATCCAGAAATTCTTTCAACCAATGCTGACTTATGTATAAAAAAATAAAAAGGGTGGAAAAGCTGGATGAGTGGAGTTCATAAGGGTTTAAGCCATTTTAATTTGAAGCTGTCTGTCATTGATTAAGAGCATAAAATTTTAGAGCTGACCTTTGGGGTCAGATCACCAAAAAACCTCTTGTTTTGCAGATTAGAGAACCGAGGGCCATAAAAGGGACATGACCTGCCTGAGGTCACACAATAAGGCTGTAGCATAAGTAGCATTAACCCAAGCTAATGCTCTTTCTGGAAAAGAGTGAGCACATCTCTTAAGATCCACAGCCTGTATCTTCTCAATTCATGCTGAAACCTTTTCATTCAATGATAGCCAGTGGTATGATATTGAGTGTTATATGTGGATCTAAGAAACCTATATTTCATGAAGAGTAATTCCTGAATGAATGAGTGAATCTGGGAATAAAATATTTATTGAGTATTTACTCTGTGCCAGATAATGTGCTGAATAGTGGGGAAACAAATTCAAGAGAGCAAAATAATCCTTATTCTCATAAAGTTTACATTCTAATATGGAGGCAGAACATACTTGTATGCATATGCATGTGTGCATGCATGTATATGTTTGTGTATATGCATGTGTATATATAAATATATATTGTGCATCGTGGTGTTCATATATGTATTGCTGGTATGTGTGTATATGTGGTATGTGCGTGTATTTATATGCATATGTGTGAATATATGTATATATGTATGAATTTATGTCTATATATACATGTGTATATGAATATATGTGTGTATATGTATATATTCAGATATTCACACATATGGAAGAGCTAGGGAAAAGAATTTTAGCCTAGCAAGTCACAGAGATTGTGAGTACATACATGATTGTCATGCCCTTTCTAGTAGCAATGCAAGTATTGATTTGATTCTTGGAGCAGAAACAAGATTTGCTTCCTGCAGCTCTTGTTCCTGGAGCAGAAGCAAGAAGTACATGTGATGGGAGGGATTGAGGGGGGAAGGGGATGAATAAGTGACAGAGCATATGGCAAGCTTTCATTCATACACCAACAAACTTGGAATAGCTTAGCCTCCAAGACAGAGTTCCAAAAGCTGAACCGACTAACTCCTCCAGGTTATTCTGTCTGTTTGTATGTGCGTGTTTGCATATGTATTTATGTATGTGCTTATGTGCGTGGACATACATATGAGAGTGAGGGAAAGGTTAGACTAAAGTTTCTGGAGAGCCAGTTCTAGAGTGCTATTGCTTACTGGTTGGGGGTGGGATATAGGAAGGACAGGGAAAGCAGCAAGGAAGATAGAGAGAATCAACTCCTGTTTCCTGCCATATGAATAGATGGGATGATTTAAGCTCTCTGAACCTCATTGTCTTTATCTGTAAAATGAAAGGGTTGTGTTAGATAGCCTCTAGGATCTCTTCTAACTCCAAATTTATGATCCCAAGTCCCAAATACTGTGAGTCGCAATTCAGTTTCTCATCAGTAAAATGAAGGGATCGGACTAGATACTTTCAAATGCCCTCTCTGGCTCTAAACCCTACGAACCTTTAAGGACTGCAATTTTAAAGGAATGATAATTTTCAAGTCATGTATAGAAATGAGCCAAGACAACCCTTAGGAAAGAACTACTAGAGTCCATTCTGCAAATGGAATCCCTTTCACTGGAGTTCCTCTAGCAAAGGCTGCATGACACACATCATGAGTTATAGGGGGATTATCTCTCTGGTATGGATGGGTAAGACTGGGAAGCCACTGAATTCCCTACCAACTGTGAAATTCTGAGATACTTAGATTCTGTGAAATGTGATTCTCCATTCAAATAAAACAGAAGTAAAGCCTATAATACCCTCGCCTTTCCAAGGGAAGAATAGCTGATATCTTGCTTAGACATTATCCCTTTTGTACAGTCCCTTGAGCTTGAGGGCATTTTACCCATAGGACAGTCATACATTTAGGGAACATGGTAATGACCAACAGAGGAGAAAGCCATATAAAATGAGATATGGCTGTAACAGCAATGCCTGGAAAGTTGGGTTTCTGCTTTCATAGCCAATTAAAAGGAGGCCGGTTGTAAAAAGGATGAAAAGAGGGACCTCCCCTAAAATCAAACTGTACAATAAACAACAAAAGCCACAAGCCCCGCCTGACGCTGAGACTACAGTTCAGCTGCAGGTCAGATTTTACATCTGTCAAGCCTGACCTTGTCCCTTGAAATGAGCAGATTGGTGCTTTTCCCTGTAAATGAGTCTTATTAACCTTTGAAGATTAAGCACACAGAGAATGGCCCTTCCAAGGCTTGTCCATTCATAGCACCTTGTCAAATACATAGAGCAAACAGATTTGCTCTGGGGAAGAGTTCTATTTTTTCTCCCACTCTTCTGGCCAGTTGTTTGAAATAAGGCCTGCAGATCTGCAGGATTGCAGTATTAGAAAAGAACAGGAATTTCAGGTTCCCCAGAGATATGAAGGTACATGTTTGCAGTCTTATACTTAAGAGGAACATCATGGTATAATGGAAAGGATGCTGGGCCTCAGGTCAAAGGACACCTGGCTCAAATACAGCTTCTAACACTTAGTGGGATGAACATGGGCAAATCATTTTTGCTGTTCTTTGCCTCAGTTTCCTCATCTGTAAGTAGGGATAATGATGCTTGCTAAACTTACCTGACAAGGTGGTTGTGAGGATAAAATGCAATAGTGTATATCAAGAGCTTTGCAAACCTGTATGTGCTATATAAATGTCAGTTATTATTATTATTATTATTATTATTATTATTATTATTATTATTATTATGTGAGTGAACTAGAAGCTTCCCAATTTGTTAGTTGATTCTATGGTAACAATTTTGAGTCATACTCTTATAAAAAAAAATAATGCTATAAAAAGACACTGGTGAATGCACCTAGTCTTGCTCATTCCTATTCCCATGTCTATGTTTAGTTCAAGTATGCTAAATCTTTTATCTGTATTGTATCATAACGTACTTCCTTATGACAGTGTTTGACAGTCTTGGAGATTAGGAAAAGCATCAATGCTTAGGGAAAAGAGCCTTGGATTTGTAATCAGAGGACTTGGGTTTAAATCCCTACTCTGTTCCTTACTACCTGCTTACCCAGGGATAAATTATTGCCCCAAGAACCTCTAGAGCTCAATTTCTAACATATAATATAATTGACCCACTTTCAAGTCTAGATTCTGTTTTCTTTTGCAAAGGTAAGGGTGATTTTATGAAAAACAAACAAACTAAAAATCCAGTCAGAGATATAACATACTAAGACATGCCTTATTCAGACTGAATCTAGAGGGGAAATCTAGAAAAAAACACAAGGTCAGATAAGAGAGAAGGGATTTAGAAAGGCCTAGTTCCTGAAAGGGCTAACAGAAATACCCGGACATTCCCTCAGACTTCAAAAGATCTATGATCTGTGTGCCTTTGCTCATGAGTTTTGGTGGCCTAAAGACTCAGCCCCTGGTCACTAGTCTTTCAGTGATGAGACTCTAAACTTAGGATGCCCTTGAAGGGCATCCACATGGTCTGTCACAGGCCCACAACCTAATCTCTTCAGCTTCATAGAGTTTATGTTCTACAATTATAACCTTATATAGCCCAAGGTCAATGCCACACCTTGATTGCTAAGGTCCCATCCAACTCTAAATCTAAGATATCAAAGGGGACTTTAGTATACCCTGGATATCTTGTTAATGTTATTTCTATTCCCCAGTATATATTTCCCTGCAGTACTTTGTAGTAAATCCCTTTTAAAATACCTAGGGGAGTGATATGCTATTTTCAGGAAGCTAGAGAAGAGAGTGGAAGGAACTTGTGTTTGTTTTCAACAAGATAGCAATATGTTGTGAACCTAGGAAAAAAGAGTGGAAATAGGACCAGCAAAATAATACCAAAATAATTATTAATAACTCACTCTAAACTTAACCAATTGCCTATATCCTTGGGGACTGGGGATATCACTGACTGGATTATACCCTAGCCAGCAGGACAAAACTGCTCCTATAAATCTGGGATACCCATGTAGCTGGAGAGGACTATCAGCTGACCTTTCTTGAATCTATTATGATACTCAATTTGGACATGGAAAAGAGAGGAATGAATGGGACTTCATAATGTTCTAGTGTCACAAGGAGGCAAGCTACATCTGAACAAATCAGAAATGTCAACATCCCACTTAGTAGAAATATTTTAGTAAAAATGGAACTGATCACTAAAACAGAAAGATCACAAGTGCTTGGAAAATGGATGGAAAATATGAATACTTTTACTATCCCCTGTACTTTATCCAAACAAAATTGGAAACATATTACTGATATAGGTAAAGGCTTCACATTGTTGTTGTCAATAATACCCTCAGTTTCAAATTATAAAAAATGCTGATTGCTGCTCCTGGGGGACAGTTATTAAAATAATATCATCAATAAGTCTAGGTGATAAAAATAAAATATAAAATGAAGGAGTTGCAAAAATCTAAAAAAGAAAAATTTGAAGACCCTGAGGTTACTAAAAAATCTTTATTTAATACAAATCTCATGTTATACCTACTAATGAAATAGATAAGCCAAAAGCAGCATTGTCTCAAATGATTTTGAAGAGGAGATGAGCATACTTTAACTGGAATCCTGAAAAGTGCTTTAGAATTTCCATGAATCCAACTATGAAAAGAATCATACTATAGAAGAATAGCTTTAAAAACTAGCATAGGCTACAACTTTAATGAATGAATCAATTTTCCTATGGTGTTTTATCAAAAAAATATTTCTGAACCTATACATAGAAGATCCATAATTATTGGCTCTAATAAATCACAGGTGTTCAAGAATTACTAGCAAAGGACATAACCACCTTTTCAGATGTAAGCTTGAGACAAACCTTTTTAATAGAAAGAACTATATCGCCGAAAGATAAATGCAGTATGGTCTCTCAAATTTTCACCAATCATAAGCTTAGGTACTCTATTACCAAGTATCCATACCTTCTATCACTAAAACAAGACAAACCCATAAACAATTACAGACAATATATTCAATAAGAAGCTGAAGCACTGTGGGATGAAAACAATAAGCCCACACTACTTCCACGACCCCAAGCTCTAATCATTGGCAAAGGGGGTTGCCTGATCATATAACCAAATGAGCAGTCTAGGAGCTGAACTGAGACTCATTTAATGTGAAAATAGTTAGATAAATGTCTCCACTATGTTGGGTGAACCCCTCATAAGAATATGTGGGAGCATGAAGACAAATGTCTCATAGGATAAAAAGTACTAGAAAGATGGTTTGGAGGGAGCATCTGCACCAGGGAAGTCATGTATCCATTGCCATAAAATTAATTACTTTCAAAATGACTTATGAAGTTAGAGTCCCTTGCATTCATTATCTGAAATGAAAGTTAGAGTGGACATAAAAACCCTGGGGAAGAGAGAAAAGGCAGAAAGAGATGCAAAAGGATGGGGACTGAGGTGAGAAATAGACTCAAAAAGGTTGCAGTAAGAAAGACAAATAAAGGGAACATTGAAAGGGGAAAGCAGAGATCAGAAAAAGAGATTGTAAAGACTCATGCATTGGGTTCAACTGGTAGGCTACTCAAATGCGATTTGATTTTTGCCCCTAAAAGTGAGGATTAATCAACAGGTTTTAAGTGACTATTAAATGATCAACATTGAGGGGCAGGAGGAAGAATTGGAAAGTTATACAGAATGTAAGTGTTCCCACATAAGATAAGTTATATTTCTGGAAAAGTTCCAGAGATGGTACTAACCAAGTGCTTTCCTTCCTAAGAACAATGAGGACAGGTACCTGAAAAATGTCACTGCAGGTAGATGAGAAAGCAAGCCTCCAAAGATGTGTTCATTTAATAAGAAAATTAATTTTGCACATGGAAAAACTGAGTTTCAGAGAAGGGATCAGACTCATTTAAGGTCAAAGCAGTGGCAAAACCAGTTTAGAACTACATTCTTTGCAAATGGAACCTAAGTGCTCTTTCCAAGCTGGAGGTCAGATAAACTGAAATATTTAGGGGACATAAATGCCTGATACTTGAGACAGATGATATGTCTAAAGCCTTTGCAAATTGTTGTCCCAATTAGAATGGGCTACCATGAGAAGTTGTGGGTTTCTCCTCACTAGAAGTCATCAAGCGAAAGATGGATAATCACTTGTCAGATATGTCAGTTTTCTCTTCCATAAAATGGGGATAATAATCACCTACTTTACAAGGTTATTATGAAGCTCAAATGAGAAACTATTTGTAAAGCATTTTGCAAACAAAAGCTTTATAAAGGGGCAGCTGGGTGGTGCAGTGGATAGAGCACAGGTTCTGGAATCAGGAAGACCTGAGCTCAAATGCCGCGTCAGACACCTAACATTTACTGGCTGTGTGACCCTGGGCAAGTCACTTAACCCCAATTGCCTCACCAAAAGCAAAAACAAACAAAAACCCAAAAGCCTTATAAAAACATTTCCTATTAATGTTTATTATCATAATCATTATTATTAGAGAGGATTCTTTTTTTAGGAATCAACTAACTTGTCAATTTTTAAAATTCCATCCAGCTCCAAAATCCAGTGATTCAGTGAAATTCATGAAAATACAATTAGAAATGACATTTAGAATACAAGTTCCCCCTAGAAAGTAGAATGTTTTAACAATTCCAAAATCTGTGTTTGGTCAATGTGGATTCTCCCCACAGCAGTGAATATCACCACCATATTCTGCCTTTGCAGATAGTTCTTGATAGCTACAGTATAGCTATATAGTATAAGCTAAGAATGCACCATCTTATAGCAAGCCTGGAGATGAGCTTTCTGAATTTAACTGTGATCTCCCTGTCAAGAGCTTTCTTTTCTGCCTGGCGATCTCATCAGCTTAATTAATCAATCAGTTCAATTATTTTCTCTAAGCAGATGATTACCATCCCTTACTTCACCTCCCCCACCTGTTTCAATTTTGCATTCAAATGGGAGGAGAAAGAGGAAAATATAAACAAATACATACATAGAATTTATATGCAGAGTAAATGGAAGGTAATCTCAGAAGGAAGACATCATCTGGGGTGGGGGATGAAAGGAGTAAGAAGGGTTTCCGACAGAGGTTAGGATTTGAGTTGAGTCTTAAAAACAGCAGAGGAAGCAATGAAGAAAGACATCATTCCAGGCATGTAGAATACCAGTGAAAAGGTACAGAGCCAAGAGACTGAGTTATCTTATATATGGAACAGCAGTAGGCTAGTAGATAAGAGAATCCATGGAGTGGAAGAATGTATAGGAAGATCTGAAAAATATGTAGGGGCCGTGTGTAAAGATATGTAAATGTTAAATTTGAGGATTTTATTTTTGATCCTAGAGGTAAGTGGGAACCAAGAGAGTTTATTGAGTAGGGAGATGGTGTTAAGGTCAGACCTATGCTTTAGGAAAATTATTTATTAGCTGAGTGAAGGATAGCTTGGAGTGGAGAGAGATGAGGAAGGGTGACCAGCCAGATAACAATTGCATTATAAGTGATCTGATTATGGTCTATATCAGAGTGACAGCTAAGTGGTTGGAGAGGCAGTGTCATACATATATGAGAAATGTGATCAGGGTAGAAAAAGCAAGATTGGGTGTATAGGGCAATTGTGAGTGAATAATTGAGACTGTGATCCTAGATACCTGGATGGATGATGGTTCTCTCAAAAGTAATAGGGAAATCAAAAAGAGGGATGGGTTTTTGGTAAAAACATAAGTTCTGTTTTAGACATTTTGAATTTTAGATGTCTATAGGACATTCGGTTTGAGAGGTCCAAAAGGCAGTTGTTGATGCAGCACTCAAGCTCAGGGAGAGAATAGGGCTAGATAGAAAGATATTTAGATAGATAGATAGATAGATAGATAGATAGATAGATAGATAGATAGATAGATACCAATATGTAGGTATAGATACATGGAAAGAAAGAAATAACTATTTTTCAAGCACCTACTATGTGTCAGGCATTGTTCTAAGCACTTTACAAATGTCATTTAATGTGATTCTTATAACAACCTCTCAGAATCAATGACCAGCAGACATCTCCCATTCTACACCTCCCTATTACTATCAAGGGCACCACCATGCTCACAATCCCCCAAACTTGCAACTTCAGTGCCTCACTTTCTTTCACCCCTCATATTCAATCTATTGCCAAAGCTCATCAATTTCACCTTTGTGGCATCTATGGAATTTGTCCCATTCTCTCCTGTTATACTGCCACCATTCTGTTGCAAGCACTCATCACCTCATGCCAGGAGAATTGCAACAGCCTACCAGTTCATTTACCTGATAAAAGTCTCTTCTCACTCTAGTCCATAGATGATGAACATATTGCCTTTATCAATTCAGGTCAGTACTTTCTCTGCAAATTATTGTCTTAGGGATTTGCCTACAGCACAAAAAGATTCAGTGATTTCCTCAGAATCACATAGCCAGTGTACATCTGGGTCTTTGGGGAGCTTGGATACAAGACTTTCTAGTTTCCAAACCAGCTCTCTTTCTGCTATGCAACACTGCCTCTCATATTTTTTTAATAGACTTTTTTTTTTGGTGGGGCAAAGAGGGTTAAATGACTTGCCCAGGGTCATACAGCTATTAAGTGTCAAGTGTCTGAGGCCGAATTTGAACTCAGGTCCTCCTGAATCTAGGACTGGTGCTTTATCCACTATGCCACCTAGTGGCCCATCATATTTTTTTAAGAAATAAACATGTATTGAATTTGCAGCAGGATGTACATATCCTTTTTGCTTTATAATATCAGCCTTAGTTCCTGAAGGAAGCTACAGATTCTCATTGTCTTGCAGTCTTTCAAAATAGAGTCTCTTCTCATGTGCTGGGATGACTTCAAGGGGTTTGCTATGGGTCAGAAGGCTTAACTAGAAAATCTTGCCTAATTCCTCCCAGGCCTATGATTTCCTCCAATGTTTTTTCGCTATACCTACTCCTCAAGAACCTTTCTAAGGTATCCCCTGTCAATTGACAAGATTTGAGGAAAAAACATTTGAACTAAACAACGGCTCCTATCTTTTAGAGCTTAGGTGCCCAATAATTAATTGCGATGGTAATTTTGCTGCCTGGACTGAAATGTCTGCCTGATGGACTTTTAAAATCAATAATCTCCTGGCAGAGCTCACAACAAAAAGTGATTACTGTAATTAGAGTAGAACATCCATAACTGACAGAGAAATTCTTTTCAAATTGTAAGTCTCTTTTAAGAGGAATACAATGTATATCACAAATAATTATGTATTTGGTTAAAGTCTTGGGAAATGGCTTTTGTTGAAACAGTGTTATTTGAAAACAGAAAGCCATTGACTAAATCATTAAAAATGAATGAGGTGGTGGTGGGGTGTTTCTCCACCCTCCCTTTATCACAAAATGGAGATATTTAAGATTCTTTTTAAAGGGAAGCATGGTTTATTCTCATGTTTGTGACTACCTCTCCCAAAGGACTACTTCAGGAAAAAATTCAGCTGTGATTCACTTCACTTCTGACTCTTGGCCACCACTACCATAGTAACCTTACCCCTCCTCCCTGACCTCTATTTTGGGGACTATAAACCATGATCAAATCACCTCTGCCATTGTTTCTAGAAGTAGAGTGTCAATCAGTTGGCTAATACCCCACTCAATCATCTCTATAACTTTCTGACTAAAGTACCCTAATCTTGCCCAACATTCCTTATTGGGTATCCTGTGTTGTCCCCCCCACCCCATTAGAATTTAAGCCCCTTAGGGAAAAGAAGTATCATTGCTTTTTGCATCTTTATTCCCGGTGCTTAACATTATGCTTTACATGTAGTAAATACTTAATAAATACTTGTGGTATAATTGACAATTTTGCCTCTAGCATGTATAAGAATGAAGGGAATGCAAATTCTTACTTGAATCTGAAATCATAGGCTTCTGAAGGGAGAATCGAGGGAAAAAGGTCAGTTTTAGTAAAGTGAGCTTTCTGTTTTCTACATTTTGCTACTTTGATCCACTATGTTATTGTGAAAACAGTGTTCGTTTGCTGTGAAGAGATAAATGGGTTTAAATTCTTCCTGTTTCACTCAATATCTGTGAGAATTTTTGCAAATGTAATTCAGCTTCCTTTTGCTGTTCAATTCTCTCAATCTGTCTTGTTTGTTCAGTGTTGTGCAGTCATTTTTTTTTTCAGTTTTATCTGATTTTTTCGTGACCCTAATGGGATTTTCTTGGCTGAGATATTGAAGTGGTTTGCCATTTCCTTTTCCAGCTCATTTTACAGACGAGGAAACTGAGGCAAACAGGGTTAGGAGACTTGCCCAGACTCACATAGCTAGTAAGTTTCTGACATCAAATTTGAATTCAAGAAGAGTCTTCCTGATTCCAAGCCCAGCACTCTATTCACCATGCCACCTACTTATGTTTGTCTAGTGTACTAATGAATCAATTCAACTGAGCAATATGTATTCTTCCTCAACTTGTGTTTTCTTACATGAATGACTAGACCGAATTATATTTATTGTGGGCACGGGAATGTTTTATTTTTGCATTTGTATATAGAGAAACTAACATAGCCTAACATAATCTGAATAATTGGTGCTTAACACTGTAGCAAATGATTGTTGATTAATTGATTGTTAGGCATGGTTGGTATTGAGGAAACCATGTAGTGGTCTGGAGCTCTATGAAATAAGCTATTTTGGAAATGCTTCCATTTGTAAACACATTTATGTTGCTATTGTTGTTTCAAGTTCCATAATAGTACATAGCCTCTTTAAGATAGCAAATGACTGAGAGGTGGAGGCAAGATGGTAGAATAGAGGAAGCACCACAGTCTAGCTTTCTCAACATTTCCTTCCAAGTAACTTTAAAATAACACCTCTGATTGAATTCTGAAGCAGTACAGCTAACAAAAGGTTGGGGTAAGATAATTCTCCAGCCCAAGACAACTAATGAGGATAGAAGGAAAAGTCTATGAGAAAGGGTTGAGGGCTAACCTGGAGTGCACATAGCTGCAACCCCAGCTGTGGGCTATGAAGCCATCTGTGACACAAGCAGCAGCAGCAGCTTCAGTAGTTCTCAGTTGAGAGATGGTAAGGGCACTGGATAACTGGTCAGAAAGAAATTATAGGGGAACCATGTGCTAGCACTGGGCACAGGACCAGGAGTTTTTTCAAAATTCCATTGTCCTTACACAGTTCAGGGATTTTTTCCCAGGGAAGAGAGGACCTGCTTATGGTTTATGGCTACAAGAGAACAGGGTCCCTTTCTGGGGAATGCACAGAGTACAGGCCAGGAGAGAAAAGACTATACCTCTCTCCAGATCATACAAACTTAGAAGCACTGAAATTTACAGACACTCCAGAACCAACTGTGAAAGTAGCTAGGTGAAAAAGTCTGAAGCTTGGGACAATGCCCTCCCCATTGGGTAAGGATAGCCCAACTTTAAACAACAAAAGAAAAAAACCAACCTGGAAAAATGAGCAAAAAAACTAAGAATGAAAAAAAAAAAAAGAGCCTAACCATAAAAATCCATTCTGGAGATAGGGAGAAAAAAAACTCAGAAGAAGACAATGATGTATAAACAACTTCAAGCAAAGCCTCAAAAAAGAAAAGTAAAGACTGAAAAGAAGCCCAAAAACAATTCCTAGAAGATCAAAAAGAAAAAGCAAAAAATAATCTTAAAAATCAATTGAGAGTGGTAGAGGAAAAATTGAAGGGTGTGGTGAGATGATTATGAAAAAAAATTCAATAGCATGGCAAAAGAGGCAAAAAAAAAAACCCTGACAAAAAAAAAAAACCACTTTAAAAACCAGAATTGGCCAAATGGCAACAGAAGTAGCCAATGTCATCAATAAAAACATCCTTAAAAAAACCAGAATTGGAAAAAATGACAAAAAGTGGTAAAAAACATCATTGATGAAAATAACTCCCTAAAAAGCAGAGCTGGTCATATGGGGAAAAGACATACAAAAGTTCACTGAATAAATAATTCCTTAAAAATTAGAATTGTGCAAATAGAAGCTAATGACTCCAGGAGACATAAAGAACAATAAACAAAGTCAAAAGAATTTTTAAAATAATAGAAGAAAATGTGAAATATCTTATTGGAAAAACAACTGACCTGTAAAATAAGTTGAGGAGAGATTATTTAAGAACTATTGTAATACATGATGTCCTAGAGATCATATTTCAAGAAGTTATAAAGGAAAAACTGACCTGATATCTTGGAACCAGAGGGGAAAATAGAAATTGAAAAAAAAAAATCCACTGATTACCTCCTGAAAGGGAGCTCAAAATGAAAACTTCCAAGAATCTTGTAACCAAGTTCCAGAGCTTCCATTTCCAGGAGAGAATACTTTGAACAAACAGGAAGAAATCATTCATATACTATAGAGCCACAGTCAGAATCACACAAGATTTAGCAGCTACCATGTTAAAGGAATAAAGAGTTATAGTGTGGTATTCTGGAAATCAAAGAAGCTGGGATCACAACCAAGAATCATCTACCCAGTATAACTCCAGGGAGAGGATGTATATTTATTGAAACTGAAGATTTCCAAACATTCCCGATACAAAGAGCAGAGCTGAATAGAAAATTTGACATTAAAACCAAGACTAAAAAGCAGAATAAAAAAGTTCTGAATTCTGTCCTCAGTTCCCTCCACCCTCATTGAGAGAGGAATATAAACAAAACCTGTTGGAAATATAAAGCTCTTCCTCAAAACCTGTTTGCATGGAATTTTCTTCATTGTTGGCAATTGATTATTCAATATTTCATGCCTGCATTTGAGGTGGGATTAGAAAGACCTGGAAAGACTTACATGAGCTGATTCAAAGTGAAATGTACTGTATACAAAATAACAGCAATATTGTAAGATGATCTTCTGTGAATGACTCAGTTATTTTCAGCAATATAATGATCCAAGACAACTCTGAAGGACTAATGAAAAGTATAATATGTCTATAGAGAAAGAACTGATGGTATCTGAATACAGATTGAAGCATTTTTGTTAGTTCCTTTTTCTAAATTTTTTGTCTGTTTCTTTCACAATTTGACTAATGTGGAAATGTTTTACATGACTACACATGTATAACTAACTTATATTAAATTGCTTGGGTTATTAAGGAGGGGTGGGAAGGGAGGGAGGAAGAGAATTTGGAACACAAAGTTTTAAAAATAAATGTGAGGAGGGGGCAACTAGGTGGTGCAGTGGATAAAGCACCGGCCCTGGATTCAGGAGTACCTGAGTTCAAATCCCGCCTCAGACACTTGACACTAGCCGTGTGGCCCTGGGCAAGTCACTAAAAAAAAAAAATGTGAAAATTTGTTTTTACATATAATTTAGGAAAATATAAAATTCTAAATAAATGGGAAAAAAGAATGATTATTGTCTAGACTTTGACAACCAATTAGATGGTTAATCCATTGAATTACCTTATCAATTTGTGTATGTATATATACATGCATATATAATGTATGTGTGTATGTATATAATTGGCAGGCATTGTAGATAGACAACAATGGTCCTTTCAAAATCCTAGTGTGTTTCTGACACAAAATGCCATCTTTTTAACACTGATAATTTTCCAGTGATGCTATATGTTCAACACCATCAATAAAAAATAAAACTTGGGTGATCCAAAAGGTTTTCATGAAATGCAAGGTTGACAAGGCTGTAACATAGCAGTAACTCAAGTTTAAGAGGTGGCATAAAAGATATCACAGAGTATGATTATAAAGGGAGTGTACTAGTCATTTTGTGAGAATAAGAAATTGAGACTGATGGACTTAAATTCATCAAATACTGATAAATCTTTGAGGGAAAACCTGTGGAAGGACATTGATAAGAATTCTGCAGTACAAAGTTGTCAGTGTTTTGCAATTTGTACTCCTGAAGGAAGTATCTACACATGTAAAATCATAGATCCATTAAAGTAGTACAATATCACTTTTTTTTCATTCTTTTGGAATGTTCCCCTCTTCACCATATCATTAAAATTTGATTCTGAATTTCCTTTAGATTTTTTCCATATGTATTGGATTAAGTCCAGCCATTCTTCCTGATTTAATCTTCTTAAATGTCATTTATGCTTGCTCATTTAGTACATTAGAGACTGAAATTTCAGAGACAAAAATCTTGGTGAATATGTTGTCATTAAGGATGAGAATAAATTGCAGAAATATTCCATTTTTCATCTATTATGTTTTTCTCCTTTCAGTTTCATCTATAAATACTCTTGGAATGATTTGAGTTGGATGGGTCATGGATCAAATATTCTACATATTTGTTTTCCCCTTCACTATTCTTCCCCATTTTAAGGATACAATAATCACCATAATTCACCATCGTCCTCTTCCATAATGTTTTCTAGGTCAATTTATATTCAAACTAATATTGCCTTGGATCCTATGCCTCTCAGGTTGGCAAAATAAAGAATTTTTTTTTTTAACTGAAGCAGTTTCTGGATGCTTTTTATCTCCTCTTGTGGCTATTGTTTTGTATCAGTTATGATTATATTAGATGTGATAATAACCCAAGTTGATGTCTTCATTGTTAGCCACACATTTACATTGAAATGAGATTGAAAGGGTTTTATTTCAAAATCTTTGTTTATATTTGAATAAGTTAAGGACAAGAATGATTAAGTGGCTTCCCCCAAATCAAACAGATACTGAGTTACAGAGCTCAGATTTGAACACAGATCTTTAATTCCAACTGCGGTTCTTTTTTCACTATATCAACGTTTAGCAAGACACGTTATACAACTATATGGATATGGGAGATGCAATGTCATGTGTGCAGAGCAATAAAAAGATCAATATAGCTGGAACATAGAGTTTGTGAAGTAGAATAATGAATAATAAACCTTGAAATATAGGTTGAAGCCAAAATGGAAAGGACTTTAAATGTCAAATGGAGAAGTTTGTATTTTATCCATCTGCTAAAAGGTGCTGCTAGCAATTCTTGAATGAGATGTGAACTGGTCAGATTTTTAGAAATTTTACTTTCATAGCTGTGTGGAGATGAGGTTGAAAAAGGGTGAGATTTGGAACAAGATGAGCCATTAGCATGTGATACATGGTCCCAGGGAAAGGGGGCAGGGTTCCCATTAGGAACTTTACTCTGGTCTTGTCTATCCATATTCATTCTTTATAGGTAGGAAAGGAGAGATCTAAAGCCAGAAAGGACCTCAAAGCCTATCTAATTCAATCCTCAAGTTTTAGATTAATAAATGGAGACCCAGAGAAGCTAAGTAACTTGTTTAAAACACACAGGTAGTAAACACCAATTTGGACCCTGGTCTTCTGACTTCAGAGATAAGATTTTTTTCCCAAAGTTACATGATATCTCACATAGGGTGGCCTGATCCTAAAAAGAAAAGGTCAGACTTTTCTCTTGTTGTGTGGCTTACAATGTCCAACTTCTTAGTAGAGCATGAAGAAAAAGTATGGCTTATGTATAGACTTAGAGGCCCTTCTAGAAAAGGTCCTCCATATACAAAGTTGATAACATGTATAGGACAGCTATTTATTTTCTCATATAACTTACAGGCATTCATTAAGAAATATTTAAAACAGTAACACATCACAACTTTTATACTCACAACTTTGTGAGACTGATGAACAAACATTTCACACTTGCTTCATATCTGTACTGTCTTAGCAACCTTCAAAGTCCATCATCTGACGAGCCATGAATGAATGATTCTTTAGTTCCTTCACATTCAGTTTAATAGTGTCAATTTATCAGCTTCTTCTAAGAGAAGTATTATAGCTGTAGAAAGAATTTCCTGCTGGGCAGCTGTTTACTTATTCAGGAACTCAAAATCTATCAAACTTATGAGTTTCAGGCAAGAGGTGGAGAGGTTCTAAATTTGGTTGTATGGCCACGTGGATGAAGGGAAGTCAACAGAAGAAAGAGAGGCTGTAGAGGTAAAATCGAAAAGACTAGGCAACTGATTGGACACAATGTGTGGGATGATAATAATGCTTCCCTTGATGGAAATGGAGAAGTCAGTTAGTCAATAAGCATTTATTAAGTGTTTACTACATTCAAGACACTGTGTTGAGTACTGGGGATAGAAAGAAACACAAAAACCAAGTCTGCACTAAAGGAACTCATTTTCTAATAGGGGAGAGAACGTGCAAACACCTATGAACACACAAGCTACAGGGTGAACTGGAGGTAAGTTCAAAGGAAAGGCACTAGCAATGGGGAGGGAACTAGGAAAGGTCTCTTGCAGGAGGTGGGATTTGAGCTGTGTCTAAAAGCAAAGCTTCTTAAACTGTAAGTCACAACCCCATATGGGGTCACATAACTGAATGTGGGGGTTGCAAAAAATTTTTCAGTAAATATTTGATTGGTGTATCTATTTTAGATACCTATATGCTTGGGGTCACATAAAAATTTCTTGGGCAAAAAGGGGCCATGAATGGAAAAGGTTTAAGAAGCCCTATCTTAAAGGAAGTCAGGAGTTAGAAATGAGGGGTGAAAGCATTCCAGGTAAGGAGGACAGCCAGTGAAAATGCATAGAGTGATATATAACCGATATCAGATTGCTTGCTGTCTTTGGGAGGAAGGAAGGAGGGGAGGGAGGGAGAAAGATTTGAAACTAGAAATCTCATAGAAACAAATGTTGAAAACTATCTCTACATGTAACTAGAAAATAATAAAATACTATATGAAATAAAAAATTCATGGGAAAGAATTCAGAGAAAGAAGAGGCAGTGGCCCAGCACACAACCTTGGGATACACCCACAGTTAGGGAACAAGCTATGGATGATGAAACATCAAAGGATCAGAAAGGTCAGTTACATGTTGTTTCTGAGTAAGCTCTGCTTCCTTCCCAGGAAGTAGTTTCTACTTGAGGATGGCAATGTATCTTTTTGTCTAACATTTAATTTCAAGTTCTTTACCTTCTGATTTGACTATGAAGGAATTTCATGTGATAATCTGAGTGAAATAATGTAAGCTTTTATAAGTGATTCCAGGATCTTACAAGAATCATTTTTGCAGACTGACCTGGTGGGAAAAGCACCAGATTTGGAATCAACTCCTTGGTGTTCTGGGCTGGGCCTGACTGGTAGTTAAGTTCAATGTTGGAATAAAATTAAATACTCGTAGGTCATTCAACAGTTAACAAAATGAAAATTACTTAGCTATAGCAGAAGGCTATTCAACAAGGTTAGGCATTAAAGCTCCTTTGAGTTGGTTTAGCTAAGTGAAGACCTTTGTCTGAGATGCTCATACAGGTCCACCCGTCAAGTGTCAAAAGGCAACTGGAGCTCTTCATGGCTAACTTTTACATAGATATGACAATAGTAGTATAAGTAAGCTCCATATCCAAGTAAGTCTCAAGGAACATCTTAATTCTTTTTAGAGGAAAAAAAAAATGTAACCTAACTTGCATAGGAGAAAAGGGTAGGATATTGTCCCTACCACACTTTATTTAAATCTCACTTCTAATATTACCTGAATGATCTTGAGCAAGATTTTTCTGTTCTCTGGGTTATAATTTCCTTATCTGTCAGATAAGGAGACTTAACTTTGAACTAGATATTCTTTAAGGTCTCATTCAGCTGAAGATCCTATGACAGAATCTATATGCATTTATTGAGCACCATCCCAACCAGGGATAAAAAAGAAATAACAGATATTGTCTACTCATGCACACTCACATATGTTTAGTATTTTCCCTACAAAAAAAACAAAAAACAAAAAACTCTTGTGTTCTTCTAGTCCCAAATCAGGCAGCTTTTACTCTATCAGCCAAATCTGAGGCATGTGCCATATACAAAATGTAGAATAATCAACTTTTCCACACCATACCAAAAGAGCACCGAAGGACCTGGCCAGGCCAGGCCAAGCCACATCTGGACTGCTGCATCCAGTTCTGGGTACTTCATTTTAGGAAATACATTAACAACTTGAAACACATCCAGCAGAAAGAAACTGGGTGTTGAAAGGACTTAAGAGCATGCCAGCCAGGACAGGGTAGATTAACAAGAGATATTTATTCTTAAGAAGAAAAGAATGGGAGGGGGAAAGGTCTGGGGAGGAGTTTACTGTCTTCAAATATTTCAAGGAATGGCATATGGAAAAGGGATTAAACTTATTCTACTTGGTCCCAGGGGACAAAATTAGAAACAGTGAGTGAAAACTGCAGAGAAGTACACCAGTTCAAAATAAGAAAACCATTCCAATAATTACAGACACATGATAGTGGGTACTTTGGTAAGTAGCTAAGTTCATTATTACCAGAGTCCTTCAAGAAGAGGCTGAATGAACACTTTCTCTGGATGTGGTAGAGGGGTTACCTGTTCATACAAAAATTGGATTACATGGTATGGGGTTCTTACCAACATTGATTATCTGTGGTTATGTTATCCTAAATTGCTGACATCTAAACATTTTGCCACTCACAGGCTATACAAGCTAAGCCATGCCACTGAATTCTTCTCCCTTGCCAGCACCCTGACAAATGGTAATGTTGCTTGCCATAGGAGAGAATTGAATCCAAAAGGGTAGGGAGACTCGCTGACAGACAGCTGTCACTGCTGTCAGGCCAAATATGTACAGGCCTCTGGCAGTGTTGAATCTATTAGAGGTCTGGGAAGATGGACCTGCCATAAGTGTATCCTATCCAACCTTTTCAATGGTTTCATGAGCTGTTTAGACTATGCAGCCTTCTGTTTCACTATTAGTAAAATGAGAATAATAATAATAATTTCACCAAGTTGTCACAAAGCTCACATGAGAAATATTCTTTGTAAAACTTAAAGTTCTGGGGGCAGCTAGGTGGCACAGTGGATAAAGCACCAGCCCTGGATTCAGGAGGACCTGAGTTCAAATCCTATCTCAGACACTTGACACTTACTAGCTGTTTGATCCTGGGCAAGTCACTTAACCCTTATTGCCCTGCAAAAAACAAACAATCAAACAACTTAAAGTTCTATCTTAATGCCAGCTATTAAACTACTGCTACTAACTACTACTACTACTGCTACTTATTACTACTGTTGCTGCTGTTTCTACTTATGGCTTCTATTTACTACTGCTGCTGCTGCTACTACTACTTATTATGTATTACTACTGCTACTACTTCTATTTACTACTACTACTTTTATTTACCACTACCACTTCTACTACTACTACTACTACTACTACTTCAACTGGGGGCCATCTCCAGTCATCCTGATATATTGCTCCTGAAACCAGATGGCTCCTGAGGATGGAGAGTGAGGATCATGACTATGAACCACCCTGCCTCACTTAAATCCAGTTCATTGCAAATCATGACTTCACCTCTCTGATGTCATGGTTGTCTTCAAGAACTAAATACAAACAGCAACAATAATACTTTCGCTACTAACTTTTGCTACTGCTACTAATACTACATATTACTATTATTGTTATTGTTACAACTGCTTTCTACTACTATACTGCAACTTTTACCACTTACTACTGCTACTGCTACTATTACTATTATCACTACTACCACCACCAGTACTATATTCACTTTCCTACCATGAGTGCTTCTACTACTACTGCTGCTGCTGCTTCTAACTCTAAATTCTCTGAACTACAATAGGACTTCCTGGAGTTAAATTTAAATGACCCTATTAGGAAAAGGAATATTGTGAGGAAGTTGTTCAAGCAAAGGTTACTGAGAGGAAGCAAGAAGAGTGTCCAGCTAAATGAGATGGGCAGATAAAAGAGGTGTGGAGGCTATTTTAAGATCACAACAATTAAGATGTAGAGTTGGAAGGCGACTAGTTCAATGCCCTTATTTTCAGATAAAGAAACTGAGCCCCAAGGAGGTTAACTACACAGGTAGTAAAAGGCAGAAACAGTATTCCAATTCAGACCCTCTAACTTCAGAGCCTGTGATCTTTCCACCATACCATGTTAATTTTGGCTAAAGGCCCTCCATTTAGGCAATGATCAAAACTATATTCTCAATTCAATATATCAAGGATTTGTGAATTTGCCCAAGTGGACATTCCTTCCATTGTGATCCATATATATATCATAACTTTTCCATGCTCTAGTAGATAGCCTCAAGAGCTATGTAGTTAAACACATTCATTACTTGGTTAAAACTGTCTAGTGATAAGCTCCTCTGACCCCATCTAGGCTGGACTTAAAACATGATCATATTTGAAACTCTTCATATTTGAAAATTTTCCATTTTGATAGAACCTCCATTGGCATAGCCTATAAAGGTAACTTTCAACTAAGATGATACACGGAGATTTTGTTGTTAGTTTTTAAGTTAATCTTTCCCTTCCCCTTCCCTACCACCACCTAGCAAATTCAAAACAAAAGCCTGAAATAGAAATCCCACAATATATAACTGAATAGTCTAGCAAAAATATCCAAAATTCATGTTATCCTCTATACTATAAGTGCCTCATATATAATATTTCCTTCTATCTTCTTTAACAAAATTCTAGCACAGAGCCCAGTCATTTGACTCAAAATACTGAAAGAGCTTCCAAATAGCATCCCTGACATAAACCTCTCCATTTCATCCTATATGCTGCTGCCAGATGGTTACCAGCTCAAAAACCACCAATTGTTCCCATTGCCTGAATTCCTCAGCCTGACAAGCAATGCTGATGGTTAGAATGTTCTCTATCGTCTTCCCACCCCCTTTAACGCACAGTGCTCTTTCCTTTGAATACCTCTTGCAATTATTGTCTACAAGATTCATCTGGCACTTTATCAATATCCTCTTTTGAATTGTGAGCTCTTTGAGGGCAAGAATTATTTTTGCCCCCTTTCATTCCTAGAATTTAGCACACAGTGCCTGGCACACAATAAACACTTAATAAATGTTTATTCATGACTGACCAACTAACAAGAAATAAGCACTAGTAAGCACTATAGTAAGTACTAGTAAATTTAGAGTTAGATGTGATCTTAGAGTCATTCTAATCCAACCCCCTATTTTACATACGGAAAAACTGAGACCCAGAAATGCTAAATGATTTGTCTGAGGATACAGAGATAGAAAGTATCCAAGATAGAGATTTAAACTGAGGTCTTCTGACTATAATGTCAGTGCCCTTTTCCTCATGCCACACCATCTCATAAGAGTAAATCTTGAGAAAACAAACTTTTTTTAAAAAAAGATTTTATTTTTAATTTATGGAATAAAACCAGCCTTTCCATAACATAATGGAATAAAAAACGTGATTGCAGATGAAACTGAAAATCTACTATGCACAATTTACTATTCCTTTTAAACATACCACACAGCTATCATGTAATATTTTCTTTTTTTTCTTCCCTTTCTTCCTATCCTAGAGATGGTCACCATTAGACACAAATAGGTGTAGATAGACAGATAGATAGATAGATAGATAGATAGATAGATAGATAGATAGATAGATAGATAGATAGATAGATACAGATATATGTGTATATAAATGTATATATAATTATTCAGACATACTTCTAATTATTAGTTCTTTCTTTGGATGCAGATAACATCTTTCTTCATAGGTCCTTTATAAGTTAATTTGGGTATTTATAATAAACAAAGAACACAAAATAATAAACATAATAACTGCCTTTTGTCAGTAGCTTCATTGCTTTTCTGTTTCCTTGTTTAACTTTCTTGCATGTCCTTATTTTTTCTTGTATTCCATATCCCTTTCTTTCAAGTGTGCACTGACTTTTGGCACCAACTCTTGGGGCTTCTTGATGCTTATCTCAATGCCGCTACTATTTAGTCATTGACCATGTTTAGCACCCTGGTTGAGCAAAGTGCTGTTCTAAATCCTATAGGAGACAAAAATGGTCAAAAGTAAAAAAAAAAGTATTTGCTTTTAAGGATCAAGTGTAAGATATTTGAGGGCAGGAACTCTCACTTTTGTCTTCAAATTTCCAGTGCCTCAGATAGTACCTGGCACATAGTAGGTGCTTAACAAATTGACTTAAAGGTACATCACTAGTGGGTAGGGCAATGGGGACCAGTCCTTGGAACATTGTCACATTACCTCCTGCCTGGTTTCAGCTCACGGAATCAAAACTTGGGGGCTGGTATACTCCAGTCCTATATAATTTAGGGGAGAGTACTGTGTGATGAGTCCCCTAATTCAAAGTGTCTTTAACTGTGGGTTGGGACCCAATATGGGATCATGTAACTGATTGTGAGTGATAAGAAAAAATTGATAACAGTAAAAAGTTATGTGTACCTATTTTATATATCTGTATACCCAGAGTCAAGTAAACCTTTCTTGGAAAAAAAAGGACCACAAGTAGAAAAAATTTAAGAGGCCCTGCACTAATTGACTAATGAATGACTATGTCACTGTAATGAGAAATAACAGAATTTTTTGATTGCCTGCTGAACTAGAACTCAGGAGATATACCAAAAACAGGTCACATTATCCTCCTATTACTCTCTTCCCTTTGACTTCAAAGCTTGAGCACTGTTTTAAGCTGTCTCTTTAAAGCAAGTTGGGAGGGGAGCCTCAAGTTGGGATGATGGGAATCTCATTTCCCCACTCAGTTTTGTCTTTTGTTTGTTCTTTCCTGATCTTATGAAAATGAATATCTGAAGGTACTAATGAAATATCTGAAACTTATGGAGTTATGTAAAGTCTAAAAAAAGTCTATGCAATGGCAACAACTGCAATGGCCCTAGAGTATGAATTGCCAATGAAAAGGGAAGAATCTGCATTAGAAGCAGAAAGCCACAAGGAGGACAGACAGATTCAAGAGAAGAATCCCAGGAGAAAGGTTGCAATGGTCAGTGAGTTAGGTCTTTTATGACAAATACAAGCAACCATGCTAGAAGGGAGTCTCTCTTCACCTCCATCTCCCAGAAGCCCTATTGCCAATTTTAGGGAGCTATATAATGACTCAAAAGATTTGCTGTTCCCTGAAAGTGGCAATAGTGCTTCTAAGAGATGGAGGCGAGGAGAGAGACCATTCTGGAATAAAAGATAGAAAGCCCAAGCAAAATTAGGAGAAGGGAGTGTCATATGTGAGAAAGAGCAAGAATATCCATTTGTCTAGATTGGAGAATACATGAAAATAAGTCTGGAAAGGTTGTTTACTGCCCCATTTTGAAGGGCATTCAGTGCCAGGCTTGAGTGTATGAAAGGAAGCAGTATAGAAGCCTAGAACAGTAATTTGGAACCAGGTTGCAAAGAAATTTAGGTCAAACAGAAGGATTTATTTGTCTGTCTGTTTGTTTGTTTGTTTGTTTGTTTGTTTTTAATTGGATACCAAAATAGGGAGCTGCGAGAGTTGCTTGAGAAGAGAATAGCACAGTCCTAACTTGTTTGAGAAATTTTCCTTCAGCAGCAGTGTAAAGGATAGATTGGAACACTGAGATTATAAGGCCCAGTTTTTTCATTGCATTTTTTTACTCTGGTATCTCAGCACAAAATTAAAACTGAACTATCAATTAATATCACTGAGCCAAAACACCTTCCTGAACAATGGTATGAGATGCCTCTTCGAAAGGCATGCAGCTCCTATTGTTAATGTAAGTTATGATGCAAAGCTAAAGTCACAATACACTCCCTATGAAGACCATCTATGAGTGATAGTAGTTTACAAAGCATATATTTAAAATTAAAAGATTGTGGCACCCATACCACAAACAAATGACACTAATTCCATGAGACTGCAAGTACTACACAAGTCGGGATTAATTTGTCGTGAATTATTCATCTTTTAAAAAATATTTCTTGCAGTGTGCATTAAGAACTTACAATTAGTAGAAATTGCCTTTTCAAAGACATCTGAGAAATCATATAATAGCTTTAAAGGGAAAGCTCAGATTTCTTTTTTTTTTCTTTGATTAATGTCTCATTAGGAAACTGACCAATCCATCTGACATTGAATTCTCCTTCCATGTACTTCTATAAGTTATTGTCTGTAACTCTTATTTTGGTTTCTAATCAGACAGTCACTATTAATGTTTTATGCATATATAGATTGTCCCTTTCATTAGATTATAAACCACCAAAGGGGTAATGGTTGTTTCTAATGCCATGATCTCTTCCTTGGCAGAGTATTATATGCATATTCTTTAAAACATGTTGACTTTCAAATGAGTATTTTTCTGTTTCTTTTATTTATTCCTGGAGTTTCATTGATATCCTTTGATTTTAGACCACTATCATCTCCTGATATGTTCTACTCCCCTGCTATTGAACCTCTCCTTGTAAAACCATTTGACACAATTATGTTGGCCCATAGTCTATGTTATATTCTGTACTCATAGTTCTTCAAGTCTCTATTCAAAGAAATAGATTTTCTGGGCATATTCTTACTTCTAATTTGAAAATTCATTCTTTAGTCTGTGAGAGCGTTCTTTCTACCAATACATAAAGCAATCATTTGGTTTCTTAGTATCTATTTAGTTCATTATTTTCTGTGATTAAAAAAATGATAATCTGGGGGCATCTAGGTGGTGCAGTAGATAGAGCACCAGCCCTGGATTCAGGAGGACCTGAGTTCAAATCCATCCTCAGACACTTAACACTTACTGGTTGTGTGACCCTTGGCAAGTCACTTAACCCCAATTGCCCTGCAAAAAAACCAAAAAAACAAAAACAGAACAAACAAAAAAAATAATAATCTGGTGATAAACTTTCTAATGATGAACCACTTTGAAACTGAATGAATTTGTACCTGCATTGTTAAACAATGGGTGATAGTCCATTGTTAGCTCCTTTCTAGAAGCCTTTTCAACTTTGTACAAATTTCCAGAGCTACCTAGTTCTCTGTTGGCATAGCCTTTGCAAGCTGAGATTCATTCCCATGCTATGATAAGGCATTGAAGTATTTTTAATTAATGATAATTAAGAGTAATGTAAGTGAGATTAAAGGTAGGTAGTTCTTTTTTTTTTTTGGTGAGGCAATAGGGGTTAAGTGACTTGCCCAGGGTCACACAGCTTGTAAGTGTTAAGTGTCTGAGGTCAGACTTGAACTCAGGTCCTCCTGAATCCAGGGCCAGTGCTCTATCCACTGCACCACCTAGCTGCCCCGGAATGTAGGTAGTTCTTAAGAATTCCCTTCCTGATATTTGTGGGTAGCTTGAACTTGAAATTAAAGTGGGAACCAGGTGAAACTCTAAGCCAACTGAGAATTTGGTCAAAAATTTTATTATATAGAAGTAATGGAATGGAAACTTGCTTTGAGCTAAAAGTATGTGTAGGCTCACTTAGAGAAGATGCATCTGAGAAATGTAGGCTGAAAAAGGTTCCCTAGTAAGGAAAACAATCAGTAGTGTTTAGCCTTAAAAAATTCTAAGACACTGGAGATATTTGTCACTTTATAGGGCTGACTTTGCATTGCCAGGATCATAGAGGTTAATTCTATCCTCCTAAGCCCTATACCTGTAATTCAAGTAGATGCCACCAGGTGAACAATGGTGCCTTAGGTAATTTTTGTGTAGGTCTATTGTTGAGGCTTTTCCTAGGTGAAGATTGCTAAAGTCTCAGAATATATGATCCACATTTCAGTCAATTAACCTTTTCCACCTGAGTCTGGTTCACTGGGGTCCATGTAACTGACTGTAAAAAATGAATTGAGCAAAGGAGAGGTAGTCTAGTATATTAGAGATATTATATAGGGTCTGCAATCAGAATACCATAGTTTGAATCGCAGGTGTCCTTTCAGTATCATTATCCATGTTTTATAGATGAGAAAAGCGAGGCTGTTTCTTGCTCAGTAAAACAAGAATAATTAGTATTAAGAGATGGGGCTAACAACCAGTCTTCTCATCCTAATTCAGTGTTCTTTCTATCAAACTACCCTTAATGGGCCTGAAAAGTCCAGAACCTCATAGGGACAGGTGGAGTGGGAATGTGAAAATCACTAACAATATTTGAAGGAGATTACCAAGGAGCAGGGTCTTTAATCTACCACTCTTGAGAATTGGGCAGATGCTAAGCACCAAGCAATGTCCACATACTCCCAATCCTCAGATAAATAAAATAACACATTAATTTGATGTTTCAAATGCATATGAACTTTAATATTTTTTTTCTGTCTTTCTCAACAGTCAATCATGATTAGCACCATGAGGAGGCTCTTTACTTATAAAAGGTGTGACTGCTGTTTAAATAACCAAGAGGATCAGGGCTAACTAACCACCAGCTTCCCTCTTCCCTTTACTTGTCTGAGTTTTCTGGAACTAGAGGTACATTTGCATACTCATTTGAATTTAATATGAACAGAAAACTGTTAAATATACTTGCTTTGTTCAGATAAACATCAGATGAGTTATCCTATGTCCACTAAAGGGCAGTTGAATGCAAACTCATAAGGGATTCATTGTTTTGGGAATTTAGAGAATTCTAAAGTAATGCAGAATGAATGAAAAATTCTAAGGCTTGGGTTGTTTGCCCTATTTCTTCCCTTACCCTTTTAAGTAGCCTTTGACCTTACTGATTAGTACTATTATATTCTAGACTCTAGGATGACCTTTTGGCCCGTGGTCTGAGCTTGTTAGCTATTTGGTAAGTAGTACCACCATTCCCTCAATCTTTCATGTCCTTAAGGTTATCTGCAATTCTTTCCATTTGTAAGTAGCAAACACTTATAAATCACTCCTAAACTGATTTTCCACAATAGTATTGCTCATACATTGGATAAAACTTACTTATGAATACACCTCAGAGAAGTCTTAGAGATGATCTTAGGATTCAAAGATCATCATTTTACAGATGAGAAAACTGAGACTTCAGATGCTTAAGGTCACACAGGCAATAATTATCAGAGTCTGAATTTGAACCCAGGTTTTCTGATCCCAATTCCAGCTCTCTTTTCCTTGCAGCATGCTTTCTGAAGAACTGTTCTACAAGACATATAAATACAACCAAAATAATATTTACAAAAAATCAGAAAAAATTATATAATTGGACAGATAGTTATTATTTATGGACACATCATTTAAATATAATAGAAATAGTGATATTACTTAAATTAATTTAGGCAACTGAGAAGATTCCCTCATAAAGCTACACAAAATAAGAAAATTCATTTGGAGGAACAAAAGCATAGAAATTTAAGGAAAATATTTTTTAAAAAACTCAAAAACTTAGTAAGCCTTGCATTACAGATAAAAACTATACTAGAAATGAGTAGTCATTGAAATTATGTGATATCTAGGTTGGTGGTACACTTCTGTAATCCTACTGGGGGAAGCAGAAGCTCATGGATCACTTGAGTTAAGGAGTTCTAACTTGGAGTAGGCCTAAAGCTAATCACTAATTCTGGCACAAAGACAGTAAGCCACCAGTATCAAAAGTTACCAGGCTTCCAAACCAGCATAGATCAGAAAAATGCAGCAAGGTGAAACTTCTGTGCCAATCAATAATGTAGTTAGGCCCATGAGGGGTCACTGCTCTTCTAGCCAGCAAGGTAAGAAGATCAAGTCTCTTAAAAAAATCAAGAATTAAGAAAACTCGAATTATAAGACCTTAACTATATTATTAAAAAAGAATATTTATTTAAAATACATGGAATTGGTTTAAAAAAATAGAAAAGTGGTTCAGCATAATACAAAAAAATACAAAATCAGTGAGTTGGTCAGTCAAAAAATAGTTATTAGGCACCTACTATGTCCCAGTCAAGACCTAAAATCAAATAATAACCCCAGATTTGATTAATCCAAAAATATAAAGTATTAGAAAAATCTATTTGACAAGAACTCTTAGGAATACTATAAAGCAGGTTGTGAAAAATAGGTTTAGATTAGCATTTTGTACCATTTACTATAAGAAACTCCAAATGATAGGTAATCTAAGTGGAGTCACAATCTTTTAAGAAAATGGAGGACAGTGGAAAAACAGCATCTTTCATAGTTATGGTTATGAGGATAATTCATAACTAAAAGGGAATAATGGAGCTCACACATTTGCACAAACAAAATAAATAAAATAAATGGGAGAAACTGCCAAGTGAGAAAAGTTTTGCATCAAATATCTTTACTAAAAGTCTGATATTTAGTATATATAGTACAATGATAGAAATGCAAAAATGTCAAAAGCCACTCCCTAGTGGAAAAGTGGTCAAAGGATATGAAGGTTTTAAAAAGATTCATAAATTAAATGGAGTTAAAGAGTTCCAAGTTTTTCCTCATATTCCCCAAATTGGTAATGGTGAAAAGTGTTGGAGAGACTGTGGGAATATAGGCAGACTACTGTACTACCAATAGAGCTAAAAACTGGTCTTTCTATTGTGGGAAAACCATGTAGAACCATGTGAGAAAAGTCATTTAACTATTCACAATTATTGATTTAGAGATCTTGTTTGTATTTCCAGGAGATCAAAGACAAAACAGTTTCACATATAGAAAGATATTTATAATGCTTTTGGTGGGGGAAAAACCTAGATTGTAAATTCAGTGCCCATTCATTAATATGTAAACATAAATAAAATGTGTTTATGAAAATAATTAAATATTATTATACTCTAAGAAATGTCAAAGGCAAAAATTTCAAACATGAAATTATTTGTTTGAACTGATGTAAATTGGACAAAGAACCAGAGGAACAATATATCCAACTACAAAAATATATATGCAAATAATATCATATAGTTGAACTCAAAATAAAGTCAAAGACCAATATTATTGCCAGAAGACATATCCTAATGATGAAGTACACCTTATCCTATTAGAAGAGAAATAGGGAGTGAAGGGTGCCAAACATTTTTTTTGCAGCATATGCAATCAGATGCAGTCACTTAGTCACTGCATTAGTTGGTTTTGATGCTGTGTCTATGTGTGTACATATGTATTCATGTGTGGTTGTGCATGCACATACTTGAGAAAAAGCAGAGAGAGAGAGAGAGAGAGAGACTGCAGTAGAGGAGTGTGGAAGCAGGAAGAACTGAGTCCAAATCTAACCACAAACACTAGCTGCATGACCCCGGTGTCTGATAAATGTTTAAAGGTATTTTCCCCACTCCATGGTTGATGTGGTATGTCAATATAGGGAAATATCTGCACCATGAAAAAATAAAGGGAGACTTTTGTAGTAAATCTGATGCCATTTTACCTTTTTATCAAGTAAGAGAACATATTTTGGGGGGCAGCTAGATGGTGCAGTGGATAATGCACCGGCCCGGGATTCAGGAGTACCTGAGTTCAAATCCGACCTCAGACACTTGCCACTTACTAACTGTGTGACCCTGGGCAAGTCACTTAACCCCCATTGCCCTGAAAAAAAAAAAGTAAGAGAACATATTTGATAAGTCTAATGCTCCTCCATCATTTTAACTATTGGGGGGAAAAGATATCCAGTCTAATCTGACTAATTTAAACTGTTCCTAGTATAAATTATTAAGAAATCTCTATAAAATATTTTCAAAGAAATGTAATTATATTATTTGTAAGTTCATGCTGAACATATATGTCTCATGTGGAGGGGGGAACATCTATTCATATCCCAACTAGTAGTCCATAGCTTTTTTCATTTAAAGGAATAATAGGAGTTGGAAAAGATGAAATAGCATAAATTATTTATTTTATGGATAAGCTTGGGTCCACTGAGATATAGTGACTTGTCCAATTTCATATAGGTAATTAAGTGGCAAAGCCATGTCATATAGTAAGGATCAGGTATGATTGATGGACATCCCTAGAGCTAAATTGATATCCACTAAATATTTTCTTAGTCAGAATATGTCCTCCTGAGTGCTGGAAGGATTTTCTGCAAAGGATTTATGGGAAGGGATAGACCTTCGTGGCTTCCCCTGAGACCTATGAAAGGCTTTAGCTTAAAAGGCCAAGGTCTCCCATTGTATCCAGGGCCATCTCCAGTCGCCCTGATAATATATCTTGCCACTGGACCCAGATGGCTCTGGAGGAGAGAGTGAGTTTGATGACTTTGCACAGTTCTTCTTCACTTAAATCCAATTCATTGCAAGCCATGGTCTTTATAGAGAAGAAAGGACAAACAACAACAATCCAAACCTGGAGGCCTGAACCCCACCCATCCCTGGTTATTTTGCATCTGTTCTGCATATATCTCACATTTATCTATTTATGTACATACTGTCTTCCTCAATGTGATGTAAGTTCTTTGAGGGCAGGGACTGGCTTCACTTTTTTTGTTCACAGTACTTAGCACAGTAACTGACAGATAATAAGTGCTTGCTTGGGCAGCTAGGTGGTGCAGTGGATAGAGCACCAGCCCTGGATTCAGGAGGACCTGAATTCAAATCCTACCTCATACACTTGACACTTACTAGCTGTGTGACCCTGGGCAAGTCACTTAACCCCAACTTCCTCACCACAAAAAAAGGGGGGGGGAGTGTAATAGAAATAAGTGACTTACATGAGTATTTCCATTCTGTTTTAAGCCTCCATTTTATCATTAAGTAGGTATAAGTTTGTTTGCCTTTTTTCTGTAATAAGATAAGCACTTATGTATAATGTGGTAATGATATGCTTTTATCCCCCAAATCTGGTAAACTGACAAAGTTACTAATGACATTAGGAAAGGAAAGCTTCAATTGGTAGTTTCATTTCATTATAAAGGTACTTAATTAATCACCATTGATGGGTCTATGTAATGATGGGCATAATCACCATTCAGAACTTGGATGTAATCTGTAAACACCCTTAGTCAGAACCATAAAATCTCAGTATCCATCTGCTTCTGGGTGGCCACCAGAACTAACTCCTACATTCCCCACACTTGGAGATTCGAGTAGCCTGCCTTCTCTTTAGAGCAGTGCTGATTGATGGAGGCTTAACAGAACACCACCTTACTGGAAGATATGCAGCCTCTGGCTGGGCAGAGAGGGAAGCTCTTCGTGAGCACCAGTCTGAGACATACTTACCAGGAACTTTAGGAATCAGGCGGCTGGTTTGTTCCTCAAGGGAATGATGTTTGTATTGTTGAATAGATAATTGCACGGTCTAATTCTATGCATCAATGAATGTAAGTCTGATTTAGTGTTTCCAGTGCAGTAGTCAGCATATAGTAAATTGGTTTGGCAGAAACACTGTATGTTACAAGAGGTTTGGAGGATGCAAGGGAGAAATGACCCAATAAAAGGAAAAGGTAGGAGAGAATGGAAAGAAAAAAGAGAAGGGGGCTATGATAGCCAAGGCTGTCAAATTCTCAAGCATGGTGACTCCATCTTTCAAGGGCTACCTGATTCTATGGGTCTTTATACTTAATAAATGTTATGACAACTCCAAAACCATGTATTAAAGTAAGTGGCACATCATGCTAGGTATAAAATGTAGATGACACAATACCTTGCTTCATAGCACTTACAGTCTCCTTAAGGATTAAGACACCAATACAGATCATTACAATACACCTTAATGCATGATAGGTTCATGGGAAATAGCATGTGAAGACCAAACAGTAAAAGGGCAGTTTGGGGGAGGAGCTGAAATTTGAATTAGTATTTAATATAAATGCAAAGAGGGAGAAAGTTGATTAGTAAGCATAGGAAGGAAAGAAATAAGCATTTATTAAGTGTCTACTATATGTCAGGGACTGTACTAAGCACTTTAGAAATATCTGATCCTCACAAAAACTCTGTGAAGCAAGTGTTATTTTACAGCTGAGGAAACTGAGACAAGCAGGTCAGATCACTTGCCCAGTTTCACACAATTAATAAATATCTGAGATTGGATTGGACCTCAGGTCTTCCTGAACTGGGCCCAGTTCTCTATTCAGCTACCTTGAACAAAGGTACATGGACAATGTAGTGAGCAAAGGCAGGAAGGCAAGTGTTCAGAGGGGCAGAAAGTAGCCCAGTTTGCGTGGAGCTTAGAGTTCTTGGTTGGATTTTATATGAAATCAGCCTTGGGAAAAAGGATGGTACCAGATTGTGGACAGCCTTGAATATTCATTGCCAACAAGTTATCTATGGAATGAAAAAAGGAAAGCACTAATGAGAGATGTGATGGCAAAGGGTGGAAAGAGGTTTCTGACATGATTCCTGAGCAAAGTGATGAAGACAGTATTTAGGAGCTAACTGGGGTAAAGGAATGAATATACTTTAAACAGAGAAGATTATTATGGGGAGAGAATTGCAGAAACATCCAGGATAGGAAAAGATTAAGGCCAGAAAAAGGACTTAAGTAGGAGTGAGAAGAGAAAAAGAAGGAAGGGGGGGGTGCTTAGTTTGATGTGAATTAATAATTGCCTCTGCTGCACTCCTATAAATCATTCCACATCTTGCCTGTGGAGAAGCAGAAGAGTTCACGGACTGTCAAATACAGAATGAAATATCTGAATTTTCAGGATGGGGGGAAGCTTATGCTATTTAGTTTCTTGGTAAAGAGTGGTGCTGGCATTTCCTCTGTGGCTTCTCAAGCCATCACAGGGGATTTGAAGACTTTAATTCTGAAAATGTTATTTTAAAATTGATTTTCTCCCCCAAAGTTCATGCATAGTTATAGAATACTAATGTGCTGGGCACACCAAAACAAATTTCTAATTAGGAGTTAGGCAGCCATGGGATGATAGAGGGTAAAGAGCATTATCAAGGTCAAGGCATAGGGTCCTAAAATGACTCATACCTCTGGAAGCATCTTTCAACTCCAGACTGGTATGTCCAAATTTGTCACGTGGACATACATAGAACTGATTACATAGTTGGAGTGTGCAGAACTTTTATCCCACCCCACCCCCAACTCCCAATCAGAGCTTGTCTAGTTCAAGCAGTCAGTATGTTCAAGCAGTGCCCATGTGGGGTATTGTAGTAAGCTCTGAAATATGTCGCCTGCCCCTAGTCATTTGCCCCATTGCTTGAAAGTCCGCCATTAGAAAATCATTACTTTTTATTAAGGCAATGTTACTTTTGGATACCTGTTCCTTTCAGTTTAAAAGTTCTATTACTATAAAATTCATTACAGAGAGGCATTGTGGTATCATACAATGGAGAAATAATGAATTTATCACCCTTCTGTATAAAGAATGAACTTGGTCTATACAAATATGTTTCAGTGTGACTGTTGATAAAGCAGTCAGGCTTGAATCAATCCTCTTCTCAGAAGTTGTACATTCCAAGATGGATACAGCACTGTACTTTGGAGTCGGTAAGACCTGAGTTCAAATACTCTGGGCAAATCAATTAATTTCTCTCAACCTCAGTTCATTTTCTTCATCTGTAAAATGAAGAGATTGGACTCATGGCCTTTAAGGTTTCTTATACTATTCTAAGTCCATGATCCTATGAGGTGCTGATGAAGATTCCTCTGTCACTATTTAGCTATGATATTATTGGCCCCAAACCTGCATGCCTTTAAACTCACAGCATCCCCTAAAGCCTGACAGTGGCTAAGGGTAGATAGTCATTCAACCAAGATCAGGAAAATACATACACATTTAAGTCCACTTTTACTAACAGGCCTCTTAGGCCCAAAGCCATGATGCTAGAATACATATAGGTCAGCTCTTTCCATTGCAGGTTTCAGAATCATATAATGCTTCAGGGAGAGTTGAAGACAGAACAAGCCGAAAACTGTTTCTCTGTTCACTGACACAGGACTCCATGCCAATGTGATCATAGCCATGAAAGGGCCAAGGGAACAATGAATACGTCATATACCACCAAAACACCTAATCTTTTCATCTCTGGGTCACCACACCTCTGGAAGGAGGCCCAAAGCACTCATCCAGGCAGGAAAAGTGATTCTGATCTGGCTCCATGGACTCCACTGATTAATAAAGTCTATGGTTTTAGAGAATATCCTTCTTCTTCCTCTTCACCTAAATAAAATCATGTTATCATTCATTGAACTATTTTTTTAAAGCTTACATGCAACTTCCATACACATAAAAAGCATGGTGTAGTAGATTGAGTGCTGGGCCTGGAGTAAGGAAAACATGAGTTCAAATCCAGCTTCTGACACTTAGTATGTGTGCTTAATTCATACAAGTGTAGTATCTGTGCTTGACATATGAAGGGATTTTAAAAATGCTTGTTGATTTGACAACACACATGCAAGTCATTTGTCCTCTCTGTGTCTCAGGAAATTACCTAGAAATGTCATAAGACAAGTTGAAATCTGAATTGGAGAAGGAAGTTTACTAAAACAAATTATTTCTACTGAGAAAAATCACAGATCCTTTTTCTATCTCCTATTGCAAAACTGAGAGAAAAAGATAAAGAACAAAGCTACTGTCCTCCAGACATTTATTAACAGCTTAAATTCCTTCACTATCCTACTAATTCCCCCCCAAAAAAAAAACAAAAACAAAACTCCTCACATTTTATTATATTCCTTTAAGATTTACAAAATGCTTTCCTCACAATAGCCATGTGAGTTACATAGAGAGATATATTTGTCTCCTTTTATAAATGAAGAAACAGACACAGAGGGAAATAATTTGCCTACCATACTTTTACCTTCCTCTAAAATTATGGCATTTCCATAAAAATCCTTTAGCAATTCATTTTGTGGACTTTATGACCTCTTGGGTTATTGCTATGTCACCCTTGTCTTGTGATTTAACTTTTTTCCTAGGTTAAGATTTTTTTGTCACTCTCACAACTAAGATCTTTGAGGGTAGAGAACAGATATTAAATGGTCCTTATACTCCCCATGTTATCTAACATTGCCAGGCATGTAATATATGGTAAATCCATATTGTTCATTTGATTGTCACACAGATCCTTTCTTCTAGAATGGCTGCTTAAAGAGCATTCCTGTTAATGGAGACTGAACTGATCATTTCCAGTAGAATAGGATAACAGAATTTAGAGCTGGAAAGGACTTTAGCAATCATCTAGTCTAATCCTCACATTTTGCAGATGGGGAAACTAAAATCCAGTAGTTAAGCAGCTTGCCCAAGTTTACACAGCAAGAATAAGCCAAGCAAGATTGAAAACCAATTTGTCCAATTCAAATCCAATGTTCTTTTCATCAGCACTTTTTTTTCTCTCTAGTTGGAAATGTTATCATACTATTTGCTTTGGTTTCAGTTCTTGGTCTTTTTTGTTTGTTTGTTGTTTGTTTGTTTTGTATTGTTTTGTTTTTCAGTGTCTGGACCACTGATATTATCTGTTATAAGTATCTCTCACTAAGTAAATTTCCCTCACTAATGCTAATGGGCCAATTTTCAGCAATTCATCATCTTAGAGAGTTGACTGGTGACACTGAAAAGGGTAAGTGACCTTCCTGGTGTCACATAATCAATACATTTCAAAAGCAAGATTTCATCTTAGGTCTCCTGATCTGAGGCTGCCATATACTCACGCCACTCTGCATCGCTACTCTACTGGTTTCAATTCCACAAAACAAGATGTCCCTCCTAGAATAAAATAATTACTTACAATCTTATCAATACACTGCTAACTCCAGCCTTACATACCACCTCCTCAGCCTTTTCTCCCCTCTTTACTAGAAGGCTAGGGGCAGAATACTAGACTCCTCCCAAAGCCTTCCTTTGTTGAGTGCAGATTTAGGACTTCTGGCTTACCCCACTGCATCTCTGCCTGGTTTCATCTCCAGGCAACAAACATACCCCTGTGCTGGATAACCCATGTGATATGCTCCCACAACACACACTTTCCAGTTCCTTTTGGGTGTTGTCTCCCCCATAGATTATAAATTCCTTGAGTGCAGATTCTTTTTTATCTGTATCTGCAATGCTTAGCACAGTTCCTGGCTTATAATACATGCTTAATAAATTTTATTGAGTTTGATTTTTTTAAACCACTTAATAAACAATGGTACCCAACATGATGGAGGAGAAGACATTTTCTCCAATCTCTACTATTTCTGAAAAAACTCTGAAAGAGGAATTATGTGTTGGACATAGAGCAATCATAGCCAAGAAAACAAGAAGCATTAGAAAGTAACATTCTCACAAATCAACAGCAGAGAACACTAATCCATAACCAGATCACACAACACTATTCCTGATCCCACTGACCCAACCCAACAACCTGTGCTCTGGGATCCATTCAACAATTTCCCTGCTGCTACTTCAGTGTCTTCAAGCATAACCTTTCCCTCATCCCACCATTCTATGAAAACCAGAAATTGATCTTAAGTCTGCCTAGCAACATGCAGTGGAGGGGAAGCTATAGTAGGGGGGAGACTATACCCTGCCTGGGGCAGCTTCAGCTCAGCCAGACAACTAAAGAATGGAGCGAACTGGGGTAGAGTGTGGGGCTGCACAAGCCCCATAGGAAATGAGACTAGTCTTTACCTAAAATCAGTCTTGTTCCCACAGAAGTCTCTTGAATTAGGAACTTAAAAGCAGCAAAAAATCAATTCCCCAATGTAGGAGGAGACTGAGGCAACTTTGAGCTGGCCTCTTGGAGGGAGAGGTGTAAACCTTTCCCCAAAAGGAATGGAAGTAGAAAGTGAGTAATAAGGAAAACACAAGAACCAGAAAAAATCTTAGGAAAAAAATAATAAAATAGCTAAGAACCTAGAGCACAAAAAATGGACACTGAAGAAATTAAAACAGAAGGAAGATGACACCTAGCCATTTAAATGAGTACAAATTTCTCTAGCTATTGCAAGACAAAGGAAATTATACCAATATCTCAGAAAATACACAAACCTAAGGATTTCCATGACCACACAGAACTTCAATGCACTTAAAGGTTCAAGAAATAAAGAAGAATCTTGAAAGAAGTCCAAAGGGAACAAATAGTAGAATATATGTTCTACACAGCAGAAATAATCAGCAGAATAGAAAAACAAATTCATAGTGCAAGTGTCTCCAAAGAAATTAAAGAGAGTACAACTAATTGGAAATATTAAAACACTGAAATGAAGGATGGTCTGGAGGAAGAGAATTGGAAAGAACAAATGATCTCTATATAAGAAAAGCACATTAATACCCTTTGACCCAGCAATATCACTATTGGGTCTTTTTCCCAAAGAGATCATAAAAAAGGGAAAAGGACCCACATATACAAAAATATTTACAGCTGTTCTTTTTGTGGTGGCAAGGACTTGGAAATTGAGGGGCTGCCCATCAATTGGGGAATGGCTGAACAAGCTGTAGTATATGAATGTAATGGAATTCTACTGTGCTGTAAGAAATGATGAGCAGGCAGATTTCAGAGAAACCTGGAAGGATTTGCATGAACAGATGATGAGTGAGATGAACAGAACCAGGAGAACATTGTACACAGTATCAGCAACATTATGTGCTAATTAACTGTGATAGACTTGATTCTTCTCAGTAATACAACTGTACAAGATAATTTAGAAGGACTCATCATAGAAAAGGCTCTACAAATCCAGAAAAAAAAAAAGAACTGTGGAATATGGATGCAGATTGAACTATACTATTTCTATTGTTTTTGGTGCTGTTGTTTTTCTTTTTTGAGGTTTTTCCTTTTTGCTCTGATTCTTTTCTTATTATAATATGACTAATGCAGAAATGTGTTTAATGTTATTGCTGTCTTGGGGAGGGGGCAGGGAGGGGAGGGAGGAAGAAAAATTTGAAACTAGAAATCTTATAAAAACAAATATTGAAAACTATCTCTACATGTAAATGGAAAATAACAAAATACTTTTATAATTAGAAAAAAGAAAAGCACATTAACCTCAAAGACAGATTGTATAGAGATAATAAAGGATCATAGGCCTCCCAGAAGAGCATAAAAAGTCAAAAAACCTTAACACCCTAATGGAAAAAAATAATACAAGAAAACTTCCCAGAACCTATGAATCAATGAGATAAAACACCCAAAGAAAGGATCCACATATCACTCCTGGAAGAAAAAAAAAAGCTTCAAGCTGCAGGACATGTGGTGGTTAAATTGAACATAATGACACAAATTCCTTAGGCAAGCAGGGGAAAGACTTTCAAGTCTTTGCCTATAAAGGGAAGTAAATCAGAATGAGACTATTCTGCAATCAAAAGAAGCTGTAGAAGGGAATGGAATACTACATTCAGAAAAGGCGCTCAAGATATAAACAAAGCAACATACTCAGCAAACATGAGCCTAATCATAAATGAAAAAAAAAAGATAGACTTTCAATAAGAAGCATTTGTGGAGGAGATGGTAATCACTTTGCTGTCTTTGTGGAGACTGGTTGATATGGGGAAAGATGAGAGGAGACCAGTGAAGAAGCTGCTGAATTGTCTGAACCCTCTATTTGTAGCTAGCAGTGCTGATTCAAGCAGAGTGAGGAATTAGGAAAAGCACTGGATTCAAGTCCTGACTTTGCCAACGGAATATAATTTAAAATCAGATAAGGCTTTGTCCCACCCTCTCATTTTACAGACAAGAACACTGAGGCCCAGAGAGGGCATCTATGCTGTTCAACATAATATAAAGAAAAATCAGGACCTATAACTCCAAATTAAATGTTCTTTTCACTACTACAAATTTGAAAATCTGATACTAAATCATCTCTAAGATTTCCAACAATTCTAATGTGTTATATCTATTTTTAGTGTGTTATATCTAAAGCAAAGTCTATTTTCCAATTGTTAAATTCCCTAACTAATCCTTACTTTCTATTTCACATGGGATTAACACAATGTAGCTAGGGGGCATAACAGGATTTAGGGTAAAGAAGACTTGAGTTTGAAGCCTGCCTCAGTCATTTACTATCTGTGTGATCACCCTGGGCAAGTCATTTAACCTCTGTCAGTCTCAGTTTCCTTACCTGTAAAATGAAGATAATAATAGTAACTACCTCCCAGGGTTGAAGAGAGGATGAACATTTGCGTTAATATATGTAAATCATTTTATAAATCTTAATGCTCTATATAACTGTTAGCTGTTATTCATGCTGTCCCAGCTCTGTAGGCTCCCCTGGCTTTGAAGTCAGGAAAAGACTCATACTAAGTCACCCTCTTGCTTTTAACAGTAACATAAACCTTACCACTTTAAAAAGTAATTTTAACATACTGGTGGCTCTTTAAGAGATCTCTTTTCATGTACTGGTTTCTCTTTAAGTAAAACATTTAAAACAATTCTAATCCCGTACCCATATCAGAAAGATGACCAAAGTCAACACAGAAAGTAATTGCATCATGGCATTTTCTAGTTGTCTTGCTACTCTACTCCCCATGTCTTTGAATAGCTATACCCTTGACTTACTAAGTTGCCACAGGCCAGTCATTTAACCTTAGTTTCATCATTTTGAGCACTATTTTACAACTATACTATTAATTGGGTCACTGCAGGGGCTTTTTTAAAGATGACCTAATTAATAATTATCCTGGACAACATAAATGCCAAGTGTTATTCTTCAATGTATGATTCACCCCCATCACCAGGAAAAAAGATTGAAATGTACTAGATACCAAATGAAAATAGTAAAAAGAATTTTATGAATATGGCGATAAAGTCAAGTGGAAAAAAATTGGATTTGGAAGCAGGAGATTTCTAATTCCAGTTCTGGTTCTGACATTGGCAGGATATGTGAGCATGAATTTAGTATCTCTGTGATTCAAGTTTCTTCATCTGTAAAATATGAATATTAATCCAATTTAGTCTAACAAAAAGAAGCAACTCAGTGGCTAGAGTATTAGACTTGCAGTCAGGAATCACTGAATTTAGATTCAGCCTCAGACATTTACTAGCTGTGTGACCCTGGGCAAATCATTTAACCTCTATTTGCCTCAATTTCCTCATCTAGAAATGAAGATAATAATAGCACCCAAGTCCCAGGGCTGTTGTAAGGATACAATAAAATAACCTATATTAAGCATTTAGCAAACCTTAAAGCACTGTCTAAATGCTAGCTATTCTCTTTTCTTAAGTGCCTAAAACATGTAAGACACTGATAGGCACTATTATTGCAAAGAAAAAAAAATGAAAACCAGTCTTCACCTTCCTAGATTTTACTTACATTCCACAGTGAGAACAGACACACAGACATAGCTTGTATTTCTGGATTAGCAAATTCTTATTTGTAATTACTTTTCTATGCATGCAAAATATGGATGTGAAATAAGTGCAAAGTTTTTCACAGAGTATGAAGCATTATTATCTGATGTCTACAAGGAAAGGCCTTGTATGTGAGGTGGTGCTGAAGCAGAATTTTGAAAGAAGCTAGGGACTCCATAAAGGGGGTAAGAAGGATGATGATTCACAACACAAGGACAATCTGTGCAAAGACACACAGTCAGGAGAAGGAATGTTGTGGATGGTGGATAACAAGTAGTCTAGTTAGGTGGAAACACAGAACGTGTGAAGAAGAAGAATGTAAAATCAGCCAGGAAAGGTTGGTTGGAACCAGATTACAAAGGTGGTTGTTGTTTTATTTAATGCCAAACAGTGCAGTGCATACAAGGTATACCAAAAGTCATGAAGGGGTTTCAATATTTAATAACTCCTTTATTTTTGTTTTTAATTTATAAAACCAAAATATCACATACAGAATATATAGGAAATGAATTTATATTATGTGTGAAAAATCAAATCTTGTAAATGTCAAAAAATAAAGAAAATATAATTTTAAAAAATATATATTAAAACATTGTGACTTCTGGCCCACCCTGTACTTCCACAAGCTCCTTCACAGGCATATCATAAGAAAAGCCTTCACACTAAAAAACATCTCAATGATGTGGATTGTCTCTCCATTAATACAGATTCAAACCTTTCCATGAGTGCCCATCCCATTCCTACTCTAAGTTTATCTCAGAAAGTCAATCCAAAGTGATAGGGACCTGCCTTCATTTTTCCTGAAATAAAGATACCTGTGGAATAAAAAGACTATAGCCATTCATTATTTCTTGCTCTGGCTGTATGACCATCTCATCTTTTTCAATAATATTCTTTTTTGATGACATCATTTACTCCGGTTCTTCTTCATGGCTCTTAATTTGCTATATGTTGTTGCTTAATCACTCCCAACATTAATTCCTGAGTAAAATAGTGGCCTTGATGAAATAGTGGACTTGATAAAATAGTGGACTTGAAGTTATACAACAGCACTTGTAGTATACTAACATTTTTTTTTAATGGGCCTGTGTTTTAGGGAGAAATTTCAGTAACCAAAAGAGCTTTGCAATTTCTCAAAGACGATCTACCTGATCTCTTCTGTTTAATTCTGACCCCAAACCACTGTGCATTTACGCTATTTGTGAGATATACACAGTGGTGTGCTGGTAAATGTTAACTAACAAGTACCACACAAAAATAAATGTACACTTGACTCAATTTTATGTATAATCTGTATTTCCAACATTTTCCTTTCATTTTTTTGTCTAGACAATTAACAAATCAGACCCTGATTTGTAGCATTTTATGATTTTCAAGGCATAAATGTACACACTGAAAATTTAACAATCAGCTTTCATGAGTCAATTTGAGCTGATTCCCGTACACCCCTGGTTGGATGAGCTTTTATAATTTGTCATTCTAATTACATTGTTAATTAAACCAAACCCTTTTGATCATCTAAAACTCTTTGAGGAGGTTCTGTAATGTTACAGTATTAAAGCAACCAGCAAGATGTCATCACCAAAGAGTAGCATATGGAGGACCTTACCATGCATAGGGAAAATCATCTTGGATTCTGTACTAGACCTTCTCTGTGACACATTTAAAGTTTATTGTATCATGTCTTACTAGATATTAATGACTGGAGGATTTTTTGAACAAAGTTATGGCTGTTGTGATATGTTTCCAATTTTTTCTAGTTATTTTGATATATTCATTGGAGAAATCTTGCTGGAAAAGAGCCTTTAAACTAGCATTTTGTTCTAGTGACTCAAATGCATACACACCTATGAGAGAGAAAGAGATGTGTAAGTGTGTGCATGTACATGTGTGTGTGTATTCAACAAACAATTAGCAAAGGAGAGTACTATTCCTTTCATCTTTTGGGAAATTGAATAATGGTAAAGAGTTGTTCTACTGTGGAATGTTCTTTGAAAATGTCTGCCTGTTCCCTACTACCACACTCATTGAAGTTTTCTTCAATGCATACAGTCAGTTTCTACAGAAATTTCATATAGATGGGAAAATAGACATATAGATCATGAATCTTCATCTTCCCCATTGCCTTTTTTGTTTGTTTGTTTTTTGTTTTTTTGTGGGGCAATGAGAGTTAAATGACTTGCCCAGGGTCACACAGCTACTGTCAAGTGTCTGAGGCTAGATTTGAACTCAGGTCCTCCTGAATCCAAGGGCAGTGCTATATCCACTGTGCCACCTAGCTGCCCCCCCATTGCCTTTTGGTATTAATAAGGTCTGATATATTTTCCCATACCTTTACTATCTTCAATCCTTAGAATGCTTGTGTATCAAGCAATCTAAGATCTCACTTTTGTGTTACCTTTGGCACAGATTTTGCCTACATAAATGGGGTCAAATTCAGTTGTTTTTCTGTCTTTCTGCTCCATATGATTATGTTATCACCTCTAAAAGTACATCTAGGACCATGCCATCAGAATCCAAGTGTGATGACTGCCTTTTACTTTACGAAATTAATGGTTATAAGAATCTATAAATCATTCACATTTTCTTCAGTTTCTTTTCTTTTGGGGGGCAGTTAGGTGGCACAGTGGATAGAGCACCAGGCCTGAAGTCAGGAAGAGCTGAATTCAAATCTTGCCTCACATACTTAATAACTGTGTGACCTTGGGCAAGTTACTTAACTCAGTTTTCTCATCTGCAAAATGAGCTCAAGAAGGACAGGACAAATCACTTCAGTATCTTTGCCACTGAAACCCCAAATGTACTCATGGAGAGTCAGCACAACTGAAAATGATAAAATAAACAACAATAACCACATTTTCTTCTATTTATCATCCTCCTTTTAGCTTTACCTTGATATGCCATCAATAAAGCGTTGCTTATTTATAAACAAAGTACCTTTAAACTTATTTTACCCTCCCCTCTCCAATTTTGAGGTACTATTACTCATAATCTTCCATCCTTTTCCATAATTTTTTAAAAAATCATAAAAGTATTTTATTATTTTCCAGTTACATGTAAAGATAATTTTCAACATTTGCTTTCATAAGATTTCTAGTTCCAAATATTTCTCCCTCCCTTCTTTTTCTCCCTCCTCCCCAAGGCAGAAAACAATTTGATATAGATTATACATATATATATGTATATATATATACACACAATCACATTAAACATATTTCTGCATTGATGTTGTGAAAGAAGAGTCAAAACAAAAGGGAAAATTCTCAAAAAAAAAATAAAAACAAAAACAGAAGTAGAAACAATCTGCATTCAGAATCCACAGTTCTTTTTTCTGGTTGTGGAGAACATTTTCCATCATGAGTTCTTTGGAATTGTCTTGGATCATTGTACTGCTGAGAATAGCTAAGTCCATCACAGTTGATCATCACAAAGTGTTGCTGTTACTCTGTATAATGTTTTTCTGGTTCTGCTCACTTCACTCAGCATCAGTCCACTTAAGTCTTTCTAGGTTTTTCTGAAATCTGCCTGGTCATCATTTCTTACAGCATGATAGTATTCCATTAAATTCATATACCACAACTTGTTCAGCCATTCCCCAATTGATAGGCATTCCCTCCATATTTCCAATTCTTTGCTACCACAAATAGAGTTGCTATAAATATTTTAGTACATGCAGGTCCTTAGTTCCTTTTTAATGAACTCTTTGGGATTACAGACCTAGTAGTGGTATTACTAGGTCAAAGGGTATGCACATTCCCATAGCCCTTTGGGCATAGTTCCAGAATTGCTCTTCAGAATGGTTGAATCAGTACACAACTCCACAAACAATGCATTAGTGGTCCTAGTTTTCCAAAGTTTCTCTCCATTTATTATTTTCCTTTTTTGTCATATTAGTCAAGCTGAAGGTGTTACCAGTAATTGTTTTTAATATCTGTAAGTTTTGTTTGCACTTAGATCCCCAAAATCAGGTTGGTACGTACTAATTAGGGAAGGCCTAGTGAGATGAGTTTGTTTGAAAAGATTGAGGGCAGAGAGGTAAACTCAATATAAATGAGCATAACAAACCCTTAATAGGGTCTTGGAACTGCAGAGGGAGGTCATAACTTCCATGAATAGAGAGATGTAATGTTTTTTATGTTCTGGTCCTAATCAGATCACAAGAAAAGTACTATGTTGAAGAATGTGGGGATTACAGGTTAAGGGATGCCGATAAGTTGGAAAGATTCCAAGGTAGGTACAACTTGCCTGGTGAAGAGTCTTAAGACCATGTCATATAAGAATATATTGAATAAACTGAGGAGTTTTTTAAATAAGACTCATGAGGGACAGTATAGGATTTGAAAGGTCATCAGTGGAAAGATGATTAGATTTGTTATTTGTTCCCCAGATGAAAAAACAACAGTAAGAATGCAAGAATGATGATGCAAATGGAAAACTTTAGCTTGATATTGTTGGGGTGGGGCACAGGGGTGAGGGGGAATCTAAGAATTGGAGTTATCCAAAAGTAGAATCATGTGCCTTGAGAGGTGGTAGATTCCTCTTCCTCAGAATATTTAAGAGTTTGTGACTACCACTCTACCCGTAAGTTATTGTTCAAGTTCATTTAGGATATGGGTTGGGGAACATGGCTGCTGATGTTTATTTTAATTTAGATTTCCTCTCACATTATGTCATTCTATGTGATTGTGTCTTGGATCGTAGATTGGTCATTTCCTCCTTTGAACAAATTATTTCCCCTGTTGAAGCCCCAATTTCCTTACCAGTAAAATGATGTGTTTGGACCAGATTACCCTGAAGATCCCATCTAAATTTATGAAACTCATGAACATAGTTCACAGAATATGATATTCTTATTAAATGTGAACTATGCTTGGGATTTTCCACTGACTTAGGCTAGCCAACTCCCACTGTCAGCCTGCTAAGGCTTACTGCAGATTGTTGCTGCCACAAAGCAGTTTACCCAGTACAAAAAGATTCTCAAGAAACTCCAAAAAGCAATTAAAGGCAACAATAGCTCCCATTTATAGATTACTTGAAGTTTTAAATCTCTCTCCTCAACAACCTCTGAGCTAGGGAGCTATCAAATTTGCATGTGAGAAAATGAAGCCCCTGGAGACTAAGACTTACCCAGAGGCACATAGCTAGCAATTGAACCCAAGACTTTTGTCCCAAGACTAGAATTTTCTGTAGTACTCTAAAGATTTTTTCTATTCAGGCAAGGCTGGTTCAAATGAGAGTGTATGAGTGTAAATGCACATATATGTATATATGTGTGAGAGTTTTTATATAAATATAAAATAGATATTGACAGATATGTAAACATAAATATTATATGCATAATTTATATAGAACTTTACAAACATTAAATGGGTTATAAAAACAGTAGCTATTATTAGGGATTTCAATTTCTGTCTCATGATTATCATAATGAGGTCATTCTGATTTCTTTATGCTCTAGTAAAGTATATCAGCAGTGTTTTTAATCTCAAATATTATCTCAAATGAGACAATAATTGTAGTGTTTAGTACAGTGCCTAGCATATAGTAAGTGCTAGATAAATGTTAGTTATTATTATTATTATTATTATTATTATTATTATTATTATTATTAGTATTATTATTATTATTATTATTATTATTATCATCTTAAACACAGACATCTCTCACAACTTTGACTCTCTCCCTGTCGGTCTCCTCTCTCTCTCTTTGTCCCTCCCCCTTCTCCTCTCTCACTCCCTCTTCTATCCTTTCTCTCATCCCTCTGGCTTGTTCTCTCTCTTTCTCTCTCTTTCTGAAGCAGTCATTCCAATTTCACTCCTAAGTAAATGTCCAACCTGCTGTTCTTATGCAAACACACACACGCACACATGCACACATGCACACACCATGAGGGAGAACATTGGTAAAGATGCAAAGCTCCCTATTGATGTGATCAGAATGAAATAGTGATTCTCCTTCCACATCCTTCCCGCCCCCTCCCGTGTCACTGGGCATAATGCTTATGAATACACATTCATATTCTCGGCTGGAGAAATACTGCCATAAGCACAGGTACCCACTGGGCTTTTCTTCACTTTTTGACAGAAGTTATATAGAGTTTATATTTAAAGAAAGAAAAATGAAAGAGTTTTCTGAATTTCTAGCAGAAAATGTTGGGTGCTTTTTCTGTTGAAGGCATACTGAAGCCTCCTACAGAGTAGCCTAGTGCTAGCCCGTTGCAAACAAAAGAAGCTTCTATTAAGAAGGTCAAGTTTCCTTTATATTCACATTCATTGCAGAAAGAATAAAAATCAATACAGATATGATGCCGACATAGCATTCTCCACCAGGCATGTTATTTTTTAAACGCACCACATAAAACCCAAACCAAAAAGATTATTCTATAAATTGTTCTATTGGCAGTCATTCTCACAGAGATCTACAATTCATTGCCAATCCCTAATAAAGGACCTGTCATATTAACTCTTCTTTTATTTTATGATAAAATCAAATTGATGCATTCACTATATACTGATTTCAGGCTATCGGAGGCATTAAAAATATAACAATGTCTTTATCACTCCATATTTCTCAGTGATTTGCATACAACAGGTCTATGGTATGCATGTTTACTCAAATCAGGACTGGATAGGATAAATATGGCCACATGGTTGAGAGAGTAAATGATGAGGCCCGGTAAATCTGGGATTTGTTCTGGGATAGCCATGGCAGAGACGGGCCATCGCCTTTCTCTGGGTAACATTGTCAGTTCCTGATCCAATAGCAATTGGTAATGGCCTGAATGCTTCATTTAGCATATTGAAAAAAAAAGACAGAATTCTTTGCCATTTTTTCCAAGCCACTTCTTCCTTCTGAGGCTTCTGTCCTTGATTTTTCACTCCTCCAGAGAAAGGCTGAAACATGGCATGGTGGACTTGGAATAAAGGAGAAATACGTTCAAACCCTGCCTCTCTCATTTCACAGTTCAGTGAACCTGGGCAAGGTACTTGGCATCCTGGTCTGTTTCTTTATCTGTAAAATGGGGATGATGTTAATACCAATAGTACTTACTTCATAGGGTTGTTATAGGATTAAAATATGATTATTCATGTAACTATTTTATAAACCTCAAAAAAATTTACTATGAATACATATAGTCATCGTTATTCTCAATTTGCCTTTTCATTCACTCCCCCAAAACTTGGCTAATGTGGAAAGTCAGTGTAGTATAGTAGGAAATGACGATGGATTTAGAGATAGAAAACAAAACCTAGTGATACCAGTACTGTGACCTTAAGTTACTTTGGCTCCAGGGACCTCAGTTCTGTCCTTATAAAACGAAGCAGAAGAATTAGTGGTATCTATTGTCCCTTATAAGCATCCAGCAAATCAATGGCTATTTGAGGCATGGTATATGGTGTTGAGAGAGAATTCTAGACTTGCAGTCAGGAGGTTCAGGATTCAAATCATACCCAGGCACTGGCTAACTGTAGTTATTAATCCCACTCAAATTCATTTTCCTCATCTGTAGAATGAGGATTATAATAGTAATTGCCTCCAAAAGATTTCTGTGAGGATCATGTGAGGTAACTTTAAAATAGTATGTAAAGACTAACAATTCTTAATTAGCAAGAATTTAATAAATGTGTGTTTTTAACTCTTATTATATTTGAGAGGAAATGCAACAGAAGAAAATACCCTGGTTTGGAATTAGAAGCCATGGATTCAAATCGTATTTACTTATTAATTACCTGACTGATAAAATGGCTTGAACACTTTGGACATTAATATCCTTATCTGGAAGATAAAGAAGTTTGTATAAAATGAGATTCCTCCCGTCCATAAATGTTATAATCTATGAAGTTTACACATAGGCTATACGTTCCATAAATAAAGATTTTGACTGCCTTGCGTAGAGTATTTTTAAAGATTAAAAAAAAATGTTTTTACATCCTGATTATTTCCTAGGAAACCTTCCCCCTCCTGTCCCTTAGAAACTTCCCTTAAACAAATAAAAACAAAATGACCAAAAATTGCCCACATCTGACAGTAAATGCACTCACTATTCCATTCCCATAGTGCCTTACTTATCTACCTATTAGAAATGTGTTTCCTTATTAATTTGTTTAGAATATTTGTTCATGAAAAAAATTAGTACCCAGTAAAGAAACACCATGGATTTTTTTTAATGGAATTGGTTGATCAAAATAGTTAAGATGGCATCATGGCTACAAGGCTAAAAGCAGATTTGAGAAGAAAGGTGAGAAAGGGATAATTCTGACTATGTAATGATGTTGTGGAAATATACAGCTTTAGAATTTTTTTCTTTTTTCTTGTTCTCTTTCTCGTTCTCTCTCTCGTCTCTCATCTCTCTCTCTCTCTCTCTCTCTCTCATCTCTTTCTTTCTTTTTTTGTGGGCAATGAGGGTTAAGTGACTTGCCCAGGGTCACATAGCTAATAAGTGCCAAGTGTCTGAGGCTGGATTTGAACTCAGGTACTCCTGAATCCAGGACTGGTGCTTTATCCACCTAGTTGCCCCAATATTTTTCTTTGGAACAGTGGAAGAGTGAATCAATTAGGGAGGAATAAAATATCTTCTTTGATATAGTTAGGGATTAGTTGAGATTAATAAAATAAATTTGTAGTGAGCCCACTTAGCACAGTTTTACTGTATCCTCAAACTTTATTCACCAATATGTTAATAGGATTGAAAGAAGTAGATGGTGAAAGTAGCCCAGAGTTGGGGCTTGGCAAGGTATAATCAGAGTTGCGTCAAAATGAAAATGGAGGATAAATATAGCATTGAGTTGGGTCAACCAAAAGCTCAAAACTAGACAAGGGAGGAGAGTATACCCAGTGCAAAGGAGATGATCTGGGAAAGAATGGAGAAAAGGAGGAAATGATGGTCAAGATGAGGACTATCCAAAGCATCATGACTGATAAGGACAGAGGAGAAAAAAAATCTCCTTCTTCCCCTGATGCTCTCCGATAGAAGGGGAAAGAGCAGTTCCCTCTCGAGAGCAGAGTTCTTCTGATGGAGAGTGAAGTGAATAGAACAGGAGAATATTGTGAACAATAATCACAATATTGCAATCATGAGCAACTGTGAAAGACTTAGCTACTCAGATCAAGACAAGATCCAAGGACATTCCAAATTACCCAAAACAAAAAATGTTATTCACCTCCAGAGAGAGTACTGATTGAAGCATAATTTTTCTTTTATTTTTCTTGGGTGTTTTGTCTGTTTTCTTTTGTAACAGGGCTAATGAGGAAATGTTTTGCATATCCTCACATGGATAACTAATATATTGCTTGTTTTCTCAAGGGGTAGGGAAGAGGTAGGTGGGGAGGAAGAGAATTTGGAACTCAGGAATTTTTTTTTAATGAATTTTAAGCTTTTAAAAATGTAATTGGGAAATTTTATACATGATCATATTTTATATCTATATATTATAATCATAAATTATATATAATTATAATGAAGTATCTATAATAAATTATATACGTATATGTTTGTGTATATATATATATATGTATATAATATTAAGTTCTTACATCTCAGTTGGCTTTTCTATAGACTGCCAGAAGCCACAGTCTTGAATGTCCTTCTTGCCTCTTGAGATTTCCAGAGTTGGCAAGCCAGCTGGATAAAGGCCAGTGGGATACACCATTCTTTTACTAGCCAGCTCAAGCTGTCCTTCCAATCCATTAAAAAAAGGTCTTCACATTTTGTAAGGAAATCACAGTAAAAGCACATCTTTGAACTCTCTTTAACACATTAACACCTTGTCTCTATTAACCTCACTTTCATTGCTTTAATCATCTGGGAGGCAAAATTTATCAATTGCTCAAGGGAGTCCAGTACAACTCTACTGAAAACTCTTACATAGAAATTTCTTTATTGCTATTATGTAAAGTTTAAAATTATATATATATGTATATATATATTGCATATAATACACATATGTACACACATGTGTGTGATTTAACTAAAAAAGTACCAAAACTGCTTTACATGTCCATGATTCTTCTAAACTTTCTTCTCTATATTTAAAAAAAATAAATTTCATTGATGCTCCTTTCCTTCCTTCCTTCCTCCTTTCCTTCTTTCCTTCCTTCCTTCCATCTGTCCTTTCTTTTTGTGTTTTCTTATTTTCTTGGTCTGTCTCTGTGTCTCTGTCTCTCTCTTTCTCTGTTTCTCTTGTCTCCCCCCTTGGGTTTATATGGTTGAGATTTTAGTAGCAAAAGAGACCTTTAAATTCTTTAAAACAAAACAAAACAAATTCACCCATATCAACTAACAAATTGAAAAATATTTACTAATCACTTACTATATGCCAGGCACTGTCTAACATTCTCAAGTTTACATTGTATAAGAGAGACAACATGTCTATTTTTAAATAAGTATAAACTATGTAGCACAGCTAGGTGGCACAATGTTTAGAATGCTGGGCCGGGAGTCAGAAACCTCATCTTTCCCAGTTCAAATCTGGCCTTATAACACTTACAACCCATGTAATCCTGGACAACTCACTTAACCTTGTTTACCTCAGTTTCTTCATCTATAAAAAACAGCTGGACAAGGAAATGGCAAATCACTTCAGTATCTCTCTGCCTAGAAAACCCCAAATGGGGTAACAAAGAGTCAGATATGACTGAAAAATGATTGTACAATAAAATATATACACAATAAATATGAGGCATTTTTTTTAAGGTGAAGGGGACACCTATCTAGACAATAATTTTCAGAGAAGGCACCAACCTGTATTGTTAGAGGGACTTTATTCATCTGGATTCAGCCTGTATCAGTGACATCACAAATCCAGTTCCCACACCCTATCCTAAGGCAACCTATCCAGCCTCCATCAACAAGTATCCTCCTCAAAAATATGAAAGCCTTCTCTTATAAATAGATATAACTCAAACAAAGCAAAGGCACACTGGCTTGCCCCTCTCCCTGGAATGCACTATGTCTTTACTTTCACCTCACTTCTTTAAGGACTTAGCTCAAATACCTGCTTCTCCATGAAGCCTTTCTTGTTGTCTTCGTTCTATGTCTCCCCCCTCCTCCGCACTCCTTCTATGCATGTATATATGAGTATGTGTGTATTCTATACATATTTGGAATTAGACATGACTCTCTTGTGAAATGTAATATCCTCAAGTCAGTCACATTCAATAAGTATTTATTAAGTTGTCTACTATATGCGAAGGACTCTGTTTAAGCACTAAAGACAGAAAGACAGATATTTATGGCTTTCTAGGAGGTCAAAGTAGAATGAGAGTTCCTGTCCTCAAGGCCCATAGTCCTTGAGGAAAGAAACTGCTTCATTTTTTTCTTTGTGCATATAGTATGTGATTAATAAATGTTTGTTGATTGAATAATTGATTTGGGGGAAATTTATTTTATTATTTTTTCAGAAGTTAAACGATCTATTTTGCCATTAAAACATCAACTATATAAAAGGCAACACAGTAAAGGTAGAAAAATTACTGAATATGGAGTTAGTGGGGGTTCTGGATTCAAATTCTAAATTTTACATTTCTTAGTTGTTAGATCTTTGGCAAGGCACCAAGCTTCCTAAACTGTAAAAATGGAGAAAATAATCTTTGAAATACCTATCTCACAGAGTTGTGAAGAAAGCAATTTATTATTGTAGGTCATTGTTACTTTGACCACTCTGCTTCCTTAGTGTAACCCTTTATTTTTCCCCAGTGAGAAACTTGAAGTTTAGTAAGCCTAACTGAGCCCCAGAAACTTTGAGACCAAAAGTCATCCAGCTAAATCCTGGCAGACCTGGAACAGGGAGACTTGCATGTGTAACCCTACTTCTGCCCTTCTCCTCTCCCAGACTGGGCCAGATACCAGATCACATCTACCCATTTTACCTAGGAGCCATGTTTACTAGACACCACACATATCTTGTTTTGTTTTGTTTTTGCTTTTGTCAGGGCAATGGGGGTTAAGTGATTTGCCCAGGGTCACACATCTAGTAAATGTCAAGTGTCCTGAGGCTGGATTTGAACTCAGGTCCTCCTGAATCCAGGGCCAATGCTTTATTCACTGTGCCACCTAGTTGTCCTTAAAGGTTTTTGTTTTGTTTTGGTTTTGTCACCACACATATCTTACACATGGTATGGTGGAAAAAATACTGACTGTGGAGTCAGAGGATTTGGGTTTGAATTTTCCATCTATCCATGTATGTAACCTTAGATAAGTCCCTTTATGACATCCAGTCTGTTTTCTTTCACCTTTAAAATGAAGAGATTGAACTAGATGGTCTTGGTGAACTCCCCCCAACTCTCTATCTATGACCCTATCCTCCTAAAACTGCCTCCAATGTTCTTAATGTTATATATTGTAAAAGCATAGGGGACCACATGTTTACTACATCTTTTGAAAGTAACTATAGTATAAAGAAATAGAATTTGGCTACCTTAAACTTGGTTGATGAAATATTGGCTGGTGGTTTAGATACTCATCTCTGCTTTGTTTGTGTGTTTTTTAAAAAATATATATGACATAATTGATGAATGGTGGGATTTGGTTGTGGCATAGCCAATTTGCCAACTTATTAATCACAAAATTACAATACAACTCTAGCTTTTACATTTCATATATATATATTGGGATACATATTGGGATACATATATATATATATATGATGTATTATAGAGCATTTTTCCCCTGCCAGGCTTGGTAAACACTACTATATCATCTGCATTTTTCATCCCAATCATCCTTGAAAGGAGACCAAAGGGCCCCTAAAGAGAAGACTGGCACTTTTGAGTCAAGATATTCAATGGCTTGTGTTTGCTTTGGGCAGTTGTCAGGTTTGTTGTTACTGGAGAAAATAGCCACACTGGGCTACAGTGAATTGCTTTCATAACTCATGGAACATATTCTGCATTCCAATTCTCAGCAACAACAACAACAAAAAAAACCTCATTGTGTGTGCATGTGACCAAAATTATAATGGGAATTGAAATAAGAACAAAAATTTCATTCTCAAAACACAAGATGAGAATAAACAAGGATTAATTCATATGACTGTTTCTACTAGAAATATTACAAGGGAGAAAAATTGCTCTTCTTATTATCACAGCTACCAGGGAGAGTTCTCTGGTGGTCTGCAGTGGACCAGTCCATGGGCATAATGCAGATTTCAGAAACCGTTAATCAAGAAGCATTGAAAAATATCATCTTTGAAGACTAGGGCCTTCCACTCAGAATTGGAGACAGAATCAGGAGACTAGGATGATAGACCTAGAGAAGAAAAAGGGATGAATTAGAGCAGAAGTATAATAAATGAGATAGCTAGGGGAAGGAGGAGTATGAGGTAAGGAAGGGAAAGTATTTACAAATATACTATACATAGTACAAATATAGTATATTTACTATACTAGTAAATATTATGCTAGTAGAAATTATAATAATAGCTTACTTTTACACAGCACTTTAAGGTTTACAAAACACTTTACAACAATTTGAAGTACCTTTTACAAGTATTATTATCCCCACTTTACAAATAAGAAAACCAAATTATGGAGAGATTAAATTACTTTCTCAAGATAATATAACTAATTAGTGTCAGGACCAAGATTCAAATCCAGATTTCCTGACTCCAAATGCAATACTCCTTCCATTGCTCTAGGGGAAAAAAAAGACTTGATAAGAGGGGGAAAAAGTAGAAGAGTACAGAAAATAATGATGGGGAGAAAAATTGCTTAAATAGGGAAGAGAAAGATGAAAATAGCAATGATACTCAAACTGATGACACGATTGCTCCAAAAAACATCAAAATAATGCCATAGGAAAATGCCCGGAGCAGCAAAACTCACAGAAAAATGTGCTGATATCATCTTCTAACCAAGAACAGCTTGGAAGGTCAGAAGGAGGAAGCTGCTGTGCTGATACAGGAGTGGAACCCAACCCCACAGTCACCCTGACACAGATCCAGTCCCAGAAAGGCCTCACTAGAGAAGGAGACCCCCAGAGCCTCTGAATCAGCTGAAGCACCAGTGTCATCTGGAACTAAGCTCACAGTCTGGTGAGAGGGCTGAGCCCTGGGCAGGGGGAAGACTACAGGGGTCTATGCTGGTGCTGAGGCAGAACTTGGATTTTTCACCCCTGCTGAGAACCAGGAGGTAGGCTTGAGTAGCAGTGGCCCAGGTGGGGGAGAGGCACAGGCTGGTTGGAACTAACAACCACAACCACAAAGCTGGTTGATTAGCAAGTTGGTCTGGGGTCATCTACGGACCAGGGAACAGGGCCAGGTGAGTGAAGAACCTGATCTTCCTTAAATTATACCACCTGGGACTTCTTAAGCTTGGGATACTTCAGCCTGGAAACAGTGCCCCACTTTAAGGAGCTAAAAGTCGAGTAAAAGAGAGGCAAGTTGAGCAGACAGAGAAAGGTGAAGACCATAGAAAGTTTCTTCAGTAACAAGGAAGACTGAAGTACACCCTCAGAGGAAGATGTCAACATCAAGGCCCCTATATCTAAAGCTTCCAAGAAAAATATGAATTGGTCTCAGGCCATAGAGTGCTCAAAAAGGACTTTGAAGATAAAGTTAGAGAGGTAGAGGAAAAAATGGAAAGAGAAATGAGGGTGATGCAGGAAAGACAAGAGAAAACAGTCAACAGCTTGAAAGCCAAATGGAAAAAGCTCTCTGATGAAAATATTTTCCTAAGAAGGAGGATTGAACAAATGGAAGCCAGTGACTTTATGAGAAACCAAGACACAATAAGCAAATCCAAATGAATAAAAAAAATAGACAGCAATGTGAAATATCTTCTGGGAAAAAGTGCTGACCTGGAAAATAGGTCCAGGAGAGATAATTTTAAAATTATTGGTCTACCTGAAAACCATGATCAAGGAAAGAGCTTAGACATCATCTTCCAAGATATTTTCAGGGAAAATTGCCCTGACATTCTAGAAGCAGAAGCTAAAATAGAAATTGAAGGAATCACCGATCACCTCCAGAAAGAGATCCACAAAGGAAAACTCCTAGAAAATATTATAGCCAAATTCCTGAACTCTCAGGTCAAGGGGAAAATATTGCAAGCTGCCAAAAAAGAAAGAAATTCAAGTACCATGGAGCCCCAGTCAAGATAGCACAAGATCTAGCAGTTTTCTACATTAAAGGACAAGAGGGCATGGAGTATGATATTCCAGAGGGCAAAGGAAATGGGATTACAACCAAGAATCACCTACCCAGCAAAACTCATCATAATCTTTCAGCAGAAAAAATAGGACTTTAATGAAAAAGAAGACTTTCAGATATTTGTGATGAAAAGACCTGAACTGAACGGCAAATTTGACTTTCAAATACAAGACCCTAGAGAACCATAAAAATTGGAGCTGGGGGACATACCTGGGGGGTCATACAATGGGTCTTGCGTCTGAGGCTGGGTTTTAGCTGGGATCCCCCTAAGTCCAGGGGTGATTCTTTGTCTACTGTGTCACCTAGCTAGGTGATGACATCCTTAGGGTTAAATTGAGCGGTGAAGGGAATACACCGGGAGAGGAGGAAGGGCAGAGGTGAAATCCTACATGAAAGAAACAGGAAAAGGCTTATGGAGTGGGGGAAGAGATGAGAGAGGAGCAGAGCAGTAAATGAACTTTCCACTCATTAGAGCCGCCTCAAGGAGGGACTAACACACATACCCAACTGGGTGGAGTAATCTATTTAATCTGGGCAGTAAATGAGCCTAACACTCATTAGAATTGGCTCAAAGACATCAATCTCATTAGAATTGGAGGGAATAATGTACACACTCAATTGGGTGAAGTAATCTCTCTAACACCAAAGGAAAATAGGAGGGGAAGGGGATAAAGAGAGAGGGGCAGGGGCAGCTAGATGGCGCAATGGATAGAGCACTGGCCCTGTATTCAGGAGTACCTCAGTTCAAATCCGGCCTCAGACACTTAACACGTACTAGCTGTGTGACCCTGGGCAAGTCACTTAACCCCAATTGCCTCACCAAAAAAAAAAAAAGAGAGAGAGAGAGAGAGAGAGAGAGAGAGAGAGAGAGAGAGAGAGGGGCAAAAGAAGGAAGGGCAGAGTTGGGGAGGGGTCAGACAGAAGCAAATCCCTTTTGAAAAGTGATAGGATGAAAGAAGATGGATAATAGAATAAATATCATAGGGAAGGGAGTAGGATGGAAGGAAAACAGTTAACAATAGTAATCATGAAAAAGAGAAAAGGGGGAAAAATTGTACAAAAAATATTTATAGCAACTCTTGGTGGAGGCTAAGAATTGAGAATCAAGGGAATGTCCATCAATTGAGGAATTATGGAAAAGGCTGTGTGTATATGATTGTAGTGGAATGGTCTTGTGCTACAGGAAGTAACAAACAGGATGATCCCTGAAAAATCTGGAAAGATTAATGAACATCGATGTATACTGAAATGAGCCAGAGCTGGGAGGACATTGTGGCCTAGTGACAGCAGTATTGTTCAGTGAGCAATTGTGAATGACTTAACTACTCTCAGCAATGCAATGATCCAAGACAATTGCAAGGAACTAATGAGGAAGATTACTATGCACCCCCATAGAAAGAACTGATTAAAAGAACACTTGTGGATTGTACATATATAACCTGGTTGTGATCTTGTGGAGGAGGGAGGAAAAGGAGGGAGGGAGGGAGAACAATTTGGAACTCTAAACCTTATGAAAATGAATGCTGAAAACTACCCTTACATATAACTGGAAAAAAGAAAATAAATGTTTGTTGCTAAAAAAAAAAAAGACAAAAAAAAGAAAATAGCAATGATAAAAATAGGCTGCAATAGCCAAAAAAATAATAATCCTGTTGCCAAATTTCTGATAATGAGCCTCTCCATACTTATCTAGGCTGCCTTCAGAAGCACAAACATAGTCTTTTTCAAGGACTGTTAATTTTTCTCCACTGGCATAGCTTCTAAGAATCAAGGTTGTCTCTATACCAGGATACAGCAGAGAGTAGGACTCACATGTTTATATTTATTTAAAACCTATAAATAACCCTTTGAGGGAGATAGTACAATAATTATTCACCCCACTTTTCAGATGAAGAAACTGAGATGCAAAGATACTAAGTGATTTGCCTCTGGTCACACAACTTATGTGTTGAAGCCAGACCTGAAACTCTTGTCTTTTGACTCCAAGTCTATTATTCTTTCCATCATAACAAAACTAGAAAGGTCCCAGCTCAAACTTATGAGATCCTCCCAGTCCACAGGGCTGTCTCCATCTTCCAAACTTGGGGAGCTTACTGTCACTATCACTCATTATTTGTGGATCATTTTGTGATATCCTGTGTTTATATTTAACAGTCCATTTACTTACATAAGCTTTACCTTTACAAGTAGATTGTTAGTCCTTTGGTCTATAGTATCAAAATTTAAGGCTGAGCATACAGTAGGTGTCAAATAAGTATTTGTAGGATGATTGGGTGTGTGTTAGGAGAGGGGCTTGGAAATTAAGTGACTTTAGTCCCTTTGGGATAGTGAGAAAGTTTATGGCTAGATGAAATATGAAAAATTAAATGAGAATGACTTTTCTCTAATGACAATTTTTAAAAGAAACAGAGATGCTAGATGCTTTCATTTTGTTTATTTAAAAATCAATGATGTGTATTTTGCCAAATTTCCTTGACCAAGCCTTGGACATCTGCCTGTCTTTTGTATGGTTGTGATCCCTGATTGGTCCCTAGTAACACAGTTTTCCCTAATAGTTTCCTAGAATTTTTTTTTTCCAAATGATCATCCTGCTGTCAGATACCATTTTGATAGATGGCATTATATTAAAATACAACACATTCCCAAACTTCAGTAATGATCCCTCCTTCCCTCACATGCTGTTTCTCATGAATGACATGCATTCCATCTGACATCCCCAGGTCTTTGCACAGGATGTCCCCCATCGCTAGTATTCTTTCCCTCTGTACCTTGGTCTCTGGCAGTCTCTAGTTCCTGTTAAGCTTTCAGCTAAAGCACTACCTCCTTCAGGAGGCCTTTTGTGATCACTCTTGCTGCCAATGTCAGAAAGAGAAAAAAATGTAAACTTTTGTTTTCTTTATATGTATTTTGTATTCACTGAAATGTGTAGAGGCCATTTCCCTAAAATGAATTTAAGCTTCTTAAAGGCAGTGATTATTTCATTTTTTTCTTTGTAAACTCAGTGTCTAACTCAGTTCCTGGCATGGAGTAGGTACTTAACAAGTACTTGTTGGTTTAATTAATTAATGGAAGATGTGCTTCTGAAAAATGCACATCACTACATGTCTCTATATAAACCTAGAATATCAGTAAAAATAATAAAATCAGTTATACCTCAGAATTATAAAATGTTAGCGCTGGAGAGAAAAGGGAGTCCTTATTGATCATCACATCCTAAAACCAATTATACCTTAGAATCATAGAATGTTACAGCTGGAGGTAGCTTATAAATCATCCCATCCTACATTTTCATTTTATAGACACTGATCTTGAGGCTCATAGAGGCTAAGGGACTGACTCCAGTTAAACAGGGTGATGGCATGGAATGAGCATTGGACCTGGAATCAAAAGAACTGCTTTTAAATCCTAATTTTAGAAATATCAATATATTTTGAGCTCTTTGAGGGCAGGGAATCTTTCTGACTTTTTTGTTTGTTTGTTTGTTTCTCCAGCACTCAGCAGTACCTGGTACATGGTTGGCATCAAATAAATGCATATTGACTGACTAAATACACACTCTTCTTCTTCTTCTTCTTCTTCTTCTTCTTCTTCTTCTTCTTCTTCTTCTTCTTCTTCTTCTTCTTCTTCTTCTTCTTCTTCTTCTTCTTCTTTTGCCAGGCAATGGGGGTCAAGTGACTTGCCCAGAATCACACAGCTAACAAGTGTCAAGTGTCTGAGGCTGGATTTGAACTCAGGTGCTCCCGAATCCAAGGCCAGTGCTCTATCCTCTGTGCCAACTAGCTGCCCCCCACACTATTCTTCTAATGTATTTTCTCTCCATTTTTTCCCATTTGTTTCCTCTATGTGCTATCTTCTTTTCTGTTTCTGTGTATTCATGTATCTCTCTATTCATATATCAATCAATGAGCATTTATCAAGTACCTTCTATGTGCTAGGCATTGTGCTAGTTGTTGTGCACACAATTACAAGGAATTGATCAAGTACTCAAAAGGAGCTTACAATTTTAATAAACAATAAGTCCATAAGCATTTACAGCATAAACATAAAGTAAATAAATTCAAAGTAGATTCCAATTAGTTTGAAAGGGAAGGCACTAACCATTGGGCAGAATCAGAACAAGAATTCATGGACAAGAAGGTACTTGAGCTGTGACTTAAAGAGAGGGATTCAGGGCAGCTAGGTGGCGCAGTGGATAGAGCACCGGCCCTGGAGTCAGGAGTACCTGAGTTGAAATCCAGCCTCAGACACTTAACACTTACTAGCTGTGTGACCCTGGGCAAGTCACTTAACTCCAATTGCCTCACTTTAAAAAAAAGAGAGAGAGGGATTCTAAGAGGCAAAGATAAAAGAGGGCATTGATTCTATGCAATCTAAGCATGTGACACAGCCAGTGCAAAGACTTGGTGATGGGAGATGGAGTATTGTGCATGATCAATACAACACAACACAATGCAATACAACACACATTTATGAAAAGGCCACATATGCCAAGCATTATGCTAAGTGCTAATCGATAGAGACAAGGCCAGTTGCGTTGGATCACATAGTCCTTGAGGAGGGGAGTAATAGCAAATGGGACCAGAAGAATGGGTTAAGGCAAGGTTGTAAAGGGCTTTAAGAGCTAACAGAGGAGTTTATATTTGATTCTATTTATTAGCTTGTATGTAGTGCTTCATGAGTGTCTATTCTTATGGATTCTCTTTTCTTGTATATTCTCTCTCACTATATATTCTAAACTGCACTGGATGATTGCCTCAACACTATTTCTCCAATTAGTCCTAAAAGTGATGAGCCAGACTTCAACCACCAGATCAATAATTTGCCCTGTAATGCCCTCAAGTCAGGGTGAGGATTTAAAGTAGAGCCTCTGAATTACTCTTTTCAATTGTGCTAATCTGTGAGAATAGACCAAAAAGGCAGAAATTTGCAACACTGGAAGAATTATTGTCCCTTCCTCAGGGCCTAGGCTGCTTTCTTATGCAAACTGCAGACAGAGATATATTTTTGCTTTGAATCAATTAATGATGATTATGAGGTCTACTGATATTGATGACAGGCTCTGCTATGGATTAAGCGCACTAGTAAAAATCCCCCGTGCCTGCCGAGTTGGTTGGAAAAGGAGACACATTCTCCTCCTGCTGTATTGCTCATTCCCCTATCTCATTAAAATTAATGATGATTGTGTGTCTGATGGTAGGTTGACTTGCATCTTTGCAAGGTTTATGGACAATTTTCCCTGCCATGCCTCTGCTGGTTATTCCTTGGCTAAATAATTCATAGCAATATTGCAAAAGCAATAAGTATGCTTATTTCTCTTAACTAATATAAAGGAAAAAGAGATTAAAAAAACACAGAGGCAGCTTGATGGAAAGTGCAATGACTAGGAGTTAGGGAATCTGGATTCTAGTCCCAGATCTACCAGTAATTTACCTTTGTGACCTTGAAAAATCAACTTATTTGGGCTCTAATTCTTTCATTTGTAAAATGAGTAGGTTGGACTAGATGACCTCTAAACTCCCCTCCAGTTTGACAATCAATGAATCTAGGATAAGAAAAAACTATTAATTTTTCAAAATGATAAACAACTTTTCTGATTTCTTGATACTCTATTGTAATCAAATCCAGATATATGTTGGTAGATTGCTATTTTTCAAGTTTGTGTATGCCCAAATTTTCCTTCTACATCCCCTGCAGATGTTACTACTGAGTTTGCAGTTAACCTTCTAGAAGCAAAAGGGAAGAACTCATCATAGAAAAAAATTTTAGGTAGAAATGCAGGATCAGAAAAAAATTAAAACTTGCCAAAGACAAAATTGGAAAGTATATTAAATATGGTATTCCCTCACCTCCCTTTCTCATCCTTTTAAAAATTCTTCTCCCTGTCTATACCCCCACCAGGTATGCTTTCTTCTAAAGGCCCCATTATCTCTCCTCACATACTGTTACCAAAACTTCAATTACGTGGTATCCATCTTAGCTATTTATTAGGTAGTAAGTATCTGATAAAACTAATTGTATGTTAGGCAGCTAGATGGTATAGTGGATAGTGTCAGCCCTGGAGTCAAAAAAGTTGTTATTTAATCATTCAGTTTTATCTGACCCCATGGAAAATAGCATGCCAGGCCCTCCTATGCCTCCACTATCTCTTAAAGTCTGTCCAAGTTTATATCTGTTGTTTCCATGATAATAACTATCCATCACATCCTCTATTTTTCCTTTTTCCTTTTGACTTCCATCTTTCCAACATCAGAGTCTTTTCCAAAGAGTCCTATTTCTCATTTTGTGGCCAAAGTATTTAAGCTTCAATTTCAGTATTTCACCCTCCAGTGAACAGTAAGAATTAATTTCTTTAAGTATTCAGTAATTTGATTTCTTGCTGTCCAAGGGAATCTCAAAGTCTTCCCAGCACCACAATTTGAAGATACCAATTCTGTAGTGCTTAGTTTCCTTATAGTCAAACTCTCACAGCCAAACATTGCTACTGGGAAAAAAACAAAAACAAAACATAGTTTTGACTATATGGACCTTTGTTAGCAAGGTGATGTATCTGCTTTTTAGTATAACTGTCCAGATTTGCCATAGCTTTCCTTCCAAGAAATAAGTACATTTTAATTTCATGGCTGGTACTTCTGGTAATTCACCATCTTAGTGATATTTCAGCCCGAATAATATAAAATCTAACATTGCTTCCATTTCTTCCCTGTCTATTTGCCAGGAAGTAATGGAAACAATTGCCAAGATCTTAGGTTGTTTTGTTTTGTTTTACTTTGTTTATGCTAAGCTTCAAGTCAACTTTTATATTCTCTTCTTTTCAACCTAATCAAGAGGCTTCTTAATTCCTCATGACCTTCTGCCATCAGAGTGGTATCATCTGCTTATCCAAGATTGTTGATATTTCTCCCAGCAACCTTAATTTCAGCTTTTGCTTCATCCAGCCTGGCATTTCACATGATGTACTCTGCATATAAATTAAATAAATGAGGTGACAATGAGGTACAACTTTGATGTACTCTTTTCCCAAGCTTAAATCAATCAACTATTCCATGTTCCATTATAAACACTGCTTTTTGACCAATATACACTCCTATCTCTTTGAGGACTTGTCACATTTTATTGGGATACACATAGCCAAAGACTTTCATGTAGTCCTGCCAAGCCTATGTACAATTATGTCTTCTATATTGAGACTTTCTCCCTCACAGTTTCAATATGTTGCAGGTTGGTATAAGGAATTTAAAAGGCAATTTTAGGGGAGTTTTGAAGAAGCCACAGATGACATGTAAAGGGCAGCAGACAACATGGAAAAAAAAAAGTTGAGAAACTCAGAAATACATACACTATATGTATAATATCAACACATTTTATCTTTTAATACAATATTAATTCAGACGTATGAAGGGAGGGCCAAAACAATTTACCCAGATTTTCCAGATTGTGACAGCACCGTGCCCCTAACCCCCATGCTGTAGAATGGATAACTGTATTTTTTTTCTGGAACTTCCCTTTCTTTCTCAACAATCCTGCAAATGTTGGCAATTTGGTCTCTAGTTTCTTTGCTTCTTATAAAACCAGCCTGCTCTTTTGATAATTCGCAGTGTCCATTTTTCTGAAGCCTACCTTACAGAATCTTGAACAAACTTTGCTGGCAAGTGAAATGAGCACACTTGTTCAGTTATTTGAATATCCCCTTGACATTGTCCTTCTTTAGGGTTAGTATATAACTGATCTTTTCCAATACAGTGGCTGCTGTTGTGTTTTAACCAATTCCTGGCATATTGAGTACAGCACTTTAAAAGCATTATATTTTATGGTTTTAAATAGCTCAGCTGGAATTTCATCACCTCTACTGCAGTCAGGAAGACCTGAGTTCAAATCCGGCTCAGACATTCACTAGCTGTGTGACCCTGGGTAAGTAATTTAACCATTTACCTCAGTTTTCTCATCTATAAATGAGCTGGAGAAGAAAATGGCAAACCATAGCAGTATGTTTGCCATAAATATCTAAAATGGGCCCATGAAGAGTACAATATGATTGAACAACAAAAACAAAATTTATATCATAGTCTGGATGACTAATTGACACTGTAGAGGTATTTGCATTTTTTTAAATGGAACTTCAATAATTCAAATAGATCTCCACTTGAGGCATTTTAGGCAGAAGTTGTTTAGACCTAGGCAATTCTAGGAGGAAGGATGCCGCTCTAATCAGCAGAGAAAATCTACAAAACAAATCCAAAGATTAAATCTAATAGAATCACACATATTCTTAAAGCTACAGTTGATTTTGATGATATTTGAAGTGCAAATACAGAGACTAGTGGATCAGAACAAAAATAGAAGCATAGGGACAGAAATTGTCTTTTTGTGTGTACAACCCAGAGAAAGGAGAGAAGCTTTAACGGTAAAGTAGTCTACAGAAATAAGCTGTTGTTGTTTGTCCCCCATTCTCAAAGAGGACCATGACATCAGGAAGGTGATCTCATGATTTGCAAGTGAATTGGATTTAAGAGAGGCAGGGCTGTGTAATGTCACCAGCCTTATTCTCTCCTCTGGCACCATCTGGGTCCAGTGGCAAGATGAAGGTAAGATGCCTGGAGATGGCCTGGGATAGAGATGGGAGACTTTGACCTTTTTGGGCTAAGGTCTTCCCAGATCTCATAATTTGTCTGAGGCAATAGCCTTCAGTGATTAAGTCTAGGTAAGAAATGAGGCAAAGAATGACCTCTTTTATCTAGTTTTAAAAAATCAATCTGGGGGGCAGCTAGGTGATGCCATGGATAAAGCACCTGCCCTGGATTCAAGAGCACCCGAGTTAAAATCTGGCCTCAGAAACTTGACACTTACTAGCTGTGTGACCCTGGGCAAGTCACTTAACACCAACTGCCTCACCAAAAGAAAAAATCAATATGAAAGAAAAAGACCCTAGGAGTTTTTGGCCAAAGAGAAACAACTGCTATTTACACTCACTCTGAGCCACCGGAGCCTAAACAATGAACAAATAAGGCTTGAGCTGGAAACCTATAGTTGGCCAATCAATGAGAGCCAGATTGATTTGGGGTTTAAGGCATGGTCCTTAAAAAAGAAATCTATCCCATAAACCCCAAGATATCTTGTGAGGTTTCAGCAATCAAAATTTATATTACTTTTGGCAGAGCACTGGCAGGTGAGGGTGTGATTGTCTATGTGGACAGAAGGAGAGAAGGGTGGGAGAGAAGGAAGGCAGGAAGGTCAGGAAGGCAGGAAGAAAGAAAGAAGGAAAAGAAAGGAACTACCTTAAAGCTGATGCCCTAAGTTATTGTTTCTACTCTCATTCAATTCAAACTAAGTACTCATAACCCATCATTAATACAGTATTCGGTTAGAGAGGCAAAGTTTAAAAAAAAGTTCTTGATCTCATAAATCTTACAATCTCTTAGATGAAATAGCTTTGACTTAAAGGTACTACCAGAACATGGACACCTCAGAAAATCTGAAAAGAGGCAACCATTTCTTAGAATCCTACTATACCCATATTAGCCTCCTTGTGATATGAGTCTCTTTCACTCCTTTACTTTATCAGTGTTTAGATCATGGACATGGTGTGGAGAGGGTTATTCTTCCTAGTCTTTTTAAAATTCAATTTAACAAATGATTAAGATATACTGTGTGCAATTCCCTAGTAATACAAAGATACATAGAAAAGAGAACATACTCTCTAGGAGTTCATCTTATAGTTGCAAGGGAAGAGCAATATTGTGAAGGCCTTTAAAGACTAAGACAAGGAGTTTATATTTTATTCACTGGGCAATGAGGACCAGCTGAAGACTATTTGAATAGAGCAGTGATATGATCACAGAAGAAGGTTATTCAGTCTGACAGACAGTTAACAAGCATTTATCTAGAGGTTACCACATACAAAGTACTGTGCTAAATGATAGGATACAAAGGCAAAATATATCCCTCCCTCAAGGATTTCACAATCTCACATTCTAATGGGGATATATATGTGTGTGTGTGTGTGTGTGTGTGTGTATTTATACACACACATATAATGTGTATATGTAAATATATGTATGCATGTGCATATACATATGTACATATACACATATGTGTGTGTATGTGCACACATTATATGTGTGTGTATTCTATATATACACATAAATATATAAAACTTATGCAGGATAAAAGGTGATAATATTAAAGGAAAGACAATAGCAGTTGGGGGAAGAAGGGTAAAGAGGAATTTCTTGCAAAAGTTGGGGTTTCATATGAGTCTTGAAGGATGCCAAGGAAGCCCAGATTCAGAGGAGAGGGGGAAGAGTATTGCAGGCATGGGGTTCAGCAGTCAAAAATGCATGGGACTGGAAAATGAAATTTTTTTGTGTATAAGAGGAAGACAAGGGGGCAGCTAGGTGGCTCAGTGGATAAAGCACTGGCCCTGGATTCAGGAGGACCTGAGTTCAAATCCAGCCTCAGACACTTGCCACTTACTAGGGGTGTGACCCTGGGCAAGTCACTTAACCCTTATTGGCCTGAAAAAAAAAAGAGGAAGACTAAAAAGACTGGCATTTCTGGCTCATAGAGTATGTGGAAGACAGTAAAGTGTGAGAAGACTGGAAAAGTAAGAAGGAATCAGGTTGTTAAAAGACCTTATAAACCCATCAGAGAACTTTAGTTTGATCTTGAAGATTCTAAGGAGCAACTAAAGTTTATTGAATAGGGGAGTGACATGGTCAGACCTACATTTTAGGAAAACCACTTTTTCAGCTGACCAGAGGATGTGCTGAAATGGAAAAGGACATAGAAAAATTATTAGACAATATTATGAAGGATAAATTAGAGGAGAAATTGGTATCAGAAAGAACAATTAGGAGTTTAGATGAGAATACTTGAGGTGATAGATGTGAGAGAGCTTTAGGAGGTAAGATTGATAGGATATGGTATTTGAATATGTGAAAGAAAAGGAAGAATCCAAGATGACTTCAATGTTGAGATCCAGTGTAAGTTGGAAGATGATGTTATTAACAGATATATAGAAGCTAGGAGGAAATTCATATTTAGGATGAGTTCGCTTTTAAACATGCTGAGATTGAGGCACTATTGAAGCCAACATGCAGAGATTTCCAGAAGGTGGTTACAAATATAGACTCTAGAGAGAGGTCAAAGCTATAAATTCAAATTTAGAAATCATCTGTATTGAGGTTATAACTGAAGCCACAAGAGTAAATGAGATCATCGAGGGAAATAATAAAGAGACAAAAATGAGGTCCAGGAAGGAACATTTAGTTATGCTTAAATGACATGAGGAAGATGAAACAACACCAAAAGAGAAGGAGTGGTCAAAGGGATAGGAGAAATATGATAGTACACGCAGGGTCACCAAAGTAAAGAGAGGAAAAGGATTCAAGAAGGAAGATGTTAGGTGCTTGGTATACAGTAACAAAAGTGAAGAAGTTTCTGCCCTCAAGAAACTTATATTCTCCCTAGGAAGACAATATGTACATATATGGTATATTGAAAATAAACATAATGATTTAAAAATTAATTTATCTACCATTTTGTATGATGCAAAGAAATCAAGGAAGATGAGGATAGAAAAAAATCATTGCAACCAGGAATAAGGTAGACATTAGTAATCAAAGATTTGCTTTAGCAGGAAAGGCCACCTTCTCAGAAGCCTTTGATCTTTCTCAGTAAACTAGGAAATAGGTCAAATTCTAATACTGAAGCATGAGGAGATAGACTTGAGAGTTTGAGAATAGAAGAGAAGTTTGGAAATAGTGATAGTAGGAAACATGAAAGGGCTCAGATAAGAGGTAAATAATCTGATTTCTGTGAGCAAGTAAGGACCCAGGTGAAGTTAAATAGCAAAAATTTGTTTCCCATCGTCCTGATTTTGTGAATATCTTTTCAACATTAAGTCATTTGTGAGTAGAAAACAAAGGAGGACTGTGGTTCAAGGCTGTAAGGGTGGATGAGAATTGTGTATTGAAAAAGACTGATCATTGAATCAAAACTGGCTAAGAAGGATAATTAGTCTGCAGCAGATTCAATAGACTTAAGAGAGAGGGCTAGAGAGTACATCTGTGATTTCATTAATATACTCAACTTCCAGATGAGAAAACTGTTCAGCAATGAAGTTTGTTATTTTCTCTGAAAATTATATTTTTAACGAGTCGTCAGGAGAAAGCAAGAAGGAGTTTAAATTGATTTGCCCATAGCCACATGGGCAGTATATGTCAGAGACAGCACTTGTACCCCTCTTCTTGGCTCTGAGATCAGCTCTATCCACTATGCCATGGCTGCCAATACTGACTGGGAGAAAAGGGAGGGATCATGAAAACAAAGCAAACACTAAAGGGTAGGTATGAGGAGCATCTTCAGGTGTTTGGAGGTCTATCATATAGACAGAGTGATTAAAGCTATTCTATTGGATGGGAGTGTGAAATCAAGAACAGTGAACCAAAGTAGAAATGAGTCAAAGTTTGGCTCTGTGTCAGGAAAGAAGGCATCCTATAGGTTAATGCCATTCACAAGTGGAATAAGCTGTTTTGAGAAGTCCTGTGTTCCTCCTCATTGGAATCTAGGGAAGCCAGGAGGCATAGATAAGGAGGAAAAGAATTCTGGGTATGGGGGACAGCCAGTGAAAATGCTTAAGCAGAGACTGGATAATCACTTATTAGGTATTTTGTAGACAAAATTGTTTTTCAGGTATAGATTGGTTTTTGAGGCCCTTTCTAATGCTTAGATTTTATGATTCAGAATATTGATGAATGGATCAATGTCAATATGGGGTTGGTAGGTGAGGAGGGAGTATCATAGGACCATAGATGTTGAGTTGGAAGGGACTTCAGAAGTCATCTAATCTAATCCCCTTATTTTTTCAGAGAAGGAAACTGAGGCCAAGAGAGATCAAGTGACTTGTCCAAGATCACACAGTTAATAAGTTTCTGAGGGAAGATTTACCTTCAGGTCTTCCTGATTCTACTAGGCCACCTAGCTGCCCTATTCTATCAACATTTTTCTGAAGCATTTAGATAATCTTAGCAAATTTTCAGATGATAATCAATACTCGGATGACAAAATTAAAAAATTAAGGTCCAAAAAGATTGTAATACACTGGGATGGAAGGCTAAATTGAATCAGGTAAATTTAATAGGAAGAAAAATGTCAGTCCTGGAACTTAGACTAAACAAAAAAAAACCAATTTCACAAGGAAAGGGAATCATTTTTGGTAAAAAAAAAATAACTGTTATATATTATCCTACTATATGCAGAATTCTTCTCTCATAATTGTGAAATAGGGAGTAAGTCAACTAATATGTGTTCCAGGCCCTGTCCTAAGCTCTGGGAATACAAAAAAGGCAAAATCAAAAACAAAAGTCTGGCTCTCAGGGAGTTCACATGAATTCTCTCCATTTTATAGCCGTGGAGACTGAGGCTCTGAGAGGTACAATAAATTGATTAGTTACATGGCTAACAGGTGTATGAGGCTCTCAAGATTGTCACAAGGCTGACAACTAGTTGTAAATTATGTGTTAAATAACTGAACCCAGTCTCCTAATACCAAACCTATTGCTTCTTATTCTCATTCTTAATTATTATATCACATTGCTACTCTAAGAAAGAGACAACTGGTGTTTGCTGGTGGACTTCAAATTGGATGTTCTCCAGTGGGCCATTCAATAGTCCAGGCATAGGCTAATAGAGGGCATGTACCAGGGTGGTGGTAGTGTTAAAGGAAGACATTCAAACAGAGACTAGATTACCACTTGGTGGGGATGTTATAGTAGAGATCCATGCTTCATTTAGAATCTGGGAATAGATGGCATCTTGCATCCCTTTCATTTCTATGATTCTCTGAATGAATTTTCTCTTATGCCTAATACCAAATTCTACTTTAAATGGAAAGATGGACTTAAGTCCATTATGAGATGGGCAGCAGGAATTTTATTTGGAATAGATTACGGAAACTGTATCCTTGTCAAAATCTAGCGTAGCAAGTCTGTTACTTTGTACCCTGTTCATTTCAATTCCTATAGCAATCAATGCACATGAGGATTTTTTTTTGTAGGCTCCAGAAGGTAATACGATGGTTCCTATTAAGACACATCTGTTGAAGTTCTTAGGGAAGATGCTGATTACTATTATGAATATTCCATGGGAGAAGAAATATGTCTTTTATATAATTTAAGCAAAGAGGAAGCTTTAGTCAACTACCAGACAATTGCTTTTTCAGGAAAACATTTGTCTGAAATCTCCATCTTAATCAGTTATACTAAGCAGTTCTCCCCACCTGTCCTTTTTGGCTCTCTTTGCCACATAATCACATGCAGAAGAGACTAGTGTGGCATTACCTATTTGTTTCTAGCAATTCTAGATCTTGGTTTCCAAAATCCATAGTTATAGCCTTCTTGCTCTCTCCCCCAAATATATATTCACAAAGAGAATGCCCAGTCAAACACAAACATACCTGCTGCTCTCTGGACTGGCCTTGCATCTCTCAGCTCCTGCATCTTTGCACAAGTGGTTTCTCCCATGTTTGGACTCATTCCCTCATCTCAGTAATTTAGAACCCCCAGCTTCATTCAAGGATCTAAGACTTCCCCACTGCCTCTCCCCCAAGTGGTTACAACTTGCTACCTCCTCCAATTATGTTGTATATGTGTTTACCTGTTCTGTCCACATGCAGTCCCCAGTAAGTACAATGGAAGCTCCTGGAGGTATGGGTTTGTTTTTGTATTCTGTTATGTCTTTGTATTCCCAGTGCCTTGTATGTGGGAGGCTCTTTATAAATGATTGTTAGATTGTATTGTACTGAATAAGCAAACCAACATTCAATATAGCCAGATGTGCCTTGTCCAATTTCAGAGATTCAATTCAAGTGACTCGATATACTTCAGAAGACAGCTTATAGAAGTATCAAATAATCTCATTTATAACTATGAAAAACAAAGCAATTAACCAATTAGCAAGTACTTTGGAGACATTTCAGTCCTGAAAATTATACTTTGATGACTTTAAAGGGCAACAAAACTAGTTTCTGTTAGAATTCCAAGTTTCCTACTCTGGCTAATTCTTTACCTTAAGAAAGATATGGAACATCTTCCCACCCCCAGAGGTCGGCTGGCTATTGTGAGAAAAGTATGAGAATGTATGAGACTTGCATTTGGAGGACCCAGATTCAAATCCTAGTTATGAAATATACTTCCTTTGGGACTAATCAAGTCACTTATGTTCTCTGTGGATCAGCTTCCTTATCTATACTATAATAAACCATCTACCTCACTTGATTTTTGTGTAAAGTGTTTTAATGATCCTAAAGTGTTGTATAAGTGTGACATATGTGAATAAAAATAATCATAATGGTGGTGATGGAACAACCCAACTACCACAGACTACATTGTATCTACCATTTATTTATTTTGGTTGTGTCTGTGAGAACACTTGAAGAAATCAGTCCAGAATATATGGTCGTACTATCCATCACTAATACTAGAGGTTCCTGGGGGGAATAAAAATGACTCTCTGTCTCCAAGGGAATAAAATTTGCCAGAAGATGTCTCTTTAACATTCAGAGAATTCCTCTTTGATGTCAGGACCACCTCTGTAGCCTTAGGCCTACAGGAACCAAAAGATTCATCATTGGGAGTTAGTCTCTTGGGTCCTGGGAGCCTCTTGTTCTGAGTCTTCTCTTTCTAGCATTATAGAATTTTAGGGATGAAAAGAACTACAGAGATTACCTAGTCATTCCCCTCATTTTACTTATCATTGGGTAACATTTAAAGGTGAAAAGACCCTTAGACTTTCACCTAGTCTGATCCATTTTTTTTACAGATGTAAAAACTGAGGCTCAGAAAATATAAATGACTTGTCAAATATCACAGAGGTCACAAATAGAAGAGCTGGGGGCTAAATCTAAATTATTTTGCTTCAAGTCAAGTGCTCTTGCCATGATAAGTTTTTATTAGGTGTTTACTATGTGCCATGCTGCCTCTATAAGGAGACTTCCTGGCTCTAATTCTGATTTTCCAGACTTTAATAGTATCCTTCTGCTGCCATCTTAACCTTGCACTTCCCTCAGTGCCTAGAGTCTACTCATCCTGGAACATCCATTTACTTCTATGGCCTTCTCACTTTGATGTTGAGAGCGCCATGACCCATCCACAGGTATCCTCTCCACCCCCTCTGCTTTCCATCTCCTTTTTGTGTATTGTCTTCCCCCATCAACACAAAAGCTCCTTGAAGACAGGTACTCTTCCTTTAGGATTAGATTTATGACCCCAACATTTAGCATCATGCCTCTCATATGGTAATCACTTAGTAAATGCTTGTTGTTAGTTTCCCATTTGGAGAAGGGGAGCAACTAGCTCAGGGGCATATGACATCTGTCTTCTGGCATTATTTTCTCTGGTCTTTAAACAACCTTCTACCTTGAAACTTGTCAAATTTACCTTTTCTGACTTTGACTACTCTCTAGTTTCTCTAATTGCCCATCAAACCTGTCCATCTCTGGCTTTTGTCCATTTCCTATTAACTGTTGCTACTCTGCTGACTCTACACTGGCCAAGGTGATTTAGTATTTGGTTCCTCAACTTTCTCCCACGGCTTGTACTGCTTCTCTGTCCCCAAACCCCAGATAACAAACTACTCCATTTGGTTCTGAATATTGAACTGAGTTTGTTCATTTAGCTTAGCTCAAATTGGAGGTAATTTGAATTTCTAACATGGGATGACAGATTGAAAGCTGGAAGAGGCCTTAGAGATGACCTTGTCCAACCCCTTTCATTCTACAGATGACTAAAATGATTCCTAGAGAGGCCATGTGACTTTCCTAAAATCACAGACTTATGGAGTATCACAGCTGGAATTTGAAATTAGGTCCTTTGACTCCAAATCTAGGACTTTCTCCATGCCACCACACTGATTTAGCACTTCCTTTAAATGCTAATGAAACACTCCTAGAGTTTACTCACTACATAGTTTAAAAATCAGAAATAGAACTCAGGGCTCTGAAACTTACTCCAGTAGTCTTTCCACTATGTCACATGGTAGATGACCTTCAATGTAATGCTTCTATAAAACAATCCTAATTGTACTTGTGAGGTAAAAAAGTTTGAGCAACCCCTTCAAAACTATGAGAGACTGAGAATCACAAAGAATGATGTGACATGAAAACTTCATCCCCTATGTCCAAGTCTCATGACCTCTGACCCCAAGGCCATAGAACTTCAAAGATAAGAATTCCCAACAGAAAAGGAAAGGACTCAAAAGCATGCTTACTAAGTGTCAGGCACTATGCTAATCAACAGGAATAAAAGTATAAGTAGAAAGAAAGACAGTCCCTGCCCTCAAGGAGCTTGCATTTTCATCAGAGAAGATTATAGGTAAAAAGAAACTGAATGGGGCTTAGGGGGGAAATGAAGGTATTTGGCATGAAGCATGGTAGAGAAGGTCTGGAGAGTCAGGAGTGTTGACTGGAGAGGAACTAAACCATGGTTGGTTTGTGTGTCCTCCTTAAAATAGAGATTCTGTTGTTAAGAATATGTCTTTCATTGATGTTGGGACAAAAGTCATCTCTGCTTAGTCCTTAGGTGTTTTCTATGCCCAGGATCTCAGGGAAACTGAGGGTATGGTTCAGAACACGATTTCTCAAAAATGCATGCAAAGGAAGAGTTCATAAACTTAGATGCACAGGGAAAGTCACCCATGTTTTAGTGAATTCCAAGCTCAATATGGATCAACAATATGGCAACCTAGTAAAAAAAGCTAACATAATTTAGCATGCATTTCAAAGCATACTATTCAAACAAGAGGGGTGATGGTCTTGCTATATTTTGCTCTGGCCAAACCATATCTGCATATTGTTGCCAGTTCTGCTCACCAAATATAAGGGAGGACTTCCCAAAGAATGCACCCAGCATTCTGAGTATCCTGGAAACCATGGAATACAAGGATTGATTGAAGGAGCAAGGAGCACTTAACCTGGTGAAAAGAAGGGGACATGATTCCTTTCTTTAAATATTTGAACTATTGTCATATGGAAGAGGGATTGCTTGTTTTGAGAGGGCTGAACTAGAAGCAATGGGTGGAAACTACAGAGGTTGATTAGTACTAGAACTAAGAAAAGACTTCCTAATCATTACAGTTGTTTGTAAATGGGGTGAACAGTCTCGGAAAGTAGAGGAATTTCCTAAAGTGGAGATGCCTAACTTGGGGCTGGATGCTTTAGAGAGAAAGATTTCTGTTCAGGTGCTCCCATGTGAAAATTAGGTCTTTCCATTTAGACCCCTATGTGTGGGCAAAAATCAAAGCCTGTTATAAATAACTCTCAAATTTAGGGAGGCTTAAATACTCTTAGATACTCCCCAAATCCTTTCTGCATTAGCATGCAAATAATTTAAACAAGAACAAAATGTAAACTAAAAAGACAAGGACATTGTTTTCTATTCACCTAGCTTATGCTTGTTGTGCGTATGTGTAAATGCCAAAGATTGATTGCCTTCATGCTATATTCTGGTCAGTGAAAAACCCATTTCCCTACATGTTAATTGGAAGGAAGGAACCATGTCTCATGATATACTTTTTTTGGGGGGGGGCAATGAGAGTTCAGTGACTTGCCCAGGGTCACACAAGTAGTAAGTGTCAAGTGTCTAAGGCAAGATTTGAATTCAGGTCCTCCTGAATCCAGGGCCGGTGCTTTATCCACTGTACCACCTAGCTTCCACAAAGGAACCATGTCTCACTTAAATTTTGTACCATTATCATCTACTACACTGCTTGTCATCTAGTACACACAATGAATGATTTTATTTTATATACTGTTAGAGTAGATACATTGTCAAAATTTACTGAACTTTTTTTTTCCTTTTTTAATCTTTGTTATTAAAAAATGAGCAGAAAATAAATATGGTGGAAGAACAAAAAGGCATCGGATAAAAGTGATTATTTGTTAAATGTTATTGTAGTGCTGCTAAAGTCCCTTTGTGTAGTTGACCTGGTTTTTCTAAGGCTGAGTCAGAGCAGCTCCAAACATGAAAAGTTTTAACAAATGGAGAAAAAAATTTTGAGTGTAGACGTGGTGAAGGGCTATGAATGTTTGACATGAACTAGACTCATCTTTTTTTTGTGAGGCAATTGGGGTTAAGTGACTTGCCCAGGGTCACACAGCTAGTGTTAAGTGTCTGAGGTCGGATTTGAATCCAAGTCCTCCTGACTCCAGGGCGGGTGCTCTATCCACTGCACCACCTAGCTGCCCCTAGACTCATTATCTTTTAAGAGAGACTCATTGCTAGAATGGCCAATTGAGTTTGGGAGAGATTTTTGTTTGCTTGGCTGGATTTTGTTTGTTTGATTGGTTTTTTTGGAGGTGACCACAACAACTGTCTATCAAAGTCTAGGTCGAGGGAATAATCACAAGGATGAAATCATAGATGCTTGAGGTATTAAGTAGGCATTATATTGTAGAGGCTGTAGGTTCAATGAGGGAAGGGCAGTTAGGTGGCTCAGTGGATGGAATGGTGAGCCTGGAGTCAGGAAGACTCATTTTCCTGAGTTCAAATCTGGTCTCAGACACTTACTAGCTCTGTGACCCGAATTGCTTCAGTTTCCTCACCTGTAAAATAACCTGGAGAAGGAAATGGCAAACCATTTCAGGATATTTGCCAAGAAAACCCCAAAAGGAATCAAAAAGAGTCAAACAGAAAGGAAATGATTGAACAACAAAAGCTCAATGGAGGTAAGGACTCTGGCTTTTAGCTAATATACTCCTCACAAGACAGAACTGATTAATAAATGCTTCCTGAATGAACAGTAATAACAACTTCAACAATAATAAAATTTTAATATATTACTAAGTATATGACCCAGGGCAAGTCGCTTAACTTCTATCTGCCTCAGTTCCTTCATCTATAAAATGAAGATAATGACATCTGCTTCTCAGTGTTATTTTAAAGACCTAATGAGATAATATTTGTAAAGTGCTTAGTACATTGCCTGGCACAGAGTAAACACTGTATAAATGTAGACAATTATAATATTGAACTTTAAAGTTTGCAAACACTTTGCATATGTCTTATCTCATTTGGTCTTTACAACCCAAAGAGGTAGGTGTTATCAACCCCACTTTATAGATGAGGAAACTGAGATTGAAAAATTGTGACTTCCCCATGATGACAAAGGAAATTATGCATTCCAAACTATTTCAAAGTCAGAGCCCCTAAACAAGACTTTTCTTCAAGATCCCTTTTTGTATCTAATTCCCTGACAATACCCAATGACCTACCCAACCCCTTCAACCCCAGGAGCAATAAACTATACCCATTCCTAGTCAATCATTGTAGAGGCAATGAGATGTAGTCGAACAAACACTTAGGAGAGACAGTGGATAGAGAGCCAGCCAAGGAGTTATGATGACATTTCAAGTCATCTCTGCCACATACTGCAGTGATGTTGGGTGAATCATTTAATATCTCACTGTCCCAGTGTCTCAGGCAACTCTCTAAGACTATAAATTTAAGAGCAAGATAGCAGCTACTTTGGTTTGTCTGTAGTAATGAAATCACATGTTACATTTAAAAAATAAAGAAAAATTAAAAGTACTGACCTTAGAATCAGAAGAGCTCAGTTTGAATGCTGGTACCACAGAAAAAGTACTAGCTTTAGAGTTATTAGATCTGGATTTGAATTCTACTTCTGCCACTTATCACCTATGGGACTGTGGCCAATTCTATGTATGGACCAGAGTTACAATCTTGGAGAAAAGCACAGAACAAACTACTTGTGGAAAAAGCACACAAAACACATCTCCAACTGAGTTTTTAAACAGGATCAGGGGGGCATGGCATTGCTTTTAACCTCCTAAGTGCTCTAAATGTCCACCTTATCTGCTGCCTTCTCCACTTACATTAGAACAAGAGCAGTTGGGGTTTGGTATTTCTTTCCCCTTTTCTTGGTGATATCAGGAAAGATCATCTGCTCACCCAGGGTTGGTAACTCCATTACAAACAACTGTTCATCACTCCTTAGCACTTTTACAAGGAGTCCATGTTTGTTTGTTTGTTTTTTAACCCCCCTGCCTGTGACTTGTCCTCAGCAACTTTCAGCCCCAAGAGGCAAAGATGGGTACCAGGTATTTCATAAAAATACATAGTCACTGGAATAAAGAGTCAAGTGAGTGAGGAAGGGTGTCCAATTCTCCAGCTTCCACACACTGGCAGTCCCCTGGGACTAGTGATGCCATGGCCCTAGGATACCGAACCCAGAGACCAAGCATCACCATGTGGACAACATCAAGATATATAGTAGTTCCTTGATCCTATTTCTCCTTCTCTCTGGGGGAGTCCCCAGGGAATCAGCTAGCTGGTGGGGGGGTGGTTCTTTCAAACCCTCTAAATTCCATGCCCTGGGAAAAACCCCAGTTGCCATTTTCTGGTAGTGACTGTTCCTAGGGTCTTAAGTCCTCATCTGTACAATGATTGAGTGAGATTATTGAACCTCTGTGGTCCCTTTCAACTATTTATCAATAATCCCAATAGAATGTAAGCTCCTTGAGGGTGTGAACTGTTATTTTTTTCTTCTTGTCTTGGCTCTCCCCATATCTAGTAGAATTCTTTGCAAAAACCAGGTATTGTCAATGCTATTAAAAAAAAAAACTGCAAAGGAATACAATCCTGGGATCTCTCCTTCCTTTGGCCCTTGCCAGAGTCATTGTTACCAGGCTTCCAAGCTTAACCTTCCCAACCCAAGAGGGACACTGAAGGTAAGATATGGAGTACACTGGGGCTGAAAAGACATTTCAGTTCTCCAAAGGGCCCCAGTTGTATGCACTTCTAATGGATGTCTCCCCTTTCCAATCTCCCTCCAGCTCTACCCCTCCCCCAGCACTTTCTCCCAAGCCTATTGTGTAGACCGCAGCCTCCAGCAGGCTTTGAATGCATTGCCAAGGGGCCTGCTTTTCTGCTGCCACACTCCACTCTCCAGCCCTAAAGCTGCCAAAACAGAAGGCGAAGGGAGAAAGGGGCCTCTAATGAGCTGATTGCTAAAAACCAGTTTTCTAAGCTCACAGATGCATCATTGAAAGAGAGATGGGGTGTGCAGTCTCCTCTGCTGGGGGAAGGGAGGAAGGAGAGTGAAATTTTTTTTTTTACATTGTGTTTTCCTTTTCTGTGGTTAAAGGGATTTCTGTCTTTGTTTCTGTCTTGAAATATTCTCCTCCCATATTTTGGGCTTTGGACTGCTGTGACTTGAAAAATACTAGGTTCCATTTTGACCAGCTCTATAGGGAGTATGAAAAGAGGGATTGTTTGCATAGTTGAGAGGAGATGAATTTGGGGCAAGGTTGGAAGGAGTGGGGAGGGGGTGAGGTGGAATACTAGGAAAATAGGAACCAATGTTGGGCTAACGTCACTGGAAGAACTGGGAGGGATGAGGTGGGATACTGGAGGAGAAGTAGTTAGGGTATAGAGTATGACAGAAAAGGACTGGAAGAAAAAGTAGCCCCTAGATTAGAGCCACATGGAAATTATGGTTTGGACCCAGTTGAAATGAATGGGGATGATAGGGAGGAGCAGCACTCGAGAGAGAAGAGAGCAGAGGCATAGAATCCTTCCCTTTCTACCCCCCTCCTTCTTTGAGTGGTTTGATGATTCCAATTTCATCACATAGGTGTTGTACTTTTGGACGGATAACTAGCCAAGCCCATTTATCATTTTATTTCATTCCTTCAGAAAAAATTGTATTAAGCTCTTACAATGCACCACATGTCCTGTTCTAGGAACTAGGGGCACAGAGATAACAAATAACATAGCCCTTTTCTCTCAGGGAACTTGAGTTTTTCTGGAATAGGAACTATGACACGTACATAGATAAGCATAATTACAAGATAATAAATTATGCAAGTAAGAGAGAGAGAGAGAGAGAGAGAGAGAGAGAGAGAGAGAGAGAGAGAGAGAGAGAGAGAGGGAACTATTGGAAAATGTGAGGAGGGAGAGAGCACTTTGATCTAAAGGGAAAAGGAGAAGTTTCAAGGAGATGATATTCTCCATCCTTGAAGGAAGAGAATTCCAAAAATCAGGTGATGGAAAAAAAGGATATTTCAGGCCTGTGCATATGTAGGGAAACAGGAGAAAGCCACCAACCACATTCAGGAAACAGCTAATAGTCCATTGTGCCTGAAATGGATGGTGCATGAAAAGGATAAGGCACATAGGTGTCCATTAACACATACACATGCACACACATACACAAGCACCTACCCACATATACTACATTTTGTAGAGAGACTTGAATGCTAGTCTAATGTCAGTATTTTATCTGATAGACAATAAGCAAGTCACTGAAGATTTTTGAGTAAGCCAATCGCTTAGTTAAACCTTAGCCTAGGGAAGGTTATTTTGGTAGCTGTGTCTCTATTCCAGCCATGAATTGGAAAGGGGAGATATCTGCCAGTAAATGAGTCTATCAAATCTCCCTCAAGAGCCTATTTTGACAATGGAAGATGTGAGAAAGCAGGAGCCCAAATGTTTCCTATAATAGCTAACATTTATATAGCATTTGCAAAGAGTTTTACAAATATTATCTCACTTTATCTTCATGACAACCCTGGCAGGTAGGTGCTATTATTACTATTCTCTTCATTTTACAGATAAGGAAACTGAGACAGAGACTAAGTGACTTACCCAGGGTCACATAACTAGTAAGTGTCTGAGGCAGAATTTGAACTCATATCTTCCCTGGTGCCATTTTTTCATTTCTATCTGTTGTGCCCACCTAGCTGCTTTCCTAGGGTTCATTTGTAGTGAAAGGAGCAGAAAAAGGATAAATTAAGAAAGGCACTATCTATCTATCTAGATAGCTACCTAGGTATTTATCAATCAGGAGAATAAAGTTCCAATCCAGGCTCTTTTTAGGGACTAGTTTTTTCTTTCCTTCTTTCTTTCTTTCTTTCTTTCTTTCTTTCTTTCTTTCTTTCTTTCTTTCTTTCTTTCTTTCTTTCTTTCTTTCTTTCTTCCTTCCTTCCTTCCTTTCTTTCTTTCTTTCTTTCTTTCTTTCTTTCTTTCTTTCTTTCTTTCTTTCTTTCTTTCTTTCTTTCTTTCTTTCTTTCTTTCCTTCCTTCCTTCCTTCTTTCCTTCCTTCCTTCTTTCTTTCTTTCTTTCTTTCTTTCTTTCTTTCTTTCTTTCTTTCTTTCTTTCTTTCTTTCTTTCTTTCTTCTTTCTTTCTTTTTTTCTTTTTGGTGAGGCAATTGGGGTTAAGTGACTTGCCTAGGGTCACATAGCTAGTAAGTGTTAAGTGTCTAAGGCCGGATTTAAAGTCAGGTCCTCCTAACTCCAGGGCCAGTGCTCTATCCACTGCCCCACCTAGATAAATCCGCACAGTCTTCCCAACTGCCATGGACACTCACTACTGCAAGGCAAACTGTTTTTTTTATGCCTCCTTAATTACCTCACTATCCCGCTCACCACCATGCCTTTTTCCAAATCTTATCATCCCCATTCAAAATTCCCATGACTCTCCATCTCCCCTTGCTTCAACTAATAACCTTGCTTCATATTTTACTGAAAAAAAAAATTGAGGTCATTCTCCAAGATCTCCCTCTTCTCTCCTTCTCATCTCATGTCATCTGGATGTCTTTTGACAGTCACTTCTTCACCTCTGTTTCGCTTAATGAGTTGGCCCTTCTTGTCAAGGCAAACTCTTATACATGTACAAGTTATGTCATTTCATACCATCTTCTCCAATAGATTCCCCCTGTTTCATCTCCATTTTCTCATTTATTTTTGATCTCTCCCTGTTTATTGGCTCCTCTATCGCTTTCAAATATGCTCATATCACCCCCATCCTAAACAAACAAACAAACAAACAAACAAACAGAAAAATCACCTCATTTTTTTCTATCCCTCAGATGGATTCCATCCATCCATCTCTGCTAATTATTTCCCAATATCTCTTCTCTCTTTGTGGCTAAATTTCTTGAGAAGTCCTATAATAGATATCTCTACTTCCTTTTCTCTTGTTTGTTTGTTTTTCTTTCTTTTTCTTTTTTCTTAATTCTCTACTTTCTACCTTGTCTATTTTCTTTCTTCCTCTCTACTTTCCAACTTCATCATTCAATCAAAACTGCTCTCTCCAAAGTTACTAAAAAATCTCTTAAGTATTAAATCTTAAGATCTTTTCTCAGTCTTCATCCTTTTTGAACTCTACAGCTTTTGACACTGTTAATAACTTCCTCAATACTTTCTTCTTTCTAGGTTTTTGGGACACAATTTCTCTTAGTTCTTCATGTACCTATCTTACTGTTCTTCAGTCTCCTTCACTGGATCTTTATCCAGGTCACACCCTCTAACAATAGGGTCCCCCAGGCTTTTTTCCTGGTCTCTCTTTGCTTCTCCTTTAATAATATTTCACTTGGTGATTTCATCAGTTCCATGGATTCAATAATTATTTCTATGCTGATGATTTTCAAATCTCCTTACAGCTGAACCATTTCCCCATCCTCCAGGTTTGCACCTCCAACTCCCTTTCAGGTATCTCAAACTGGATGATCCAGACATCTTAAACTCAACATTCAAACTCAGTCCAAAACTGAACTCATTATTTTTTCCCATATACCTTCCCATTCTCTCAGTCACAAATGCTCATGTAACCTAGATATTATCATCCAATCTGTTACCAAAGCCTGATGATTTAACCTTTGTAACATACACTCCCTTATGTCCTCTGACACTGCCAGCATCCTAGTTCAAATCCTAGTTCACTTGAAGCCTGAACTATTAATTTTTTTTTGGGGGGGGGTAGGGCAATGGGGGTTAAGTGACTTGCCCAGGGTCACACAGCTAGTAAGTGTCAAGTATCTGAGGCGGGATTTGAACTCAAGTACTCTTGACTCCAGGGCCGGTGCTTTATCCACTGTGCCACCTAGCTGCCCCCAAAGCCTGAACTATTGCAAAAGCCTACTGGTTGGTCTCTGTCTCAAGTTTCTCCCCAGTGAAGTCCATCCTCCCCTCAGTTGTCAAAGTGATCATCCTAAAGCACAGGTCTGTCCATGTCACCCCCCTACTTAAGAATCTCTAGTGGTTCCTTATCAGTTCAAAGATCAAATATAAAATCTTCTCTTTGACCTTCAAATCTCTTCATAACCTGCCTTCCCTTTGCCCCACCCTCCCACTTTCCAGTCTCCTTACACTTTAAACACATGCACATGCACACACACACACAAACACACACACACACACACACACACCCCTATATAAACACACATGCACTCTTTGATGCAGTGACACTGGCCTCCTTGCTGTATCTTGAAAGAAAAAAAACAAACCTCCAGCTCCTGACTCTAGGAATTTCTCCTTGACTATCCCTGAATGCTCTCCCTCCTCATTTCTGACTTCCCTGGCTTCCTTCAAGTCCCAATTAAAATCTCACCTTCTAAAAGAAGCCTTCCCTGATTCCCCTCTCTTAGTTATCTCCAATTTATCCTGTATGTACAAAGCTGGTTTGTACATAATTGCTTGCATGTTGTCTCTCCCGTCAGACTGTGAGCTCCTAGAGGATAAGGATTGTCTTTTGCCTTTCTTTGTATCCCAAACACTTAGCAGACTGCTTGGAAGAAAAACAAAAAAACAAAGACAAGCTGTGCTTAACAAATGCTTATTAACTAACATTTTTGTACAGGTGACCAACATGATGAAGTCTCATTTTAGTAAGGTTGCTATGGAGGTCATATTCAGAGAAGCCTGGAAGAAGCAGAAACTCAAGTAACCAGACTAATAAAGACCAATTTTAAGTCTCCCAGTTTGAGGCATCAAGGGACAAAATAGACCAGTGTGGTGGCAAAAGAAATGAAGCATATGAAAAATAATGCCTTGGTAATAATATAAAAACAGTTTGAAATTTGTATTTTGTCTACTTCTCCAGTAACCCTCACTGCCAGCTGAATTTTTTGCAGACAGGAAAAACTACATTTCTAATTAATAAAGCATTGTTTGAATTTCATTTGTATTTTTGGAAAAACAACCAAAGCCAGAATGTCTAATTGGAACCAGTGCTGGGACAGATTTTTCAAATGGTGAGTTGATTCAGGCTGTAATTTGTGGAATTGCTCCAAAGAGTTTTAATAGGCTATCCATCAGCCAATCAATCACTCAACAAGCATTTACTAAGTACCTACCATGTTCCAAGTACTATACTAGGCACTGTACATACAGAACAAAAGACAAAAATGTAATAGTTCCTGATTTCAAGGAGTTTATATTCTATTGGGGCAAATATCAATAATTACTAATCTTTATAAAGTGATATAAGATTTGCAAAACATTACAAATATTATTCCAGTAAATCCTCATGACAACCCATGCCTGGAATGTTCTCCCTCCTTAACCCTGACTTCTCTGGCTTCCTCGGAGGTAGGTGCTATTATTATCCTTATTTTTACAGAAAAGGAAACTGAGGTTAACAAAGGTCACTTATTTTCCCAGGGTCACATAAGTAGGAAGTGTCTGAGGTAGGACTCAAATTTAGGTCTTTTGATTCCAGGTCCAAAACTTTATCCACTGTACTATGTAGCTGTGTCATACCAAGAAAAATGCTTTCTAGTTGATTACTCACCTTAACCTGAATGGTCTGCTTTAGTGACTTCGAACTAAGATTTTTTAAAAGTCCCAAGGAAGCCCATAAGCTCTCCTGACTTTTTGTTTGACTTCAAGTGCATCTTATATACATTCCTGGCCTGTAGGATTTTAAATTTAAGAAAGTCAAGGTGGTTGAAAATTGTCATCTCAAAGAAACACGGAAACAAAGTTAGCATACCAATTTAGAGGTGGCCTGTGGTTAGGAGATAGAATAGTGGGTTGAAGCCAGAAAGATTGGACTTCATCTTCTATTTACTAGTTGTGTGATCCTGGGAAAGTCACTTAAAGTTTATGAAGTTCCATTTCCTAATATGTAAAATGAGGATTATAAAAAATAAAATTATTTACTAGGATTCTTGTGAAGCATCTTACCCTTAATAGCAAGCCAGAGGAAATATTGCAAAGTAAAAACATTTAATGAAATGACATAGCAAGAAAAGTAGCCACAAATCATTTCCCCTAGAAACCTTATAGAGTGCATTCTTCCACAAATATTCACAGCAGTGATGGGAAGAGTGGATGCTTATAGGGAATGGGCTGAAAGGCACACATTTCAGAATATACATGGAGGGTAGTTAGGTGGCACAGTGGATAAAGAACTGACCCTGGATTCAGGAGGACCTGAGTTCAAATCCAGCCTCAGATACTTGACAGTAGCTGTGTGACCCTAGGTGAGTCACTTAACCCTCATTGCTCCACAATAAAATAACAATAATAATAATAATTTTTTTAAAAAGAGTACACAGAATGGGAATATGTGTGACCAGAGTGTCCCTGTGGAAGGCTGTACACATAGGGAACACATGTCCATCTTGGAACATATGGAGAGTAACTCACATCCCCTATTCTACAAGAAATCCAAAGTCTTCTATCGATATGATTATGTTCCTGCCAGGCTTTCTAGCCACTAGCCTCAGAATTTCTATTGGGTGCTATTTGGATTTCTCTGGCAAATAGTGCAGTTTGGAACACTATTTAGCTTTGACTAGAACCTTGTTTTTGTTTTTTTGTTTTTTTTTTTTTTTGGTGAGGCAATTGGGGTTAAGTGACTTGCCCAGGGTCACACAGCTAGTAAGTGTTAAGTGTCTGAGGCCGGATTTGAACTCAGGTACTCCTGATTCCAGGGCCGGTGCTCTATCCACTGCGCCATCTAGCTGCCCCTAGAACCTTGTTTTTGCCAAACTCCACTCTGATAAACATGTTACCTGCTTTTTATTTAGGTGAACTCCATGGCTATTTCCTCAAACAAAGAACAGGTACTGCTATCCTTGTTCAGCTTAAATGAAGTCCATAGGCTCCCCATCCCACCCCCCCCATCCCTTTTATAATCTGTATCCTACCACCATCCAAAGCCTGCTTTCTCTTCTCCCTGCAGAATCCTGGTTACAGAGGCCTCTCTTTCATATATCTACCCCTCAGGAAATTCTCAGCCTCAGACACAAAGCTTTTTGAAACAAAGAACTATCCAGTCAGCCAAACTTCCAAATGGCCTCAGGCTTAGGCAGTTTGGTCTGGTTTGTTTGTTGTTTGGGGTATTTATGGTTAAGCCTCTTTCTGGTGTGACACCTTGAATCAAAATTTCAGATAACTTACTCTTACATACCTACCAAGTTTTATTCTCATGAGATCAGACTATAAACCTAAGCTTTAGGTTATTTGCCCATTGTTCAGTCATTGAGTACTATCCAACTCTTCATGACCCAATGGAAAATAGGACACCAAGCCCTCCTATCCTTCAAAATCTCTATGTCCAAATTCATTTTCATTGTTTCCATGATACCTTATTTATTCATTGCATCCTCTGCTGTTCCCTTCACCTTTTGCCTTCAATCTTTCCCAATATGAGGGGTTTCTCTAATGAGTCATATCTTTTCTTTTTGTCCCAAAGTGTTTAACTTTCAACTTCAGTATCTGACCTTCCAATGAATAGTCTTAATTAATTTCTTTAAGAATGGACTGATTTTATCTCCTTGCCATCCAAGTGCTCCTCAAAAGAATTTTCCAGCACCACAATTCAAATGTATTGTTTCTGCAGCATCAACTCAGCTTTCCTTATAGTCTAACTCTCACAGCCATACATTGCTACTGGAAAAACCATAGGTTTGACTATATAGACCTTTGTCAGCAAGATGATTTTAAGATCTGCCATAGGTTTCCTTCCAAGGAGACGATGTCTTAATTTCTTAATTTCTTAATTTTCTTAATGTCTTAATTTCTTGGCTACAGTTGCCATCTGTGGTGATCTTGGAGCACAAGAATATAAAATCTGACGATGCTTCTATTTCTTCTCCTTCTATTTGCCAGGACCAGATAGATGGGACCAGTTGCCAAGATCTTAGTTTTTGGATTTGTTTTTGCTTTTGATGTTAAATTTCAGACTAGTAAGTACTAAATAGATTTGAGTTTGGGGATTCTATAGTTTTAAAACTCTACCTTTCTTCCATTCCCTCACATAGATGAACGGGTGAGGAAACACAATCACAAAAAACAAACCAAGCCCAGAAGTCAAGATCATTGGTCCCTTCTACCTGCCTACCCACATTCCAGTTCTTTCCAACTGTAGGTAGATACATATGGTTCAAAGCCCTGGGAAGTTCTATGCCAATTCTTGAACTAAATTAAAAAAAACAACAGAAGTAATAGTCATCACATAAATCTTAGCATAAAAAGGATGCTTAGATGTAATCTCATACAACTTCTTTATTTTGCAAAAAGGGATAAAAAGGAAAAAGAGGAGGCAGAGAAGTTATGGGAACGTGATGTTTCAGTCAACTATCTGGGCAATTAACAAGCATTTATTATGCACCTATTATAACAGAGAAAAGTAAAAATCTCTCAAGTAGCTTATACTTGAATGAAGGAAAGCTTTATGACTGCATGCTTCTAGGAAAAGTTGTTTTGCACATCTGCAAATGAGAATGCTGTGGTACCAACTAAAACATCTAACCCCAAAATTAGTCATAAAACATTTTTTCAATCTCTCTCCTTTTGCTTTTTGGCACCAGTAATAGGTGACAGATTCCTAGAAAGCTAGAATTGGGCCTCTCTAAATCATTACATACTTTGCCATAAACAAAGAGATACTCAATAAGCCCTTTTTGATGGTGATGATTGCTAACTACATTGATTTCCCCCTACATTTTGTATATTTTTCTAGTACTTCTCCATTACTGCAACGACAGATTGCATTCATAACCATTGAGTATTGTTGGCATTTATTACTGAATGATAATAAGAGGCACCTGGTTAGGAAATCACAAAAACAGAAACAAAAACAAACCCTCTTAAGCCTTGAGCTGAGAACAAAAATTAAAAATGTGTTTATTGTGAAAAATCCACTTTCTCTTAAAATCGTGCTGTTCTTTTGTCTAATGATTTCTATGTGTTATTCACTGGTTTACCTTGAAAACTTAATTTCAAAGAAAAAAATGAAAGTGAAACCCTGGCATAGAGTCATATTTCCAATGTCTTGATTTGAAATGATTAACAGAAAAGGAAACTGTTAATGAGTGTTTCTCTTCAGTTGTTTTGATAAAATACAAAGAAAGAAAACCAGTGTTATTCTTATTATAAATAGATGCCATTGATTTACTAAATTTCATCAAAGTATCTCTTTTCAATTTCTGGTCCACCAGCAGGGATCAATACCAAGATTCTATTCCAGTCATCCTTTATTTTTTAATCACTTAGTTATGGAAGATTTCATGCTAGTCACTATAGAATATTTCCAGCAGAAGGAAATTAAAGCCAAGAGAAGGAAAATGACTTGCTCAATGTCCTACAGCTGATCAGTGGCAGGCCTGGAACCCAGGTCTGTTAATTCAAATTTTAACCTTCTGGCCATTCCACCATACTGTTTTTCTTAGAATTAAGAGACCAAATTGCATAATTATGCATCAAAGAACTTATTGTGTTTGAACAGTCATGGGTTTTGCTCCCTTTCTTTATTTTAATCCTAGTGGATCACAGTTGGTGTTCAGATCAAGACGTTTCCATGTCCAAAGCTAAACGACAGCTAAAATAGAAAACATGTTTTCATTGTTAAATCTTTATTTTTGTAGAGGACCAAGGACATTAGCAGGTGATGTCTTGACTTGTTCATGAATTGGATTTGAGTGAAGCAGAGCAACACAAAACCCCCAGCTTTACTTTCTCATCTACAGTCATCAAAATCCGGCAGGAAGAACAAATCAAGATGACTGTTGATGGCCCAGGATGTACTGGGTGACCTTAGCTGTCTAAATTAAGGTCTCTCCCAGGTATATGACATTGCAGGAAATAGTACAATTAGGGACATCATTATACATCATCAATTATTCACTATGATATCAAGAAAAATAGGAAACTGGAAACAAATCATGATAGTTTCACTACAGAAATGATGGAAACACAAGTGGTATTAGTTGATGCCTTGGAGATAGGTAGACCTGGTTCAAATACTACCTCAGACATTTACTAATTATTTAATCCTATATAAGTCCCTTCAACTCTGTGGGGTTCAGTTTCTTCATGAGTAAAATGAAGAGATTGAACTTGTTGACCCATAAGGTTCATATTTCACCAAACTGATCATATACTTCTAGTTGCTGCTGCTGTTTCTGTCACATCTGACTCTTCATGACCCTATTTGGGGTTTTCTTGGCAAAGATACTGAAGTGGTTTGTCATTTCCTTCTCCAGCTCATTTTACAGATAAGGAAACTGAGGCAACAAGGGTTAAGCCACTTTCCCAAGGTCACACAGCTAGTAAGTGTCTGAGGCCACATTTGAACTCATTTACTTAGGTTTTCATTAATGAGGTAACATTTTTTCTACCTCAAAAGAAAATCTGACCAAGGGAAACCAACAAACATTTAGAAGTATGATTGAAAGGTTAAATGATGATATATGGTAGAAATGAGTTTTGTTTTTTTAGGCAGTTACAATAATAGTGACCAAAGGAATATAGCCATTAATTCTTGGAAACCTATTCCACCTCACCACAGGAAATCTTAAGGGGAAAAATTAGCCTAGATGTGAGCACTACTGAATAGAAAGGGAGGGGAAAGAGCACTGGATTTGGTGTCACAGATCCTAGGTTCAAATCCTAAATCTACTACTCACTATCGGGTACCTTACTACTTTAGGCAAAGTTGTTCAACTTCAGTAGGCCTCAGTTTCTTCACTTGTAAAATTTGGAAGTTGGAAGAGATGACCTCTGATGTCTCTTCCAGCTCTGAATCTATAATCTTCTGAATTGGATTAACTGAAAAACTGGCTAAAATGCTATGAAAGTTATTGATAGTATCATTATGGGTTGGATGAGTAGTCTAGAGGGTGCTGTGGGGTCAATATTAAGTGTAGATTTATTAAGCATCTATTATAAATAGATTTTCCATGGAGAGTGCTAAGAATGCAGTCCTTGAATTCACGAATGACTTTAACCTGGACTGCCCTGAGATTGAGAAACAGTTATGAACAGCAAGAAGTATGGACAAACGATAATGATGTAAAATTTGACCTTGAAAAAATATGCAAACCCTAAAGACTTTCATGTACTTTGGAGTCAACAATGCTTTGTTTTGTTTGAAATCTCCATGTGAAAAATTGCATGTCCTCTTGAAGAAACTTCAATCACTGGCTAGGTTAAAAAAAGATACCATTTTTCTGTGGGGAGGGAGGCTAAGAGAATGGGTTAAGTGTAAGGAAGCAGAGGCAGCCACCTGACTTTCCTCCATTTTGTGAGGCAGTTTTATAGTCATTCTGGGAGCCAGAAGTCACAAGACTGAGAAATGCAGATGGCAGACCAGGAATGGCCAAGACTGGGAGCAATTAAGAGCAGTTAGTGTTCACAAAATAACAGAGGGCAGTTAAGAAAGTAGTTTGCACCTGTGTTCTAAGGAACAGCCAGGAAGAGTCTGGGGCACTGGGGCCAAGAGTTGTGAATAAGCCTTAGGGCAGCCAATGAAGAGAATTATAGTATTTGCTAACAGTTAGGTTATTGGTAAGAATGCACTAGTTGTACTTAGATTAATAGCTCACATTTCTATTGGGCTTTCAGGTTCACCTATGCTTTCCTCACAATATCCCTGTGAGGGAGATAGTACAAGTATTATTGTCTCTATTTTATAAATGGAGAAATTGAGAATCAGAGAGGTAAAATTATACCTAGTGTCACACAGCAGGTAAATATCAGAATTATGACCCAGACTATACCATAATATAGTTTTAGAATTTTATGCTATACTAACCCTTTTCAAACTGTATTATTAGTTGTTTATAAATAAATGTGAGATCATACATAAGCAGCTAGAAGATTGACACACATACACACATACAAACAGAGAGAGAGAGAGAGAGAGAGAGAGAGAGAGAGAGAGAGAGAGAGAGAGAGAGAGAGAGAGAGAGAGAGAGAGAGAGAGAGAGAGAGAGAGAGAGAGAGAGAGAGAGAGAGAGAGAGAGAAACTCAGGTGGCATCGTGAATATTTTGGAATCAGGAAGACCTGACTTCAAATCCTTCCTCATCAGCTGTGTGACCTTAGGCAAACCATTTAACCACTCTTTGCCTTAATTACCACATCTGTAAAAGGGAAGCAACAATTATAGCCCCTATCTCACAGGGTGGTCGAAAAGAACAAATGCATTAATATATGTAAAGTACTTTGTAAACCCTAAAGCATCATGTCAATGCTAGCTATTTACAAATAAGGAAACTGAGTCTGAGAGGTTAATGACTAACTCAAGATCATATAGCTAGTAATTAGCTAAACTGGGAATTTAAAACCTGGTCTGTTTACCATAGCACATTGCCTTTTGTGTTTCCTTCCCTTCTCTTTTTTTTTTTTCAAAGTCATCACCTAATAGGTTTATTTATTTTTTATTTTTTTATTTTTTTAATGTATGAAGTATTTTATTTTTTCCGTTACATGTAAAGATAGTTCTCAACTTTTGTTTATCCATGCTTTACAATTTCAGATTTTTCTCCCTCCCTCCCCTCCTTCCCTTCTCTTAATAAAAGCTTTGGTGAGATTATCATGTTATCTGTATCATTTCCAGTTATGCATGACTGAATTAAGGCTGACTGCTCATCTGCTAGCAGCCTGTAGAAGGTCCAAGTCTTTGTACACTTTAGCCTAATTTGGTAGGGGAAGTTACACAAGAACTAATGTGAAGAAGCATCTAATTAGATGTTGAAAGGAGGAACCTGGAAAAGAGTAATGGTGAAGGGTAATAAAAACCAGCAACTGACATCAGGGTATACAATGGAGGCTGAGATAAATGAAAACCAAACAAAGGGATGACCATTATTTAAATAACTATATAATAGGATAGAAGCATTTCAAACTAAAAGGGACCTCCAGGACCATCTCAAAAATCTCTATTACAGATGAGGAGACTAAGATCCAAAGAGGGGGAAGTTACTTGATTAAGATCACATGGGTAGTGATTATTAAATATAGGTTTTGAATCTAGGTCTTTGGTTTCCATATCCAATATCCTTTCACAGAAGTCTGAATCAATGGACTCTCTATGTGACCTTGAGAAAGGCACATCAACCCTCTTGGTCTCAGGTTGTACCTCTATAAAATGAGAGGGTTGGACTGGATGACCTCTAAGATCCCTTTCAGCTTTAAATTCTCTGATTCTGTGATCTCATCTGTGCTGAGACAACACTCACAGTACTGTGCTTGTAGGCACTGAGGTATTCGATATTTATGGGTTATAACAGAAAGAACTTGACAAGGGAGTTCAGAGGGAAAGATAATTAGGGTAGTGGAAAAATTGATTTAAGAGGGAAGGTTAAATGAGCTTTACATGAATAGGTAGGCAAAATGACTACCAAAGAGAGAAAAAATAGCAATTTACAAACATTTGAAAGGAACACACATTGGGGAGGAAAAGGAATTATTTGATGTAATAGATGATGGGATATCTAGGTGCATCTATTTATCACAGTGATTAGTATGGCACAAATCAATCACAGTTATCATCACTGGCAGCAAGATAACTGCTCTTTGGAGCAGTAGGATGAAAATAAGGAAGGAAAAACTCAAGTTATCAATACAAATTTTAAAAGCAAAACAAACCCCAAACAACCTTTGATTGTAAATAAATTATAGGCAATCTACCACACGTTCAACACACTTATTAAGCACGATGTGCCAGACTCTGTGTTCAGCACTGGGGCTAAAGAAGTAAGAGGCAATATATTGATATAAAGAGTTATAAACACTGATATCACTCATCTTCCTTCCCACTTACTATATCTCATTGTTTATATGTCATTCTTCCAAATATCCCTTGTTGGGCTATTTTTAGGGATGTTGAGGCAACAGAGGATCTGAATGACTCATCCAAGCTCCTATCAAGCCACATGAACAAAAAAAATTTCTTGAGTTTTCACTGTTTTTTTCTTTGTCTTATTAATCAGACCACTTGTATTTCTTCTCCTGATATTTAATAATTTTGAGCCACTCAAAATATTATTTCCTTTATTCCCTAAATTGAATAGAGAATGGCATATCCCTCATGCATATAGTTATTCACTGAATATTTATAGAATGCATAGAAAAGAGTACTAAATAATATTGGAAAAATAACAACAAAACCATTGCCACCTTGGTTCAATTCTTTGCCTCCATTCAGGAGCAAGTGGAGGTGAATAATGAGATTTTGCAGAGAGCAATCATTTGGTAACCAAGAGATTATGTTTCAACAGATGGAGATGCTTCTCCAAAGTAAACTACTAGCTGTTTGGCTTGGAAAATCATTTCACCTCTCTATCAACTTCAATTTCATCATTGGTAAAATGAAGTGGCCGAACAAAATGGTCTCTAAGATACCTTCCAAGCTCCAATAGCCTTTGATCTTCCTAAAACACATAATGATGCATCCATTGAGTTATAAGAGACAAATATGCCAATATCATAGACAAGCTTGAGCAAGTAAAATTTTTTTAAATGTAAGTAAAAGTTGTGTTTCTGGTCATGGTGAACCATATTAGATTGTGTGAAGAACTGTTGAAGAAACAAATCCTTTATTTCTAAGGAGTATATCTATACTCAGATTATTAGAACAAGAATCTGGTTGGGTTCTTAATAATAATACTAAGATGATAGTGATGATTTTATATTGTTAAGGGCTAAAATTCTAGCTAGTCTGTCTAAAATATCTAATGAGTGGTCGCCAATAAATTATAAGCTTTAGCAAGAGTCAGGCTTTTAAGCCTTTATTAAGGAGATTAAGAATTTGGTAAAGAGAGAGAGAAAGGCCTAGATTCCTATATATTAAAGGGAGAGCACATTTCTAGCTCTGCTCTCCACCAGAGTCCAAAGGAAGAAACCCAGTCAGAGCTCCAGGTTCCTCCCTTCTTCCTCCCACAAGCAGACGTCACTTCCTGACGCCAAAGAAAAGATGCATGTTCTTGCCCTCAAAGACCTTCCTTTCATGGTGGAACTTTTCTACAGTAAGTCTCCAGCAGGTGGCGTCATTCTAATCATATATATATATATATATATATATATATATATATAAATTTGGTCCTTCTTGATGATACTGTGTGTATTGATTATTATTATTATATGTGTGTTTCCATAATTTAGATTAATAAATGATCATTTATAATGGAACTTATTGCCCTATGATGGTTAATCATTCCACAAAAGCCTTGGGTCTAAATAATCTCCCTGATTTTATGGAAACACATTTACTAAGGGCTATAATATCAAATGAAAGGATATTAATTTATAGCAAGTTAGATTCAACTATTTGAATATTCACATATCTTAGAATCTAAAATATTGAAAATTAAAGCCGGAGCTTTGAATTGAATTTAATAAAAAATATTAATGACCAATTTAAGAGTAAAAGGTTCTGAGATTATTGTTAGATGGTGTTCATGACAAGTGTTAAATACTCATAGACTCAAAGCTGAAAAAGGATCTTCAACATCATCTCTTGTGAAGCCCTGACCTACTACAAGATTCTTATTAACAAGATTTTTGTCATTAACAGCTTCAATCCTCGATTTGGCCACACCTTGTAGCTCACTACTTCACCAGGCAGCCCATCTTGCTGTTGAACAAGATTTTCTTTGACAAGAGTTTTCCTTATATTGAGAATAAACCTCCTGGTAAAATGATTTTCTGCAAATATGGCCTTTGAGTAAATAATAGTAATAATAGAGCAACAAAGTGGCACAGTAGGTAGAGCACTGACCCTGAAATTGGGAGGACTTGAGTTCAAATTTGACCTCAGATACTTACTAGTTGTGTAATCCTGGGCAAGTCACTCAACCCCAATTGCCTCAAACATCTGGGGCCATCTCCAGTTGCCCTGATAGTATATCTTGCCACTATTCCCAGATGGCTCTGGAGAAGAGAGTGAAGCCAGTGACTTTGTACACCCCATCCTCACTTAAATCCAATGCATTACAAGTCTTGACACCTGTTATAGTTCTCTTTGAGAATGACAAATAACAACAACAATAGTAATAAGAGCTGATGTTTATATAGAGTTATATGCTAGATATAGTGTTAGCCACTTTATAATTATTCATTTGATCTTCACAACTACCCTAGGAGGTCAGTGCTATTATTATCACCATTTTACAGATAAGGAAACTGAGGCAAATAGAGATTACGTGACTGAACCAGGGTCACAGGTCTAAAATGTGTCTAAGGTCAAATTTGAACTCAGGTCTTCCTGACATTTGGCTTGGCACTCTATCCACTTTGCCACCTAGTTGCCCCATTTTGTAGACATGAACTATATTGGATTGGGAAAAAAAAGCTATAATATTTGAGTTTTGAGGCCTTTGTTTTCTTTTTGTTTGTTTTTTTAAGGGGCAATGAGGCTTAAGTGACTTGCCCAGGGTCACGCAGCTAGTAAGTGTCAAGTGTCTGAGGCTGGACTTGAACTGAGGTCCTCCTGAAACCAGGGCCTGCGCTTTATCCACTGGGCTACCTATCTGCCCTAAGTTTTGAGGCCTTTGTGAAAACATTTCTTCCTAAGGTAACTGAACATCTTCATTTTCTTGCAAAGACCATTATATTTCCAGATTATGGCTACTGATCAACCAGAAAATTCCCAAACATGGCAAAGTGATTAACTGAAAGATGAGTAGAAAAAGACATAGTGGAAAGGAAAAAAAAAATTAGCCTTGTACCAATACCAAAATACAAACTTTGTCTATTATTTGTACTTATTACTTTAAAAAAAAATGAATGATAAAGGGGAACCACGTATGTGCTGTATAGATGCCTCTAACCTTCTGTTTATGAAATGTAAGGTTTATAAGGAGGATTGGACAGGAGCTGTGTTAAGGAATTAAATAAGGTATTTTAAAGCACAGGTACTCAGCAGCTGCAAGATGTCTCAACTCCAAACTGATTTCTGTAGCTAAAAGCCAGGTAAATTAATCTTTCTTATCAACCTACCAGATAACATGATTCAAACTGTAAATGTCACTCCCCAGGTACAAGAAAATAATCATTCTGGTTGTAGAATTGTGGTTTGTTTTCCTAGGGAGCCAGGTGCAGCCATAGACATTTTTGGCAAATAGAATTATGTTCTACCATGATCTGACCTGACAGTTGTGTTCGTTTATTTTTTTCCCAATGTCTTACTATGAGACATATCATATTGTCTACGATCTTGTCCCCTTCCCCCTCTAGCCATGATTTATTGTGACAGGAAAGTTTAAAAGCAACAAGTAAAATATGATAAACAACATCTTTCATCATATTGGGGAGCTGAGCTAAAAGCTTTCTGTCACCATTAATAATACTGTTTAGTTTTTAGCTTTCCAATGAATTGCATTAGTGGAAAGAGGAACCACTACAACTGGAGAACTCTCAGTGTAGACTACCTACCTGTGAAATACGCTGCACTGTCTGAATGCTCGCTCATGGATCTGACTAGGTAGGGAAGTAGATAGAGCACTGTACATGGAGTCAAGAATACTTGAGTTAAAAACTAGCCTGGGATACTTAGCTGTGCAGCTCTTGGAAAGTCATTTAGCCTCTTTGCCTTGTTTTCCTTCTCTGAACAAATGGGGAAAATAATAGCACCCATTGCCCAGGGTTGTTAGAAGTATGAAAAGAAAATATGTGTGATGTGCTTTGTAGACTTTAAAGAGATGTATAAATGCTAGTTATTGTCATTTATTATTACTATCATTAATCATTATTTATTATTAATTATTCTTGATTAAATATTATATTTACATTTAATCTTATAATATGTTCTTTTTCTGTTATGTTGTTACTTATTAATATTATTATATTTATCATTAATTACTATTTATAAAAATATTACTATATTAACTACTACTAATTACAATTACCTATTAGACATTGTGAAGTTTAAAAATCTAATTATGATGTCTAAAAATATAATGTGTGGTCACCTTAAATTAGAAACTCATAGAACCAGTCTTTGGGGCATTAAGCATTTATTAAAGTATAATAGGGGTTGGTAAAGAGAACATGTGGAGTTCAGAAGGAAAGACCCTAGCTCCCTGCACCTGCAGCTGCTCCTTTTGTGACCTCCAATGGAAAAAGAGACAGATTACCTGTTCTCTGAGCAGAAGCTCCCTGCAGGCCTGCCCAGGCGTGGTCCCTACACACAGCTCCAAGCTAATTGGCTGGTAGCATTGATTGATATGACTTACAGGCAGCTCAATGAATAGATGTAACTTCTAGACTCTAGTCACATGCTTTCTCCTCAGGGTGGGGCTGCCCTGATTCTCACAATGTCTTTCTCAGCAGGCAGGTAGCACCCTGATTCTCACAACATAGAAGCAGGCCATTCCCAAGTGAGGGAAGCAGATGTGGGCTTTTTATTTATCCAATATGAGCAATCTATTCCTTGTTGATTTTCCACAAAATCCTAGAACTTGGAGCTGGAAGGGATTCGAGGAAATCAGAGAATTTCAGAATTCAGAATCTTAGACAGAAAAGGACTTCAGTGACCATCTAGCCTAATTCATACCTGAATGGGAATTTTCTCTAGAACATATCTGAAGACTGATCAGCTTCCTTTTGAAGTCCTCCAGTAAGGTGGAATACACCTCCTCCCAAGACAACTCATTGTACTTTTGGACACCGCCTATAATTGGCAAGGTTTTCCTTACAATGAAGCTAATTCAATTTTTCTGCCACTTCTACGCATTCCCTCTAGACAAAAGCCAAACAAGTCTATTTTTTCCTCACAATACTTGCAGCAAAATATCATTCCTTATCACCCCCATCCATGCACCCAGAGTCTTCTCTTCCCTAGGCTGAACATCCTCCGTTTCTTCAAATGACCTTGAGGTCTTTCAACATCCTGGCTGCTCTCCTCTTGCTTCTCTGTAGCTTTATCCACTGCACTACCTGGCTGCCCCCTGCTCTATAGCTTATTAATACCATTCCTCGAATGTGATCCCCAAAACTAAGCACACTACTCCAAATAACCAAGGTGGAGTAGAGAGGGTTTATCACTTCCTATTTTCTAAAAAGTATAACCTTCTTAATGCAGCCAAAATTTGCATAAATCACTTTTTTGCTGGATCATATTGTTGACTCATATTCAACAGCTAGAATTTATTAAACAAATTCAAACTGCAAAATAAAAGAAAGAACGACCTAATGGGCAGAGTGCAAGATTTGAGGTGACTTCAAGCTCAAATTAGGTTCAAGCTGCAGCTCTAATACATACTGGCTGTGCAGTCATGGTCAGATCTGTAGCTTAGGAATATCAAACTGGCAGCTTTGTAAAGTTCCTGTGTAAAGTTGGAGAGAGATGATCCTAAAAGAAGGGAAACTCTTCCTTAGCGCAATTGTCCTGGTGAAAGATCATATAAAGGGCTGAATCATACAGCAGTGGTATAAATGAAAAGAGATGGATGTGATTTACATAGACAAAGTCTACAAGAATTTATATGGAGTTTGTACTCCATTCAATCCTCAAAAAATCCTCAAGGATTTTTCAAATGAACTGCTGTTTATTAACACTCCTTTAATCTTCTACTTGGAAAACTGACTTTTTGAATTTAAATGTAAAAATTTTATATTTATTCCTAAAAAGCTTCTTGTTATTAGATTAAAGATAGATATATTAGATGTAGGCTCTTCATTCTAGTTTCTTGGAATCTTTTTGCTTCCTGATACTGTAATCCAACATATTATCTATCCCTCTTTACTCCTGTTCACCTACAAATTTGATAAGCATGCCATCCAAAGCATTATATAATGACTAATAATTTTAAGTAATAAATAGTAGTAAAGGGGGCAGCTAGGTGGCACAGTGGATAAAGCACTGGCCCTGGATTCAGGAGAACCTGAGTTCAAATCCGATCTCAGACACTTGACACTTACTAGCTGTGTGACCCTGGACAAGTCACTTAACCCTCATTGGCCTCCAAAAAATAAACAAACATACAACTAACAAAATAAACAAATAGTTAGATAGATGAATGAATGAATGAACAGATAAATAGATAGATAGATGATAGATAGATAGATAGATAGATAGATAGATAGATAGATAGATAGATAGATAGATAGATAGTAGTAAATAAATACATCACTCCCACTAAAGAATTCCTTCCAAGATGATATTGGGACATTAAATTACTATTTTTTGGGTCTAGTAACTTAAACAATTAGGAATCCACTCAATCACAATATCACCTAGTTCATATCTCTTAATGCATTCTCAGTACTGGTATGGGACATTTTGTCAAATGTTTTGTGGATAAAAAGTTAAACTTTCCTCAATGGTTCCTAGGATTTTTTCAAACAAGTAACCATTCTTGTTAGTGAGAATTAGATATATTCAATCAACCAAGAAGTATCCTGTCAAGTAAGTGTTTACTGTAACAATTGGAATGATGCCACCTGCTGGAGACTGACTGTAGAAAAGCTCCGCCATGAGGAGAAGGCCTCTGAGGGCAAGCCATGCAGTCAAGGTCCTTGGCATCAGGAAGTAACGTTTGCTTGTGGGTACTGTCTATCAAGGCTACCAGCCAATCAACTTGAGGAGCCTCCCAGTTCTGGGAGGAGGACATGAAGGAGGTTGTTAAGCTGAAGCGGGTATAGAGACAGTCTTATCTACCTTTTTTTTTCTTTTTCTCCTCCTTCTGTTATAATATACACCATCTGTAACATGTACTCTCTGCAGAGGCCCTCCCTTTGCAAGACCAAAGTCAAAGAGTCTTGTTCATGAGGGACTTCCCCTCTGGACAAGACTTTCCTCTCTCCCTTTTCTATATTGTTATTAACATATTGTTAGTTAGCACAGGGTATTATATTCTGTTATTTTTGACTGTTTAATCAAGGAAACACCCCGTGTTTCTTGAAGAAACAAAGCAGGGACTGTAATGATTGGAATGATGCCACCTGCTGGAGACTTAACTGTAGAAAAGCTCCACCATGAGGAGGCCTCTGAGGGCAAGTCATGCGGTCAAGGTCCTGGGCGTCAGGAAGTGACGTTTGATCATGGGTACTGTCTATCAAGGCTACCAGCCAATCAACTTGAGAAGCCTCCCATTTCTGGGAGGAAGAAAAATAAAAAGGTAGATAAGACTGTCTCTATACCCTCTTCAGCTTAGCAACCTCCTTTGTGTCCTCCTCCCCGAAATGGCGGAGCTTTTCTACAGTAAGTCTCCAGCAGGTGGCATCATTCCAATTGTTACATTACTATGGACCATGCATAATGCTAAGGGCTGGGGATTCAAAAAAAGGCAAATACAAGGAGCTTATATTCTAATGAAGGCTCTAGCATATAAATTACATGCAATAAATATACAAAGTACTCTCTATTACAAGAACTGGTGAGGTTACCTTTAATTCTAAGTTTCTGTGATTCTGTAAAGAGCAGGGAGGGGCATTTTAGGTTGATGAGATACTGTGAACAGTGGCATAGAGCAAATGATCCTGGTATATAGGGAGTAAAGGTTAAGGAAACCAAGTTTACACAAATGGAGGGGATGGATATTAGATGGAGAAATAAGACTAGAATTACTGGAAGGAGGTAGATCATGCAGATTCTTAATTCCACAATTTGATCTCCTAGGGATAGGAAGCCATGGCAACTTCTTGAGTAGAAAGTGACCTTATAGAAGTCATGTTTTTGGAAGGTTAATCTAGTTCCACAGTGAAGAGGATAGACATTAGTTTTTTTTGTTTGTTTGTTTTGTTTTTTTTGTTTGTTTGTGGTTTTTTTTAGTGAGGCAATTGGGGTTAAGTGACTTGCCCAGGGTCACACAGCTAGTAAGTGTTAAGTTAGACATTAGTTTTTAAAGTGATAAGCCATGGTTTGAATTGTGTGATTTATTTATCAGTATTTACTCAAATAACTCACCTCAAGAACATGAGACCCTTCAAGACATGTAGTTGCTTATTTTCTGTCCCAAGTTTGGAGATAATTAGCTGGGGTTTCTAATATATTTGTTTGAGGGGATTATATTAAGATTGATTGGATTGACTTTGCTGATTGACGCACTTGAAGTTGACTTGATTGAAACCACACCTACTGGCTCTCAGGGGGTGAATTCTCTGACCTTGGCACATTCTGCTCATGGACCATCCTTAAGTCTAGTGAACCAATGGATTTGGGTGATGTTAGCCAATTATTTTGAAGCAGGATGTAAGGACCACTTCTCCTCCAGGCTGAGAGGAAGCTTCCACTCTCAGTTTGGCTCTCAAACAGGCTTGTGGAGGACTTGGAGGAAGAAGCAGGCCAGGCTGGAACTCTAGGCTAGATAGACTTTTTCTTAACTTTCTGAGAAAGGTGTTCTCTTTTTACTATACTTGGTATGCTTTAATAAATGCATAATGCCCCCAAACTGGTGCTAAAGCTTCTAATTTATAAGTAACAGATATATTCCCAAATCTAGCACTAAAATATTACAAAGCACTTTCCAATCTGCTTTTATAGAAGAAATTTTTTAATGAGAGCTTCCTACACCAAAGGAAAACATGAGTCCAGACTAACAAAAAGTATTATTATTAGTGTCAATAATCTGAATAATAAATTTGATCCTCTATATTACTATATTAATCCATATGTAAGAAATCAAATAGAACTTAACTCTTGGTATAACTAGATCTTTGGAATAGCAAAATGCTGCTATCTAAAAAGCTTTGCTATATTTTGAATTGACATAGCATCTTTCCTTTAAAGGGCTCAAAGCTTAAAATTACCTCTGGATAGCCCTCCAACTCGTAACATTCCACATTAGCATTCAGACAGCAAAGCTGAAGTCAAATATTTCTGTCACTGACAATATTATGGGTTCTTGGAAAGTAACTGAAAAAAAATGCAATGCGTGGGCTTGCTTTCACATAACTTTGGGCCTTTTCGATGATCAAAAGGTAATTTCCATTCCATAAAGTGTGTGTATGCTGGAGGCTTTGAGGCAATTACAATGATGTTCAAAGTCGGATTAAATACCACAAAGCAATACAACAGAACTAGTTGATCTTTTGAAAGTTTACCCTTCATTTTTGCTCATCCTCTTCTTTACTGCCCTCCCCCAATTACCCATCCCACTTCCAAACAGGAGTATCCACATGTACACACACACACACACACACACACACACACACACACACACACACACACACACAGAGCTGCTCATGAGAAAGCAAAACCCCCTAAAAATGGGACTGGTAGGGTTTGTTACTCCAAGTCAGTCTTCTCAATTCTCCAAGAAGTACTCACTTAAAGCAGGAAGCTAACCTTAACCTAGAGAAGAGTCTCCTTATCAGTACAAGGCTGCCACATTCCATATAATGTATAATTCACGGAAACTTTTCCTCTGCTTTGATATTACTTCTTTGTTATTGCCCTTAAGTGGGATAAAATATACTTAATAGTATTTATTTTATTTTGAGGGAAAATCCTATAAGAAAGATTTGTTCTGGTTGGGGGAAATCTGTCTATGTGTGCTGATCTCAATTGATCTATGGCATTTCTGGGAAGTTATTGAACAGCTTCCAGACAGTGGCCCTAATTGGGGCTAAGTTCCATTGGGGAAATGAATCTTATTGTAAATTACCCTCCTTTAGAATATCATTTTGAGTTCATCTATCATTTTTCTCTCAAGAACACAGAGTACTTCACATATATTACTACATTTATGCTAACATCCTACCCGTGGAGTAAGTACTATTTTGCTTATTTTATAGATGGGGAAATCCAGATATAGAGGGAATATTTGACATATGCAAGATACCAGAAGAATCATAGAATTCTAAAAGTACTTTTTCATTAGATTTTGCACTACTAAGAAGTCACATGTTATCATCAAAATCACCATCATTATCCAGGTGAAACCGTGCAACCTATCACTGATGGTGGCAAAAATTTAGCAACAACTGGATACCTAGAAAAACATAATCAGGTAATTAGAATTATGTGCAAGAAATTTAGTAGTCTTTATAAACTAAGAGATAACAAATAAGTATACTTAACACATATTAACCAGGAATGTTCTTGAAAATTCATCAGATAAATTATTCTGGTACCAGAGGATCACAACAGAAATAAGTATTGACCACTACTTCTTGAAAATAACATGGAGCCATAGAAACTTAAGAACAATGTTTTTAATAAATAACATCATACCAAACATGAATAACCTCCCAACCAGATAATAAAAATAAGCTTTCAAAATATAGATATCTTGCATAAAAAAATTAAAGGCATATGGGAAACAAAGAAGAAACCTCTTGTCCCTGTCATCCTGTCTGCTACTGGAGTTATCCCACAAATACTTCAGTGAATCCATAAGAAAAAATAAACTTACATCCCAATATTTGTATTCAACTACAAAAGCAGTCATTATCTTCCTGCTTTAAATATTAAAGAATAACAGGGTAACAACTTGTCCTTTCATCATTTCTATCTGTATCCTAATAAAAGATGAGATAATAAAGTTAAAGATCATAAATAATAAATAATGAGACAATAAAGTTATCCCCAATGATGAGGATAGCAGTGAAGATGATAGCAAAAACAACAGCTAACATCTATATAATGCTTTTGAGTTTACAAAGCTTTATATGCATTATCATTTTAATTAGACAACATATACATATGCACATTGGATATAGAGGTAGGTGTAGAGAAGTAGATGATATACATATATATAGAAAGAGAGATACAATAATCAATGTCAATAAACACACAACTAATAAAAAATTACCACATGCCAGGCATTCTGCTTATCACTAGGGATACAAAAATAAAAAAGAAAGAATAGTGTCTGACCTCAAGGAGCTTACAATCTCATAGGAGAAGACAACATGCAAAAGGAAGCTGAAGGGGGAAGAAGGCAGTGGCCAGAAAGTACATAGTTCAGGGTCTGATGTTTATGGATTAAACACCAAGCAGAGTGGCTGATAGGAAATGAAGTTAACAGGAAAATTCTGAGCTGGAGATTTTAAGAAAAGTTTATATGTATATACATCTATGTGCTTACATGCATTTCCTCTGTCTTTTCACTCTCTTAACTTACTAGTCAAGGTCTATTTGTTCTTATGGATTCTAGGGGCAACTCTAAAGAGGAAGGGGTTTTCAAATATGGTTACTCAGCCCCTATCAGTATGCTCTACATTGATTATAAGCCATAGTCTCAATTAGCTTTTAGAAAAGAGTATTTACTATGTTGGTAAAGAAAGACAGATGAAAAAAAAAATATTTCTTCTCAAACACCTAAGGAGCACTTTTCCACAAGGAGACATAGAGTCCATGGGAAGAATTGACCTTAAATTTAGATAGTTGTTAGACAGATGAGTAGAGAACATGTTTGGCCAAAATGTAAACTTACAATTGCTGGTTACTGGAAGTATTTTTTTAAAGTTTATAATTGACATTCTTTTCTGCTTCAAGAATTCACATCCTTTGAAACTGCTTTATCCCTCTCAGGACCTTGACTCAAACTTCAATCATCATCTCTAGTAATGAAATCTGCTACTCCTTAGCTATACCCATATGTACTAAGCTCACTGATTGAACTTACTGCTATTTTATACCTGGGCTCACTGTGTATGACTGATCCTCCTAGTCATTCATTTTGATTTCTTTCTTCACCCAAAGAATCATTCCTTGTAAACAGAATACAGGGTACCTAGCATCTTATAAATACATTTAAATTTTAATCATGCCCATTGATAGAATAATTATTCAGCAGTGGGGGATGGACCCTATTTATATATGTGTGTATGTGTGTACATATATGTATACATACATACATACATACATGTGTACATGTTAATTGAAATGCTGAACTGCAGTATTTCAATATTTCAAAAGATAACCATTTTTTATCATTGTGGGCCTTCTATGCACAAATTCCAAATGCAAATCCACTATACCTTAACAAAGGGCTTCGTGATTTGCTGTGGTCAAAATATTTTGGAGATAAGTCTGCCCTAACTTAATAAGGCAAATCTATGAATTACAGTCTCTTTACATCCTGTACTGTAAGCCTTTCCAACTTGTGGTAAAATATGAAAGTTTTTAACAGTCGGTTAGGATAACTGAAAGACGCCAGTTTTTCAAGGACCACCCTTTTGGGGAGGAGATGAACAGTCCGCCTGCTGCGCATGTCAGACTGCCTGCCGGGGACAGTCCGCCTGCTGCGCATGTCAGACTGCCTGTCGGGTTTTTTGACTTCCGGGGTGGAGAGAAGCAGAGTAGGCCTTTTTGCCTGCTTGGCGGGACTCCTGGCGGCGCAGCACAGACGGTCTCCCTCACTCCAAAGGTGGCCTTTTTTGGTTTGGTGAGTTTTTATAAGAAATATAGACTAAGCCTAGATTTAAGACGATTTCTACTGTATTTCTACTTTCCTATCCTTCTAATCAACAACACCTTATATACAATAAAGGCTCTATCTAGAAAACCAGAAGCTTCTTCCATTTACTAGTCTGGGAGATAAATTAAGGGAAAAGTTAAGTAGGGGAGATTTATGATCTAATATCCAATTTTAAATTTCACAGTTTGGCGACCCCGAAGGGACCTTAAGGACCCTCCCACCCTCCCTAGTTTGGCCATAAGCCGGCTAATTCGGTGGATTTTCCGAATACCCCCCCCCCACGGACTTTCCCTTTGTCTAATCTCCCTTAAAGACTTTAAGCCTCTAAAAGTCTTGCTTTAAACAGAAAAGCCAGCCCAGTTTAAAGGGCAAGATGCTCGAATATTCTACTATCCCTTTGATTTTTCTCATCGGAATGTATTGGGACAGCATAACGTCCCAACTTAGAGGAATAGTTTACTCAATGGTCCTTCAAAACATTATTGGTTTTTTCCTCATTCAGGCAGCAAAAAGTTTTTTGTATAATAGTATAAGTGAGAATCTTTGGGAAAATACGTTTAATATAAGTAGAAATTTTATGCCTGCAATTGAAATACCTTTTAATACCACATCCATAGTTCATACGACTAAGGATTTTATTTTTTTTGGGTTTTTTTTGTCTTGTTTTGTTTTTGTTATTATCATTGTTATGATATGGGGGAAATTCTCACATATGGAGAGAGTCCTCAAAATGAAATACTCACATATGGAGAGAGACCTCGAAATGAAATTCTCACATATGGAGAGAGACCTCAAAATGGCTGTTTCTACTAGAGATGATCCAAGTTTAGAATCAGATCAACAGAAACTACTCCCTCTGCAGGAAGCTATAGAACATAGTAAAAAGGGAGTGCCAATTCAAGTCAGAAAATATAGCCCCTTTAGACCAAGTGACTTGAGCGCATGGAAATCTTTCATCCCTAGTTTTGAGAAAAATCCAAACACTGTAATTTCACAGTTAAGGACTATATTTAATGCATATCAACCCAGTTGGGCTGATGTTACTTGCCTTTTGGAAACTTTACTGTCCCCAACTGAGATTACAGATATTATCTCAGCAGGAAATGCCCTTGTTGCGAAAGGTAAGGCCAATGTGGAATGGCCTCTAAAGGATCCAGAGTGGAATTATAATGATGATAGGGATTTCCAAAGATTAAAAGATGCTAGAGAAACACTTCTGAAGGGAATGGAATCTTGCTCTAGAAAACCGGAAAACTGGCAGAAATTTTTAAGCCTACCTCAGGAGGCTAATGAAAGACCAAACAGATTTTATGATAGACTTTGTGAGGCCGCTAGACAGTACACCAGATTGGATCCAGTAGATTTAAGAGATTCCTATATCGTTCTCAACACATTTGTTTATAATTCACTGCCAGAAATACGCAGATACTTTCTGAAACAATGTCCAGACTGGAGAAATCTCACAGTAGATAGAATTAAGGAACTTGCAAATTATGTCTTTGACTCACGTGAGGAAGATCCAGATCACCCTAAACAGAGCATTCTGGCACCAGCGATTCCTAGTCAGCCATGTGAACACCGGAGCAAGGACACTAAGGTGTGTTGTTACTGTCGTAAGGAGGGGCATGAATTGAGAGAATGTAGGACTTGGAGAAGAAATTCTAATTCTAATTACAGGCGAAATCAAAATAGAAATAGATCTTTTCGGAGGAATACAGAAAGGCAGTACCAGAATAATGGTAACCAAGGTCCCCCTCAGAAGAGGACACAGGAATGACGGTGTCTTGGGGAGGAATGGAACATAGATAATGAAAGCCATATATTCCCAGATCCGGATTTTTTGAATGCACTTGTGCCAGTCCATTCACCTCCCCAGAGTAATGAACCACATGTCACCTTAAAAGTGGGGGAGACTTATTATGATTGTCTGCTAGACACAGGAGCCTCTAAATCAGTATTAGTAAGCAAACCAGATGCTGGGTGTAGACCTGTAGGATATTTGAATGTAGTGGGAGTCTCAGGAAAGAGCCAGAGAGTGGCAAAATTGAATCCTCGCATGGTATCTATGGGGCCCTTAACAGTAGAACATTCATTTTTACTCATGCCTGATGCCCCTGTAAATTTATTAGGTCGTGATCTCCTTTGCAAGCTTAGAGCAACCATATCTTGTGCTCCAGATGGGGCTGTCTCCTTACAATTGCCAGAGGATACTGTTCATTTATTACCAATTTTACTTACAGAAGCTCAAGGAACAGCAGGGGAGGTATCCAAAATCCCCTCTGACATTCCTGAGTCTTTATGGGCCTCATCCCCTAATGAGGTGGGGCTCCTTAAGTCTGCCATGCCTGTTACCTTTAAAGTTAAGGGGGGACCACCCCCCTCCATTCCACAGTATCCATTGTCTAGGGAAGCAATAGAAGGGATCACCCCTATAATTGAGGCTTTGAAAAGCCAGGGTATTATTATTCCATGTCATCACTCTCCATGCAATACTCCCATTTTGCCAGTTAAAAAACCCAAGCCTGGGCCAGATGGTAAACCTGTTTATCGCTTTGTGCAAGATCTTAGAGCGATTAATAATTATGTTATTCCTAGACATTCTATAGTCGCAAATCCGGCTATGATAATTTCCTCAATTCCCTATGAATCTACATGTTTCACAGTGGTAGACCTTTGCTCTGCCTTTTTCTCCATACCAGTACATGAGGACTTCCAATATTTATTTGCTTTTACCTGGAAAAATAGACAGTGGACCTGGACTAGACTCCCACAGGGATTTGTAGACAGTCCCACATTATTTTCCCAAATTTTACAGCAGGATCTGGCCTCTATTACCTTTAAAGCCTCCACACTAGTACAATATGTTGATGACTTACTTTTGGCCTCTCCTAATGCTGAAATTTGTCAGGAATATAGCCGTCACTTACTGCTGGAGCTGCACAAGAGAGGACACAAGGTTTCCAAGACAAAGGTACAATGGTGTTTGCCCCAGGTAGAATATTTAGGATTTATTTTGGCTGCTGGAACTCGCTCTGTCTCTTCTAAGAGAGTCCAGGCCATTCAACAACTCTCTGCCCCCACTACTAAGAGGCAGTTGAGAGCCATTCTAGGAGCAGCCGGGTACTGTAGACAATGGATACCCTCTTTTGGTGAAATTACTAAACCCCTCATAGCTCTTACAAAAAGTTCTGTTCCAGACATTTTACAGTTGGATCCCCAGCATCTCTCAGCCATAAAAGAATTAAAACGGGCCTTGTTATCAGCACCTGCCCTAGGACTGCCAGATTATAGTAAGCCTTTCACTCTCTTTGTGCATGAACAAAGGGGGGTGGCTTCTGGAGTCCTGACTCAGTCACTGGGGCCTAACCAGCGTCCTATAGCCTACTATTCAATTCAGCTGGACCCTGTAGCAGCTGGAGTGCCACCTTGCCTTAGAGCAGTGGCGGCCACAGCGCTTTTGGTAGAAAAAGCCTCTGATTTGGTCCTAGGTAACCCTCTAACTGTGCAATGCCCTCATGAAGTGGAGGCTCTCTTACTACGTCACAGGACACAAGCCTTTTCAGATCAAAGGCTGGCTAAGTATGAAATAACCCTGTTAGGTAATGAGAATATCACTTTAAAACGCTGCACAGTTCTTAATCCAGCAACACTACTCCCTAATTTACCATTCTCGGGGGAACCGTTGCATGACTGTGCTTCTTTAGTTGATATGGCTGAAAAACCCCGTGATGATCTTTTTGATACACCTTTAGAAAATCCTGATCTTGTCCTCTATACAGATGGTTCCTCATTTATGAGAGAGGGAACCCGTTTTACTGGAGCTGCTGTAGTTTCTGATTATGACACCCTCTGGGCAGCTTCTCTGCCTTGCCATTTTAGTGCACAGGCTGCTGAACTTGTGGCTCTTACACAGGCCTGTAATATAGCTAAAGATAAGAGTGCCACTATTTTTACTGACTCGAAATATGGCTTTGGCATATGCCACTTTATTGGTATGATTTGGCGTCAACGAGGCTTTCTAACATCCTCGGGCAAGGCTATTGCCAATGGGGACCTTATCAAGGACCTCTTAGATGCCCTGAAACTGCCTTCTTCCCTAGCTGTTGTACATTGCCCTGCCCACACAGGGAATAGTGATCCTGTTTCAAAGGGAAATGCACGAGCCGATTCTGCAGCCAAGCTTGCTGCATTAGAAGCTCCTGAACATGTATTTAACCTTTCACCTTCTGAGGATATTCCTTCCAACCTAACCTATGACGATTCTGAAGTAGAAAAGTGGAAAAAGAAATTTAAGGCGAAACAGATCAATGGCATCTGGGTGTCTCCGGAAGGTAAGCCATTTCTTCCCCGGAAATTCTACCACCAGGTATGCCTCTCTGTTCACAGAAAAGGCCATTTTGGTACACAAGGCATTGTAGACTCTATTAAGAGAACCTGGATAGCACCAGGTGTGACTAATACAGCATCTCGAATCTGCTCGGGCTGCTCCACATGTCAGTCTTATAATCAGTATGCTTTTAAGGCCAAGGCTTATGGAGGGCGTCCTCTAGCATATACACCTTTTGAGCACTTACAAATTGATTATATTACTATGCCAAAAGCAGGACATTATAAATTTTGCCTTGTTATAGTTGATCAGCTCACTCGGTGGGTGGAGGCCTTTCCCAGCCCCCGAGCCACAGCTGCCTTTGTTGCCAAAATTCTCCTTAAAGAGATAGTACCTCGTTTTGGCCCACCAGCCCGCATCGATTCTGACAAAGGCACACATTTCACTGATTCGATTTTATCCCAAATCTACTCTTTCTTGGGAGTGACTCCAAAATTCCACACGCCCTACCATCCACAAAGTTCAGGCCAAGTTGAACGTATGAATAAAGAGCTTAAGAGTATGATTGGCAAATTATGTACTGAAACCCATTTGAAATGGCCTGATGTTCTACCATTGGCATTATTCTATCTACGAAGTAGACCAAGAGGAGAACTTCATATATCTCCTTATGAAATGCTTTTTGGTCACCCTCCTATCCAAGCTAAAACTTTTTCCCCAGTTTATACATCACTGGTGGGAGGTGATACTTCTGTTGCTTCCTATATACAGGAATTACAAACCAGGCTACGTGAACTCCATGAGGCAGGAGCTGTGGTCCAGGCAGGACCATTAGACTTTTCATTGCATAACTTCAACCCAGGAGATAAAATATATGTAAAGAATTTTCAGAGAACCAGTGGAACTCAACCTGCCTGGGAAGGACCTTTTCAGGTATTATTGACAACTCCTACTGCCATTAAAATTGGTGAAAAAGACTCATGGATTCATTGCTCTCATATAAAGCCTGCACCATTCATAGGTGAAGAGATTTCAGATAGACCTGAGGTAGACGCTAAAGAGGTAAAAACCCTAACGATAGCAACTGTTAAAGAGCAAAGAAAGTTGAGAGGAAACAGGCAGTTCCCATTTAAGAATCCCACTGATCAGTTAAATGCTTTGGGACTCAGTCTTCGTAAAGTATCAGGAGACGGAAATTGCCTTTTTAGGGCTTTAGCAGACCAGCTAGAAGGTCACTGTAGAAATCATCTCAGACACAGACAAGAAGCTGCTTCTTATATGATTAACCATAGACAAGAGTTTGAGTCTTTTAGAGTAAATGACTCCCCTTTTGAAGAATATGTTGATGAATTAAAGAAATTTGGAAAGTGGGGAGGAAATGATACAATTGTAGCATTTGCTAAGCAGCATCAGCTGAATGTTGTGGTTCATCAATTAAATCAGCCTTTATTGAGAATCAGTGGCACAGACAAAACTGATGCTAGAGAACTCCACATTTTCTACCATAAAGAACATTATGACAGCATTAGAAAGATCAATGACAATTCAGAAACCCCTGCCACTTTGGCATGCAGAGAATTGGGGAACCAGTTAAAACAATGTGGCATACCCCAAACTCTAGCAGCTTAAATACCTTAAAATTTAACAAGCATTTCCTTCCACAGGCAAAAGCACTGAAGCACATGGCCTAGTTTTCTGGCCCACCTCAATTTCTCCCACCCTTTTCCCTACCCTATACCTATTTTTTTTTTTAATCCTTTTTGCTTTTTGTTTTGTTTTGACTTTTGAAAGGCACTGAAAAGACCTGGAATTCACCACACCTTTAAATTCTTTAAGAGCACAAAAGGGTGCTTAGCGAATCTTTTGCCTTTTATTTTTGGTTTTTGGTTTTGCTTTGTTTTTTTTTTTTACTTTTGTTTCTTTTGCTTTTCTTTAAAAACCCGATTTTGTAAACTAAGTGACTTTTCAAAGGCATTTTAAGTATATGCTATTGAATATTGAATCTTGCTAATTGAAGTCTTATTTCTTTTTGATGAATTAATCACCACTTTAAGTATCTGCTACTGTTATACTAGAGAATTCATGTATAAGATGATGTGGTCTACTTGCTAAAAGAAGATTATGTAATAATGTCTAAAAGAAGATTATGTAACAATGTCTAATATAATCAGCTATTTACATTCATTTATTATTTATATGTCATTATACTCTGGGTATGGTTTGGAATTATTGTATATATCACTAATATATTCTCAGTTATGCAGCATAGCACACATTTTTACCATCATATTGTCTTTGGTGAAATTAATGAGATTTCAGAAATATGGAAACTTATCATTTCAGAGACTAACTTGCTGTGAACTCTGATGCAGGCCCTGGAGAGAATATATGTGCAACAAAAGGAGAGACAGGTATACATAAGTCCATGGTTTGCTTATGATGGTGACTATGTAGAGCACAATTACTAGGCACAGTCCAGTATTCATCCTCTCTCCCTCCTAATTTAACCTAATTTAACTGAACTTACTTATCTTTTTATCTCACTCAGTTGAATTCACCTGTGGCCTAGCACAATCACTGGCTGTCTCGGAACCATGAGATATGGTATGATAACCTTTCCATAACATTTTCAGGTGTCATGAACACATACTAAATTTGACTTTGATCCAGACACATGGTGGTAAAAAGTGTTACTGATTGCAAAATGCTATGCTAAGGTTTAGTAAAAAAAAAAATACAGCAATTCAAACAGTTAAAGAAGAAATCCAGCTTTCCAGACCAGAGTCCAGAGTCCAGAATCCAGACCAGAGTCCAGAATCCAGTTTTCCAGACCAGAATCCAGTTTCCTCCTGATGACATCTTACCACTTCAAGAAGACAAGAGAACTCAGAGACTTTATATGAACTGTTTTGCTTTATTAGCTTTTACTATCTCCTTTCTGTTATATACTATCTGTAACATGTACTCTCTGCAGAGGCTCTCCCTTTGCAAGACTAATGTCAAAGCGTCGGTTCATGAGGAAAAAAAAAAAAAAAACTTTCCTCTCTTCCTTTTCTGTATTGTTGTTCGCATATTATTAGTCAGCAAAAGTTATTATATTCTTTTTACTGTTCCATCAAGGAAACATTCCATTTCTTGAGGAAGCAAAGGGGGGAAATGTGGTAAAATATGAAAGTTTTTAACAGTCGGTTAGGATAACTGAAAGACGCCAGTTTTTCAAGGACCACCCTTTTGGGGAGGAGATGAACAGTCTGCCTGCTGCGCATGTCAGACTGCCTGCCGGGTACAGTCCGCCTGCTGCGCATGTCAGACTGCCTGCCGGGGACAGTCCGCCTGCTGCGCATGTCAGACTGCCTGCCGGGTTTTTTGACTTCCGGGGTGGAGAGAAGCAGAGTAGGCCTTTTTGCCTGCTTGGCGGGACTCTTGGCGGCGCAGCACAGACGGTCTCCCTCACTCCAAAGGTGGCCTTTTTTGGTTTGGTGAGTTTTTATAAGAAATATAGACTAAGCCTAGATTTAAGACGATTTCTACTGTATTTCTACTTTCCTATCCTTCTAATCAACAACACCTTATATACAATAAAGGCTCTATCTAGAAAACCAGAAGCTTCTTCCATTTACTAGTCTGGGAGATAAATTAAGGGAAAAGTTAAGTAGGGGAGATTTATGATCTAATATCCAATTTTAAATTTCACAAACTTCATAGGACTTTCTAGAGATAGGTGTCTAGGGCATAACCTTTGATAATATAATCATGTCCAGTGGAAAAGGACTTTAGTAAAGTTTAAATATCAAATGTTATGCAATATAAGTATCACATGCTTATTATCACACTGCAATATTCTTTTTTTTTTTTAGTGAGGCAATTGGGGTTAAGTGACTTGCCCAGGGTCACATAACTAGTAAGTGTTAAGTGTCTGAGGCCATATTTGAACTCAGGTACTCCTGACTTCAGGGCCGGTGCTCTATCCACTGTGCCACCTAGCTGCCCCGCAATATTCTTATATAAATTTTAGTCCCAGTTACAGAAAAATCCCTACCCTCAGATCTGCATCTTTGACTGTCCACACTATTCCTACCCAAATTTGGAGAATCAGAAACTTAGTTTCTCAAGGCCATTAGGGATATTAATTCTGATGATATCTCTGCAATATTAGAGCACTTTCCTCCGAGTAGAAACTAGTTCTGAATAGAATATAAGCTTCTTGAAGACAAGGACATTTTCCTTTTTGTCTCCTTTACCCTAGGGTGTAGGGTGTGCCTAGCAGAGTGCTTTCTTGACACATTCAACAAATGTAGCTTTTAATAAACACTTGTTGATTTACTTGTTTATTGTTTGATTAGATGATTTACAAAGGTTTCTAAGCCAACTACTCTCAGTCTGAAAAGGGGCATTTAATGGGTTTTCTGTTTTGTTTATGCTGCTTATTACAATCAACAGTAACTTGGCATTCGCATTACTAATAGTCTAGTGTCAACATATCTTCAGTTTTAATAAATCATTCTCTGAAGTTCAAGAGGGCCTATCCAAACCATTAGACTGTTGGTAGGGGATAACTGCAAATTGGCCAATTTCCTTACATAGGCCATAATATGATCATATTATAAAATTATGAAAATAAAATGTATAACAAAAGTTATATTTCCCTAAAATATAAAACTCTATAATATCAGGAAATTCCTCATGATACAAATATAACTGGATCCATATGCATATACTTTTTAAAGCAAAAAAAAAATGTCCATGCTTACTAGTCAGCAGAAAGTTGGCATGGCTTTGGTGTTTTACAGCCTCTGTGAACTAGTGATATTCCAAGGGGATATTGCTTCTTGTTCCACTTTTTCTTTTTTCACTGGATATTAATTAGTCCCTTGGGAATAAAACCATAAAGTGTCTTACAGCACAGCTTAGCAGTGGTATGACTATTCACATTGGCTAGAACATTGATTAATTTGTTAATTAGTCTTTAGACTTCTTTATTGAAATATATGTTACTAATTAATAACTGCTGATCACCAACAGCCTACTAGACACCATGGAGCATACACAGAATAAGAAGCAGTCATTACCCATGGGCTCACCATCTTAATTGGATATAGGGATGTGAATGAAGAGAAAGGAAAGGGAGCAATCTCTGAGGAATGAAACAACTAAGGTTGAGAATGTCAAGCTCAGTGGCAAAGAGTTCATCTAGGGTCCTAAGGTAGTTCAAAATTCCTTCATGGGCTTCTCTTGAGAGGAAGGAGTTGAACTAATGAATGAAGAGGTACAGTGGAGTTAATCTGATAGTAGATGGGTATTGATTTATTCTCCAGGCATTTTTCCTAAAGAATAAATATTAGAGTGGTGATGGAGTACTTCAGAACAGTAATCTCAGAGAAATCAACTAAACTTAATCTTGTGCTAGTTGTCATCAATGGAACAGACATACACCTTAGAATCTGAGGTGTAAACTGATGCCTTGCTCTAGCCAGTCCCTGGGTTCCCTGCTGTTTCCCGAAGACAGACACAAAACACTAATTTCTCTGCATCCTAAAAACAGGGGTTTCTGAGCTTTTCAAAACATAAGTAAGAAAGTGCTCCCTGAGTAGAGATTAGAATGGTAAGAATCAGAGGTAGACATGTCAACTCCCCCAAGCAGACAACAGTGATGGCATTCCTTATTATGGGTAAAGTGGTCATTGATTCACTTCGTGCTACAAGTTTTCTAGCTGTGGCGCTCACTATTGTTATACTGAAAAAAAAAAAAACCAACAACTTGATTTAACAAAATAACCTGCAGAATAACCTGCATCAGGATAACCCAGATCTGGCTAATTGGACAAATCATTTAATTTACCTCCTCTGTACCTCACTCTCCTCATCTATCAAGTCAGCATAATGATATATTACTTATCTTAAAGAGCTGATATGATTTTTAAAACTTAAAATTCCATGTAAACATATATTTTTACACATGGCCAATGAGGGAATTTATTTTTCATGACTATAATTATTTGTTTCAAAGGTTTGAGTTGTTGTTGTTTTTCAGATGAGGAAGAAAGGAAGGTGGCAGGAAGAGAAAATAAATGTTTGCTAATTGAATAAAAGAAAATTTAATAAAAAAGAAAAGGCTACATAAATGTGAATTCTAGGCTTTAAGATTTTTTTTGCTGTTGTTTTTACCTATACCTACTTTGAACATCTTCCATACAGAATCCTAAATAGGAATTTCAAATGAAAACGGGATCTATGCAGTCCAATTCTTATTCACCTTAGCATTTCACATAGCTTTCCCACCCACTGAGATTCCTCTGTAGGCAAGGCTATGTAAATCCACATGGAGAAGGACTAATGTCGCCTAGCAGAGAATGAGATTCGACTCCCCTAGAGAATGGTAGCTGTTCACTGAACTCTATAAATATCGCATCATTTTTTTTTTATTTGACCAAATTTCACCCAGGTATTTCAGATCATCTAGATTATTTCTTTGAAAAATTAGGTGTTTTGCTTTGTCGTTTTCTATTTGATGTCATTTATTTTTATTATTTTTTACCATATTTTAGACATCATATTGTAGCCATAATAAAGAAATCTATTTATTTGGACCTGGAGGCATTATTCCGAATATATATTCTTCTCTAGCAGACCTTAACCATGTAGGCTTTTTCCTAGAACGAGGTTTATTAGATTTCTTGGTAGAAAGCAGAAAAGATTTTTTCGAATTACGTCTCTAACTCATGATCAGACATCTAGCAGCTATGAGCATTCTCAAACAAGACATGCATGCAGAAATCCAATTTAACATCTTCTCTGACAGTGATTTGAAAATTCTGCATGTTTTCCTCCTGATAGCTAAAAATGGCAAGTTATTTTGATTTATAACTTGAAAAGGAAAGCCTTTATCCATTTTTGGCCTTTTGTCCCCATCTGTATTCAAATCAATAGGTTTGCTAGATTAAGAATCAAGGAAGAAAAATGACCTTCAAATATTGTAATGGTTCAAACCCTATAGCTAAGATAGCTAATTTTCTTTCTGAAGAATGAATGAATGAATGAACCAAAGAATTGTTGAGGTCAAAGAGATTTCAGAGACACCTAGTATTATTTATTACATTTTATAAATGTGAAAACTGAGGACCAGAGAAGGTTAGGTGTTGGCACCCAAATCATAAAGAGTGTTAATGGAAAAGCTAATATTATGCTATTGATATTCTGACTTTTTGTTCAGTGCTCAAAGGGCAGATTATATGATATAATGGGAAAAGAACTAGAATGAAAGTCAAGATAACAATAAGTCTTATTACTGAAATTCTTTAAGATTTGTACAAACAACACTGCTTTTACAGATAAACAACCAAACACACAGCACCCCTAACTCCTATATGTAGATTATAAACTCTTTTAGAACAGAGACTATTTTTCATTTTGTAATTATATAACAAATACCTAGAACATGGTAAACACTTCATAACTATTTGTTGAAGTGAATTAGGTAGTATTAAGTATTATTAAACTAATTTTACAGAATAGGAAATTTAGACTCAAGGAAACAGGTTAAGTGACCTACCCAGAATTACATAGTAAGTCACCACCAGAGCCAGGATTTAAACCTAAGGTCTCTTGTCTCCAAGTTGTGTGCTCCTTCCATTTCATTTCCATTAGAGCATGTAAGTTCCTTGAGGGCAGGGACTATTTTATTCCTCTCCTTGCATCCCCTGTACCTAGCACAGGGTTTAGTACACAGGAGGTGCTTAATAAATGCTTTTTATTGTACTAGTTGGTCAGGACCTAATTTGGGCACCTACTAGCTTTTTTCCTAGAGCAAGAGGAGTGAATTAATGGGGATTGAATATGAGTCCAGAAGAATCTGGCTCCTGTTATATAAAAGAAATTGTACTGCTATACTTGAAAATTTCCCAGACCTCCTGCCTGAGGATAATTCCTCATTTTTAAAATTTTTTACTTAAAGCAAGTCTATGCCAAATATGGAAGTTAAGAAGAAGCTTAAATTTTTCATTTTCATTCTTTTTTTCCTACATCTGAGGTGAGCCCCAAATGAATTTGTATTACAAAAATTGTATTTCATTTGAGAAACTGTACAGTGATTACAAGCTACTCCACGTAACAAATATACATACATACATGTGTCTATGTATTTATATATACATATGCATACAAATATATGTATATATATATACATATATCTTGAACATTAATATTCTCTTAGCATTGTTGAAAAGCTATAAATCATGGAATATAATGACCTCAGAGTAACCTAAATTAGGAGCAATCCAGTAGGGAATGGAGAGGCTTCAGTAGGCTGTAGCATAATACCAATGGAGATATGCATGTGTATAGAGGTATAAATGGTGCCACTGCTAACAAGTGTGATAGAGGAAAAGGACATTGCTCATTTGTGGAAGAAGTGATAACATTTGGAAGGCCGAAGTGACATGACATCAATCAATTACCATCGATATTAATTAATAAATATCAATAAATTTAAAAAGGAGCATGTATTAAAGAGCTACTCCAAGACAAGCACCATGATATGCACTAAGTATAAAGAGAAAAGAATGAAACAGTATTGACCTTGAGGAAGTTACAATCGAGCTGGGAAAGATGTACTAGTATAGCTAAATATAAGATGCATGTATAGTAGATACATAGATGAATAGAATTGAATATATCTGCACTGTAAGAAATGGCCAATATATGGCACAGGACGATTTTTTTATGGACTTATTATGCAAAGTGAAGTAAGCGGAACCAGGGAAACAGTAATACAATGACTACGTAAATGGAAAGAACAAGAACAATAACAAAATTTAAAAGATGAATGTTATGTTTTAATAGCTAAGCTTGGCCCCCAAAAAGGGATATAAAAATGAACCATCCTTCTTTGCGGAGGAGGGGATTTCTGTGTGTAGAACAATGAAGACACAGACTTGGTTGCTGTGTTGGCTGAATTCTTTTGGTTTCCTTCTTTTCTATTCTTTTTAATAAAGGTAGCTCTCTGGGAAGGGGAGGGGAAGAGATACATTAAGAAATGAGGGTGATATAAAATCATTATCACTTTTAATCATAAAGCAAACAACAACAACAGAAAAGAAAATCAAGGTTAAGAGTATATGTGGGTTTTTTTGTTGTTATTGTTTATTTGTTGGTTTTGTTTTGGTTTGTTTTTTCCTAGAGGCAATAGGAGCCAATGAAAGTTTTTGAGTAAAAAAGTAACATAGTCGGATCTCTGCCTTAGGAAGCTCACTTTGTCAGCTGCAAGTAGGGTAGCCTGGTAGTGGGAGAGCCTGGAGACAAGAAGATAATTTATGAACATATAAGGAGGCACTTACCTTGAGCACTGGAAATGGCCTGAACACAGTGACAGAATTGGTTCTGTGATAAACAAACCCTGTCACATGGAGGCTTGGAGCCTCACAATTTAAGGAATTATCCCTTGTAGAAGGCAGAATAGCAAATGTAACTGGCAAACTTGATTCCATGCTTCCCAGTTGTAAGGAATTCTTTACAACCTGTGAGACTAGATAAGAAAAGTAGGGCCAGTTGATAAAGAGCCTAGGAATCTAGACAGAGGAGTTTCAATTAGATCATATGGGCAATAATAAGTCATCCAGGACTTTAAGTCCAGGGCACAATTTAGCTGACCATGCCAAAGCTACTGGATATAGTGGAGTCAGCATCACTTTCTCCTCTCCCTCTCCTTTTTCCAGGGATAGAGGATTTATTCACTGGCAGGAGTAATTCTGTAGGTTTTTAACTCTGTATACTATATTGAAAAAATCCTGGATTTGGAATCAGAGAAACTGAGTTTAAAATCTTTCTCTGGTACCTCACTACTCCCTAGTTATGTGAAGTTAGGAGAATCACTTTTTTTTCCTCATCTGTAAAATGAGGGCATCGGGCTAAATGATGTTGAAGATCATTCTAGGTCTAGGTCCAAGGAAATACTCCAAATTAACAACCATTTCTCACTGGTAGTAGGCTAGCTGTCCTCACTTACATTGTCCCTCACAATAGGGAATATACCTTTTGTCAAAATGCCTAAGAACGTTAGCACCTTGAGGGCAGGGACCACTTTTATTTTGTATTTGTATCTACTGTTTAACATAGTGCCTGGGATATAGTTTTATCTACACATACACACATATATACATATGTAAGTATATGTTATTATAATATAATTATATTTCATTATAATATAATATTCTATAATAATTGTTTTATATGTGTATATATATGTACTGCATATGTGTATGAGTATATGTATGTATATATAGACATACTAAGACATAATGAATGTATGCATATATAATTATTATATAAGTAATTGATATATTACCACATATGAGAAACTGTGTTAAACAGTAGATAAAAATACAAGCAAAAATAAAGGCAGTATACGTGCTTATGGGTATGTGTGTGTATATCTATCTATCTGTCTATATACATATACATATACACACATATGAAGGGTAAGCAAAGGATTTATAGATATAGATATGGAGGGAGGGAGGAAGAGAGAGAGAGGGAGAGACAGAGAGACAGAGAAAGACAGAGAGAGACAGAGAGAGAGAGAGTCTTCTTTGCTCCTTTGATTACCTTTATTGAGGCAGGTGGTACCAGAGCTGAGCCTTGAAGAAAGAGAAAGATTCTAAAAGACAAAATTGAAGAAGGAGGGTATCCCAGGCATTGAAAATAGCCTTTGATATAACACAGGCAGGAAGCTTGGCATAGTAAACAGGATGCTAGGTTTGGAATCGCAAAGCTCTGGGCTCGAATAGTGCCTCAAATACTTTCTAACTGTGTGATCCTGAGCAAGTCACCTAACCCTACATAATACCAGTTGTTTCATCTATAAAAGAGGGAAAATAATAACATGAACTATGTAGGCTTGTTGCCATATCTCTGCAAATAGGCGCAGTAATAACCAACATTTGTATATGATGTTAGGTTTGTAAGGCACTTTATATGTATTATATCTTTTGATCTGTACAAGCTGGGTATAGGGAATAACTAGCCAGCCATTCCTGTTTGGTTGGAACTTAGTGCATGAGGAGGAACAGTGTAAAAAATGCTAAAAATGTAGCAAAGCGAATTTTGAAAGGTCTTCATTTCCAGGCTAAAGGAGTTTGTCTTATATTATAGAGAATGGCTAGAGGGCACAGAGATAAAATGCTAGGCTTGGAATCAGGAACTCCTGAGTGCAAATCCAGCCTCAGACACTTACTAGCTGCGTGGCTCTGAGCAAGTCGTTTAACCCTCTTTGCCTCAGTTCCCTCATCTGTAAAATGAGCTGGAGAAGAAAATGACAAACTACTCCAGTATCTTTCCAAAGAAATCTGCAACCTAAGAGTCAAACATTATTGAAAAACAATAATCTATAGCATAGAATGTAGAGAACAACTGATGATTTTTGAATGAGGAAATTGCATGGTCAGACCTGAGCCTTAGGAAAATTAGGTAGGCAGTTGTGTGAAGCATGAATATCAGGTGGTAGAAGCCTAGACATAGGGAGATAAGAGTCAATTTTAAGAAAAGGGTGTGAACTAGAGTGCTTGCAAGATGAATGGAAAGAAAAGAATGAATCTGTGAGATATTGAAGAAGTAGAAATGTTAGGATTTGGCAAGTGATTGGGTATGAAGGGGAAGGGGAAGAACTAGGAAGCATCAAACATGACTCCCAAATTCTGAATCTGTCTGGGAAGAGAGTGGTACCATGAGGTACAAGAAAGTTTGGAGAAGAACCAAATTTAGTGGGAAAAATGATGACATCTCTTTTGGGGATTGTAGAATTATAGCTATATGGATCTCAGAACCTATGTAATTCAATCCCCTTATTTAGAAGACATGGAAACTGAGTGTCTGAGAGGTAACACCACACTGCTAGTATCAGAGATAGTATCTGAACCTGGGTGCTGCTATTGGGACATCTATATAGTTCAAGATATTGAACAGAGGGTTGAAGTTTCAGGAATGGTAGTTTAGTGAGTGATTCAGGGCTTTTTTGGTGAGTGATAGATATAAAAAGCTACCTTATTTCCTTTTTCTGACAGGGTTACTATAATATCATTTATTAAGCATTTCCCATGTTTCAGGTACTATGCTAGTAGACCATAGGAATGCAACACCTATAGTTTACCTATCTTTCAACAAAGCATTTGAAAAGTGTCTCATGCTATTCTTGTTGACATGTTGGAAAGTTGTGAATTCAGCAACAGCAGAATTGGTTGAATGGATGGACCCAAAAAGTAGCCATTTGGATGATATCACTTTGGAAGGAGATCTTTAGTAGAAATACACAAAACTCTGGCTTAGTCTTTTATTGTTTAAAATATTTATCAATTATTTGAATAGAGACAAAGATGGCATGCATATCAAATTTTCAGATGACAAAAGGTTAGGAAATGTAACAAATCAGATGATGGAATCCAAAAAAGATATTTACAAATTATAATGTTAGGCGAACCTGATAAGAACAGGTTTAATTGGAGTAAATATAAAGATATCTACTTGAGTAGAATAAACTACTTCATAAACAGAAGTTGGAAGATGTGTGCCTAGAAAGTAGTTGTCTGAGGAAAAAAAAAAAGATTTTTGAGTTTTAGTAGAGTTCACCCTCCGTGACTCAACAGTGTGATGTGCCATATGAAAAACACTAATGCTACCTGGGGCTTCATTAAGAGTATCTATTACCAAACAGGTGAAGAGGGAATGAGGTTCTCTACAGAGTGCTAGATTTGGAACCAGGAATATTTGAATGAATCTCCTTTCAGTCATTTCCTAGGTGTATCACCCTAGACAAGTTTATCCTATTTGTTTTTTAGATTTTTTAAAATGAGGGAGTTGGATTTAATAGACTATAAGATGTTTCCAGTCCTAAATCTATAATTCCAAGATATTCTTGAATATTCTGACCCCAGCCAGACCACATAGGGAACATTGTGTACAATGTGATAAGATGGAAAGCTTTCAGAGGAGGGGAATGAAGACGTCAAATGGCCTTGAGGTCATGCCACAGGATGATTGATTGATGGCACTACGGATGTTTAGTAGTCAGTTAATGAATCTATAATCATTCACTATGGCAAGGCACTAGGCTATATGCTGAAGTTACAAGGAAAGGGAAAGAAAAAAAGTCCCAAACCTCAAAGAGCTGGTATTCTAGATTCCATTTCTGGAACTAATTTGATGTGTTCTTTTGGGGAAATCACTGTACTTCTCTGGGCCTTAGTTTCCTCACCTGTAAAATAAGGGGGTTTTACTCAATGAACTAGATATTCTCCTAGCTCTAACATTTTCAGATTCTATGATTGTGAGGGTCAGGCAACATCTGTTCAGCCTTTTAAAAAAATCATTTTACAATGATTACCCTATGGCATAGTTTTATTTCTTAGAGCTCACTGACCCATTTGAAGACTTCACAGTCCAGCTTTGGCAGAGGTGTTCTCGATAATTAAAAAGTATGTTATCTCTTGCCAGCTTGTTACAGCCAAGTGTAAGCTGAACACCAGCTCTCCCTAATCCCATCAACTAAGTCTGAAGGAAGGGTCAAGGGTCAGTAACCGCTTCTAAAAACACTGTTCAATTGAATCCAAACAAGCTCTTACCTACTAAGCAGCTGCTCACAAACAATTCAGGATCTGTCCTCATTACCAATTGTGAGGGGCTCCCCAGCCCTAGAAGGCGGCCTTTTGAATGGGAGCCTAATGCACCAATAACTCTCTGTCTGATAGGCTGGGCTCTAAAGTCAGCTGTTTGTTTGTTTATTCTAAAGCAGAAATGCAAAGTTTGGGGCACCCCAGTAAATCTGGCTAGTCCATGAACCCTTCCTTTCTTGGTTGACAAATAATAGATGTTGATTTGCACAAGGCAAAAAGTGAACTGAGATGACATAGTGTTTAATTAAAATTGCACTGATCTGGTTACCACAACAAATTCAAACTCGTGTGTGTGTGTGTGTGTGTGTGTGTGTGTGTGTGTGTGTGAGAGAGAGAGAGAGAGAGAGAGAGAGAGAGAGATAGACAGACAGACAGACAGATAAACAGAGACAGACAGAGACAGACAGAGAGAGGGAGGGGGAGGGAGAAAAGGAGAGATGTTAAGGGAGAAAGGGAAGGAAGGAGAGAGGGAGAGACAGAGAGAATGAATTGTAGGCAACCCTGAATATCATATACACATTATAATGGATAATGGAGAGAAAGACACTGGAAGCTAATTCTATGATTTTCAACATTCCTTATTACTAGGAAAGAGCTGTTAAAAGTGGAATAACTCAAAAAGCTCCATATATACTTATATATAGACATGTGTCTATATAAACATACATACATACATGTGCATACAGATATACATACACACACAGAGAACACCTCGAGGAGGGAGTTAGGCTGAACCTAAAATTTCACGAAGGGAATAAAATCCTTATAGTGTTTTGTGGTTGTTGGGCCCCCACTGAAGAATGGCGACTTGCCCACAATCACTCTGTCATAGTTCTGCTCTGTAAGATGTACCATTTGTAAATCTTTAACATCAGCTTAGAGCCCAATAGGCAAAGAACGAACACCTTTCACGTGGGAGTGTGGCATATCTCCTCTCCTCCTTTCAGAATACAGAAAAATACAACTTGTGATAGTTAATGAAAGCAGAATGAGCTACTGCACTTGGAAGCTAGTCCTCCATTTATAGCAAGTCCTAGGGAGATTCACCCAAAAAATTGAAACAATTCCTTTTTAAACTTGTTTTCCCTTTTTAAAATGTGTTTCTCCATAATTTAACATCATGAAGTAATTTTTATTTTTTGCTCTCTTCCCTTCCCCCACTGTGGTGTCATGCAGTATTCTTACAACAGAAGCTCATATGCAAGGAATTTCAAAATCAAGCAGTGGGTTTTCTTAGAGATTTTCCAATGAATAGGGGTTTTTTTCTTCCCTATTTGATAAAGCCATTCATTTTAAAGAAATATTTGTTAAAAACAATGAATAAATGAATAAAAGTAAATGAATAAAATTATTTTTAAATTTTGATTTTAAGATACTAAAAATGATAGATATTATTTTATCCAATTCTAAGGAAGCAGAGGCCAGTATATTATTTTCCCCTATTCAACATATATTGTCTGGGCTCCCAAACTCAACATTTCTGACAACTACTAGTGGCACCTGCTTACACTTAGTGCTGGACACTTTTGAGAGTGCATTTTTACTAGGGAATGAAGTGACTCAGAAACCCCCCAAGAACAAATTTTATTCACTAACAAATCAACTATTTAAAAATATCATCTACATTTTAGAACAATTTTAACTATATTTTGTGGGCTGTGAAAAAGGAGAAGCTAAGCAACCCTGGTCCTTCATGGTGTTTTATTCCAAATATACATCCACACATATACACAAATATATAAAATATAAACATACACAAATATATCACATACACATATGCATACAGATAATATATGTATATTATAATGCACAGTCTATATGATATTGTTTTGTTCCCTCTCAAAAATATGTTTGAACATTAAATGCCCCCTCCCCCATTTTATTAGGAGTCCTATTTTTATAGGAATGGCAACACAAAAGATATAGAAAATGGGGTAGGGGAGTCGGAAACATTCTCTCTCTCTCTCTCTCTCTCTCTCTCTCTCTCTCTCAGTTTTTGAGAATACATTTTGATTTTTTTTTTGCCTAAACCATATTTTAACTTTTAGGTTAAAAATTAGTATTTAAAAATTTTACAATCATCTAGGAAAATAGTGCCCTGCCATAGAGTTGGTTTTCTATTTACTGTCTCAAAAATTAGAGTCAATAAATTTCCTCTGGATGAAAAAAATGGTGCATCAAGGCCTAATTATTACAACTTCCACAGCAAAATCTTATCTCACGTTTAAAATGTTTTTTAAAGATACAAAAGCCTTCTTTAATAATTATTATTTTGTTCTAGCAAAGCTAGTATCAGAAGTTATTTTTATAATTTTTTTTCTATCTGCATAGCAACATACTCCAATTTTTAAATCGTAATTTTCTTCCAATTAGCCATTTTGGGGGCAGGAGGAGGGCAGGGGCCAGTAAAACATAAAATGAAATTAAAACATGTTTTTCAGTTCTGTGCATGTCATCTGTGTTGGCGTCTATACCATGTCCACATTTGACTTTACTGTTTCATTTTGCCTGCTCAGTAGATCCTCCACAATACAAAGAATCAATTTGCCCCATTCTGTATAGTAGCCTCGGGCTTTGGAGAAATTGCAGTGGTCTGTGTTGTTTTGTCCATAACAATAAGTCAACGCCCTTGCAGGTTCAACTACATTAAAAAAAAAAAAGATCTCTTCTTCTGCCAGGCCAGCTAATCTCTTTTCTTTGCTGATTGTTGGTTATTGTCTGACTTCAAGCCCTAAATAATAACATAAGCAACATCGACTTCATGAAAAGCAAATAATGTCAATAGGGAAAATAGTTAACAGTTAACACTGAGTATCTTTTTCCCCCTATTTTTTTTCCCTAACAACCATTTTCCCCCATCCCGAAATTCTACATCATTTCAAAGTTAAATGAAGGTTTCTCCTCTATGCATATCCTTATTATTTCAATGTGAGACCATCTTAGCTGGAATAGAAAGTTTATTCAGGTGGTATGAATCACACAAGGGCTCACTGATGCAAACTATGGCCTCAGAAGGCACAGCAGGCTGTGACTCTCACAGTGCTGGCCCACTCAAAGAAGGATAACAAAAACCAGAGAAAAACAGGCTTCCAGTAATCTCCTTGCCCCAGCTAGAAAACAGGGGTGAAGGAAAGCTGCCCTCTCATTATAGTTTTGGTCTCAAGGTTAGAATTAGACCCTTAGGGTAAGCAGCTGTCAATTAGAGATAACTCCAACCAATGCTGTCTGAAATCTTGGACTTATCTCCTAGCAACTCCCCTTCTTTGAGGGCACCAACCCCTTAGCTCCGCCATCAGCTCAGGAGTCATCTTGAAGACAGTGAAATAACCTTTTCAATCTGAGCGGATGCATAAAGAATTCTCTTTCCTGAAACCTACGTGTATACCGAATGACATTTGACTAGAACTGGGTTGGAATCTGGAGCACGTTGGGTTTTATTTTGTTGTTGTTGTTTTAATTCTCCCCCCTCACTCCCTCCCCCGTTTGCCAGTTGCAGATGTTTTGATTTGGAAATTGAATAGAGGTGCACAGCCAAACAATCAGCATCTAAATTCAATCTGATTTCCTTTACCTTTTGCTTGGTGATAGGGATCTATTATGTTTATGCATAGGCTGGCACACTACTCAGCCACATTGCCTGTTTAACACTAGGAGAAATTTGCCAACCATTTGGGAACGGCGTGGCTATAGGTTACCGCGAACACTGTGGGACTCTCATTATCTGCCATGGCGGGGTAGGTAGAAAGCAGACAAGCATAAATTCTATTAAGGAAAGCACGAGGTTATGCACCATTGATGTAGGGGACATCACAGAATTTACTAGTAGAATGTGTACAAGGTGCCAAAAAAAAAAAACCTATTCTAAAGGTTTTCTATTCATTGGATTTTTTTAGAATCACATAGCTTCTTTAATCTCAGGCAAAGTAAAGGAGGGGTGAAGGGTGGGGGGTAGGGGGCTGGGAGGTGCCTAAGGGGGAAAAGGGAGCAAGCTTAGTCTTTGATTCCCATTAGTGTCCAGACTCACAAAGGGATCCCTCAGAATTTTTGTAAAAATAGCCAGCGCAAAATGGGAGCCCGCGGAGGGGCCTAAATCGGGCACTCGTCCTGGAATCAAAGGCCGGTCCCTGCACGGCTCCTTTGTGTGGCAGCAGCCTAGCATCCCCACCCAGGCGAGCCCCTGCGTGCAGCCCAGCCGGCCGTGTCGCGCCACACAGGACGCACCTCCGCGCATGGATGCTATTTCCTCTGCTCGGCCCTGGCGCTTTTTGCTATTGTGGCATTGGGGCACAGGTTTACCACCGGAGGCTCCGCGCCACCTTCCCCCCTAAACTGTTTGTGCCCATAAACCGTGTGTACATGCAAGCAAACGCTGGCTTCTTACGAAGCAACAATGCACGGAGCTATTTGCGTTAACATCAAGAGGACTGGAAAAAAGGAAAGAGATCGTCACTACCCCCCCCCCAAAAAAAATATCCCCAACAGGATGCTTGACAGCTTTGGGCCAAGAATCCACTCCCTCTTCTGGAGGTCCTTTCTGGCTGAGAGGAGCAAGGGCCGTAAAAAATAGCTGACATTTTGGGTGCTTTGTGAGTTTATGGGGATGGAAATAGGTTCTTTATTATGCAGCACGGTAAATATATTTCGCTTCCCTCCCACCTGATCAGCTTTTCCTTGGATTTATTTTTACCCTCCCTAAATCTCAGCGTGTGCATGAATCGCTCATTAAGCTTAGATGCTCTTGTTTTCATATTACCACTTGTCAACACCAACCAACACACACACAGGGGAAAGTATTTCTAAGAGGAATGCGGGGAAGGCTTGGGGAACTCTGAATGAACCTTTTTTTTTTTTTAAAGTGTGAATGGAACTCATATACTGCCTGGCTTGGGCTGCTATTAGAAATCAAGGAACACAGTGGTGCATTTCTCTCAAAAACAAGCAAAGATATCCGTAAAAGGAACAGTATCCAAAATGTAACCTGTGTGTAATCGACAGAAATGACCAATCTGGCACCAACGAGCAAGAAGAACCTAGCTCTGAAATTATTTTCTCAAAAGAAGGAAGCACCAAAGGTTGTTGGCTTTTGTCATTGCACATAAGAATAAAAAAATCTCGATTCCTAATTCATTGTTACATTCCAATTGCTATGAGTCCTTCCACACCATGTGGGGATGTTTCAGAGGAAGGATCTAGCTTTCTGTTTTATCTTCTCTCAGGCACAACCTTCTCCCCAACCTCCTTGACACTGCTTATCCATCCTGAAAATGTAAATATGTTAACTAAAAATGTGGCCGCAAAGAAAAAAAAATCATCAGTAGCAATTTAATTTTACTTTATTAAACAGCCGGCCAGTAATCTCCACATGACGTCGACAGTACCCTGTCAGTTCCCTAGGAGATGACTCAAATTAACCTCTTAACTGCTGTGTGAATTGAATAAACTCTCACAGCCTGAGCCTCAGGTTTTATGCTGGCCCGAGGCCCATTAATCTGTGGCCAAGAACCCGGGATTTCAATGGGCTTTTGGTCTGCAAAAAAGGGTCAGGGATCAGGCTGTATCGAGATGCAAATTTGACTCCTCCAGGGCTCTCCGGGTATATTGGCCTATTTAGTGTTCATTATTTGATTTTGCTTTGGGGAGATGGTGTCTTTTCTCAGAGTTGGTCAGGGGAAGGCTCTTCTTTGTGATTCTGGCTTATTTGAGTGGTTGGTGTCACCTGACCACCGGAGCACAATTATTTCCCCCCCCCCCCAGTGGGAACAAACAGACTTAAACTGGAAATATAAAGTCATTGGATGTGTTCCCATAATTGTGTTCACAGAATGTAGAGGCACTTGAATTTTTCTTATATAATTAATAATACAGGGAGTATGGCTTAAGTAGGAAAATATGAGTTGTGTTAAAACTTCACCACCCCATTACATCTTTCTATTTTCAAATTATAGCCATCGGTGATTTAAAAAAAATCCTGATTTCCCTAAATGCCTTCACTTACAAATTTTGGAATATAATGGCAAGAGTACTAGATCTGAAATGAAAAGTACAGGGTTCTGGTTCTAACTCTGACTTCCCAATTTACTTTTCTGGGCCTTGGCTTCCTCTTTGGTAAAATGGGTTAAATGAAAGTTTAGTTGTCTGACTCACAAGATCCTTGTGAAAATCAAATAAATTCAGTGAAAGTGTTTTCAAAACAGTAAAACACCACAGAAATGGGGAGACATTATTAATAGAATTTGACACTGCAGGGCAGATCATATTGAAATATTTCCCAATCGAAAGCAATGACAAATCATTCCCCCCTGGGAATGATTTGGAATGTAGGGGGAAAGACTGTTTAAATCCTGTTTCTGCCATTTTTAACCTGTGTGACCTCAAGCAGGTCGCCTCCTTTCTTTGTCCCTCAGTCTCCTCATCTATATATTGAGAGAATTAGATTAAATGATCTTTACGGTTCCTTTTGGTCTAAATATACAATCCTGTGCTTTGGCATCATGGCTGATAGGATGCTTATGATGTTCCTTCCCCACCATCCTCATACCCCTAAATAATTCCAGGAATATCCACTGATACATACTAGCCATGCCACCATGGGTATGCCACAAACCCCCGCCTCATGGGGATGTTAACAAGGAAAGCACTTTATAAAATTTAAGTGCTATAGAAACATGATGGAGGGCTATTATGGAGCCCACATTATCATTTTGTGAAAAGCTTGTGTCCATTATGTTTCATGCACAATTCAAATTAGTTTAATTCAACAGACATTTATTGAACACCTACCATGTGCAAGGCTATGTGTTAGGCACTAATGGGGACACATAGGAAGCATAGACCCAGCTCCCACAGAGCTTCCAATATAAAAGGCTCTGTAAGAAAGACGTTCTTAAATAAATAGAAATATATTGGAGTATTCAAGCACATGATGAAGGGGCAAATGGTGCAATGAAAATTCAGGGGAGGGAGAGAGAAATTCTGGCTGAGAGAATCTGAATAGGTTTCCTAGAGGAGGTATCATTTGAGCTGCACCTTCACTTGGAGAAATCAGATGATCAATCATACACTATCAGTTTACAATTTTATTTTGAGTTGCAGTTTTCACGTTATCTGTTTGAACTCAAATATTCTAGGTGATTTTTGCCACAGTGACAGTTCTTGGGCTATGAAGGATGCTTCAGTAATACATTCGTGTGCTTTCCAGGATAATTTCAAATCCACTGAGGTCACTTTGTAGCAACCAAAAGCATCTTCTAGATTCTTCTGATTAAGGGCAAGATGAAAAAGAAAAAGTTAGGTCTACACGAACATTGGCACTAAATGCATTCTAGGAACACTTCTTGTATGAAGGCATGCCAGGTTTGCTAACCAATCATTTAAATTTTCAGGACTGACATCTGTCCTGGAAAGTCTAATCAGGTAATTTCAGCTCAACCAATTTCAAGGCTTCAAGAATAGATGATGTCATGTGTGATTACATCCTTCACTGACACCGTTTCATGAATTGTTCTGACCAAAAACTTTACCACCTGCTTGCAAAACCCGTGATCATTCTCTGAAATTAGTTATTCTGGTCCTTGGATGACAGTCACATAATCCTTCCTGAGTCCTGGATTCGGCACCTTTCTTATTTAATGGAAGGTTGCTTGTATTCTTCTGGAATAACCTTCAAGAATGATGGGTTGGGTTCATACCCTGTTGAAATATCAGGGTGTGCACTTTTCTGGAAATAGTTATGCAAACCTCTAGGAAAATATCATCAGGGGAGACTGACTATCGTGACTGAGGGCTCCTGTGTTTAGAAGGCCTTGCAAGAAAAGGGGCCACAGACTGAACTAAAACAGACTATAATCGAATTTTCCTTAACTGTATATTCTTTAAAAGGCTTCTTTTGGGGAGGAACTGCTGTCTTGATGAATTGAAGGCTTCTCTGGGTAGTGGTAAATGTAGGAAGACTGAAATTGAACAATAGAAGACATCTTGTGAAAGCTAGATTGAATTTTCCCAAACTGATTCTGACATGGTTTACATATTTAAGCAGCTAGAGCTCCTTTGGTTTAATCCTCCTTTCCTTGATATAACGGAAGCCTAAGCTCGCCCTCTGCAATTGTCAAAGAATGTTTCCCGGTGTTTATGCAGCGCAGTGCTCTCTGTCATTACCATGTTAGCATGTTACTTACTAGGTTTGTGCTTTGCTTATACAGTGCCCAAATGGATGGCTTGGACTCATCAAAGGGAGTCATTGCTCCATAATGCATCACTTGTGCTTTGAACTTAGGGACAGGCTGGATGTTGCAGAGATTTATTTATTAAGGTCAAGACTAGATTTGAATTCAGGATGGGCCAGGGGAGCTGCAGACTCAAGAAGCCTGCTGGGACTTTGTGGTCCAGTGCTAGGCAACAGCCCATCCCCAACACAGCAAACATACAGACCACAAAATGAATGACCTCATCTACAAATCAGCTATTTGATATGCAGATCGGACCCGCAGCCCTCTTCAATAACACAGCTCTGCTCAGGCAGCAGGTGCAGCAGAGGAGTGAGTGCCCTTCCCACATTTCAAAAGCCATGACTGGTTTGCTCTCTCCCTCTGGCCCTTAACAATTTCTGAAGCTCTATTATCTTCATTTTTTATTTAGGCTGTGCATTTAAGAAACCAGGATTCATCCTCTGCCCTCTGTTTTGAGGCCTAACCTTAAGCCAAGACAAGAGGTAGGATTTTGACGCTCCCTAGTAATTGAGGAAGAATAATGTGATGCTGACTTCAGCCTTAATACACAATCTACCACAACAATAACGCACTTGGAGAAATGCAGCTGCACAATGCAGTTGTGAATGCCACCCCTGCCTTGTTAGATAGCACGGCCCCTCAAAAATAATTGGCAATGTCTATAGCAGAAATGAGGTTTGCTTTTTTCATTTGGGTAGAAAGTCGTCAGTTAAGTAAGGGGAGAAATGAGGAGTAGTCTCTGTTCCTTAGAGGCAAAAAAATCAGTTCTTTGTATTGGGTCAGTAATTGTGAGCAAGGCTGTTGTGGGGATGACTGGAGAAGGAATTATGACACTTTGGGTCATAGAGTAGAGGCTTTTTTCAGCCAAGAAGTAAGAATACAAGCAGGCAGTTTCGTCCCACCCCCCTCCTCTTGACTCCAGAAGAGTGGTGAGGTCCTTGGTGTGCCTTGTACAACCATAAAGCACAATGTAATATAATTTATATTGTCTGTGGTTGCAGGTTATGTCCTGAAAGTCATAAACTATTACAGCTTTATGGCTATGCTGCAGCTATTAACTAAATGAAAGAGTTATATGTTAGAAATCAGGAATCCAGACTGGAGCTTAAACTCACCAGGACCATTTTAGTAGGGGAAGAATAATACATATACATGGAAATATATATAAAAACAAGCAAACAAAACCACCAACAACAATGCAACATATTGTGGGGGAGAAGGGGATAGCAAGGGTACAAATATGCAGATCTAAGAAATTATGGGTTGTTTAGTCCAAAGGTCATTCCATGCTACCCTATACCTATTGGTAAATATTGGTCAGACAGGTAGGTGGCTATGAGTTTCAACTGCAGAGATTTTTTAAAAAAGTTGTTTGGGACTTGTGCCAGTGATTATTGGCTTAATCTATCAATCTACGATTGAGCAATTTTTTTTTTTTTGGTGAGGCAATTGGTGTTAAGTGACTTGCCCAGGGTCACACAGTAAGTGTCAAGGGTCTGAAGCTGGATTTGAACTCAGGTTCTCCTGAACCCAGGGCTGGTGCTCTATCCACTGCACCACCTAGCTGCCCCCAGAACAATCATTTATTAAGTGCTGATTTTGTGGCAGGGACTGAATATAAATACAAAGGTGAGATGGTCCCTACCCTTAAGAATTTTACATGCTACTTAGGCACATGTTATTTGGTTCAATATATAGATTTGTTTATGAATATGCCATTTATAAGTGGATGAAATTAAATTGATCAAGTACTCAGGAAGCAGCTTGGTCTACATCCAGAGTTCTTAATTTTTTTGTATGTCTTAGGTCCCTTTGACAATTTTGTTGAAGCCTATGGACTCCAAAGGATAATGTCTTTTATGTACAAAAATAAAATACATAGGATTACAAAGGAAACCAATTATGTTGGAATGGATATATATGTGTGTATACATTCATACATGTAAACACCATACATACATACATCCTTTTTTAAAATAAGTGTACAGGCCCAAAGTTTAGAACCCCTTATCAAGTAGAAAGAGCACTGAATTTGAAGTCTAAAAATCAGTTTCAGATTTTGTGCTGCTTATCAATGTGGCTTTGGAATGCTACAAATTCTCTATGCCGCATTCTCTTTATGTTAGGAATGAGGAGTTTTAACCAGATCATTGCTAATGTTTTGAATTGGCAAGGTGTATTTACATTTTTTTGGCAGTCACATTACAAATTCGTCTCCATATTATCAAATTATTTGTTCCAAAATTTCCTTATATGGGGTGTAGGTAGATGGAGCCCATAGGTTATTGTTTTTAATTAAATATTTTAAAAGTCTTAAAAGTACAATGACTGTATAATTAATGTCTGGGTTACAGAGTCATACAAATAGCACCCTTTAGCTTTGATATTAGATTTGTACATAGATGTGGAAACAACTTGAAATTTAGAAAAGCCTGGCTGCATCACTTCAAAAATGGCAGTAGTGGGGGGGGGGGCAGCTAGGTGGCACAGTGGATAAAGCACCGGCCCTGGATTCATGAGGACCTCAGTTCAAATCCAGCCTCAGACATTTGACACTTACTAGCTGTGTGACCCTGGGCAAGTCACTTAACCCTCACTGCCCCACCAAATAAAACAAAACAAAAAACAACAAAACAAAACAAAAAATTAATTATAAAAATGGCAGTAGTGGTTTCTTAAATAACTATGGTTTTTAAAAAAATTATTATTTTTTTAATTGCAAGGTTTCTGAAATGTTGGGAAAAGAGAGTCTGGCACAAAGCACTAGGGATTCCTTTTCCTCTTCAGTACCATTATATCTTTTATAGAGAAATGGGTACATATACCCAATGGAATACAAATCATCTAAGGCATCTACTCAAATGTTTTAGTGTTGGGAAACATGCCTCACATGGGAAATATCTTTCTACAGATTCTTGGATCTAAATGAAAATTCTAACATTTGCATTTATCACAAAGCTCAATGACACCTGCTGGGCAGTTGGAGGTCCAGCAAATGGAATGACACAAAATGTGTTTTCTGGCATCTCTAAAGAATATGCTTTTGAAAATTATCTCTGTGTGGATGAATGCAGCTGCTGCTTTTTTAAATGCCTTTACTTTACTCCCTTTTTTTAAATGAGAGGAATCAATTGACAAATATTTATTGAGCATTTACTAAAACAATCATAATTAAACTTGTACACCACTCAAAATTTTAAAAAAGTACTTTCATATCCATCCTCTGAATTCATCATGAGAACAACCTGGTGCTTGTTTCCAATGCAAACACACTACCCTCTTCACCCATTAGTGCCAACACTCCTCAACTCTGTTTTCTTAAGCAACTGGACTCTTCTAGCTATCTAAGCTCCCAAACTATTCTTGTCTCCACCAGGAAGGTCCTTCTGGGTGGTTAAAAGCTACCCAGTCAAACCTTGTCCCCTTCCTACCCTCAGTATCCCTTGTTGTTACCCTGGTTTCTGGTGTTCTGGGACAGTGGTTGAGTAAGATTCCTACCTTTCCCCCTTCTCTCCTTTTCTTTTTCTTCTTTCATTTCTTTCTCCTTCCTTCCTTCCTTCCTTCCTTCCTTCCTTCCTTCCTTCCTTCCTTCCTTCCTTCCTTCCTTCCTTCCTTCCTTCCTTCCTTCCTTCCTCCCTTCCTTCCTCCCTCCTTTCCTTCCTTCCTTCCTTCCTCCCTCCCTCCCTCCCTCCCTCCCTCCCTCCCTTCCTTCCTTCCTTCCTTCCTTCCTTCCTTCCTTCCTTCCTTCCTTCCTTCCTTCCTTCCTTCCTTCCTTCCTTCCTTCCTTCCTTCCTTCCTTCCTTCCTTCCTTCCTTCCTTCCTTCCTTCCTTCCTTCCTTCTTTCTTTCCTTCTTTCCTTTCCTTCCTTCCTAGGTCTATTTGATTTTATTATCTTCCCTCAGATACTATTACCAATTTGTCTCATATATACATACATGCATACATATACACACACACACATATATATATATGTATGCATGCTTAGGTGTGCATATGCACATGCATATACACATATATGTGCATATATAATATATAGCGTGTACATAGTTGCTAGTGTGTTGTCTCTTCTATTAGACAATGAGCTCCTTAGAGACAATTTGTTTTTTGCCTTTCTTTATATCCCTAGTACTTTGCAAAACATCTGGAAGTCTGACACATAGTAGGTGCTTAATAAATGCTACTTGACAGACTGATCCTAGTATATATTGGGGGTATGTACTCAATTTCATATTAAAAAAAAAACTAATTGGAGTTTGTAATGAAATTTTTTAGAGATCATTGTTCTTAGTGGCTACCAGTAGAAGAAGAAAAAAAGCAAGAGAAAGAGAAGTTGCTACCCAGATTTCCACTCATAGAGAAGAAGAGGAAGAAGGGGCACCACTGTACTTCACATGCTTATCAATATAACTGAATTAAAATTTTGTTTGTTCCAGGCTCTGGATTCAAATATAATCATTCAAAAATGATCATGAAGGCTCAAATGAACTAATGAATGAAAAAAACATTTTGGAAAGGTGAATATGAATTGTTCTTCACTGTTTTCAGGAACCATAATGTTTCAAGACTTTTAACTTATTAACTGGTTCAGTTCCATTACTACAGCCTTTGGTTCCATGCAACTGGAATATATTAAAGCTTAAAGCATAAAAAATCCTTATGGAATTTCTAATTAACCAACTAAAACATTTATTATTGTAAGTGCTGGAGATATAAAGAAAAAAAAACAATCTCTGCTATTAAGAAACTTCTCTTCTGGGGCAGCTAGGTGGTGCAGTGGATAAAGCACCGGCCCTGGATTCAGGAGTATCTGAGTTCAAATTCAGCCTCAGACACTTAATACTTACTAGCTGTGTGACCCTGGGCAAGTCACTTAACCCCAATTGCCTCACTAAAAAAAAAAAAAGAAACTTCCATTCTAATGGATGAAATATATATTTAAATAAAAACATGCAAGAGTAAATACATAGTTTATGGAAGGTAGTCAGAAGGGATGGCACTAGCAATAACAGTTTTTAGTGATTAAACTCTTTGGGTAGAAATCTAAGCAGACACATTTTATAATAAGCCCTGCTTTTTAGAAGACAAAATTACATCAAGTCCAGTGTACAATGTTAACTTTAGAAAGTTACCTTGGAGGCAGCTGAGTGACACAATAGATAGAGTGCTAGGCTTAGAGTCAGAAAACCTGATTTCAGACAGACACTTTTTAGCTACGTGACTTTGGACAGGTCACTTAACCTTTGCCTCAGTTTTCTCAACTGTTAAGTGGGGATAATAACAGAACCTACCTTGAAAAGTTGTTGTGAGGATCAAATGTGATAATATTTATAAAGCCTTAACCATGTTGCCTGGCACATAGCAAGCACCTTCCCTCCCCTTCAGAACTATCTAGTCCCATCTTCTCAAGTTACAAATGAATAAACTGAGAGTCAGGAAGGGGAAATGACATAATTGCATTTAATGCTTAAAAACATCTATCTACCTATGTATGTATATTTATGTATATGTATATCTATATATTTATAGACATACATATACAGAATTTTGTGTGCATACTATCAATAGAATGTATACAAGACTTGGACTAATTTGAATGATGCATTGGAAATAATCACATTTATTTTTTTCGTATACTCAAAATACTTCTATTAATTCAACAAACATTTATTAATCACCTCCCTTTGTATAGAATACTATGCTGGATATTGAGGGAAGTATAAAATTTAAATGAATATTATCCTTGTCCTCTTGGAGCTTACATTCTAGTAAGAGGAAGAGAAGATATAAATGCACATCACTGTAATAAATTGTATTACATAGTAAATATATTATAGAGTCCAATCAATCAACTAACAGGTAAGCTCTAAGTGCCTACCATATGCTAGACAATGTAGGGATACAAATATAAGAACAGTCTCCTCTTAAGATGCTTACAATCAATTTGAGGTGATTACATGAATATGATATATGTAAATAAATAATAACAATAGCATTTAAATAGCATTTTAACACTTGCAAACTATTGCATATTATCTCACATGCTTCTCACAACAGCCTTGTCACTTAAGTGTTATTACCTTCATCATATTGATGAGGAAATTGCAACATCAAGAGATGAATTGATATCCCCAGGGTCATACAGCTAGTAAATGTTTGTGTAAGTTTTGAACTCAGGTCTTCCTGACTCCAAGTCCAGCTGGGGACCAGGGCCACCACTGAGTACAAAAGAAAGTATTGTGTGAAGTTTGATAGGGGTAAGGACATGTCATTATCAACTGGGAAAAATCAGGAAAAACATTTCAGTCTATCCTCAAAGAGAGGGATAAAATCTATTTCAGACATAGAGAACAGGGTAAACAAAAACAGAGCTAGGAACATGTGGGATGTTTTCCAAGGGCAGAAAGTTGTCCAGAAATAAAAGTCATATAAGGTGAGTTAGGTAGGGTGCTTCCAAATTTTAGGATGCCAAAAATGACTGACAAAGAAGTTTGAATTTTCCTCAGCAGGTAATATGAAGTCACTAAAGAAGCAATCTTACAGGTCAAACCTAATATACTATGCGGCTTCAATCTTTCTCAGCTTCACATTTGCTACATTGCAAACACATAAATGGTCTAGTCTGTGTAGGTTGGTTTACAGAGGAAGGAGAATAAAAGGAAAAAAATATTACTTTCTATCTTGAGTTGCTTAACAAGCAGCTTTCAACTAACAGTTTTATTAATTACTCTGAAAACCTACAATTTAAGTACGACTTATGTTGGATTTTATTCATTTGGTTGGCACTCTTTTAATATGAATGTGACTGAAAACAATAAATCTCATATTTGTGTCATATGTAATGTGACATTAGGAAATACTAGGAGACATCCATCTAGCCACTCCTCTAGAATCAGATCTAACTTTTAATTCAAATGAAAGGTTTACATTCGTAGGAAATTGCCTTGACAAGCATTTTGTTCTGTGTAACAATAATCATTTCATTTTTCACAGCCTCTTAGCTTAGGGATGTCATTTTAGGGGCAGTGATTGAGCAACATCCAGGTGTAGGAGAGAACATACTGATCCTGTAGTCAGGATAAAACCCAGTTCTGGGTTTGAATCCTGTCTGAGTACAGACAGGTCATTTAACATTCCTAAACCTGTTTCCCTCTCTGGAAAATGGAGATAAGAAAACCTGTAGAACCCACTTCACTTCTCCTAATATGGATGAGGCTTAAGTAGGATAAAATACTGTACACTTTGTGTGAATTTTTTGCCCCCCTTTTTATTCCTTCCTTTAGTTACCCAAACTCAAAATTTCTTAATTATAAATCAGCTTTACTGCTTTAAAAGCATTTCACTTTGCATTTCTTAGTAACATGATGATCTGTTCTGATCAATTGTCTATTTATTGATGTAATGGGTCATCTTTACCCCTAAAGAACAAACTGTGGGGCAGCTAGGTGGCACAGTGGATAAAGCACTGGTCCTGGATTCAGGAGGACCTGAGTTCAAATCTGGGCTCAGACACTTGACACTTATTAGTTGTGTGACCACAGCAAGTCACTTAACCCTCATTGCCCTGAAAAAAAAAAAAAAAAAGAACAAACTGAAGCACAGGAAAGACCAGTGGAGAAAAAGAAAAAGGAAACTTGGTGGAATGTAAATAGCACCAGAAATTTGGAAATCCCTGCTGTTATACTCCTTGGAGGTGTGACATACGGCAAGTCATTTTTATATCATTTGGTTTCAGTTTCTTCATCTGTAAAATAAAGATACTATATAGATCTCTTTTTACCTTTTGATTATTTTACTTCTTTGATGACATAATTTCATCAAAAAAATTTTTTTTCATTATTTTTTTTTGGTGAGGCAATTGAGGTTAAGTGACTTACCCAGGGTCACACAGCTAGTAAGTGTCAAGCGTCTGAGGTCAGATTTGAACTAGGTCCTCCTGAATCCAGGGCCGGTGCTTTATCCACTGCACCACCTAGCTGCCCCGATGATATAATTTCAAAGGTCTCAGCCATTACATCTTGAATGAAATGCTTTTTCATTCATTCATTCATTCATTCATTCATTCATTCATTCATTCATCTGCTAAATTTTGAGGAATTATTAAATAATTGTTGTTTTTCTAATGCATGAACAATAAATGACTTCTCTCTTTAAAAAAATCTAGAAAGTTATCAACATTTCCAACCCTACTTTCGTAAGTTAACTTCAGGTCTTTTTCAAGGTAAACTATTATATTTATTATATAGTTTCTAATAGAGTTGGAGCTGTGGGCAGAGGAGGACTGATCATTTTGGTGAAGTAGGTTCTTTGGACCAGGGACTGTCCCCTACGCTTTAGAATAAAAGGTCATATTCTTCACTTGACAGACTCTATATACAGAAAGATCATTGTTCATCACTTTCCTAGGTTTGACTTTGTATGGCTCTAATCATATTCCCCAAATAGTTTATTATTTTTAATATTTATAATACATATTTTATATTATTAATATGTCTAAATATGTATTCATATGTCTAAAATAAAAGAAAAAATTACATTTTGAATAGCCTAAGGTCACTTGGGCTTTTGTCCTGGCTCTGCCATTGGCTGAATATCAGATCTCCCCCCTCTTTAGGTCTCAGTTTCCTCATCTATAAAATTCAGACTAAATGATTTCAAACAATCTCTTATAGGTCCAAACTAGTTGTGACATATTCAGTGAATATTTGTGAAGTGCTTTCTAGGCACCATGTAAATGTCAGGGATACATAGAAAGATTAATATATCTTCCCTGAACTAAAGGACCTTGGGAAGTGGGGAGGGTCCTCTGTGTCTACCTATATCTACTATGTACCTCAGAAAAAGGTTTTGGAAACTTTAAAGAAACTTTAATGGAAATGAGAACTATGGTTCCTTCTTACATTAGGTATAAACCTTTTAAAGTATAACACTTAGGGCAGCTAGGTGGCATAGTCGATAAAGCACCGGCCCTGGATTCAAAAGTACCTGAGTTCAAATCCGGCCTCAGACACTTGACACTTACTAGCTGTGTGAGCCTGGGCAAGTCACTTAACCCCCATTGCCCTGCCAAAAAAAAAAAAAAAACAAATAAAGTATAACACTTAATTACATAAACCATCTCCACATGAATGAATGCTTTCAATTTCTAGAAGCCAGAATGAAATCTTCTACTACTAAGAACAGCTTAGTTGGAGCCCTGGGTAGTCAAGGACAGGAGAATCAGGTTGCTTGGCAGTTTGTGAGCATTTCCCAACAGTCGTTATGGGGGAAGAAGTAATCAAAGGTGACTGACCCTAAATCACAGCAACCCAATGATCCAATTTGATTTAACCTTGTGTTATGAGGGAAATGTTTTTTTTTTTTTTTTCTGTGATTCTTTGGCAGTGCATTTGTCATCTGCTTGACTCCAGTAAAAGGATGAAGTGGTCCCAAGTAACTGCATTTGGGTGCTTACACATGCTGAAAAGCCAGTGTAGCTACCTTTGGATCAATGTGCACAATACCATGCCCCTGCTGCACTATACCTCAAGCAGGATCTGATCAGAAGGCTTGTCATCTTTGATTACCAAGCAAATCCCCATGTGAAAGAAAACGAAATGTGAAGAATGACCTCTCACCAATGTTTGATCCTATGGACAAAATCGTTGCAGCTTTAACCCTTCCCTGCTGGAAGTTCATGCATCATTCTCAGAAACAATTTCAATGGATTGTCGAATTCAATAAACAGTCTACAAGTAGACTCCCCAGGAAAGCATGCCTCCTTTAGAATGTGCAGGAGTTATGTATGACTGGTTTTGCTCAGTATTGACTGAGGCAGCATAGCAGAAAAAAAAAGTTAATGGACCAAGGTCTTAATTCTGGCTCTTCCACACTTTATTTGTCCAACCTTGGTTTCTTAATCTGTCAAGTGGAGAGGAAGCATGACCTAATAAGAAGATCATGATAATTAAAGGCAGGAGACTTGAGTTCTACCATACGAAGATGAGGTTGGGTGGATAAAGCACCTGCCCTGGATTCAGAAGGACCTGAGTTCAAATCCAGCCTTGACACTTACTGGCTGTGTGACCCTGGGCAAGTCACTTAACCCTCATTGACCCTCAGAAAGAAAGAAAGGAAGGAAGGAAGGAAGAAAGAAAGAAAGAAAGAGAGAGAGAAAGAAAGAGAAAGAGAGAAAGAAAGAAAGAAGAGTTTGGAAGAATTAGCAACATATATCCTCTCAGAAGATAAGACAGCTTGATGAATATCTTCACATATTTGAAAGGTTACTATGTGGAAGATGGAGGCAGTATGGTGGGGTGGTAAGACTACTGGCCTTACAGTCAGAAGACTTAGGTTCAAATCCTACTTCTGACTCATGACTTATCTATGTGACTTTTAACCTCCCTAGGCCTCAAGTTCCTCAACTATAAAATTAGTTAGTCGATTAGCATTTGTTAAGTACATACTGTATGTCTGGCACTGTGCTAAGAAAGGTCTAGTTGGTCGGTGAGTGGGTGGGACATAGAATCCTATTCTCAAGATCCCAATGGTTGGACCAAATGACCTCTGAGGTTCCCTCCAGCTCTAAGGTCTGACATGTTCTGCTTGGCCCTGACAGGCTGAATAAACAGCATTGGGGATAAATTACAGAAAGGCAAGCTCTGATTTGATGTGCAGGAGAAGGAAACTAACAGATATGCTTTGAAGCAGAATGGGATACAGTCACTTTCTCCTCACTCCAGGTCTTAAAGTGGAGGCTTGTCTTGAATGTTATGGTGGGGATTCATCCTTCGGCCCTGGGTTGGATTCTCATAACCCCTCCTGCTCTAAGATTCTAGTATTCCATGATTTGGAATGGACCAGACAGACATTTGCCTTCAATCATTTGTAGGTCAAGGATACAGAAGAGACAGATTAAAGTTATTCTGTTACCCCGCCTTATATTAGAAAAATAGATGAAAGGTACAAGGAGGTATAATTTAGGTCATCATAAGTCAGAATTTCTTACCAGTTTCTCAAATGAAATATGAAGCTTCCAAGAAGGTGGAAGCTCCTCATCATTAAAGTTTATTTTTGTTTGTCTCTTTGTTTTTAAGAGACTTGATGACCACATGTTGAGTGAGGCCTTTGTAAAAGGGATTCCTGCATCAGGAAATTAGTTGGAATAGACAATATCTTGTGTCTCTTATGACTCGAGATTTCTGATTCCATAACTAAGATGATCTTTAGGGTGCTTTGCAGGTCTGTGATTCTGCAACTAGATCAGTTTTATCCCAGCACCCGTGACCATTGGGAAGGATTTGTAATTTCACACTTCTGAAAAAAGAGCCTCCTACCTTCTGTACAAAATCCAAACAGGGCTGCTGCCTGCAGAGACATTTGTGGAGTCACCACATATAGCTCTGATCTAGTGTACTTCACATTCACTGAGTATTCAGCCTATTTCGAGGCTTCTTTCAGAGCCTTCATCTCCAGCAAGGCTGCACAATTCACGTAAGCACGCAACGTGAACTCCATTTACAGGCAACCTGCATAGGGAAGCTGAAGGAAGAGTCAATGCAATTAACCCAGAGTGAAATTCTGCCTCTAAAAAAAAATCCTCTCTCTCTAGTCTAGGGTTTATAGTACAAGGTTTTCACTGTAATGGCTCTTGTAAATTAATTGCAGGCACAATTGTCCACTGGCATTCTCAGAATAAGTGGCAAGTAGTTAATTGCACCCCAAATTAGCCAATTCTGCCCATAATTAACCATTTGAAGACAATTAATTGCATGCATAATATTTGCACCTGCAGCTAATTGGAGGCCCCTAAATTGTTCCTGGAAGAAGAAAAAAATAACAAAAACAAATAAGGCCGTATTTAAAATAGAGCCCTTTCTTTTCCAAGATCTCATCAGACTGGTAAGAGAGTTTGACTTAGAAAAGGCATAGCAATCTTGCAGCTGCTAGTGGGAAGCATCCAGGTTTACAGATACCCTTTCCTTTCTTTTCTGTTTTTTTGTTTTTTTCCCTCTTACTTGATTATTAGTGTGTATACGATAAGTTGTTTTGCTCACCTTCTACAGCTACGGAGGCCATAGTTTGTATAAATAATCAAAGGGTCACAGTCCAGCTATGGTAACTTCCCTTTCAGAAGAGTTCTCTTTCCACCTGTTGTTTGCGGGAGTTACCCCTCCCAGATGAGTTGGGTGAAAGAGGCTTAACAAAAGGGAATAAGGAGCTGGGCTAAGAGGGTTCCATAAGGATCCTTACCCCACACCCACCGCAGACAGGTCTAATCTCCAACAGCTGTCTCATAGTAGGGGGGCTGGCTGAGAAAGTGTGGATAGCTTCACAAAACCCTTCCTCCCTTCCCCTATCCGAGGGCCCCAGGATCCATTCTGCTAGATCAATCTTCCTTATGTACAAATAGCCATATTCCTCCTCTGCTCAAAGCTATTTGAATCTTTCCATGTTGCTTCCTTTGTAATTATGGCCAAACTACTTGTTTGGGCATTCAATGCCCTCTCCAACCTGCCTTCATCCTACTTTGTGCTATTTCTCATTTCTCCCCTTCACACGTCTAAACTGTGAAGTTTAATTAAGCTGGACTACTCTCAATTCAAGTTTTTCTTAGGTTGTCTTGCTCCTCAGCCCCAGCTCTGTTTGTTGAAATTCTATCCATGATACAAGACCCAGCTGAAAGGCCACTTCCTCCAGAAAGCTTTCCTATAGCCCCCCTTCCAAAGCCCCCACCTCCACCCCATCCACCTAGTTCCTTCCTTTGTTTATATCTCTCTTTTGCATTTTTCTCTTCTATTTCAAAGTTATTTGCATACATGATGTCATTCTCCACAAACTTGAGTCCAGAAGAAAAATGACTTGTAAAATATTTGAACATTGTCTACTTTTCATTTTGTTAGTTTTGTAGCCATTTTGGTAGAAGAATTATAGAACTTAAGAATACAACATATTCTGTTCTTTTCCTTACATATACATAAGCTATTATTATTATTATTATTATTATTATTATTATTATTATTATTATTATTATAATAGCAGGAACAACACTCAAAAAACCATAGAACATGAGAGCTAGGTGGAGCCTCACTGAATCCAACCCACTCATTTTATAGATGAAAAAACCGAGACCTAGAGTAATAAAAACATTTGAAAAAATCACATGTATAAGAAGAACTAGACGTTTGTTTCTGCAGGATTGCAAAAACATTTTAACTTCTATGTTTCCTCATAAAATAATGATAATGAGATGATGGTGGTGGTGGTGGTAGCAATAATAAAAATATATTGATGCTTTATAAGACACAATTGAGCACTCCCTCCAATGACTTACTTTATTATCCATCTATGTCCTAGTAGATAATTTCATAAATTGTTGTAGCCAAAACAATTATCAGGTGATCAACCTTCTTGATAGTCTCTGCATATTCAGCTAGGTTGCTTGGAGAGATATATTTCATTAAAGAGAGAACATAAATATATAGAAAATTTATAAATAAGGTAATGATATTTATTTTTATTTTATAATGGTATTTATTTTGATTCACTTAATTAATGGAATTTTTATTTGATCCTAGAAGTAATAAGGAGCAAATAGAACTCTAAGGTTCTCACCAAAGGCAGTTCATTTTGTTTTCATACTCCTTTTTTATTGTTATTGATTAGGGAAGTGACATGTGTGAAACTAAACTTTGGGAAATTCAGTCTAGCAGCTTTGTTCCATTGGAGTGTGGAGTGATGTGAGGCAGGGAGAACAATTAGAAGATTACTACTGTAGTCCAGGTCAGAGATGTGGAAGGCTTGGCTTAGGGTAGTGGCTGTGTAAGTAGAGAGGAGCAGAGAATATTAAAGATGTTGAAGAGGTGGAAAAATGGGATTTGGCAGATGATCAGATATAAGTTTTGAGAGAAAGTGAACAGTCAATGATAAAATTAAAATTGCAAACATGGAATAATGTTGATATCCTCAACAGAAAGAGAGAACTTCAGAAGCAGTCAGTTATAGGGGAGGAATGAGGTAATGAATTTTGTTTTGGACATAGCCTCTCAAGAAGACTTTTAGTGACACAAATTTAAAACAATGAGCAGCATCATGGTAAACAGTGAAGTGACCTAAGAGTAGGGAACACCTGGGTTTCGTTATTCAGCCTCTGCTACATGCTGACTCTGACTTTGGGCAAGTCACTGAAATTGTCCATGCCCCAGACAACTAACCCTGTAAATTGTAGAATAGTTTTTATATGCATTGATAAAGTTAGATTAACAGGATTTTTATTATGTGAGTGAAATAATAGGCCCAGATGTGATTATCCCATTTTCTAAAAAATTCATTCATTCATATATGACTATTTTAAGCTACTACAATGTTAATCTTTAATAATATGCCTATGTATACCTATGTACATCATCACTACTTCTAATAATAGTGAATATTTATAAAGCAACTACTATGTGCTGTATTTTATGCAGGGCACTGCACTGTTTACAAATGTCATCTCATTTGGACACTGAAGGGGAAGTGGGAAAACAGGAACACTAATGCTCTGCTGGTAGAGCTATGAACAAGTCAGATCATTGTGGAAAACAATTTGCAATTACACTCAAAAGGCTATTAAACTGTGTATGCCCTTTGACCAAACAAAATCACTGCTAGGATTTTACCACAAGAAGATCAAAGAAAAACAAAAAGGACCCATATGTACAAAAATATTTATAGCAGCTCTTTCTGTGGTGGCAAATAATTGAATACTGAGAGGATTCCTATAAGTTGAAAAATGGCTGAAATGAGTTCTGGTGAATGATGGAATGGAATGCTATTTTGCTATGAGAAAAGAAGGCTATGGGTTCAGAAAGGAAAAAACCAACAACAACTGGGAAAATCTGTATGAACTGATGCAAAATGAAATGAGTAGAACCAGGAGACCAGTCTATACTGTAACAAAAATATTGTAACAATTATCAACTGTGAAAGACTACATAATGATTCCATAATTCCAAAGGACTCATAATTAAACATACTATCCACCTCCAGTTAGAGAACGACAGGGCCTATGTATGTATATATGTGTGTGTGTGTGTGTGTGTATTCTTCCTTTTTCTTTTTCAGAATGTGTCTAATTTTGACATTTGTTTTGCATGACTATGTGTGTGTGTATATGTATATATACATATATATGTGTGTATATATATCTGTCTGTATACACACACACAGACATATATATAATATTTGAAATAGGGGAGGGGGAGAGAAAAGAAGAGAATTTGTAGATAAAAAGAATAAAAAGGGGGCAACTAGGTGGCACAGTGGATAAAGCACTGGCCCTGGATTCAGGAGGAACTGAGTTCAAATCAGGCCTATGACACTTGACACTTACTAGCTGTATGATCCTAGGCAAGTCACTTAACCCTCATTGTCCCGCAAAAACAAAACAAAACAAACAAAAAGAATAAAAAGTCTCTGTGTTTTAAATGTGTATGCGTGAATGTGTGCGTGCATGCAGGTGTGTGTGTAAAATTTCATTTGATCCTTACAACAACCCTGGGAAGTAGGTGCTATTATCTGCATTTTACAAATGAAGAAACTAAGACAAACAGAGATTAAGTGACTTGGCCAGAGTCACACAGATAGTAAGTGTCTGAAGCTCAGGTATTCCTGTCTCTAAGCCTCCCCCCACCCAAAACACCCTCTATCCACTGTGCCACTTTACTGCCCCATGTATATTATGTATGCAGCATAAAGTTGTAATGCCTGCATGCTGACATTTATAGAATGCTTTAATGCTTATTAAGTGTTCTATATGTATTATCTGACTTGATTCTCACAATAACCTGTAAGATAGGCATTATTATTAGTACTAATATTCTCATTTTATAGATGAAAATACTAAGTAACTTGTAAGTAATTAGCCTGTAGTTACATAGCTAGTATCAGAGGAACAATTCAGATTCAGATCTTTCCTGGGCCTCTATCCAGTGAATTTCCCAATTACTCCTAGTTCTTTGAAGTTATGTAGTACCTGGTATGTATCAATTGATTCTGACTACAGCACTATGTGGTAGCAACTAAAAATCCTTTTATTCTTATTTTACATATGAAGGTGTGAAAGCTTCAAAGAGTTCAGTGCTTTGCCTAAGGTCACATTTACAATGACAAAACAAAGACCACAGCTCAGGTCTTCTCCTCAGGACCAGTACTTATTCCACAGTGTTAACAGACTACATCACCTGACAGACAAAAACAAAACAAAACAATAACAAACCCTAACATCTATTTTGTTTGTTTTTTTGTTTTGTTTTGTTTTTTTCTTTCTATAAAATGAACATGGGGTGGGTAGCTAGGTGGCATAGTGGATAAAGCACCAGCCCTGAATTCAGGAGGACCTGAAACCTGGCCTCAGACACTTGACACATACTAGCTGTGTGACCCCGGGGAAGTCACTTAACCCTCATTGTCCTGCCCCCCTCCAATGAACATGGAGAAATGCTTCTAAAATGTATTTAATGTCACCTTTAATTTCATTTTTGTTGCATCTGTTGTTGATTTGGCAGAATTCAACTTTTATTCTTGGCATTACCTCCAATGGAATGTAAACTCCTTTAGGGCAGGCACTGTTCCTTTTCTTCCCTTCTTTTCTGTTCTTATTACTCAGGGCCTTGCAAATAGTAGGACAATTTTAAAATTCTGTTGAATTGAATCTACTTTGAAAGGATAGTTATGTGGGATAGATGACAACTAAAAACTTAAAGCAGCAGTTGTACTTAACTTCACTAAGGGGGCATGTGGAAGGGAATATAAAAGTTTTAAAATTAAACATTTTATACATATACATGTATATGTAATACATCTGTATTCTCTCTCTCTCCTACTGTACTTCATTTGAGAATGAAAGAGAAACAAAACCCATTAGTCATGTATAGTCAATCAAAACAAATGTTCCCAATGGCCATGACCAAAAAATAAATCTCATTCTGCACTCTGAGTCTTTCACCTCTGTTTCAGGTGGTGGGTAGCATGTTTCATTTATCATTAGTCCTCTGGAATCCTGGTTATTCATTATGCTATTGAGTTCCTAATTCCTTAAAAGTTGTTTATCTTTATACTATTTTAATTATATAAATTATTCTGATGCTATATACTCTATATCATTTATGCTGCTCTCCCAAGGCTTTTCTGTAACCATCCTCTTCATTTTTTTCTTTTCCGGGGAATGAGGGTTAAGTGACTTACCCAGGGTCACATAGCTAGTAAGTGTCAAGTGTCTGAGGTCAAATTTGAACTCAGGTTCTCCTGAATCCAGAGCCGGCGCTTTATCCACTGCGCCACCTAGCTGCCCGCCCTTCATTTATAATAGCACAATAGTATTCCATACTGTGACTTGTTCACTCATTCCCCAATTTATGGGCACCCCCTCAGATTCTTTTTTTTTGCCACTTCAAAAAGAGCTAAAAATATTTTTGTACATTTTTCGAGTTTGTTTTGCTTAGGACTATCTAACATCTCACTAATACCTCCTGCTCCCTTCTCTCCTATCCTTTCTATTTCTCTGTTGAATGGAATGTATTTCTGTACCCTCTCTATGTGTGGAATGTATTTCTGTACCCTCCCCTACTCTTTCCTATTCGTCTTTGTACTATTGAATTACAGGTATCTGTAAGGAGAGATGAGTAAAGACAGAAATGTCTTCTCAATCCATTTGTCTCTTGGTGCAATTAAGTAGAAACTAAGATCTGGGCGTAATGTGTAGTGGAAGTTGAATGGGCTTGGGGGGGTCATTCCATGGAGTATCCTCAGAGGTGATCTTCCTGATTCCAGTCAACCATTTGGAAATTTCGAGGTCTTTTTCTCACAATGTATGCCTTAAGGCCAAAAGGTTGACACTTTGCAATGATGAAGCACACTTACTGGCTGCTAGGGCAGAGGAGGTGATGACTCCGTGGATAAACAAAATAGATCCAAGGTGACCAACTCATCCCTCTGCTTCCCTCTTCCTTTCCAGGTATGAATTGTGAAGTACTGTTCCAAAAAGAATTCTAAGAGTTGAGAGGAGAAGGCTACTGGCTTCATTTCACAATCTTGGTTCCTGTGCAGCCACAGGCATAATGAATATATTCACTTGTTTTGCATGTGTTCTTCCTGACCTTAGGCAAATGAATCCTCCAGGCCTGGAGATGACCTTAGGAGTTCTAGAGACATATAGGCCTTGAGTCCTATGATATTTGAGCCGGCTGGCAGAAAGGGAAGCTTACTTGGGTACTATTCAGTTTTTAATCATATTAACCTATTATTTGCTTACTCATGAGAACTTCTAGCATACAACATCCAAAGGTTAAGGGCCCATTGTATGTATGCATGTATACAAACACACAGTACAAATATAAAGACATTCACAAGTATATATACATATGTAGTCATCATTTATCATCTATTCATCTATTCATTAATTTGTTTTGTTTATTCATTTGCTTGCTTATTCATTCATTTGTTTCTCCATTTATCATTTATTTATTTATCTATTTAGCCATCCATCTATTTATTTATTTTTCTGTCTATCTATCTATCTGTCATCAATTTACCTACACAAAATGCTTCCAATATGAGAGAAAATTGTTTCCTACTAGGTGCAATAATCAAGAGTAATTTTTTCCATTACTCACATACCCATCTATACACATGCTTGAATTGTGTTTATTCTATGGAACATTTTCCTAGGATATGTGATTTTATCCATGAAGCAGCTCAGTGACATAGTGGATAGAATGCTTGATCTGGAGTTAGGAAGATGAGTTAAAATCCAGCCCCAGACTTTTACTACACTGTGTGACACTCAAGTTAACTTAACTTCCTTCACCCTCAGCTTCTTCATCTTTAAAATGGGAATGAACAACAGGTTCCTTGTGAGGAAAAAATGAAATTACATACGTAAAGCTCTCTACAAAACTTAAAAGGCTATATGAATGAAAGTTAGCTATTGTTTTAGAAAGACATCTATGTAGAAAAACAAATGATACTATAGGCTTTTCAGATTTCTCATTGTGAGAATACATGTATATTTTCCACCAAAGAACCACTGTTGCCTACTAGAGGTGTGTGGGTGACCCTGGAATTTTGAAGGCTATGCCATTAGAATATATGTTCTAGGAAGACCCAAAATGTCAGAAGGCCCTTGAAAGCACCCAATAACAGACTACATACCTATCCGCTGAGGACAAGTACAATTAAGTTCTGAGAAGGTTATTAGCTCAGGGTGACAAATTTTTCAGTCAAGACATCTCTTAAAGACTTTCCATTATTAAATGCTTCCTTGTTATTTTCTGAGTGAGTGAGTAAGCGAGTGAAGAGAGGAGTTGTTATTCTGTTAGCAGAAGCATTAAGCCCAAGGATAAAATCAAAGGTTGTTGAAGTGGGGAAGTATATAATGCACAGACATAAACGTACCCATATCCACACTAACACTACTGATGTAGATAAAGGATGATATAGATGATAGATAGATGATGGATAGATAGATGTTAGATGGATAACGTTTAATGTCATATGATGCAGATGAGCTGATAATCCATGAGCAGAAAAGTTGCACAGGTGGTACATGAGGTGCCGACAGAAATATGGAACTGTGGCCCACGTTCCTCATATAATTAAACTCACTTTGTAGCCTCACCCAAGCTAGCTTTAAACTGGCAGACAATTCTAGGCCAGGAAATCTCCTTGGAGCACAAGTCACAACAAAGCCTCTTCTCACATTATTTGCAAGTTGCTCACCTTGCAGTATCTTCAAATGTGACCTAATTGTCACCTGCCAGGCAGTTGTCTGGTGCAAAATGGTGCCTCATTATGCAGGCTGATGGTGTGATGGAGGAAACATATCTTAACTGAAAGGCTTGGCTTTTTTAACAGCCGTTGGACCCAGGGAAATGAAGAATTAAGAGCTCCTCCTCACCTAGCTGCCCCCTCCCTCTTTCTTCCATTGGTTGTTTGAAAAGGAAAAATGAAAAAAGGGAAGAAGAAAAAAAGTCACAAACCTATTAGTACAAAGACAAATGAATCTCATGCCCTGAGGCGGTCTAGTGTTTGAGAATTGGCCTGGAATCATTTCTCAACATTCCCAGTTACATTGTATTACCTTTAGTGCTTTTCTATATTAAGGCAACACTTTGAAGTAAGTCAAACATTAAAGAAATATTTAATCAAAATTATGCTTTTTTCCTTGTCAGAGGTTTCTAGTGTTAACATCCCGCAGATGAATGCTAATGAAAAAAGGGGGTGGGGGAAGGAGAAGAAACCTATTGACTAGGTTCATTATTTAGGTCCTGGATCCTCTCTGTGCCAGTCAGAGCATGTATTGTTAACAAGAATTCACATGGATTGACTAAGAATACAATGTAGGCAGATGTGGAGTGCCCAGTGGAATACATTTAAATTTATTTTTTAATGATTTAAGGGATATCAACCAGAATAAGAATAATCCCTGTCCCCATTGGTTAACAATTGCTAAGGCCCAAGATGAAATATTCTGTAATTACTGCATGCATTTAATTGTCCTTTAGAATTGCAGAAGACAGGAATGGGGACTTCAAGGAGGATGTCATTTTACTACCAATGTCCTAGAAAATATTAACTGGCAAGGGGCTAATTGAATTTTTTTTCAGTCACTAGAAGATGATGGCGTTATTTAAAAGTCACTATTTATTAGAATCAAAATATTTTTTTTTCTATACCTTGGAAGCAACACAGTGTTGAGAGTTCTGGGATTAGGGTCAGAAGAGAACTGAGTTCAAACCCATCTTCTGACACCAGCTATATAAACTTGGACAAGTCTTTGAGAACTACTTTGAGTCTCAGTTTCTTCATCTACAGAATGGAGATAATAATACCTGCAGTACTTATCTGTCAGGATTGTCATGAAGATTCAATGAAATCATTAGCATCATAGGGTTTAGAATTAAAAGGGACCCTTATTATCCAGTTCAATCCCTTCATTTTGTAGATGATGGCTGTGAGCTCCCACATTAGACTGTAAATTGCTGGACAGAAGAGACTGCACTTTGACTTTCTTTGTATTTATTCTCAGTATTGGGGGCAGCTAGGTAGTGAAGTGGGTAGAGCACTGGCCCTACAGTCAAGAGGAGTTCAAATTTGACTTTAGACACTTACTAGCTGTGTGACCCTGGGCAAGTCACTTAACCTCCATTGCCTTAAACATCCAGGCCATATCCAGTCATCCTGATATATATCTTGCCACTGGACCCAGATGACTCTGGAGGAGAGAATGAGGTTGGTGACCTTGCACAGCCCTCCCTCACTTCAATCCAATTAAGTGCAAGTCATGACGTCACCCTGATGTCAGGGTCCTTTTCGTGAAGAAAGGACAAAACAACAACAACAAATGTCAGTACTTAGGCCAGCATCTGATACATAGTAGGCATGTAATAAAAGCTAGTTGACTGATGAGGAAACTGCATACAATAGTTCTATACAGATGTCAGTTATTTTGTTATTACTGAGTTGTTTTAGTTGTATCCAACTCTCTGTGACCCCATTTGGGGTTTTCTTGACAAAAATACTAGAGTGGATTGCAATTTCATCTCCACCTCATTTTACAGATGAAGAAATTCAGTCAAACAGGGTTAAGTGACTTGCTTAGGGTCACATAGCTAGTGTCTGAGGCTGGATTTGAATTTAGGTCCTCCTGACTCCACACTCTCTATCCATTGCACTCCCTAGTTGCCCCTGTCAGTTATTAGTATGAGTGAATATATATTGCTTGGATAAGTCACAGTGGGAGAAAGAATTCTGGACTAGGAGTCAGGGGTTTTCAGATCTCATTTGATCCTCATAGCTGGTTGGTAAGATATATAATACAGGGCAGCTAGATGGTGCAGTGGATAAAGCACCAGCCCTGGATTCAGGAGTTCCTGAGTTCAAATCCGGCCTCAGACACTTGACACTTACTAGCTGTGTGACCTTGGGCAAGTCAATTAAGCCCCATTGCCCTGCCAAAAAAAAAAAAAAGATATATAATACAAGTATTTTTGCTATCTCCATTTATCAGATAAGAAATCTGAGGAACAGGTTAAAATCTTGCTGGGGTTCCAAAGGAACTATCTGGAAAGCTGGGATTTGAATCCAAATCCAGAACTCTCTGGGTGCCCCTCCCATTGTGAGTTTATATATAGTTATGCTTACAGATTTCGCCTCCCTGGGCTTGTTTCCCCAATAATAAAACGAGAGAGTTGATCTGCGTGGTCCCTAAGGCAGTTTTAGTACTAAAAATGTCATGGTCCTAAGACTGTGGGCAGGATTTCAGATCCACAGGCTTATTTGGTGGGTGTGGGAAGAAATGTAAATTGCCTAAAGTACCCTCAGTCAACTATAAATGCCCAAGATTGCAATGAATTCCCCCAGTATGTAAACACAGCACAGGGCACTGATGATTATGTAGCTTATTATTTTAAGTCCTTCACTCTAACTGTCTTCAGCTGTAATTAGTTGCCAATTTCCCTTTGTTTACAAAAGGACAAAAGCTTGGTAACTTGTCAAATACCCAGAATGGTTTTTAAATGAGCTTTTAAAGGGGAGAAAGACATCAATCTTCTTCCCCACCCCCACCCCCATCAGAGGGTGTTTTAAAAAAAAAGTGTTCTGCTTGTACCTTGGAAAGAGAATCAGTTCTTTCTTCTCTAGCCACCAAGGTATTGGGTATGGGGGTGGGGGAAGGGGGGGTCAGGAAGTGTCACATTCATGCACTACAAGGCGGGATGTTCAGCAAGCTCTTTGTGCAGGGAAAAGTGAAAATTCAGTTCAGTGACTTGAATGTGACAGACCCTTGCTTTGGGGCACATTTAAGGAATTATAAACTCCAGCATTTAATTCCTAGGCATTTTTCTTTCATGCATGATTGCTTAGTCTCCTACTGAAACCGAGAGTGGGTCTTTAACGCACATATCTGTTGCACAAAGCAGTTCCCTCCTACTGTATATACAGTAGACTTAACACAAAACATCTGTACCTCCTATTCAGAGCTGCGGGATCATGGGCATAATTCACAGAGCAACACCGAGGAGCAGACGTGTCAAGCTTTCTAGCCCTCTGGGAAACTGCAGGTAGCAGCAAATTGCTCTGGTAAGGTAAATTCAGAAACCAAAAGTTTATGTAAAGTGTGAGACTGTTCAATGTTATTGGGCTGTATTTCTAGGGAAACTGAGTGCAGCACCTCCACCTGGTGTCTCCCTTCCCCTCCTGACCTCCAATCTAATCTCTCAAGACAGAGATAAAGCCTCCAAAGCTTTTTGACAGCAGATGGAATTATCATCAGAGACCCTGACAAACAGATGTCATCACTGGGCAATATATGACCGAAAGTGTTTACTAGCTGGATAAAACTTAATGTCAGTTATCTGCAAAGCAAGGAAGATAGAGGGGAGAGCCCTAGTCATGGATTAATGTCTCCGATTTAGTTTAGGGGTGTGGAGAGGGTCATGGTGGGGCTAAAGCAGATGAATTTAAAGGCTTTCTTTTCTCCATAAAATCCATGCGGTATCACCCTGATATCATGTTCCTCTTGGAGAATGAAGGACAAACAACAACAACAAAGGATGCATGAGGTTAAATTAACCAATCAACCAGCACTTATTGATTAAACACCTATCACTGTATATGGGAGACACCATGCTAGGGACTGGTGATAAAAAGACACAAATAATAGCCCCTGCTTTCATGGAACCTAGGTGCCATCAGGGAGATAATGCAGATACAGGATATTCCAAAGGTTTTAGTTTAGTTTTAAGCTTTAAAGTTTAAAACTGCACTAAGGTATTTGGGAATAAATAGATAGGTAGATGGATAGATAGATGATAGATAGATAGGAGGTAGGTAGGTAGATATAGATGATGAAAGAAACAAAGAAAGAAAAGGAAAGAAAAGAAAGAGGAAGGAAGGAAAAAAGAACCATTTTTGTTTTTGTGGGGGTGTGGCAGGGAGTACTAACAACTGGGGGAATTTGAAAAGGTTTTACTTGGTGTAACTTGAGCAGAATTTTTAAGGAAACAAAAGAATCTAAGAGATAGAAGTGAGCTGGGAGTGTATTCTAAACTCAAGGGATAGCCAGTACAAATGTGTGGAGGTATGAGATGGTGTGTCATATATGAGTAGTAGCAAGAAGGTCAATTTGGCTTGGTTTTCACGTGCAAGAAATATATAATAATATTGGAAACGTGGATTGGGGTCAAGTAGTGAAGGATTTGATAAGGCAAACAGGAAACTATATTTGATCCTAGCAGTAATAGGAAATCATTGGTATTTATTGAGTAGGAGAATGATATAGTCAGGCCTACACTTTGGGAAAATCAATCATTATTTTCTAATCACCAAGGTTCTGATATAATTGCTGGCCTATAACAACGGCCACCTCCTTTATGTAAATATCCTTCGTCTTATATGTCGTCCCTTTTTGGCATCTCTTCCCTTTTCTCCTTCAGGACTGGTTTTGATGGTCATTGCAATGATACTTACATGGATCTTCTAGAACTTGTCTACCCTAATGACTCTTAGTGTTGTGAAAGTGATACTCTATGCTCAAACAGGCATACATAGCTGTACTTCTCTTGCTCCCTCTCTCTGAGAAGAGCAGAACAACCAGTAACACCAACATCCTGCTTTTCCTCCTGGCAGCAATTAAGGTGTTCTCTGGAGAGAGGTAGGGAAGAAGAGTCAAGACATGTTTATTCTACCTCCTTTTAAGACATACAATGACACCTCTATGCCACATGTTGGGAACAGCCCTCACTATACATAGGAGTTCTGTCCATAGGAATATAATTTCTGGACTCTTATTTTTTACAAGAAATTGTGGTGTTTTGGTGTTATTGGTGTTTTGCAAAGAAACACATTTATCCAAAATTATAGCAAAACAGAAATCAGAGAAGGCATATATAGGAGAAGGGCAGCTAGGTGGTACAGCAGATAGAGCACCAGGCCTGGAGTCAGGAAGATGCAAATCTGGTCTCAGACACCGACTAGCTGTTTGACCCTGGGTAAATCACTTAACCCTATTTGTCACAATTTCCTCATCTCTAAAATGATATGGAGAAGGAAATGACAAAGCATTACAGTGTCTTTCCCAAGAATACCCCAAATAGGGTCATGAAGAATTGGACACAACTGAAAACAACTGAACAATAATACATAGAAGAATATATACCAGAATATACAAACTGAAGGAACTCTCCATAAAGAGCAAGATAGCTCAACTAAGAGAGACACAGAGAGAGAGAGAGTGCTAGATCTTACCCAATGGGAAGTTCCCCCAAAATCTCTGAGTGACGAGTGACATGCATACTCTGGAAGAGAATAAACTGAAATGCATTTGAATCTGGCCCCCACAATGGACTGCATGTCTCTCATTCTTGGACTAACTTAGCTATGTTTAAAGGTTCATTTCTTACTGTCAAGTGTTGACTCCTAAACACAGTCTTCTCAATCATGGATAGATAGTAATCAGTATCAGTGGAGGGAATACCTACTCCAATAAAACAAACGAACAAAAGAAAATCTTTAAAATGTGAAATTATCATTCACCTGGATGCAAAAATTAGTGAGGAGAGGGCAGCTAGATGTCGTAGTAGATAAAGCACCAGCCCTGGATTCAGGAGGACCTGAGTTTAAATCTGGCCTCAGACACTTGACACTAGCTGTGTGACCCTGGACAAGTCACTTAACCCTCATTGCCCCCCCTCCAAAAACAAATTACCCAAGTTCCTGCAGAAGCACATATTTATGGTTCTAAGAGTAACTGCGAAGACATTTTCTATACCCTTGTGTTGTTGTTGTTTTTTTTTTTTCCCCAGGGCAATTGGGGTTAAGTGACTTGCCCAGGGTCACACAGCTAGTAAGTGTTAAGTGTCTGAGGCCAGATTTGAACTCAGGTCCTCCTGAATCCAGGGCTGGTGGTCTATCTACTGTGCCACCTAGCTGCTCGAATCCTTGTGTTTTAAAAGGAAATTGATAAAAGTATAAGGGGAAGAAAAGAAATAACAATTTCCCAAATGAAAACAATGAACCATAAGCTCAGATTTAGTAATTACATTTGGAAATGGCACCATCCAATAAGTGACATTTCTGTTTGCCTATTTCAGTTCAACATGGAACTTGTGGTCAAAATAAGCAGATTAGAAACTTAATGACCCACACCAGTTATCACAATAGTTCCTACAGGTCTAAATGCTGATGGGATCATTTAAACTGCAGAATCTTTATAAGGGGCTGTTCCCTCTCTCCTTCTTTCTTTGTAGATAACTGGTTCTAAATTTGACAAAAGAGTAAACACTTTCAAACACTGCAGAGTGATGACTTGGATTTGTCAAAGCCCTGAAAATAAACACCTCTCCCTGTGTTCACAAGTCTTAAGAGACAGTTGTATAATGGCTATAACAAAATATCAAATAATAATTACAATGGAATGTTACTAATGTTACTGTGTTGTAAAAAAAAAGATGAAGAAAATAAGAAATATGGAGGAAAACATATAAAGTAATACAGAGAATGTCAAATCAAGAAAACAACTTTCCACTGACTATGAAAATATAATAATAATAATAATAGCCAATATGATCCCAAAAACACATAAAAGGAGCTCAGGAAAGGGCAGGGAAATAAAGTGAGCATTGGTTAAAAATGCTACTAATTTTTTAATAAGTGTAAATGATTTGTAGTTTATAGTTTCTATCCTTCAATCTAAATAATCCAATCAATGTAAGCATACCTTCCAGAGATATAGATTGTAGCTCATATATGCCTGCCCGTCCTAGACTCTTATCCATGTCCTCTCATATAGTCACCATAGGAAGTTCATAAAATTTATTGAGGACTGTCTTCCCATTCCATTGACATCATGATGACATCAATGTAGAATGCAGATAAGCTGTTTATATATAATCTCTTAAATTGTGTTTGGCTCATTGAATGAATTTGTTGATGCTTACTACTTTTACATTTTAATTAAATAAAATATTTTAAAAGACAGTAGAATAGACTTAAAGAAGTGATATAGGAGACATCCTAAAATTCCTGAAAAACTTGATAAAACTAGTCGAATAATGATTATTCTATGCAATTAAATAAATATGTATTAAGTACCAATTATGTACAACTCACTCTTAGGTTCTGGGAAACAAAGATTAAATGAAAATGGTTCTGTTCTCCAAAGAACTTAGCTTCTACTTCAGATATGCCACATACACAAATAAATGCAAGGACACACACATATGTGTATATACGTACATAGGTATACATATGTGTATATACACATGAATGTGTGTATATATGCACACATATACATAGTAAATAAAAAGCAGTTTGCTTAGGGGAAAAGCATTTACAACCCAGGGGTCCTGAAGGACCTTACATTAGAGATAGTATTGTTTTTGTAAAATAAATTTAATTGATATATTTTGTTTTTACATCATCTAAATATCTCTCCATGTTTCTCTCTCAGCTCCTCCAAGGGAATTATCCCTTGTGCAACCCCAATTCCAAAGTCAATTGCTTTGGGACTTTCTCATTATTTATGGAAATCAATGGCCTTACCTGTGTAAGGGCAAGATGGAGTTGGAGAAAATGAGGGAGAGCTTCAGTCTCATCAGTCTTCTTTGTGTCTTTCAGTTGTTGACTTTCTTTAGATTTAAGAGAAAATGGAAGATGTCAACCACACTTCAGGTTGCTGAAGAAAAAGACTGGGAATAAGCCTTCATGAGAGGAACCGACATTTTCCGTCATGTCCCCATCCCCAGGTTGCTAACACTAGAGATTTTGAGTGAGATCTAGGACTTTCTCCATCTCTCTCTGTCTGTATTTCTCTTTCTTTGTTTTGCTTTCTCTGTCTCTGTTTCTCTGTGTGTCTCTCTCTGTTTCTACATCTATGTCTCTTTCTGAATCTCTCTCTGTCTCTGCCTCTGTCTGCATCTGTCTTCCCTCTGTCTCTGTCTCTCTCTGTGTCTCTGTGAGCAGTTACTTTGTCTGGCATATGTTCACCTATGTATACCTTCTCTGATTTGTTTTGCTACAATTCAGATTAATGCATTTCTTTTCAAATTGATATATGTGTTCAATGTGAAGCTGATATTTGGTGGGAAAGGGGTCAAGTATTAGATAAAGAGCTTGGGGTCATGTTTTCCACCAATAATGAAACAATGATCAGAACTTAGCTTGAAATTTAAAACCTCATCTTCCAGACTAGCAACTAACAGGAGAGCAGATAGATATAATTTAACCATAGTATCTCCTCTCTCTCTGAGTACAGCAGGGATGTTACCAGCACTAACTCCCTGTTTCCTCTTCTGGCATAATTCCAAACCTTTATTTTAGAAATTTGATACAAAACACTTATTCTTCAGTCTACTGCTTTGGATGGTATTATTTCCAATATTCTGCATCAGAGACTTATTTCAGTGCCTCATGATAGGATAGAATGGAGTCTGTGCTCTTAAAGAATATACGAACATAGGCTGCAAGTTTCAGCTATGCTGCAAATGTTGTAAAAAGGAGACTGGCAATGAAATGTGTATCTGTTGTCTGGAGATCCATCTAGTTAAATGCAGAGAAATTCATCAACAGAATCTTGGGGATGGACATTTTTGATCACATCAACCCATGCTGCTCAACTAAAAAGACAGAAAGGGATTGAAATTGATATCAGTTAAATGCATCAGATTACCAACACCCCAACAAACAGTATTCTAATTCTCTTTTAAAGGTTACCCAGCATGGATTTGGGTAAGTCATTCAAATCCCCTAAACCTCAGTTTCTTCATATGTAAAATGATGGAGTTGTGCTAGATGACCTCTAAGACCCCTTCCAGCTCTGTGTCTATGATCCTATGATCTTTCTGACAAACTGAAGTTAGACTCTACATTGTACTATGTAATAAAGAGAAATAAAAACAAAGAAATTGATACTCAAAGAGGTCAAGTTACCTATTGAGGGTCACACAGCTAGTACACAGCTCAGGATGATTAGAGTAGCTCATAAATAATCATTCTCCAGAGCTATTCCTTCCTAGTGTATGACATTTATTTAGTAGTGATATCTTGTTGCTGGTCAAGCCTGGAAATAAGCAAGGGATTCTGGGAAAACTTTACATTTTGTATCCCTCCTGGATTCCCAAAGCTAAGCAGGTTTTCTTCTTTTGAGGGGTTAATAAGCCTCTTGAAAATTGAATTCAAAAATCTAAGCATGCATTGCAGTTCTGGATAAATCACATTTCCTCAGTTCCCTATAGGATAAAATACAAACTAATCTTCATGTCCAGTGACTATCACATTTTGGACCCACTGTGCCTATTTCCTGCTATTCCTCATCATATGTCTTCCACTCTTATCTGGACAATCCAGGCTTCTCTCTTTCTCCCAAACACACTATATCCTTTCTTTTTTTCAATAATTTTATTCATATATTTTACATCCACCTTTTTCCAGTCCTTCGTTAGCCCAGCTCAAGTCCCACTCAATACTATTAACTGCCATTTCTTCTGAATTCTTGTAACACATATTTATTTATTTATTTTTGTAACACATATTTCTTAAAAGAATATACAGGGGACACACAATAAGAAAACAAAGGGGAGTTTGCCATTAAATTATATCATTACAATGAAACATAATTCAGGATGACGGATGAAATGCAATTTTGTAAGTCATACAATCCTGTCATTTGTCCTTTCCTCTTTATGAAATCAAGAAAGTCTGAGAAGAATCTGAGGATAAAGGAAGAGCTCTATTTCATACTATTTTCTTGTTAAGAATAAACTGGTGTTAGTGGCTGAGTAGATCTGGTGACATTCCTTGCTTCTGTCCTTTTTCACCCTCCAATCTATCCTCTATACATTTAATGAAGTAATCTTTCTGTCTGACTGTGATAATTCCCTGTTCAAAATTTTTCAGTAGTTCTATGTTGCCTGTAGGATAAAATTCAAATGCCTCAACCTGACATTTAGGGTCTTCTATAACCTGTCTTAAGTCTATCTTTCCATCCTTATTACACGTTTTTGTTGCTCAGTGCATTCTATGCTACAGCCAACTAGACTTTGAATTCCATCTCTCAGACATGGAATTCCATGTCTTATGACTGTTATCTAGGCTGACTCCACCCCTAGAATGCATTCTCTCCCCGTGCCCTGCCTCTTATAATCCTTAGCTTCCTTCTCTCAGGTCAAATGCTATCTCCTAATGCAACAACTTTTTCAAACCCCAAGTTGTGAATTCTCTTTCCTTCCTCCAATTTCCTTTTATTTTCTTATCTACATACATATTGTATTCCCTAGTGGATCATGAACTTCTTTAAGGCAAGAAAATGCTTCATTTTTTCTCCTGTCTGTAGTACCTAGTGCCAGGCATGGATACCTAGTTGCCTTTGATGAATTCTAATCCCCTGGTTTGGATGAAATACAGATACTGGGTAAAGAATGAACTGGCATGTATAATTGATGAACTACCTTAAGTTATATTTAAAAGATTATAAAAAATAGGAAAAATATCAAAGTACTGGAGAGAGGAAAATGGTGTATATATTTTCAAATAGATAAAGAAAGCAGTCTAAAAACTAGTCTAGAATGGTTGATGTAAAAGATAATTAATAAATGCCTAATCAAAGAAGCAGTGATTACAAAGAACTAACAAGACTTCTCAAAGAACAGGTTATTTTGGACTATGCAATGTTGCCTATTGTCTAGACTAGAAATTGCTGTTAGAAAGACAGACCAATCCCTATGCATGTATGCAAGTATAACTTGGAATAACACTACAGAAGGAAAATGAAAGTTCACAATCAAATAAGAGGAAGAGGGTGGAATGGACCACACTTATGGAATTGTACAGTACTTCCAATGAGTCCAAGCATCATCCTACGGTACAGGAGGAAGATCAACATATATTTCTTTTCAGTACTAATATTTTCTGGCCCACAGGTTCTTCTTGTATAGACAAATAAAGAACTTAGCAAAGTTAATTACATCATGCTTCAAAAGCAGTAAGAATCATTGTTTTTAGGGAAACTTCATAATCTTGTATTGCAGAGCTCAGGGTAAGCATTTATATAAAAAAAAAAAAGCACCATAAAGATAATGACAATTTATGTACCAACGTCTATTGAAGATGGTTAAGCATTAGGGAAAGGCTACAAAGAGCTCAACAAGACCATCAAAGTTAAATAAACAATAAATTTAATACTCAGTTACCTCAGTGCAAACTTAGGCATTGGAAGGACAATGTAAGTTGGGAAACGTGACATGATTAAGATATTAATTTGAAGTGACATGAAACTATCCCCTTTGAGTCAATGGCATATAGACTACATACTAGCCTTGTACCCAAAAGAACTTGAATTCTTTTTTTTTTTAAGCAGAGGATGAAGAGGTGTCAGAAATGCCAATCATATAATAATTTCCCACAAATCAAATTGACTATATCTTAAATAGGAAATGACCATCTACTAATATGGTAGTCACTTCTAAATCTGAAGTTATACCATTGAGTGATTAAAGTTGAAAATTAGAAATTAGAAGAAACCAAATCAGAAGAATAAAATAAATGATAAAATGTCCAATGAAAAGAACCCCAATTAGAACTATTTAAATAGCAAATTCATGGTAAAATTAATAATTGGATAAAAGAATGGACATTGATACTGATTATTACCATTCTCTAAGGGTTTGGCAATTGTAAATCAATCACTCCAATAAGGAGGTCAAATAAACCTAGAAACTACATTTGATGAAAAACACAATCTCTATGCCAAGAAGAGTGTAGGGATAGCAAAGGGCAATGCTACTTTAGAATATAAATTCATTTGTAAAATCTTATAGAAAAGGATATGAAAGATTCTTTACTTTTTCACTTTATAAAATTATGAGAAGCAATAGAAGGAAAAGCAACTTTACAGACTGTTTGGCAAGAGACCTGATTAAGTCAGGTCATCTCTAGAGCATTTAAGATGAAATTTGAAAGGACAGCAAACATGAAAAAAAGAAAAAAGAAAAAAAGTCTGTCAAGATTTTTACAACAACCTATTTTCTCTATTAGTGACAGTAGAGCCATACACATGCCACCAGCATTATTGCATCACAGTCCCTGGTGTGTTATATGAGTAAATAGAAATGGCAGTTAAGAAATAAAAATGGGAAAAACAGCTGGACTAGACTAAGCATACACAGAGAAGACCTGGGTTGTAAATGATATAACTTTAAGGGTGTTTAGGGATGGATTCTTAAGATGGAAAAGGGAGGGAAGGTCACAACATTTTTTAAGGAAAAAGTAATCAATGATCTTTTTACTACTAAAAAGGGAAATGCCAGTGTCTATGAACCCATATCCCCACTTCCCTATCTCTACAACTATGAGAAAAATCTACACATATGTCCTCTGGGTTTCCTCTGAAAAAATGCATAGATTTGACGGTAACCTTGAGGAAGTTTTAAAGAAGGAATAGACAAATTTTTGCAAGTAATATATTATAGCTGACCCCATATCAACAGTCATAATAATGAATTAACAGTGTAAATCATACAAGATCCCATTGTGCTTATTACATTATTTCTTAAAAATAATCTGATTCATTAAAACAAAATGAATCCTTAAATGTTCAACTCCAAAAAGATGATATCCTGGGGCAGCTAGGTGGTGCAGTGGATAGACCACCAGCCCTGGAGTCAGGAGTACCTGAGTTCAAATCTGGCCTCAGACATTTGACACTTACTAGCTGTGTGTCCCTGGGCAAGTCACTCAACCCCAATTGCCTCACAAAAAACAAACAAAAGATGATATCCTCGCATATGTTAAAATTATACAGGATTACTGGAAGAATTAAAAAACAAAGATCACTCCCTTTGAATATTAATATCAAGCAAGAGATAAAAGAAAGATATACTCATTGAAGGTATTTGGGCTTTCTATGTTGTTTCCAGTGCAAGGTCCAAGTTGAGGAATTCCCTATAATGGAAGAGGTCCTACAGATACTCTTCTTTGAGGTCATAATTCTGTTGATTGCATGTGTCCTGGTAACAGTAAGATCATAATCACTCCATTTAAAACTGAAAGGGATCTTAGGTTATCTTCTCCAGGTCCTTCATTTTAAAGAGAAGGAAAATGAGTCTCAGAGAAGTGAAGAGATTTACACATTTTGTCAGTTAAGTGGCACAACTTGGATTTGAATGAATCCAAACCCAACACTTTTTTCCTTCTTTTTACCCTAGTACACTTTTGTGCACATACACACACACACACACACACACACACACACACAAATACATGGATAAAGAATACCTTTAGAGTATATAGTACTCAGACAGTCCATATCACTGGTTTGGAAGTATAGAAGTATCTTGGAGAGGCATTGCAGGTAATCGTTGAATTGCGTTCAGAATTGAATAACATGATGGAAACAATTTAAATTGCTTCAGGGAAAACATACCATGCTTTGGATAATCACAAAATTGTCTTTGAAACAAAGATTAATTTTCAAAAACTCATATATAGATGGAAATATAGATATTGATAGATATTTCAATATAACTCTCTCCCTGTCTCTGTCTCTCTGTCTCATTTCCAGTTTAGGAGTGTAGTATGATGGATAGAATATTGGGCTTGGAGGGAATAAGAGCTGAGTTCAAAGCCTGCCTCTGATACTTATTAGCTATGTGACCCTAATCAACTTATTTAAACCATCTGTATATCAGGGAATTCCCTAGGACTTATCTACTAAATTATAGACAGATTGTGAAATGCATTGTTAAAAAAACTTCCCACACCAGGAGTTTGCCTCATTAAAGTGATCACACATCTTTCACCTATTCTTCCAGTGATGTTATTTGGCAATGAATCATAGTCTCTGAAGAATTAAAGTTGCTATTCACCCAAAAAGTAATGGAGAGACATATGGTTGGCATAAATTGGCTGATGCATATTACTTACAATGAATTCACACCAGAACTGGAATAAAAGATATCCTTCAAATGGTATATCACTGGCATGAGATGATAAATAAGGTGGTTAAAAACTCTCTATTTCACAGAACTGCAAAAACTTCAGAGCAGTTACCAGAAATTAGGTTAAGACCAACAATTTACATCATGTACTACAATAACTTCAAAATAGAAATGTGACCAGAATGTTAAAATACTTTAGATGATAGATAGATAGATGATAGACATATACATAATGTAGATATATAAATTAGAAAATCAGATTAGATGCCTCCCATAGCTATCATTAGGAAAAGGAGCTCTTAACTGTACCTTCTGCAAGAAGGCTTTCCACATCTCATATGATACTGGAACCTTCCCTCTGAAATTATCTCTAATTTGTCCTGTATACATCTTGTTTGAAAATAACTATTTTTTAAAAAATATGTTTGCATTTTGTCTCTTCCATTTGACTTGAGAATTGGCCTTTCTTTCTATTCCCTGCTTATAGCTCAGTGCCAGAGCAGAAATGCTCACTGATTTGACTCTGAGATTACCTCAGAGTACATATTTTTCATGTTTGTGTGTTATCTCCCTCATCAAAATATGAACTTGAGAACAGGAACTGTGCTTCACCTTTTTTGTATCCTCAGCACATACCTCTCTCATAATAAGCACTTAATAAATGCTTGTTGACTATTGAATGAAACAAGAACTAGAGGAAATCACAAAAGATAAAGCAGGTAATTTTGATTACATGAAACTGAAAAGATTTTTCAGGAACAAAATTAATGCAAATAAGATGTGAAGGGAAGTGGTTGAGTGGGGAAAATTCATCAAATACTGCTGATAAGGGTCGAATATCCAAGATATATCAAGGGTAAACACTAACATAGAAGACTAAGAGCCATTCTCCAATAGATAAGTGGAGAAAGGATATGAACAGTTTTCCAGAAAATTTTCAGACTATTTTAAAAACCATATGAAAGATTGCTCCCAATCACATAACAGTAAGAAAAGGTAAATCAGAATAATTCTGAGGTGTGAACTAATACCTAGAAAATTGCTAAAGCTGACAGAATCAGAATAGCAAATATTGGAGGGTCTATGTTTACCCAAAGGAATAACTGACTTGTTAATTCCTGAGTGTCATCAGTAAGGGAGATATTTTTAGAATTCAGTGATTCTTTGGTCATTCTTCAAATCCTATGACAAGGGCAGCCTTTCACTCCACCTATTCATCAAGCTCGATTTGCTTATTTGATAAGTAAAATTGTTCATATATTAAGGAGATGGAAAATATAGTCTTCAATCCTTGACTCTCTCTAACTTGCAGGAATTAAAGAAAGTTACTTGTCCTCTAGGTTTCCTCTGAAAAAACTGGGTGGGTTGAACTAGCTGATCTCTGATTCCTCTGTCTAGCCTTGACAGTTCAGGATTCTATGAACTCAGCTTTAAATATGGATTTCCTTCCCCTGAACAAACTACAATGATCTAATTAGATTATACATTTTTGCATTTTGAAAAAAAAAAAGGGAGAGAGAGAGAAGCCAAGTCATCTGACTTGCCTCTCACATTCTTAGAAGCCTTTTCACTTTCCCACATGGCTAGGAACCTTCCATTACTGTCAACAGGAATTATGAATGCGTGACAAGAGGAGGCCAAGGCCCTGTGTGTAGAATCCATCACACAGTCTCACTACACAGGCAAGCGAAATATTTTACTCTGTGGACACATCTCGTTCACCTCATATGCTTATGTCATCAGGCTGCAGCAACCTAGAGAGATGCTAATCAATTCAGCTGGGCTGCGTGAAATTACTGGGTCTCATTTGCAAAAAAGCCCCAGCCGCTTCTGACAATTTTGGAAACATTTTCATAATTGGCCTGTTTTGGGGGGAGTGGGGAGTGGGGAGTGAGAGAGAGGATTGGCTTGTGGAAAATGAAGTCGAACGGTTTATATGTTACTGTGGAAACATTCTTCATTCTACAGCCTGTCCTCCATCTACAGGCACTGGTCTGTAAAATACCACAGTCTCAGCCTCTCAAAAGCACGTCTCTCTGTCCTGCCCAATCAGACCAGGGAAAGTATTTTAAGTGTTTTCTGTGTATGTGCCTATGATGCTGAAAGATAACCTAGGGCATTATGGGAGAGCTCTGGAAGATAACATCCCGTTTTCATTAACTGAAGTTAGTCCGAAGCCTAATAGAAACCCAGTACGAGCATAGAGATGAGATTTAATGTCAGCAAAAGACTTTGCTCAAATAAGACTTCAAATAATAATGTCTGCTTTCCATTCTACCATTTCTTTTCCTCCAAGGGTGTCTTGTTTGCTTTCTGTTATTCTATCTTTCTGCTTTAGCTAGCATGGGCTGTTGGTCATGAAAGTGCTTGTGTTAAGGAAATCAGTGATATTAATTTCCCCATTTCTAAAGCACTTTAAAATTTACTCAAGGTTCTCCTTATATATTGATTTGTGCAAAAGTCATGATGCCCCATTTGGCAAATGATTAAAAAGAGAGGGCAAGCCGTCAGGGCATATTTTAAGAAGGACATTGAAAATATGGAAATTATCAAGAGATGGGTGAAGAGCCTTGAGATTATGCTACATGATGATAGGGTGAGGGACCTGGGCATATTTAGCTTAGAGAAGAAGAGATTTAGGATGGTCATGACAATGACCTTAAAGTATTTGAAAGTTTGTCATATAGGGGAAGAATTGTGCATGTTCTGCTTGGCCCCAGAGGCCAGAACTAGGACCAATGGGTATAAGTGGCAAAGAAGAAAATCTGGGTCTGCTGCAAGGAGAAACTCTCTAATAATAAGAGCCTTCCATAAAGTGGAACAGTTCCCTCAAGGGGTGGTAGATTCCCCCTTAGTGGTGGTCTTCCATCAAAGGTGGAAAGATCTTCTGCTAGCATCCCCATTCAGATCTAAATCTAAATAAATGTCCCTTGAAGTTCTGTCCAACACAGATTCTGTCATCTTGTGAGTCTCAGAGGGATGAAGTATCAGAACTAGAACTTAATCCAAGGCCATCTTACTTGAAAGTGGGATGCCTTTTCCATTATGCCAAGCTGTCTCTCAGGATTTGTTACAGCATGGGTAGAGAAGGAAGCAAAACACCCCAGTCTAAGTCTAGTATTAAATCAAACAGAGGAGGCACTGACCACAAGATTAACAATCTTGCCACTACCACTCAATTATAGAAAGCCCTTTATCATAAGATGTTAGAGCCAGAAAGAACCTTAGGCATCACCTAATCCAGTCCTTCCAACCTCACTCCCCATTTGATAGATAAAGAAACTGAGGTCAAGTGAGAGAAGGTGATTTGTTCTAGGTGATACACCTAGTGAGTGGCCCAGCATGGAGCAGAGCTCCAGTTTCTTGTTTCCCAGGGAAATCCCCCATTCCAATGGACCAGGAGCCAGCACACCTGCCTTTGTTAGATGACACTTTCCATGCCCTGCAATCCTTTTCATTTTCTCAGTTTAGCACTTGCCTAAGGGTATACATTTCTATTCCTTGAGCAAAGCACAGACTCTTGTAAATACTAGGCATTTAACAACCATATTTGTTTATATAAATTGTTTAATTGAATTGTGACATCCCTTTAAGTGCCTAAAGAATGATGAAGTAGGAGGCAGAGGAGCAGCCTAGAGGTTTCAGAAAGGCAGTCTTAGACACAAAGGGGGTCAAACCATGATTGCCCCTGATGCTATGCTTTATCTCAGGCCCTTCCAAGATTGAATTTTTACATTTTGCCAATTTTCATCTAATCTGGGCTTTACTTCCTGAATTTTTCAAGTCAGACTGCCAGACTTTGGATCCTTCTTCCTTTTCACTGCTGAATTGTCATGGTTCTTTTCTTAAGATAACTTGTCTTCATTTGTCTTTCTGGCCCACGTCTATGCCAAGACATCATCATTCTGGCCCATTTCATAAGGCCATGCTAGTAAGAAAGCTTCTCATCTAGGTCCTAGTCTCCTATGACCTTTCCCTGTCAGTCAATCAGTTAATCAACAAGCACTTATTAAGTAATTACAAGGGCAAAGCAAGACCCTAAGATCTTGGAATACAAAGAAAGGCAGAAAATGGTCCCTCTCCTCAGGATTCCCATCCAAATTGGGAAGATAACATTAAAATAACTATGTACATGCAAAATCTATTCATAGATAGACAATAATGTGAGAAGGGCCTCGAAGAAGTGGGGGTAAGGAAGCCAGGGTACAGTTTTTTATTGACATCAGTAACCCCTTAGACAATTAGCTTCATTCAGATACATAAAGTGGTAAAAATGACTGAATTTGGACTCAGTGGATCTGGGTTCTCATCCCAGTTCTTCCATATATCAACTATATTACCTTGGGTAAGTCACTTCCTTCCCTAGGTTTGTTTCTTTACCCAAACAAACAGATAGTTGGAATAGTTTATTCCAAAGAATAATCCTGGTTTTAAATTCCAAGCTCTATGAACTATAAATAATTTCCAAGGTATTTCATAAGGTCACTATGGATTCACAGAATCTAAGAATTAAAGTGATCTCTGAGGCCTGTTAGGTCAACCTCTACCTGGAAAATTCCCTCTACATCTATGATATCACTGACAAATTCAGCCCTGGCTTTACCCATCCACTGAGGGGTTCCAATTTCATTTAACTCTCATCTTTAGGTAGATTTTTAATATCAAGTTTAAATTGGCCTTTCTTTTATTTTCAACCACCTGTTCCCCTTCTGAGGCCAATCAAATACAGGTCTAGCAATTACCATTCTTCCCCACCACCAAGTTTCATTTCTCCAAGCTAAATATTCTTAGCTCCTATTGCCAATCGTCCCATGGCCTTGTATACTACTATCCTGCCATTTCACATATAGTATACAAGATGGTGAATCTCAATGAATTATGATTTAATTCTATATCTCAATGAAGAGAATGAAGAACATCCAGTGCCTTGTACATAATAAAAAGGAAGGAAGAAAAAAAAATAAGTGCTCACTCCAGGTCAGGCACTGTGTTAAGAGTATTAGAAATATTATCTCATGTTATTCTGACATCAGCACTGAAATGCAGATGGTTTGTTCTTGTTGTTATTATTATTATTATTATTCCCAACTTAAAGTTGAAGAAACTGAGGCAGACAAAAGTTAAGTGACTTGTCCAGGGTCAACACAGCTAGGAAGTGTTTGAGGGTGGATTCAAACCTAGGTCTTCCTGGCTTAATATATATTTCCTGAGATGAATTGAAATAATAGCAATATTTAACACTCATATAGTACTTTAAATTTCACAGAGTAGTAATATATATGTATAAATATGTATATTTATATATGTATATACACATATTCATTCACAAATTGTCATTTGATCTAAATAAATATCTTCATATTGTACTTAACCTTTTGTTCATAATTTAGAATCCCTAAATTCCTTTAAAGATCAGCTCATTGGCCACTTCCCACTTGAGGTCTTTTCTGTCGCCTCCCCATTAATTCCTTCCACTTAAAATTACCTTGCATTTACTTTGTATTTTGCATTTATTTATATGCATATATATATATATATATATATATATATATTTCTCCTGATGGAATTCCTCCTTGAGGACAGGACTGTTTTATGTCTTTGTGCTCTGAGTACCTAGCACATCTCTTAGCACATGGAGAGTAAGTAATAAGAGGTTTCTGATTGACGGATGAATACATTCACTGTGCTTAAAGGGGAGCTAATAGTTTTTTTTTTTTTCCTGTATAGTTGTTTTTGGTACAAAAATGACACATCAGGCCAGGCGGATTTATCACATCTTCATTTATTGCTACTTTCAAACATTGAATATCAGATTCCTTCCCCCCCACCCCCACCTCTGGAAACACATAATGAAGTGGAAGAAAATTAGGTCTCAACCCCCAATTTTAACATCTTTATACTGTATTAATGGCAAAGAATTTTAAAAAATGATTGGCTTTCTTTTTTTTCTTTTCTTTCCCCTTGAAACTTTAGTTCCCAGGTTGCATTTCAACCTCCCAGAGCAGACACGGAAAACCCATTAATAGCAACATGCATCTTACCCAGGATTTCCAACTTCTGTAGAGGGACATGCAAATGGATCCTCCCTCCAGCATTAGCCTGAATTGATTTGTGATAACAAACCTCTTTGAAACCTCTTGTGGCCAACCAGCCTTAAAATATGCTTCTCTTGCAGGAGTTGGGTTATATAAAGAGCTCCCTTGCTTCCTCCTACCTCAGTCAGACATGTAGGGATGAGAGAAGATGACAGATGGGAGAAAGGGATGGAGGATACAAGACTCTTTATAGGGTAATGCTGAAGTGAGCTTTTGCACCATATTCTCCCCTAAAGCAGGAGTGAGGAATTATTTTATAGATGATGCTCACCACTCTTAGAGTTGGCTTCTTTTCAATGTATGTGTTTCGGGTGTCCAAAGCAGTGAATAAATTTCCTGTGATTTCCCCACAGAAAGAAGTCTACATAAGTAGTTCTCCTCTTCACCTTGGGCAGTGTGAGCCTATGTTTAACAAATCCCACCATGCACCCCCACCCTTCCACCTCAGGCTCTTTGAGATGCATTATAAAGCATCTCATCATATCTTATTTTCCACAAAGCCTAACTAATACCTTATGGGGTGGAACAGTGTTCTTGGAATCTCTCCAAGCAGAGGAAGCTACTGTTTATAGATAAGACATGGAAGAATGGCAGTTTTTATACAGGATGTTAAATTGCTCACTTTGTAGGTTAGCCTGTGACTCAACTATAGTCACCCTCTATGTACTAGCATGATTCTTGTATTCTGCCTTTCATATTCTTATAAAAATGAGGCCTCCACTCCCAAACGCTTACCACCATTGTAGGTAGGGGGAAGAAAAAAAAAAAAACAGTGCTGCAAGGTGAGAGTAAGGCACATTGTCAGAAAAACTGGATGATGGCAATGAAAAGGCCTGACATTTTGGCATAAACAATTTGCTTGATGGCCCCCGCAGGTAGAACCCTATGCCTTGCAAGCCTGCCAAGTGAATGCCACTGCCTGGCTTTGATAGGTTCCCATTTTCAGCAAGCATGACATCCTGTGTTTAGAATAAGCAGCTTCTATTTTATTGACTGTGTCGGCAGGGAAAGTGTAAACTCCTCAGCCTTAATAAGAAAGGGCATCAAGAAAGTTTAGGGGTTTTCAAAGTTGGCTGCTGATTCTCAAACAGCAGCTGTGTATATGTAGATAAGGGCTACAGAATCTCCACTTTAATCAGAGCTGTAATTCTTTAAGGTTTCCAAAAGGACTAGGCTCACGACAACCCCATGAGATGGGTCCTGTGATTAATGTGGTCTCCATTTGATAGAAACGGGCTCCAAAAAGGGAAATGACTTTCTCAGAATCACACTACTCATCAAGGAAAGTCCTTATCCTGGAGGCCTTTGGATTAAGGGCATAATTTTTGTGGGAGTACCACAAGTATTATGTGGCATAGTGATAATTCATAGAGAGCTAATGTCACTTGAGCTTTGGTGTACACAAACACTTTCTCTGAGGAAACTAGAGACTAGAAGAGAAAATTATCAGATGAAGCCCTGACTGAATGCTAAGAATCAAGGTTCCCTGACACTTGATTTAGTATTTGGTCAATACTCGATCAAGAAGCCCAATAATAATATTGTGCATTGATTTAGCACTTTAGGATTTGCAAGGTACTTATCTACATTATCTCATTTAAGTGTCATAATAGTCCCATGAGGTAAGTACTGCAGATATCACTATCTTCTATTTACAAATGAAAAAACTGAGACTGAGAGAAGTTAAATAAGTTTGCCAAGAATCCCTCGGCTAGTAAGTTTCTGTGCGATAATTTGTATAGTCATGTATAGTCATGTAGTAAAGCTTAAAAATGATAATTTTTTCTGATGAAATACATTAAAAAATATAGGCTGTCCTTAAAGCATTATCAGAAGTTCAGGTGAGCCCATAAGATTTGGACATCTTTATCAGAATGTAAAATATACACCTAAAGATATTTAGGGGATTTTTTTTTTTTTACTTTGAGTCCTCCTGTAGGGCATATACCCATTAAGGAATGATAAAGTCTTATAAATATATTGATATACAGAGAAACCAAATTGTTCTGGATATGTAAAATTTCCAAATTGAGATGGAATACTACAACCCAGCTTTTTACCATGCAAAACATCATAAAACGTTAAGAAATGTATATGGGAGGTGGTGATAAATGTACTTTGATGGCTAGGAACTTTATTTGATTTAAAACTCCCTAGAAAACCTATGGGTTGTAATCTATGCTAGACTTCGGAAAATGGACTAGTCATCAAATATCCACTTAAAATCCAATGTGATAAACAGTGTGGTTTCTAGAGGAAGAATTAAAGAATATGTGCTAGGATTTTGAGAATTCAATGCCAGATCTGTAAGTAATTGACTAAAACTAAAGGATAACTTAGTATACATTAAAGGAGGTTTTGTTTTTAATATATAAAAAGATGTAAAGTTTATTATATGTCCAAAAATTGAATTATGTACTTAATTCTAGTTCATTTGCACAATACAAGATTCACTCTGCTATGTTTCCTCTTTATAGATGGGTACTATTGACCGCTTTAGGAAATCTGCCTCTTTATCAAGATGGCCTTATCCAAACATAAGATCTCAGAGGTGCAGTAAAAACAGGAGAGACATATTGACAGAATAAATGTCCATACATGGTCTAGGTCAAAAGGATCCAAAGAATGGAATCTCATCTCTACTTCTTTTGTCCAAGGAGACAAAGAAAAGGACATTGAATTAAGATTCACATAGATCCAAGACTATTCCAAAAGACTCATGATGGAAAATGCTTTCCACATCCAGAAAAAAGAACTGGGGGGAGGGGGGGCAGCTAGGTGGCACAGTGGATAAAGCACCAGCCCTAGATTCAGGAGGACCTGAGTTCAAATTCGGCCTCAGACATTTGACACTTATCTAGCTTTGTGACCCTGGGCAAGTCACTTAACCCTCATTGCCTTGCAAAAAATAAAAGAACTATGGAATCTGAATGAAGATCAAAGCATACTTTTTTCAATTTATTTGATGTTTTTTGTTTTGTTTTCCTGTGGTTTTTCCCTTTTGTTCTGATTTATCTTTCACAACATGACTAATATTAAAATGTGTTTAGGGGCAGCTAGATGGCGCAGTGGTTAAAGCACCGGCCCTGAATTCAGGAGTACCTGAGTTCAAATCCGGCCTCAGACACTTGACACTTACTAGCTGTGTGACCCTGGGCAAGTCACTTAACCCCCATTGCCTGCAAAAAAAAAATGCGTTTAACATGATTGTACACATATAATCTATATCAGATTGCTTGCTGTCTTGGGGAGGGGATAGGAAAAGGAGGCAGTGAGAAAAATTTGAAACTCAAAATGTTACAAAAACAAATGTTGAAAACTATCTTTACATGGAATTGGGAAAAATAAAATACTATTAAGGAAAAAAATCCAAATATTAAAAAAAATGAAGACATATAGACCAACAGGAGAATATAAATTCCTTGGAAATAGGAAGTATATGTTTTTTGTCATTGAATCTGCAGCATCTAGCTGAATGCTTTGCGCATAACAAACCCTTGCTAAATGTTTGTTGAATCACTGAAATTTTGAACTGAATTGTTAAATTATTGGGATTAATGATCCATGAAGCTCAATATTCCTTGTATGGTAATGGCACATGGGGAGCTTCCATGGGAGATCCTGGAAGTTGCCTGCTGTGATATCAACTTCAAATAAGATAGTAAATACTAAGTGTTTTATAAAAATTAAAGTGATATATAAATATGAGCTATTATTACTCTAAAAATATAGGCACAGGACTGAACATCTCTATTTTCTCTTTAATCAATCAACAAGCATTTATTAATTTCCTACTATTTGACAGTCAATGTGATGCTCATTGGGGATACAAAGAAAGGTAAAAGACAGTCCCTACTCTCTAGGAGCTCACAGTCTTCTGAAGGGAGGCTACATGTACATGACTATGTACATATGAACTATAGATGCAATGAATTGGAAATAATTAATAGAGGTAAGGTATAAGCATTAAGGGGAAACAAGAAAGTCTTCTAGTAGCATATAGGATTTTAGCTAGGATTTGAAGGAAGTCAGGGAAGCCTCTTGGCTTGGAGGGAGAAAGATAAATTCGGGTATGGGGAAGTGAGTGTAAATGCCAGGAGTCTGGAGGTAGAGGAAATCTTGTGAGGAACAATGAAGCTAGTGTCACTAAATCACATAGTATGTTTGGTGGAAAGGAGTAAGGTGTAAATAGCCTGGAAAGGTAGGAAGATGATTTTCTTACTATATTCCAAAGATGACTAAGGAAAAAGGAGAAGAACCTATATGTTCTAAAATATTTATAGCAGCTCTCTTTGTGGTGGAAAAAAACTGAAAATGCAGGGATGCCTATCAATTGGGAAATGGTTGAACAAGCTGTGGTATATAATTGTGATGGAAAACTACTGTGCTATAAGAAATGATGAGTTGATGATCTTAGAAAAAACATTTAAAGATTTGAACAAAATAATGAAGAGTTTAATGAGCAAAACCAACAGAACGCTGGATACAGTAACAACAATTGCTGTTGTTCCTGTTGTTGTTCATCCTTTGTTCTTGAAGAAGACCAATGATATCAGGAGAGTGATGTCTTGACTTGCAAATGAATTGCATTTAAGTGAAGCAGAGCTGTGCAAAGTTATCAGCTGCACTCTCTCCTCCAGAGTCATCAGGGTCCAGTGGCAGGACATACGTCACAATGACGGTAATGGCCCCAGATGCAGTGGGAGACCATGGTCTTTTTAAGCTAAGGTCTTTCCCATGTCTCACTTTGTCTGAAGCAACACCCTTTCAATAATTAAAGGCTAAGTAAGAATTGATATTGTTTTAAGAATAGCTGAGCAAATGTCATTTTGACTATTATAAATACCCAAATTAACTACAAGGGGCACATGGAGATGCTATCTGTATCCAGAGAAAGAAATGATAAATAGAAGTATATATAGAATGATTTTACATACACACATATATACATATATGTGTATATATATATATATATATATATATGTATACATACCTATAAATTATATATGTGGAATAGTAAGTTGTACATAACAGATTTGCAGTTTTGTGTTCAATCATCTTTTTTATTATACTATGTTATGGAAATGCTTATTTTATTACATAAATTAGAAAATAAATTAAAAAATTTAAAAAGAAAGACATTGTATTAAGTTCTCAATATATAAAGACAAAGCAAAAACAGACCCTACCCTCAAAAGGTTTATATTCTAACAGGTGAAGAAGCATGGGAACACTAAATGCATTGTCTCAGTTAGTTATGGGTTCTCCCTCCTTGAAGGTATTTAATTAAAAGCTGGCTGCCACCAGTCAGGTATCTTACAATAGGAAATTCTTAGATTGGCCCAGACACTGTGCCTTCCAAGTATTAAATGATATAATTCTATGAATTTATTTATATAAAATACATATAAATATTTAAATTATTTTTTTCATATAAACTACTGGATTATTATAAGGAAAATGCTTAGTGATCTTTGAAGCATAATAAAAATTTGAGTCATCATTATTATTATTGTTCTGTGATGTCTGAGGGGGAAGTTCATATCAGATGATCTTTATAATTGAACTGATTGATATTTTACAGCTTGTAGGAGTTGCTTCCTAGAAATGCCAGAACTCAAAAGTCTACTTTCTGGTTTCTTCCTCTCTTCAGATGGGTATGACTGGACAAAGAATATACACTAGAGTAAAAGAAAGTGGCATTTGGGAGAAGGGTTGCTGTACCGTAATAACAATAGCAGAGCTGGTTCAATCTGATAATATGTCTCAGAAGTGCTGAAATCTCCAAAATGCTGCAACAGATGAGTTTCTTTAGAACAAAGTCTAGTCTTGTTTGTTGACTCCTTTATTGCACACGGTTATCATTCTCCTATCTTCTAAGCAGGGATGAAGATCTCAAAGCCATAAACCAAGATGAAAAGGGTGTTGCTCATGCCAAATGTAAACACAGCAGACAAAACTACGTGCCCAAAATGGGTGACTGACTTTGTGTGCTCAGATCTGTAGGTCAGAGCTCTATTGACTGCACAACCAGAATGCTTAGAGGATCATAAAATTAAAGCTCTAAGGGACATCAAAGGTGGCCTCAACCATATGACATCTGAGAGAATGAGGGACAGGGAGAAGTAACTTGTCTAGTTCACATAGGTACTAAAGTAGCAGAACCATCTTTGGAATTCATTTCTATTTCTATGATACAAGAAGTTTCTTTTCTTTTGCGTCACATATTTCAATTCTAGCAACTGCCTTCTGACTAGGTCAGGTCATATGATTCAGGGCTAGAAGAGACTAATGAGATATTCTAATCAAAACCTCTCTTTTTATGCATGAAAAAACCCAAACCTAGGGAGATGAAATGATTATTCCTACATATTCAACAGACTACTAAAAGGAACAAAAGCAAAACTTGAACCCATGCCCTCTGGCTCTAAATTCAATGTGTTTCTTCTTATACCAGGAATTCATGAAAAATGAGTTGCTTAGCATTTATTCCATCTTCTTGGTCCTGTCTGTACTATCATGCATGTCTTTTTAGGAAAAGATCATGAATTCTATTTCTTTTATTTTTGACCTCTTCTTAAAAGTACTTAAATTTTTTTTTATTGAATAGAATTTTATTTTCCAAAATATAGTCCTTCAGGGTTATATTGGATCATTGCCTTGCTGAAAATAACCACATGCTTCCCAGCAGATCATCTTATACTATTGCTGTTATTTTGTATACAGTACATTTCACTCTGCTTCAGTACATGTAGGTCTTTTCAGGTTTTTCTGATAGTATCCTGTTCATCATAACCTGAATAAAGTACCTTCAACTTGACAAAGAATTTTCTTCATATTAGCCCAGCAAAGTAGGTACCATATGTTTTGCCATTATAATCAATCATCATAACTATTTCCCTCCACCCTATTCCCTTCCCATGATATTTACTCTATTTTCTATCTTCTTTTAACCTATTCCTCCTCAAAAGTGTTTTACTTCTGACTGTCCCCTCCCCTACTCTGCACTCCCTTTTTTTCACCCTTCCTGCCTTATCCTCTTCCCCTCATACTTTCCTATAGGGTTAAATAGATTACTCCTCCCAACTGGGTGTGAATGTTATTCCCTCCATGAGCCCACTCTGATGAGGTCAAGGTCCTTGAGCTAATTCTGTGTTCTAAATTTTCTTCCTCCCTCCCTCCTCAACCCTCCCTATGAAATCAAGGAATTCAATATGTCATACTTGTGCAGTTATGCAGAACATCTTTACCTTCCTCAAAAGTGTTTTGCTTTTTATTGCTCTCTCCCCCAATCTGCCCTTTCCCCCTTCCCCTCCCCCCTTATCTTCCTCCCCTCCCTCAGGGCAAAAATATATTACTATACCTACTTGAATATGTATGTTATTCCTTCTTTGAGCCAATTCTGATGACAAGTTGTTCACATGAAGGAAACAAGAAAAAAGATTATGGAGGGGAGGGAAAGAGGGGGAAGGAATTTGGGAGTGAGTGAACCTTAATATCATCAGAATGAATTCTATTTCAATCTTATAATTCCCTATTAACAGCAATGGCTAAATGAAATTGAATTTGACGAGCATTTATTAAATTCCAACTGTAAGCAATGAGTTTTGAATAAACCCACAAAGAAGATATCAGTGGCTATCTTATTTGATAGATAATTCTTTATTCAACTACTAAACCTTACAACATGATGCAGTTCAGAGAAATCTTTGAATACATACAATGCTTTATTTTTCTAGCATCTTTAGGGTTTAATTTTTTTTTTTGGTTGGGCAATGAGGGTTAAGTGACTTGCCCAGGGTCACACAGCTAATATGTGTCAAGTGTCTGAGGCTGGGTTTGAACTCAGGTCCTCCTGAATCCAGGGTCTATGTTTTATCCACTGTGTCACCTAACTGCCCCCAGGGTTTAATTTTAAAAGAAATTTTTAGCTATTCCTATCACAGAAGAAATTTTATTTGTTATTATTATAAGACAGAAATCCCTTCTCATTTTCTGATTTTTATGCTATCCTGTGCAGCATGATAGATAATGTATTTTTCAATACATTATCTAATCAATAAGATATACAAGAAAGTGGGAAGGTACATGGCAAAGTAGAGAGAACATGAAATTTGGAGTCAGGGGACTTGAGTTCAAGTCCTGGATCTGATCATTCAAAGATGTGTGAAATGTATTTCCAGCTCTGAGCTTCAGAGTGATGAAGTAACACACCATCCACCTGGCAAAGTCATTGTGAGGGAGACCTTCGTAAATATTGAAGTCTAAATATAAGTAAATGAATAATCTCAACTGAGTTACATAACTTGGAATCAACCTACAGAATCAAATTCTATGAAAAACACCTTCAAAAATATGGGGGGTTTGTATACATCCAATTATCCTAGCCTGTGTCTGCCTAAGGCAAAGTTTTACAGGCAAAGGCTGTATTTTGTGATCCTTCTAGCCCATCTTTTGATCTTATTCCCTTTCCTTCCCCAGGCAACAGTACCCTGAGGCACTCTTCTCTTTTCCTACACCCTAGGCAACCATACCCACCTCCCTGCTCCACTCTTATGCTTCTGACCTCCCATAGGGCTATCCACGTCTCAAGTTTCAAACCTTTAAAAAAAATCTTCCTTTTATAAAAAGTGAAATTTGTCCAGTCATTTTTTTTTAAATTGTGCCTGACTCTTTGTGATCCCAGTTGGAATTTTCTTGGTAAAGATACTGGAATACTTTGTCATTTCTTTCTTCAGCTCACTTTACAGATGAGGAAACTGAGGCATAAGGGGTCAAGTGATTTGTCCAGGGTCACACAGCTTGTTGATGTTAGGGGTGGTCCTTCATTCTCAAAGAGGACCATAACAATGGGGAGATATCATGACTTGCACTGAATTGGATTTAAGTTAGGAACAGCTGTACAAAGTCACCAACCTCACTCTCTCCTCCAGAGCCATCTAGGTCCAGTGTCAAGGTATAGGTGAGGATGGCTAGAGATGGCCGCGGATGTTTGTTTTTTAAAGGCAATCAGGACTAAGTGACTTGCCCACGGTCACACAGCCAGTAAGTGTCTGAGGTGAGATTTGAACTTAGGTTGTCCTGACTCCAGGGCCATTGCTTTATCCACTGTGTCACCTAGCTGCCCCTTAAAATATTCCTATATTCCAAATATTTCAAATATTCCAAAATTATTCATTCAACCCCCTTCTCTGATAGTAGAAAATCATTAATGTTAATTAGATAAAGTTGTACTTCCTAATGTGTGCTTCTGGTTGGAAAGTAGACTAGAAAGTCAAGAGAACAAAATCGAATCCATCCCCAGCATATACTGGCTGTGTGTTCTTGGGCAAGTCAACTGACATCCTTCAGTTACAGTAGCCTCATTAGTAAAATGAGGGTTAAAAAGTACATATGCTACTGGAGCCTAGAACTCTCGATTCAAAGTCCAGGATGTTTCCCTCTGTGCTATATTTTTAAAAGAATGCAAATGGAAAAATGGGGCTAACAGCTTTAATAAGAACATAGAATTAATCAATGTGATATAGCTATTGGACCATGAGCTGAATGTGGGTGAGTTGAGGAATGTGTTCATATCTAGCTTGTTTCCTCAAAACTGTCCTCTGTGGCTGGATTTGTTAGAGAGTCACATGCTGCGAAAGAGACACTCCACAATCTTGGTTGTAAAACAGCCCAGCAAGCTCTCTGAAGCAGTAGAAATTAGTGTATCTTGCTTTCAGGCACACTTGCCCATACTCTTGTTTTCAGGGGATGGAGACCTTGGTGCCTCCAAGGCATGTGCCAAGCAGGTTGTGTTTGCTGTGGTTTTATTATAGATCCAACACCAGGCTGGAATCGCAATTGCCTGCTAAACTAAACACATGGGAAAGTGATCAAAACCCATGGAATCAGGCAATACTGTCTAATGGAAAGAGCACATGTCCCTATCTACTTCCCCAGGATGTTTTAAGCATAAAATGAAATCCTGTGTGACCTCCTGCTCCACGCTGGGGATCCCCAAGGAAGCTGAAATAGAACGTTTTCTTCCTCCTCTTCCTCTTGGTCTTAGTACCACTCTGCACTGGCTGGGAACCCAGCACTGTGGAAGCTTAGCCAGTGTTTGCTGAAATGAATTGAAGCACATCTGTGCTTAACTTCGGACACCCAGAACCTGAAATGATACACAGATGAAGGACAGTGATGGCAATATTGATGGTCATGATAAATCCTCATTTATGATAGCATTCACAGCAACCCAACAAAGTGTGTGTAATTGATATCTCTCTGTTTCAAGGGAAGGAACTAAGCCTCAGAGTGGGGTACTGATTTGGCCAAGTTTATACAGCTAACAATTAGTGGAGATAGGACTTAGAACCAGAGCTTCTGATGCTTTGCCTGGCCCCCATGACTGGAACACTCTTCCCTCCTCCTTTCCTCCTACTGACCTCTTTGAAATGAAGTCCCAACTAAAATGCCACCTCCTACAGGAAGCCATCCCAAAACCCTCTTAAATAACTGATCCTTCCCTCTGTTAATTATGTCCTCTTTATTCTGTATAGGGCTTGGTTTGTGAATATTTGTTTACATGTTGTTTTCCTCAGTAGATGGTAAGCTCATTGAGGGAGGGAAAACCCTTTGTTTCTTTTTTTATCCCTACTGCTTAACAATGTGCCTGGCACAAAGCAGGTACTGAATTGTTTATTAATCGATTGGTTCCAAAAGCATTGCTCCCTCCATTTCAGAGACTGAAAAGAAAATAAATCTCTGAACTGTGCTTGTTATATCTCGGGTTCGCTCAGAAAGCATAGGCTATGAATATTTGGTCTCTCCTAAAATTGTTGGGAGGTGGATAGTAATAATAACTAATATTTATATAGAACTTTGAGGATTCCAAAGACTTTTATTTTTATTTTACATATTTTAATCCTCACAACCCTGGGAGGTAGGCACCATTACAATACCCATTTCACAGTGTGGAAGCTGAGGAAGACAGATGGTAAGTGATTTGCCCAACATCACACATAGTATGAGTCTGATACAGAATTCGAACTCAGGTCTTTTTTACCTTCAGGCCAGAGCTCTAACTCCCAGGCCGCCTTTACCTGGTCTCATGATCCGAGTGCAGTATGACTGTTGGTAATGTTTAAAGCATTAACCCGGGTGCATCAGATAGTGAAGTAGTGGTAAGGAAGAAGACATTTTCTCCCTTCTATCTGCAGAAGGGTAAATTGGAAAACAGCCCACAATGAAGTCAAATGGAAGCAGATTTAATGAAGAACTAATGCTTTACATATAGCAGGCAGTCATGTGAGTATCATGGTGGCTGTTTATTTATAAATTTAATCTTCTCCAGAGCAGCTGGCAGATTCTCTCAGGCAGGAGCATTGGAAACACAAATAAAACCTTTGTAATATTTATTCATAGTCTTCTGATTATCATATTGTTCCACTGGGTTCCATAGAGATCTGCTATTTGGTGCTACTTTTGAAGGGCATAGGGTTATAAGATCATAGCTGGAGAGTCGGAGACAGCTTATAGGTCATCTAGTCCAATTGCCTCAGTTTTCAAAGTGGGAACTGTAACTAGAGGTTAACTGACTTGACCAGGGTCTCATAGCTATTAAGTAAATGAGATTACTTGCAGGACTGTAAGAGGTGACAGTGTGGAAGGGGTGAATTCTGGACTGAGAAATGTCTGTACTGAGTCATTGAACCAGGAAATGGAAAGTCTTGTACAAATAATAATTACCAGGCCAATTTGACTAGAATAGAGAATGCATGATGGGCAGAAGTCTGAAACAACTTTATAAAGGTAGGTGAAGATCAGATCCTAAAAGGCTTTAGATTTCAGGCTGAGGATTTTGCCTTTTATTCTAAAATTAGGAAACCACCAGAGACTTTTGAGTAAGGGAGCAACATGGTTAAAGCTGTCCTTTGGGAATATCAGTTTGTCAGCTCTGTAGACAAAGGATTGATGAGAAGAAAGTCAAAGTTTGGGAGCTTGGAAACCAATTAGGATGAGGTGAAAGGTAATGAGGGTTTGAAGAATTATAACAGCTATATAAGTGGAGAGAATGGGATAAATATAAGAAGTGTGTGGGCAGAATAGACCGGACTGAACTGGAATAGAGAAGAAGTGGTGGTAAAAGAGAAGAATCAAGTGTTCAAGGATGACTGCCAGACTGTTAATTTGGAAGGACTGTGCCTTTAAAAGAAAGAGAGAAGTCTAGAGGATAGAGAGCTTTTTGAAGAAATAGATAATGAGTTAAGACCAAAAGACTTCATAAAATGGAATGCCTGTTTTAGTCTTCCACTAAAAAATAGAGGACACCACCTTCCTTTATTCAGTCTTCCTTAACTGTATTCCTATCATAAAAATTAGAAATATTCCAGTCTATTTTATAAATGTATTTTACTCACAATCTATGTTATGTCACAGCTATTTCTGAGTGTACTAAATCTCCCACTAAATTATTAGTTCCATAAGCATAGGTACATTATTTTATTTATCTTAGTACAACTTCCAAAGCCTCATTCATTTTTCTGCACTTATCAGTAGCTTGATACATTTTTGGATATGTTTGAGTCATATTCAAGGAGGGTGAGAACATTCCTAGTGGAGATCAATACAGAAAGCATCACTATTTATTCCTTGGGGGTAACTTTTTTTTTTTTTTTTTTTTTTTTTTTTTTAGTGAGGCAGTTGGGGTTAAGTGACTTGCCCAGGGTCACACAGCTAGTAAGTGTTAAGTGTCTGAGGCCAGATTTGAACTCGGGTACTCCTGACTCCAGGGCCGGTGCTCTATCCACTGCGCCACCTAGCTGCCCCCTTGTGGGTAACTATTTACTTCTCTCTCACCCATCACCCCCAACAAGATTATAAACTCCTTATGAGCACTGCTTGGTATATTATTTTGAATCTTCTATGGTAATAACCTACAAAGTACAGATCAGATCATAACCCCTAGGGAAACATTGCTTGACTCCATGGAATATATGACCATATACTCAGAGGAAGGGAAGAAAGGTTGAATCCCACCCTCTATTTAATAGACAATTAATGTCTTATCTCTAACACAACTACATCTACCCTTCCCCCAATACAACCTGACATACCTCTCTCCCCATTTCACTGCCCCGCCCCCCAGAAGCTATGTAAACTTACAATTTTCCCTCTTTAGCACTTTGACCTCTCAAGGAAGTTGCAACCTAACTCTAATCTGGGCATGCACAGCAGTAACTACACAGAAGTCATTAGTAGAATCTCTCCCCTCAACATGGCTACCATGGTAAAAATAATTACTGTTAGGAATGAACAATCAAAAATGTTGCAAGACCACAATCCTATATTGCTTACCTATTCCTGTGTTGTACAAATAATATCCTTTCAATAAATATGGAAAATCTAAAAATCATAGCATGTGAGATTTTAAAATTTTAAAATTTTTGCTATGCAAAACATGTATAAAACATGTCCATTTACAGATAGAGAAACTGAGACACCAAAAGATTAAATTGATATTCCAGACCCCAAAGATTGCTTGTGACAGAACAGGACCTAGAAGGCAGTCTTGATCCTGACACCAATGTCCTTTCCACAGAGGCTAAAATTAATCAACCCATATTTATATTAAATTAGTTTGAATAGAAAAGAGATCCTTTCCTATGGCAGGACTCTGGATTGGTATTCTTACAGTTACATACTGAGATGTATATCACTGGCATGCCTACAGTCTCTGTCAGTGTACATAGCATAGCATCCGCTTATTTTCAAATTATATTATTCTTTTCCATATTTTCCCATAAACATTCTTAATACATTGTAGACCCTATTCTTCAATTTATAAGAATTTTTAAAAAAATCAATGTCTCATCCACTCTCCTTACCTTCACTGAGCAAATTTTAAAAATACTACATAATCCAACAAAACAAATTTCCATGTTAATCTTTTCCAAGAATGTTTTATCTCTTTCTACATTTTTTTTTTTTAGTGAGGCAATTGGGGTTAAGTGACTTGCCCAGGGTCACACAGCTAGTAAGTGTGTGTTAAGTGTCTGAGGCCGGATTTGAACTCAGGTACTCCTGACTCCAGGGCCGGTGCTCTATCCACTGCGCCACCTAGCCGCCCCCTCTTTCTACATTTTAAGTTCATCCCCTCTCCAGAAGAAGGTGAGTGACATGTTTTATCATCATGCTTTTAGCCTCATAGTTTATTATTGTGTTTATTAGAGTTCTAAAGTATTTCTAAATCATCTTGCTGTCTGATGTAGATATTCTATAAGTTGTACCCATATTTCTGCTTACGTTGATCTTCATCAGTTCAGAAGTCATCCCACTTTCCTCTGAAATTATCTATTTTATCATTTCTTATGGTACAATGATATTCCATTATATTTACATATCCACAATTGGTTTAGCCATTTCCTAGTAGGAGGACATCTTCACTTCCAATATTTAATTACTACAAAAAGTACTGCTATAAATATTTTTCTACATTATGCACTTTCCTTTTTTTGTTTGTATTTCTTTGGGAAATAGTTCTAATAGTGGTATAGCTGGATTAAAGGGTATACATATTTGAAATTTTTCTTGGCATAGTTTCAAATGTTTTCCACAATGACTTAACCAACTCACAGTTTCAATAATAGGGTACTAGTGCACTGTTTCCCCACAGACCCTCCAAATTACATTTATCTATTCATTTATTAATTGTATTTATTTAAACGTTAGATGTACTAGTGTATTAATTCAGTTATATATCTTTTATTCTTTATTGTTGATATCATTACTTTCCCTTTTCATTTTCCAGTTATAAATGTCTTTTATGTCACTTCTCACAAAGAAGCCCTCTATGCTGAAGCCTACCTATTCCCACCATTCACCTCTCCTTTACCCTTTGGGGCACCTGAAACTTTGATTCTTATGACATTCTTGTGCTCTGTGATCTGTGTCCATATAGAATCACCAGACGAATACAATTATTTAAAACATGGGCTTTAGTGCAATGAGTAGCCTATTAAAAAGAACCTTTTGAGGCCTAAACAATTTCCAAAATATAATCTAGCCTTATCTTCTTTTTTATTTAATTCTGGGTCAAGGTTAATGGCAATGCCTGTATATTATATATGTTCTGATGGACTTACCCATTGGACTACTCATTGTATATCATAGTCTGATACATTTTTCATTCACTTGTTTTTCATGTTTAAATGGGTAGGCATCATACTCTCTTTGATACAGGAGTTCTTAGCCTAAGAACAATAATTTTTTTCTAAAAAAAATTATCATTGTATTTGAATATTATTGGTTTCCTTTGTAATCCTATGTATTTTATTTTTTCTTAAAACACATTATTCTTAGAATGGGTTCATAGGCTTTAAGAAATTTCTAAAGGGGCCTATACCACAAAAAGAATCCCTGCTTTAAAGTGATTATATATGGCATTGAAAAGATATTATAGTATTTCTGGAATCAATGCAATTATATAATATTTTGCTTGTTTATTTTGCGGGGCAATGAGAGTCAAGTGACTTGGCCAGGGTCACACAGCTAGTAAGTGTCAAGTGTCTGAGGTCAGATTTGAACTCAGGTCCTCCTGAATCCAGGGCCGGTGCTGTATCCATTGTGCCATCTAGCTGCCCCATAATTCATACAGTATTATCTTAGAATAAGGGCATATGAAGAATTTCATCATTGACATAAGGATAAATTCTTTCGTGTGGATTTTCATAGACCTATTTCCCATAACATATAACTTAGAAATGTGGAGTCCTCCTAATAGGATATTGAATTTCCTGGGTGCCATAATGGAAATATGAAGTTTTTGTTTAAAACTGTTGATGTTTCTTACTTAAATCCTCTCACCCTCATAATAAAAAAGAGGTAAATTCTCTTCCCCTCTTTAAACTTTGGTTTTGTCCTTTGTGCAAAGAGGAAGTTGGATTGGATAGATGAAGAAATGAAAGCTCCTTTTCAATAACAAGTCCTGTGATGCTAGGAATCCTACTGCTTATAAACCTAGCTAGCAAGCCTGGGAAGTCTCTGACAGTGCGTCATAGATTTGGTTTGTTTCATTATTTAAAACAGTGACTTAGAGGCATAGTGTTAGACATAAGGGACATAGACTTAGTGATTCACTGAACCCCTCTGTACTGGATTTCATCAAAGGTCTCTGAAATATCTTTCCTATCCAAATTTTCAGACGTGGAGTTTTACAGAATATGTTCTAGACATAAGAGAGAGGAAAAAGTCAAATCTTTAGCACATGAACTCATCACATTTGAAAGCATTTAAGGCCTAAATGAGAGAGATGGTCAGAAATTTAGAATTAATTAACACTTTTATTAACTAATACTAAGTGGTTGATTAACCACCTACTGGCTACAAAGAAATTTGTGTATGTATATATTTATAGTTTAATATACACATATCACATAGACATATAAATAAGGATACCATAGGCAGGACTTGAACCCACATCCTTCTGACTCCCCAAACAGTTCTCTATCTATTTTATGCTGCTCCCTAAGTCAAGAATAACAGTTGGAAAAATAATTAGTGAAGCCTTCTGTGATTTCCTCTCTCCCAATCCCTTAATAATATCTAACAGCACTTTGAGGATTGCAAAGTACTTTACATACATTATCTCATTTGATTGCTTTCCATATATTATCTCTTTTGAAGTGACCTCTCCCTCATCTGAGTTAATAGCAGTTTTAGCCTCTTAAATGCATTCCATAGGCTCGTAGTATAAAAGAAATTGCATTGGAAAGAGACATTATAGGTCATCTAGTCTAACTTTCTCATTTTATATATAAAGAAACTGAGGTTTCAGAGAGGTTAAGTGATTTGCCCAAGATCCACAGAAAATAAGCAGCAGAGATGGAATTCAAATACTGGTCACCAGACCCCAAGCCTATTATTCTTTACAAGTTCCTTTAATCTGTATTCTAATAATTTTTATTCTGAACCACACAAATAAGATTTGGAGTAGCAGCAATTTGTACTAGTGTAGGTTATACACACACTAATGAGATAATGGATCTATCAGTGTATCTAAATGTAAATTTGGCCTTCCCAATGAGATTGCAGAGTACACAATGACTTTAGAGAATGTATTATTTCATGTTCTCTAAAATGCTTAACTCTTTGCAGATGGGGAAGCTAGGTGGAATAATGTATAAAATACCAGTTCTATAGTCAGGAAGACCTGAGTTCAAATCTGACCTCCTGGGCAAGTCATTTAATTTCTATTTGCCTCCTTATCATGGGAATAATAACATCACCTATGTCCTAGGGTTATCATTAGGATCAAATGAGATATTTGGAAAGTACTTAGTATAGTGTTTGACACATAGTAAGAGTTATATAAATTTTAGCTATTATTCTTATTAGAAGTTGTGTTGTCTAGTGGATAGAGAGCAGGTATTAGAGCTAGACTGACCTCACTCTACTGAGCAGGTTATTTAACTTCCCAGGGCCCTAGGTAACTCTAAGTGGTTTGAAGATATGCTGACCAGGATTGATAGAAGAATATTCCTCTCCCTGGAGTTCCCTATCTCAATGAAATGATAGATCCAGTCCCTATCTCCCTAAAGGTGTTGAGTGCTGGTCAAATACAGTCCCCTTAGTAAATAGAATCATAGAATCCTGAGGATGTTAGAGGGATGAAAGGGCTTTAGAGATCATCTCCCTAGTCTAACAAATGTATTGTCCAGATGAGAAAGTCCCAAGGGGTTTAAGGAACTTTACCAAGGTCACAAAGCTAGGCCTAATGGCAGGGCTATGCTGGTAATCAGGTCTTCTTATTCCTAGTTCTGCATTTTCCCCCCCTAGTGTGCTCTCCTGCTAACACTGGGCAAGGGAGGCTTGATGTAGTAAAAATCAATAGGCCCATCCATGTGATCAGTATACCAACTTCAATATTAAAAGGATTTTTGACTGGGGGTTGATAATCCAGTGGAATTCAATCCAAAATGTATGCCTTTGGTCCGATGAAGGAAACGTAAGAAAACGGAACAATCAGAGCCAGAAAAGGTACGAGCTTTTAGCAGAGAATACACATTTCAAAAACATTCTGGCTGTGGGCCTCAATAATTCAGATCTTAATACCATTCCTGGACTTGCAATAGGTCCTGTTGACCTCAGTTACTGTGGTAATATATAGGCAGAGAAGTGAGCTCTAAGATCTTTTTTAGAACAGGTCAGCATGAGAAGGGACATAAAAGAGCATTACCAGGCATTTGTCTGAAGGAAGGCACGTTTTGTCTGTTCAGTGCCTGGCAGATCCCTTGCCAATAAATCTTGTTGCTGTATGGCATCGGTGGACACGAAGAGATAACACATATGACTACTTCTGTGTCAGTCCCCCAGTGGAATCATACAAAATGGGAATCATCCACTCTGTCATCAATTCATTACTAATGAAATCCCACTTGACCAAAAAAACAGCATTAAATTTCTGAAAGCAGTGGGTCTTCAGCACATAATCTAAAGCAGAGGGGATGCCATAAAGGTAAAAAACTGCAAGAGAACACTCCTATTGATTATAAAGCAGCCAGATGTACTGGAATAAACACTGGATTTAGATTCAGGGTATCTAGGTTCAAATTCCAGGTCTTCCATTTATCACAACCTGTATCCTTAGAAAATTCTATTCCTTTCTCTGGGACTTGGTTTTCTCTTCTGTAAAAGAATTGGTGTGGCTCACGTGCTGGGCATGGAGTCAAGGGACATGAAGCTTTTATAATACTTCAAATACAAACTCAAGGATCATAAGAGCAAAGCATTTAATTTCACAGAGCCTTAATGTTCCCATCTGTAAAATGGGGACTAGGATACTGGCACTACCTTTCTAACAAATGTGAGTTGTTGGTAATGTTATTGCAACTAAGGCATATGATGCAGTTATTCCCAAGTTCTTTTCAAGCTCTAGATAATATGAATCTTCACCATTTGGTGCAGGAGATACAATCATAGGAGAAAGACGGCAATCTAGACCTGGGTTTCAGTGCTCACTCTGCTTCCAACTAGGTTTCTCACCCTGAGCAAGAGGTTTACCCTCCTTGGGACTCATCTCTAAAATGAATGGGTTAAACTGATGAACTTAAAGTCCCATCCACCTCTAAGACTACAAAATTTCGGGAATCACTAATGTTTGGGGGAGTAAGACAACTTTTTTTTTTTTCTGGTTAAGTGGTTCTTACATGCCAAGTCAAAAAAGTTTATGGGAATACCAAGATTTCTTCTTTCTCTACTCCCTCTAAACTTAGCTTCCATATGTATAGAGTTTGGATCATAGTTTTAAACAGCTTTTATTCAAATTATTTTTACCATAAAAGGAGCTCTAGAAATTAGAAGCATGTGGGAAATAGAGGAAAACGAGTTTAATCCAAATTTTACATATGTATGTTATATATATGTATATGCATATGTGTATACATATATATGATATAATACATATATATGTATATATGTGTGTATGTATGTTTGTGTATACATACATAAAGGAATATGGGAACTTGTGGTGGTAAGCACAGAGCTGGGCATAAAGAAGCGCTCAAGAATTAGCTGTTGATTGGTTTAGGTACCCTCTTTAATTTCTCTGTATCTCTTTGTTCCTGGCAAGCAAAAGATGATGTAACTATATAATAGTATAATTCAACCGTGTGACTTTGAGGCAAACCCTTTCCCTCTCTGGGACTCAGTTTCCTTCATAAAATGAGGAGATTGGATTAAATCAGGGCTTCTTAAACTTTTTCCACTTGCGATTCCTTTTCGTCAGAGAAATTTTTATACGACAGCAGGTATATAGGTATATAAAATAGGTATACGTAACCTTTACAGTTACCAAATTTCTCATGATCCCCACATTCTGTCACACAGTTTAAGAAGTTAGGGATTAGATGATTTATGAGATCCTTTAAAGACCTTTAACACTCCTCAATTCTATAATCAGGCGATATGGATCAACTGGAGCAGAGGCAGATCTGAATTCTAAACCCTGCCTTGAGAGGTGAGAATGGAGAGAACAGGAATGGTTTCCTAAAGAAGGTAGAATATATGTTGAGTCTTTAGGGAAGCCAGGGAAACTAAAAAGTAGAGGTAAATGAAAAGAACATTCTCTACATGAGACACATGATGCAAAGGCATAGCGTAAGGAGGCAGAGTGTGGTGAGCAAAGCTGAGTAAGGATGGGCCAGTGTAACTTGATCATGGACTATACAGAGAGGAGTAAAGGCTAGAAAGATAGATCAGGCCACCCTGGGAAGGGATTCAGATGCAAATCAGAAGACTTTATATTTTATCATAGAGATAATAGGAAGCCACTCAAGTTGATTCAGTAGGGATGGAGGGGGGGTCATGGTCACATCTATACTGGAAGAGAATCAGGGTGTATAGGTATTCAGAGAAGACTAGGACCTATGGTGTGAGGGATGCTGAGCCCTTTTAAGGGCCACCTTCAACCTTTGGGGCATACCTGCCACGCAGCTCTCATCTAAGGCTCCAAGAAGCTATAGAATGTTCAGCAGCCACATCCTGGTAAACTGTTTCAGCAGATGGGCTAAACCAGGTTAAGGGTAACTCAAGGGCCTTGGACCTGTCAGTGAATTAGTGGGGTGTCTACCTCAATCATGTGAAGACTTCCTGCATGAAAAAGCAGATACGAACCATTTGTTTACATGAAGGCAACAGAACTTGGTACTGTGGAGTGCTTAGAACTTGGTTAGACATCGAAGATGTCACAGTCACCCACTTCAACCAGAACCATTGCCAGTCATCTTGACTTTTGTATTGCCACTAGACTTTGATGACTCTGGAAGAGAATGAAATTGATGACTTCATGGCACACTGCCTTATTTAAATCCAATTTATGTGAGAGTCAAAACATATTACCCATATAATTTTACCATTTTTACCTAACTAAAAGTCATGTGCAATGGGCAAGTGAAGAAGTAGCAGGTGCAAATACACTGGGTGCTGTAGTCACAACTCTGTACATAGACAGTCTATACCATAGAGTGGTCTTCTTACTGGACTGAGACAGCAGTGGGATTTGGCAGCTCCCTGGGTATTTGAGTGGCCTTTTTAAAAAGTACTATATTGGTCACATTTTGGCATGAGGAAGGGGCTAGAAAAGGTGCCCTAAAATTCTGCTTCACCCAAAACAACCCTGGTCTGCTAACCACAGCATGCAGGGATGCTACTCTGTGTTTGAAAACAAAAAAATATATAACATCTTTTGCAAAGATGATTCTTCTTACCATTGGTACATGGACTGTGCACACACTTATGGACAGCACAAAATCCAGCAGACTTTAAAAATGAATGGCTCTTGTTGTGAGAGAACTCAGCATGTATGGCATCCAAATAGCAGCCCTGAGTGAAACAAGGCTGGCCAATGAAGGTCTGCTTACCAAAGTTGGAACTGGATATACATTTTTCTGGAGTGGTCACAGTGATTGGGAGTTCTGTGAAGCTAGTGCAGACTTCACAATCAAATCTAATCTAGTAAACAAACATGTATGCCTTCTAAAAGGAGTGAATGACAGGCTCATAACAATGCAATTTTTACTTTCAGCAAAGTGCCATGCCACCATCATCAGTGTGCATGGTTCCACTGCGACAAACTCTGATAAGGTCAAAGAACAATCTTATGAAGACCAAGAGACCTTCATCATCAATGTGCTGAAATAGAACAAACATAATTCTGGGTGAATTTAATGCCAGAGTAGGCACAGACTATCAGATATGGCAAGGCGTCCTTGGGAGGAATGGAATCAGAAACAGGAACAGCAGTAATCACTTACTACTGAAGAGTTGTGCATCTCATGACCTTCTTATCACCAACACTGTTTACCATTTATCTAAATGCAATAAACTTTGTGGAATGCACCCTTGAAGCAAACACTGGCATTAATAGATTATGTGATTGTAAGGAGAAGGGACAGGATGTGAGAGTGATGAAGGAAGGGTGTGTGGCACAGAGTGCTGGACAGATCATAGACTTCTCCTCTGAAAGGCAAAACATTTCACATCAACTAAAGGTAGCAGCCCCAAGGCAAGACTGATTACAGAAGATTTAATGTCAACAGATTAGAGTGCATTTCTTTGTGGGAACAGTTTGCTCCTGAATTGTAGAGAAAGTTAAGTCAATACACAAGTTGGCAACAGTGGAACAGAAAAACAGTAGCGCACTTCCAAAGATTTGGTGTATGCACTGCATTTACTCATCTGGGCCAGAACACTTGCAAACATCAGGTTTGGTTTGATGAAACTTATGGGAAATTCAGAAGTTAACTAAATGAAAATGTGAACTCCACAGGGTTTACCCACCAAGATAGTTTGTCCATCTCTAAGAAAGCAGTGTTTACTCCATCAGAAATAAAGTCCAAGAGAAGCTTAGAGAGATACAAGATTTTTGACTTAGTAAGAAGGCAGATGAAATTCAGTTTTATGCTGATAGTAAGAGTTCAAAGCCCTTCTTATGGTGTCCTGAGGGCTCTTAATAGGCCAAAGCCCTTTGGTGCATCTTAACTACTCAGTGCTAAAGGAGATACATTAATAAGTAATAAAGAGATGATCCTGGAGAGATGGGATAAACACAACCATAATGTTTCTCAACAGATTATCCATCAGTCAATGCTAAAGCAACTGATTGCATACCTCATTTTAAAGTCAATCCCTTTCTAGCTGAACTTCCAACTGAAGATGAGGTTTTGAATACCAGAATTAGGCTCCTCTACGGTGGTAAAGTGTCTGGTGTTAATTCTATTACAGCTGGGATTTATAAGGCACGGGGTCTACTGCACATACAAAAGCTGACTGGAGTCTTCCAGATTATCCCCAGGGAGTACAAGGGTGCCTCTATTGTTTATAAATAAAAAGGAAATAGATTGTTATGAGACAATCATGAGATGGGGGGAGGAAGAGCAGTCTCTCTTTTAGTCATCACTGTCAAGATTCTTGCAGGAGTCTTCCTTAATAGGTTGATTTTTCACCTGAAAGATAGTCATCTACCCAAGGGCCAGTGTAGCTTCAAAGAAGGTTGAGGAATGATTGATAGAATGTTTGCTACCCCACAGATCCATGAGCAATTCCAGGAGCAGAACAGAGGTCTGCACACAAGGTTCATCAATCTGATCGAGGCCTTTGATGCTATCAATTTTGATGGCTTATGGAAAATCATGGCAAAATTTGGTTGCCTGGAAAAGTTTATCAATATTGTGCACTGGTTTCATGAGGGCATGCTTGCAAGTGTTCTGGATGATGAAAGAAGCCCTTGCACTTTCCCATTTACCAGTGAAGTAAAGCAGGGCTGTGTGCTTACTCATACTTTGTAGCATGATATTTTCAGTGATTTTGTCACATTTTTTCAATAAGGACAAAAATGACATCAAGGTCAGCTTCCATAGTAATGGTAAAATTTTTACCCTTCAAAAAGCTACAAGCTAATATTAAAGTGGAGAGTTCATATGTGACTTTTTTGTTTGCAGATGATTGTGCACTCAATGAAGCTTCTAAGGCTGACATGCAAAAGTATGGATTTATTCTCTGACACTTTTGCTAACTGTGTTCTGATAATTAATAGAAATTGAACAGAAATAGAAAATCAAAAGAAAACAGAGGTTCTTCACCAGCCAGCACCATACCATCCATACGTGGGCCATCAGTTACAACAAATGAAATTTTGAATGCTGTGGATAAGTTCATTTATCTTGGCAGTATACTTTCCAGGAATGTACACATAGTTGATGAGGTTGACTGCCAGAACTAGCACAGTGTTTGGGAGGATCTGAAATGTGAGAGAATATTATCAGGCTGCCTACCAAACTGAAAGTCTAAAGAGCCATTGTGCTGATCTCTTTGTTGTATGCCTATGAAACCTGGACAGTATAACAGCATCATGCCAAGAAATTAGATTGTTTCTATTTGAATTATCTTAGGAAGATTCTGAAGATCACCCGGGAAGACAAAGTGTCAGACACTGAGGTCTTTTCTCGAGCTGAATTGCCAAGCTTTCAAACCCTACTGCAGAGAATGGAACTCTGATGGGCTGGCCACATTGTTTGCGTGCCAAATATATGTGTGTCTAAAAGACTGTTTTATGGAGAACTCACACAAGGCAAGCACCCACACAGAGGCCAAAAGAAGCAATACCAGAACACTCTCATGGTCTCTATAGAACTTTGGAATAGATTGTGAGACATGAAAGCCACTGGCATAGGACTATTCAGCATGGAATGCCTGCATCAGGGAAGATGCTGTGCTCTATGAGCAAAGCAAAATTATAATAGCACAAAAGAAACATGAGATGAGCAAATTTAGATATCTCCACTCCAAATTTTTATATGGAAGATTTATGTCTGACCTGGTATAGCCTTCTGAGCTCATATAGGTCTTATGAGCCACAGTTGTGTGGTGATGAGGCTTTTGAAGGACCACCCCTTTTGGGGAGGAGACTTTGATGAACAGCCGTGTGCCTGCTGCTGCCAGGGAGAGCGTGGCTACTTCCGGGACGCCAACTTAAAACTGAATAGTAGAACGGAAGTGCTGGCTCTGTGTCTCACAGACTCTGGCTTGACGGTGCGTTCTGGTGATCAGCTCTGGTTCTCGGCCCCACAGGCAGTTTTGGGATTCGGTGAGTTTTATAAAAGAATATAGACTAAACTTAGATCTAAGATTATTCATTTCTATTTCTACTTTCCTATTTCCCTAATTGGTATCACCCGTTTGTTGTCTAAACAATAAAGGCTAATCTCTCACTGATTAAAGCTCAGAGGCTTCTTTTCTCAGTGGTCTGGGAGATATATAAGGAAAAAAAGTTAAAGGTGAAGTTTAATGATCTTATATCCCATTTTAAATCTCACAGTTGGACGTACTGTACCATGACTCTGACGAAGTGATATCATTTTGGTCCTCTTTGATTATGAAGGACAACAACGGACTGCAAGAGAATCACTATGACAAACTATTAGAGAATGGATTAGGGTGGTGAGAGAATTGAAAGGCCTATTAGAAGCATCTTTCAATAGTTCAGGCAAGAGGAAATGAGGAGCTACTGTACCAAGGTGCTGGTTTCATGAATAGAGAGAAAAGGATATATATGAAAAATGTTGTGATGGTAGAAAATACAAGATTTGGCAAGAGATATGTGGTATGGTTGTCACCAAATTTGAGGATTGTCACCAAAGTTGCAAATCTGGGTAACTGGGAGGATGGGTAATATTTGGGGATGAAGATAATTTGGATATATGCTTATGGGAAATATCACTTGAGATTTCCAGAAGGTAGTTACAAATGTAGACCTGTAGTTCACTAACAAGACTGGGGCTTTATTTTTTTGTTTTGTAATAAAGTATTTTTTCCCCGTTACATGTAAAGATAGTTCTCAACTTTTGTTTATACAAGCTTTCCAATTTCAGATTTTTCTCCCTCCCCTTCCCTAGACAGCAGGTAATCTGATATAGGTTTTATATATATATATATATATATATATATATATATATATATATATATATGTATGTATACATAATAACATAAAACATATTTCTGCATTAGTCATGTTATAAGAGAAAAATCAGAGCAATGACGAAAAACCTCAAAATAGAAAAACAACAGCATCAAAGACAAAAGAAATAGTAAAGACTGGGGCTTTATTAACCTGGGAATCATCCTTTATAGTTGATATGGGAGCTAATGGGCTCACCATGTGAGATAAAAGAGGGGGAAAAGGAAAAGGGGCTCAAGACTCTGTCTTGGGTGTCACCCATGTTTAGTCAGCTCATGACATTGAAGAAAATCCGATGAAGGATACTGAGAAGGATCAATCAGCTGGTTGTAGGAGAAATGGGAGAGAAAAGTGCTTACCAACCTAGAGAAGAGAGAATATTCAGAAGGTGATATTGATAAACAGTGTCAAAGGCTGAAAGAGAGGTCAAAAAAGATAAGAATTAAGAAAAAGCCATTATATTTGGCAACTAAGAGACCACTGATAACTTTGCGAATGTCAGATTCAGATGAATACCAGGTCACTCAGAAACTGTGGAGTTCTGTGAAATTTGCATTAGATAGTAACATTAAACTTATTCCTCACTATTCCTATTTTCCCACAACCACCAAAAGACTTCAAGACTCCAGTAGAGTTACTCCATGTTAAGAGGTCCAGTTTGGCTAGAAGTATACTAAATGTGAGGGAAAGCTTTGCAGATTTGTGATGAGGAGAAGCCAAGTTTTCATTAGCATATTCCTTTGTGGTCTATGAGACCCTGTCATTTCTTTCTTTTTTTTTTTAATCAGTCAAACCATTAGGCATTTCAGTTGAGATGAAACCAAAACCATGTTGTTAATCTTCTTCCTGGTAGGTGAAACTTGACTCATTTGGCTTTCATTTTACTCTCCTTTATTTGTCAAATCTCAAGTTATTCTCAATGTTAAGACATGGAGCTTCTGTCATTTCTCTCTAGGGATCATAGAACTTAGAGCTAGAAGGAACCTTCCACATGATGAAACTGAAGTCCAGAGAAGGCAATTAATGAACAATCTAATTCATTAATCATTTATTATGTGTCAGACACTGTACTAATCACTAGGCATAAAAATATAAAAAGGAGGGGACAGGTAGGGTGGTGCAGTGGATAAAGCACCGGCCCTGGATTCAGAAGGACCTGAGTTCAAATCCGGCCTCAGACATTTGATACTCACTAGCCGTGTGACCTTGGGCAAGTCATTTAACCCTAATTGCCCTGCCTCCCCCCCCCAAAAAATACAAAAATGAGCTAGGCCCTGGTCTTGAGGTGCTTACATACCAGTGGCAGAGACTATGTGTGTACACACACACACACACACACACACACACACATGTATGCATGCATGCATGTGGCTATGTATGTATACACACAACTACACATGTATACGTGTATGTGTAGACATGTATGTATTGTGTGTGTATGTAGGTGTAGGGACAGGGACAGGTAAAGGTATAGGTATGGATATAACTCAAAATGTTAGTCAGGGAAGGGAGTTTTGCTCTGGGAAATCATAGGGATTTTGAATGGAATTATGTAACAGTCAGCTTACTTTCACTTCTCTTTGAGTAGCAATGGGAGTGTTCATTTGATTACTGTTCTCCAAGTGAGGCTTGGGAGAAGGCTAGGATTTTAACTATCCCAGTGCAAGACAGATAAGAAGATACCTGGATAGGCCTTGCCTGGTAGATAGCTGGATAGAATGTGGGAAAATGATATAGGAAAGAAGCTATAACCTATTTGCCTCAGTTTCCTTATCTGTAAAATGGAGATAAAATAGCACCGATGTCCTAGGTTTGTTGAGAGGATCCAATTATCTAATAATTATAAGGCCCTTAGCAGAGAGCCTGGAACATAGTAAGCTCTGTATAAATATTAATTGTTATTACTACTAATTACCTATGTCCAAAGAGAATGGTAAAGTACTCAAATTGCAGAATTCACATTCATTCCACAATTGGGTTGGTGGGAGGAGGAAAAGGCATGATCTTTGGAGATGTGGAAAGTGACTTTCCAAGGACACAGAGGTAACAAAACTGGGATTGAGATCCAATTATTACTTCAACTCTAACCCTTTCCCCTCTCTACCACAGTGGCTTTACACTGAGCTTTAGAAATAGACATGGAGGAGAGGAAGATATTTCAATAATGCAAGCAGTTAAAAATACCTGACATTTCCTAAGGCCAAGGCAGCGGCCAGGATTTCTTTGTTCATCATCATAATTTTGCATATGCCAGACTTGCTGCTTTCTGGGATATGTGTGTTCTATTTATTCTACCACTGGCATATATTGATTCTGGACTACAGAATTGAGTGCTACTGACTGACACACAGAATAAGCTATGGAAAGACTGATAAATAACCACACACAATATCTTGGCACCAAAATGAAAACCCATAACTCATTTCAACATCTTTGATTTGGATGCTGAGCCATGATAACATGATTTTATTATTTTTTTGAGAGAGGAAACAGTGAATAACAATAGCTAAAGAGTTGCTGATGGTTGCTTGGGTATTTAAAAGCACTGCTCCTGATTTTTGACTGGTCAGGAAGACTAAATGCTAAATACTCTACTGTGCGTATTTCATCTTGTTTTCATTCCTGAGTTACCAGTTTAAGGATTCCCAATTCAGGGGCAGCAGGGTGGCACAGTGGATAGAGCATCGGCCCTCGATTCAGGAGGACCTGGGTTTGGGTCTGGCCTCAGACACTTGACACTTGCTGGTTGTGTGACCCTGGGCAAGTCACTTGGCCCTCTTTGCCCTGCAAAAACAAAACAAAAAAAAAAAAAGAAAAGAAAAGAAAAAAAGAATTCTCAATTCAATGATATTTAGCTAAGAAGACCATGTATGGATTGGATACCCAGTTGTCTTCAAGTCTTTTTCTTTTAGTGGACTGTGCTAATGGAACACAAGTCCTGGCAGGTCCCACCAAATTTGAAAGGTTCCCTGGATGGATTTAGTGAAAGATCATGTGTCTTATCTAACAGCTGGCCTAGAAAGTGGAAAAAAAAAGGTTCCTACTCAGAAGCTTAGCTGCCAGGGGCTGAATTTTCTTGGCTATAGTATCTCATGAAGACAGTCTACTTAACTTATGCAGGGGTTCAAGTTTTTGTTATCAGAGGAAGTAATGATACCGATGAATTCTTATATCTTTTGAAGGATTAAAGAAGTATAGAATTCATATTGCTCATCCTAACAGAGCCAACAAAAGGCATTTCTGCACTCTAGCCCTACCCTTTCTCTTTCCATAAGCCTGGACTGGAGAATCATGAGTCATTAACATGTTGCCTCTATACTGTCACTACTCCCTCCCTCCCTTTATTCAGTCTGATTTCTATACTTGCTCGCCCACTGGAATCCTTCTCCAAGGTTACTAGCAGGATCAAAACAAGGGATCTGTTATATACTCGACAATTATTTTTTTTAAATTGCAATCTCTAAGTGGTGCCATTCTCTAAAGGCTTCAAGCCTTCATTGTAACTTAAGTACTTGGACCGAGTCACAAAATAAATACTGATGTGCTATGGAGAGCTAAAGTTTTCTAGCATTAAATATCTGAACATCCCAATAAAATACTCTAATATTTCATGATGGCTTAGGAGTTATAATGAAATTGTCATGAATTCCCCCATTCTTTAGGTCCCCTTAGGTTCCTCCAGGCAAGTTCTCTTCCAAACAGACTAGTTCAGAAAATGCCCAATTCAGTTATAGCCAAATTTAACCAAGTCTGTCAGAAAAATTACTAAGAGCCTTTATAATTATTAGCTCATTTGATTCTCTCAATAACCCTGGTAGGTAGGTGCTACTATTATCTCCGTTATACAGATGATGAAACTGAGGCAAACAGGTTCTATTTTGTTAATGTTGCCTAGAGCCACACAACTGGTAAATATAAGAGGGTAGATTTAACCTCAGGTCTTCCCAACTCTAGGTCCAGCATTCTATCCACTGCATCACTTACCTTCATCATTGTTCTTCTGTAATTATGGTTGGTCATTGCATTGATAAGAATTGTTAAGTCTTCCAAAATTGTTTGTCTTTACAATGTTTTTATTGTTTTAATGATTCTCCTAGTTCTGAACACTTTACTCTGCATCAGTTCCTATAAGTCTGCTCAGGTTTCTCTCATTTGTTCATTACTATCAAGGCTTTACAATTTCTCTTAACAACTCCTGAATAGAGTGGATAAAGTACTTACAAGAGGACCAAATGAGTTAATGTTTGTAAAGTGCTTAGAACAGTTTATATACTAAGCACTATATAAATACTAGATATTATTATTCCAACTCACAAAATACTCCATTTCAGTGCTGCTAAATCCTTCCCCCACCAAATCAACTAATAGTAAATCTACTGTTTTAGCTCCCCAAGGGCTGACTCAATCACTCTGACCACAAACTTATATTTTACACCCAGGCTGGTCAGTAACAACTAGCAACAACCCCATGGTTACTATTTCCCAATTCCCTAGAATTCCAGTGAACCAAGGAAAGCTACCAGCTCAAGCAATTTCAGGCATCTATCTAGGTCTCCTTTCCCTGTATCTTCTACCTCTGATGGTGCAGACTGGGTTCTTGAAGACTATCTGCAGAACAGAAGCTCTGGCAAATACTTGGAAGATGGAAAAGACTAAATAATGGGCCCAATGACAGACTGTATGCCTCCCATTAAAAGACTATCCTAGTTTAGTTTAGAGAGGCTCGCCCCCTCAACTTGAGTCACCAATTAGCTACAGCTTCTCTAGATGAAAATTTATGTTTGAAAAGAGTACCTAAAAGTCACCAAACTGACTAAATCATATATCTTTGAAATGTTAAGTTTTTTAAAACATCATATTTAAAAAGTGTATCTTCTTTTATATATTTCACATAATCTAATAGGTGACTGCCTAACCTACCCACTTCTATCCCTAACTCTGCATCCCAAGTCTCATTTATCCACCTTTCTATTAGAGACAAGGGGCTGCTAGGTGTCACAGTGGATAGAGTGCTGACTCTAAAGTCAGGAAGACTATTCTTCCCTAATTTAAATTTGGCCTCAGATACTTATCAGCTATGTGTGTGACCATAGGCAAGTCATTTAACTCTAATGCCAAACCATTCCAACATCTTTATTGAGAAAACCCCAAATGGGGTCACAAAGAGTCAGATATGACTGACAAATAACTAAACTGAAAAATGACTAAACAGCAACAAGCAGATACAAGTTACAAAAAAGGGCTGGAAGAACCAGCACGAGTTTGTGGAGGCTCAGCTGAGTTCCTTTTTTTTTTTTCTTATCAGACCTGTATAGAAAACTCCCTTTACCCAAGCATATCAGTAATTGATCAGCAATCTCACCTCTTAGAAAGTTGCCCAAGGGGTGCATTTTAAGTATCTTGCCCTGGAGGTAAAACTTGTACTCAGGTCTTCCTGACAACAAGACTGGTTCTCTATCCACCATGCTATGCTGCCTCTCTCAGTTTGGTGAGTGTCTAAATAACTGAAATCTCTGGTTACTGTAGGCTATTAAATGTTGAATTCTAGAAGTAGCTTTTTTTTTTTTTTCAGATAAAAAGGGGAAAAAAGGTTGATTTCCCACTTGTCTCTAGTACCTCAAGGCAAAAGTTAAATACTACACCACTCAGAAAAAAAGAGCTCAGTTTGAGAACTCTGGGTTCAGATCACTTAACTCTTTAAATTATTGCCTATAGAATCTTGGGCAAGACATTTGTTTAATCATAAAGGTATTTTATTATGTTCCAGTTACATGTAAAGATAGTTTTCAATATATATATATATATATATATATATGTATATATATATTTTTGGTGAGGCAATTAGGGTTAAGTGACAGCTAGTAAGTGTCAATTGTCTGAGGTCAGATTCGAACTCAGGTCCTCCTGACTTCAGGGCTGATGCTCTATCCACTGCGCCACTTAGCTGCCCCTATCATTCATTTTTATAAGATTTTAGTTCCAAATTTTTCTCCCTCCATCCCTTCCCTCCCCATATCCCAAGACAGAAAGCAATCTGATACAGGTTATATATGTACAATCACATTAAATATATTTCTTCGTTAGTCATGTTTGTGAAAGAAGAATCAGAACAAAAGGGCAAAATCTCAAAAAAGAAAAACAACAACAAAAAAGGAGAAACACTGTTCAATCTGCATTCAGATTCCATGATTCTTTTTCCTGGACGCGGAGATCATTTTCCATCTTGAGTCCTTGGAATTTTCTTGGATCATTGTATTGCTGAAGAAGAGCTAAGTCTATCACAGTTGATCATCACACAATGTTGCTGTTACTGTGTACAATGTTCTTTTGGTTCTTCTCACTTCACTCAGCATCAGTTTGCTTAAATCTTTCCTGCCTGCTCATCATTTCTTATAGAGCAATAGTATTCTGTTACATTGATATACCACAACTTGTTCAGCCATTCCCCAATTGATGGGCATTCCCTCAATTTCTAATTCTTTGCCACAAAGATAGTGCTATAAAAATTTTTGTACATGTGGGTCCTTTTGCCTTTTTTAATGATCTCTTTGAGATACAGACCTAGTGGTGGTACCACTGAGTCAAAGGGTATGCACAGTCCCATAGACATTTGGGCATAGTTCCTACTTTCTGTCCAGAATAGTCGAATCTGTTCACAACTCCACCAACAATGCATTAGTGTTCCATTTTTTCACAGCTTCTCCAACATTTATTATTTTCTGTTTTTGTCATATTAGCCAATCTGACAGGTTTGAGGTAGTATCTCAGAGTTGTTTTAATTTTCATTTCTCTAATCAATAGAGATTTAGAGCATTTTTCATATGGACATAGATAACTTTGATTTCTTTATCTGAAAACTGTCTATTCATATCTTTTGACCATTTCTAAATTGGGAAATGATTTTTATTATCATAAATTTGATTTAGTTACCCATACATTTTAGAAATGAGGCTTTTATCAGAAAACACTGGCTATAAAAATTGTTTCCCAACTTCCCGTTTCCCTTCTAATTTTGGCTGCATTGTTGTCAGTTCATACAAAAACTTTTAATTAATATTATCAAAATTATCCATTTTGCATTTCATATATTCTTTATCTCTTGTTTGGTCATAAACTGTTCTCCTTTGCATAGATCTCAAAGGTAAACTATTCTTCCTCTCCTAATTTACCTATGGTATCACCCTTTATGTCTAAATCTTGTTACCCATTTTGACCATATCTTGATATACAGTATAAGATGTTGGTCTATGCCTAGTTTTCTGTCATAGTATCTTCCAGTGTCCTCAGCAGTTTTGTTCAAATACTGAGTTCCTATCCAGAAGCTGGAGTCTTGGGTTTACCAAACAGTATATTACTACAGTCATTTACTACTGCGTCTCCTTTGCCTAACCTATTCCATTGATCCACCACTATTTCTTAGCCAGTACCAAATAACTTTGATGACTGCTGCTTTATAGGGTATAGCTTCAGGTTTGGTATGGCTAGTCCACCTTCCTGTGCATTTATTTCATTAGTTCCCTGGGCAAGTCATTTCTGCCTCTCTGGGCCTCAGTTTCCTTCCCTGTAAAATGAGGAAGTTCAACTGGATGTTCTTTAACTTCCCATCCTATTTTGAAGTCGACGTTGCTGCCTTTACTACAGAGGTTTCTTGGCATTTGAATAACACAGTTCAGTTTGCAAAACCACTCATTTGGCAAATATGCCATCTTTTCTCTTAAGCTTGAAAGCTATCCTTTCTGGTTCCTCATAGTTTACCTAATCTGAAGCAGCGGTAATCATGCTCAAAATGTTCAGCCTTGCAATGCTTTGGGTTTGCTGTGATGGTTGTGTTCACAAAGAGTAAGATTGTGCTAACAGCCAACAATTAAGATGCATGCCTGTTTGCAGGGAAGGTGAACGAAGCCTATTTGAAGAGCTCCCTGATACAAAATTTATTACCTCCTTCATTTAGCACTGCTCCGTATACCTGTAAATGCTTTAATGGGCTACAGCCAGTTTATTCCTTTGCTAATAGTCCATAAGTTCAATCAGGTATGTCCCCATAGAAAAGTCACACATCCATGAGAAGGGTTATTTTATAAGAATTGTATCAATAAATCTAATTGTTCTCATGCCAGATAAAGTGGCATAATTGTTCCTGATTACTGTCTGAATCTATTTTCCTGAATGCCAAATACTGTGAGAACGTGAGCACTTTAAAACTAGGCTGGCATTCCACATCCCCAGGATTTTACTGCTGTAAATCTGCTTTTATGGATCACAAAAAGATAAGATTTCAGCATATCCCTCTTCCTTTTGACTTTTGAGGTTCATGCAAGTTAATACAGTGCAGAATCAATGAGGGAAAATATGTGACTGAAAGTGTCTTTACAGGCCCTTCTCTTCTAGGACCACCCATTTGCAATGATTGACTAATTAAATCACATTGTGGGGCTTGGCTTTAATAGGAAAAAGGCAGTCAAGCATTCTGAACTCATGGCCTATTATAAGAAATATTAATTTCCCCAAAAGACATAGTGCTCAAGGCCCCAGTGCATCCCCACAGCCTTACCTAGAGAGAGAGAATATTAGAGTAGGAAGGGACTTTGGAGACAGTTTAGTCCTACCTACAAAGTTGCTACATGGTGCAGTGGATAGAGTGCCAGGCTTGGAGTCCAGAAGACTTATTTTCCTGGGTTCAAATCTGGCCTTGGACACTTATTATTTTCCTGACCCTGGGCAAGTCATTCAACTTTATTTGCCTCAGTTTCCTCATTTATAAATATAAACTGGAGAAGGAAATGGCAAATCACTCCAGTATCTTTACCAAGAAAATCCCAAATGGGGTCACAAAGAGTAGAGCATGGCTGAAAACAACTGAACAGCAACAACAAAATCTACTTTTCTCGGCTCTGTTTTGTACTGCTAAAATTACTTTTCCATTACTAAAACATGCTATAGCAAAAGGGGCACTGAGAGGGAGGTCAGAAAATTTGTGCCCTGCCACTTACCCTATTAATGTTCTTTGTCAAGACACAGATCTTTTATTGTCTCAGGTTACCAAAGATACGTGAGGCTATTGCTCTGATTTCTCTTTAAGGGTCTAATGGTAGAGTGCCTAGTGTACTAGATTGGAGGTCAGGAAGAACTAGGTGTAAATCCTGTTCCTGATGTCATTAGCTTTGTGATGATAGAAAAGCCTTCAAACTCTCTAACACTTAAGTTCCACATTTGTGAAAGAGAGATAATAATGTCTTTGGTACTAATGTTATATGAATAGTTGTGAGGGTCCATGAAATAAATAGTTCACGTAAAGTAATTTGCAAACTTTTAAGTTCTATAGAAATGTCAGTTATGCTGATATAATGGGTGCTAAGTAAGTAATAACTAGCATTAAGATATGGAAACAACTCAACAACAGCATCCTTTCTGCAGAGGATACCAGAAAGAACTCTGAAACACCATTCTGATCAAGTCAGTCCCTAACTTAAGAACATATTTTGGCTCCTATTGTCAGCCAAACTCTCATTTTTCCATCTACCTCATCTCTTTGTTCTGTCAAATATTGTGATCTCTTACTCGTACTCCTTTCCCCCCCAACACATACACACACACACACACACACACACACACACACACACTTTAAATGTCCCCCCTTCTCCTTATTAACATCTAAAATCTACTCATCCTTCAAGGAGCTGTTGAAACTGCTATCTTGGTCATTAATAGTCAATACACATTATTAATCTCCTACTATGTGCCAGATACTGTTTTATTTCACAATAACTGATCACCTTTTGTCAGTTTTGGCAACTGAATTTTAGAAGGGTGCTGACAGAGGCAAGAGTGTCCACAGGTGGGGCAGCTAGTTGTACAGTGGATAGAGCACCGGCCCTGGAGTCAGGAGGACCTGAGTTCAAATCTGGCCTCAGACACTTGACACTTACTAGCTCTGTGACCCCGGCAAGTCACTTAAACCCAACTGCCTCACAAACAAAGAGTATGCCACAGCTGCATAGTTAGCCTACTGAACATGTTATAGGAAGAATCATTGAAAGAACTATGTGTAGTTGGAGTCAAATAATTGTGGTGCTGGAGACATTTGAGAGTCCCTTGGACAGCAAGAAGATCAAATGAGTCAATACTTAATGAAATTAATGCAGGCTCTTCACTGAAGATCAAATAACTGAAATTGAAGCTTGAATATTTTGACCACATAATGAGAAGATGGGATTTGTTGAAAAAGATCCTGATGTTGGGAAAGATTGAAGGCAAAATGAAAATGAAACAGAAGAGGATGAGATGGATAGATAGTGTCATGGAAAACAAAAACAGACACAAAGTTGGACAGTCTTTGAGAGATAGTGGAGGATAGATGGGCCTGGCATGTTGGTCCATGGGTCATGAAGAGTTGGATATGACTGAACAATATGAACAACAAAAAGGGGAGACCCAGGGCAGCTAGGTGGCACAGTGGATAGAGCACTGCGCCTGGATTCAGGAGGACCTGAGTTCAAATCCGCCTCAGACACTTAACAGTTACTAGTCTATGTGACCCTGAGGGCAAGTCACTTAACCCCAATTGCCTCACTAAAAAAAAAGGGGGGGGAGGACCTGCTTTTGTCTTTAAATATGTGTAGGGTTTTCATGGAGAAGAAGTAAGAACTTGTTCAGGGAGGCTCCACAGGGCACCACTAACTGAGGAAGAGAATTTTCTAATAAGGAGAATGACCATCAGTGAAAAGGTTATTGCGGGAGGTCACTGGAAGTATTTAAGCAAAAAACTAGATAGCTATTTTATCAAGGACCTGGTATAAAAGATTTATACCAGGATGAGAAGGTGGACTAGATGAGTCCCAACTTCCTTTTCTATTCAAATATTCTAGGCCTTTTTGAGGAACCATTTGGGCAATCTGTCTTATATGCCTCAGGAACTGCAAACTTGCCAAAGTTCATTGAAGGGGTCATCACCATGACAACCCTTTGGAGCACTTTGGGCCCAGTGAATAATTTGATCACTGATGACACTGAAGAAAAAAATTAATCCCACCATATGCAGGGATATTTGATAAGCACAGTACTTAGAGGTGCTGAGAACCTTTGGAGTCATTTAGTTCAGTGGTATCAAATTCAAATGGTGACCACTAAACTGTACATGAGGATCCCTGCACGTCACATTTTGACTTAGAAAACCACATATTAATATTATCTGTTTCTCATTGTATTTTTATTTATTTTGTTAAATATTTCCCAATTTTATATATATATATATATATATATATATATATATATATATATAAAATCTGTTCTTGACATATCTTTTCAATGGTTTCTGTCCTCAGAAGAATAAAGGACAGATTGAATGATTTAATTGTGGAGGAATGCAAGTATTTAGGAAGATGGGAGAAAGGGGTTTCTCCCTGGTAGATATGGATAATAGGTTGGACAGTAAGAAGTTGTGAGATAACTTCGGGCAAGGGGTGGCATAGTGAATACTGAATAAGTTATCAGAGAAATTAGACACTCTCAATTTAGCTAATATTTATTGAACACTCAAAATGAAGTAGGCAAACATTTCACTAAATGCTGGGGAAGGTTTAAATAATCCTTGACTCCTCCCTTTCCCCATGCTTATAGCATAGTATATGACACATATACAAGTAACTATAATATATAATAATTTAATAGCATTAGGAAAGCACAAATAAAATACTGCTTGATGTTGGAGGGAAGAGGTCCTCTCCTTTAGTCAATGTGCGTAATATAATATTTTTCATTTAATCTCTCTCTCTGCCTTATATGAGAGATAAATATAGTGTAGGACATAAAGGGGGCATCTAGTTGGCACAGTGAATCCAAGCCTGGAGTCAGGAAGGCCTGAGTTCAAATCCAGCATTAGACAGTTAATATCTGTGTGATCGTGGGAAAGTCACTTAACTGTTTGCCTCAGTTTCCTCATCTATAAAATAGTTGGAGAAGGAAATGGCAAATCACACCAGTATTTTTGTCAAGAAAACCCCAATGGGGTCACAAAGAGTCAGACATGACTGAAATGACTGAACAAAAAGGACATAAAGAGCAATCTTCAAAGCTGAGAAACCTATGTTCAAGTCCCAATTCTCAAGCACATGCTGACTGTATAGCAGTGGCAAGTCAATTAACCCTGTAATTGCTCTAGAGAATTGCCTAAGAGATAAGTTGAAAGAAGTATCAAACCTGAATTGGTAGACAGAATGGTTATTTATACCAACACAATCACAGTGACAGACCCTAGATCTGCTGAACTGCCTCATAGAAGTTTTGTGGGTGTCAAATTGTATAATATGGAGTCAAGCAGGACAGGTTAGAAAGTTACAAGTTGAATTATTTATATTTCAAAGGAAAAGCAAGATTAAATAATAAAGACTTAAAATTTCAAATGTGTTCCTTTTCTATTCAGTTTTGCATATGATTATTATATTTAATGTTTATTAATTTTGGAACAAAAATGTAAAAAGATAATGTATGTTAAGTACTTTAGAAATGTCAACCTCTGTTATTAAATTAGCCAAAGGAAGATAATCACACTGGTGCATTGTTGATACAGCTGTAAATCAGTAGAACCATTCCAGAAAGAAATTGGGAAATATGCAAATTAGAGAGAAATAAAATATATATACTTTTGACCCATGGATTACATTACTATACATACCTAAAGGAAGCCACGTATAAGAAGAAAGTAACCATATACATTATATAATTATAGCAGAAGTATTTGTGATTTCAAATAATTAGAAACAAAGTATATGCCAAGAATTGGGGAATGTCCTAAACAAATTGTGGAACATGAATGTAATAGAATATTGTTGTGCTATGTGAAATGTGGTTGTAATGAATATAGAAAAAAACCATAAAAATATCTATTGAAACTGATACAGAAAGAAATAAGCAAAGCCAAGAAAACAATATGGTCAAGTCACTACAGCAATGGTAATTGGAAAGAACCACCAAAAAAATAAAAAGTTATGTTACAAAATAATAAAGAAAAAAAAAAATTGGCTCAAAATAAAAGATATGACCAATATCGTCATAATACCCCCTGTTGCGATGTGAGAAGTCATAGTCTATATATTTTTGAACATTTGCAATGGTTTTTCTGATTTTTCTCTCTATTGTTTTTATTTTTTGCATTGAAAGTTCCATGTGTTGCCTGGGATAACTCGTCTGGGAGGGTCAGTAAAAGGGATAGTGGAGGAAATTATGATAATTGAAAAATCCAAAGATATCAATAAAAACTCATTTTTAAAATAAAGTCAAATATAGAAGGGATCTAATTCAAATTTTATGGTATTATACATTTTGTCACATTTCTTCCACCAATTTTCATACAATATGTTTAATTTTATATGGTTTGATACTTTTCCTTCAGGTGTGCATTAATTTTTTTGGGGGGGGGGTGGAGAGGAAGAGTTAAGTGATTTGCCTAGGGTCACATAGCTAGATTTGAATTCAGGTCCTCCTGAAATTAGGGCCAATATTCTGTCTACTGAACCACCCAGCTGCCCCCTTTTCATCAATTTTTAAAGCATCCCTGCAAAAACATATCATTGTTTGAATAGTATTGTGTTCTGTTCCAGATAACTGAAATATTCCTAACAATGGTCAACGTTTATCTGAAACTGAATGTCCATTGTGTATTTGTGAACACAAATGTACTTGTTCACACGTGTATGGCAACAGGTTTTTCATCAAAAACATTTTGCATGTGCACATATGCACATATTATGTACCAGAGTATTGTGTGGGTGTGTATATGTGGTTGTCCTCCAAAAAAGTCATCATCTGTTGCTTCATTACTGACACTAGGCTCAAGCCCTGGCATGGTCTACAAAGCTGCAAAGTTTCCAGTATGGCTCTGGCCATGAATCATGTGTTTGCTGTGCAAGGAGACAGCCTAGTCAAGTTTTGAGTTGTCAATTCCCCAGGTCTCCTTTCACCATGGTCTTTGGGCACAGTAACTCACAAATACACACAACAAGGCCTTTGAAAAACTCGGGAATATGGCCAGGGGGCAAAATCACAGGCCCGGACAACACACTGAAAGATGTGTGTATATTTGTCTTTGTTGTATATGTATGTGTGCATGCCTGTGATATGCATGATGGAGGTTGTATGGAATGAATGAGAGGAATGTTACTATATTTGCTTACATGTTCCCCAGTAGATTCTACTCAAACATGGTACTATAAAGAGCAACACATGATCAAGCATATGTAGGCTGTTTGCCATGCTTGCCAGAGCCCTGACTAGCCATTTGTTGCCTTTGATTCTTCTCAGTTTTTCTTCTCTCAGACAATGTGACCCTATGTATGTATGCAAATGGTAGTGGGTGGGCTGAGCCCTAATTGGAGCCATGTGCAGACTCCTGTGGCTTGGCTTCTTGACACATTATCTGTAAGTGGCAAGACTGACCAAATGAGTGTGATTGGCCAGGACAGTGTTCATGGAGGATTTCATTTTGGTAAGAATACCAGATTTCCTTGGTCATCAAAGACAATAAAGATTGGGGGAGAAACTGAGGAACTCTGGGAAATAGGACATGAAACCTTTGGGAATGGCCCTCACCTCTTTGTATAGCACTTCTCTTCCTTGTAAAATCGGGGAAATAATGAATGCCCTTTAGAGACTTAAGTGCCAGTTGTCACTCAACAACCATTTATTAAAGGTCTATTAGCTGCAAAGCATTGTCCTAGGTGCTGGAAGTTTGAGGGTCAGAGGGTGAGGAGAGTTATGCAGAGATAATGAACACATGATCTCTTCCCTCCAAGAATTTACAAATATATATAGAAGTTGTTCAAAAATAAGTTTACAAGGTATTTTAAAGAAAAAGCTTAGCCTGGACTTCAAGGCCTTCCACAATTTTGTTTTAACCTAATTTTCATCCATTTAAAAAAGAATAACACGAATCCTCTTTATTCATTTTACATTCACAACAAAGCTAGACTGTTACTTCCGTAAAGTTCATCTTACCCGCTCATGGCACCTATGTATTTGTAAAGCTCATTTCCCATGCTTTGAACATATTCCTTCATAATTTTTCTCTATTGTAATCCATCCCTTCCTGAAAGGCTCATTTTCAATTGCCACCTGATCCATCTGTTGACAGGAGTGCTCTTCCTTCTCAAAATTTTTTCTAGAAGAGCTTTGGATGGGTCTTTGTTTGGTCACAGTCACTCTCTATTGTAGCAGACAATTTCATTTGTACATGTGCAGTATTTCTCCAATTAGAATGTAAGCCCCTTTAGAAGAGGACTATGGGTGTTTTTCATTTGTTGTATTCCACAACACATGACAGAATCTTGCACCATAACAGGTTAGTTGAAAAAAGTAAATAGTTATAGAATTCAACCGTGAAGTAAACTGAAAACACATTTTATTATAAGGCAAGAAATGACTATGAGCACTTATTTTTTTTACTCCTTACTATGTTTTGACATAATATCCTAATAGATGCAATCATGTTACTTAGATGGGATAATCTACTCATTGCCCATTTAATCAAATGGAGGGTCTCTGTCACTTGCTTTTATTCCACTACCTTCCTTGGGCTCTGCCTTTCATCTAGGAACTCTACACCTAAACTCCATGAATCATAGAACTAAAAACACCCCCCAAAACTAATGAGCTATTAGGAGGCATTAAGAAAGCTACAATGTCCAGTGCTAGGGTTGTGAAAGTCCTGCTATACTTAGCTTTAATCAGATCACATTTGCTTATAAAACTTTGAGCATTCTTCCTCCTTTGCTCTCATCCTTCTCCCTTACTCTCTCTCTCTCTCTCTCTCTCTCTCTCTCTCTCTCTCTCTCTCTCTCTCTCTCTCTCTCTCTCTCTCTCTCTCTCTCTCTTGTAATGAGGGTTAAGTGACTTGCCCAGGGTCACACAGCTAGGAAGTATTAGGGTTTTGAGGCCAGATTTGGATTTGAATTCACTAGCCTCCTGAATCCAGGGCTGATGCTTTATCCACTGTACCATCTAGCCAGCCACCCCTTTTTCTTCTCTAGTTCTTCCTCTACTTTTCTTTTGCTCCATCATGGTAATTTTCTCCACTACTTTCTCCTCTAATGCCTCTCTCCTCTCTGCTTATACTTACTTCTTTACCCTCCTGTCTCTGTTATGTGTCATCCCTAAGATCATTAATATTTCAAAATATAATTTTACTGTTGGTGTTTGATAATTCAGTAATAGTAAGTTCTCCATGTGGCCACCAAAGCAATGGTAATCTGAGGCAGCAGGGCAGAGTTAGAAAGAGCAGTTGCCTGGGAGTTGTGCTGTGTAAGTTCCAGTTCCAAGCCTCCCTTGGCATGCAGCACGGTACTATGGGAAAGACACTGGCTCTGTGCTCAAAATGATTGTACTTAGATTCAAATCTAATCTCCAAAACTGACCTTGGGAAAGTCACTTAATGTTGCTGAGTTTCTAATTTGTAAAAGGGGCTTAGATAAGATGAAATTCGAAGTATATGTTTACTATCTATGATATTATGTTATAATTAATAAATTTATTTGTTACATGACATTGGGCAAATCACTAAATTACTTTGGGTCTCAGCTGATTCATCTGTAATGTATTATAAACGGACTAGATCAGAGGTGTCAATTCATGGCCCAATGGTGGGCTTACAATGTTCCTCAGTGTTGCCTAAACCCAATTAAAATGTAACTGGGAAATGTTTAACAAAATAAAATATAACATAGATTTTGTTAATTTGTGATTTGCTAAATCAATATGTAGCCTGCAGGAATCTTTTTCTATCTGAGTTCAACATCACTGGAGTAAATTGCAGAATCATAGAAACTCTGGGTTAGAAATCCATTCTAATAATCTCCAAAGAAGAGTATGCATGCCGCAGAGTTCATGAGTTGATCTGTAGAGGTGAAGAAAGAAAATATCAGAACTGAGCAGAGCAGCACAGCTGTTCAGTACGCTTGTAGCCACCACCTGTTACTACTGCTCTCCTTACACCTGTTGTACCCAGTCCAAGCTGTACCTGATGATCAACCATTTGCCCTATCACCCAGGCAGTCATGTAATCAGCCAGTCACTCCCCATCTACACCTGGCCATCGGCCCCATATACCCCCCCCCACTCTATCCTTCCTCCCCTTGTCCCCATCACAGTTCAAGTGTCCAGAATCATCTCTTTCTACTCCCCCTTTATAGCAGTATTGTTACTGATAGTAGTATATTTAAAAAATGTCTAGAGACCACTAATATAATGCAATGCCAAGTTTAAGCCTGGAATTCTTCTCTCTTTCTCTCTCTCTCTCTCTCTCTCTCTCTCTCTCTCTCTCTCTCTCTCTCTCTCTCTCTCTCTCTCTCTCTCTCTCTCTCTCCATTTGTCCAAATCAGTAGCGAAACAGAAGTCAGAGAAGGTATACTTACAAGAATAAATATCAGACAATACAGACATGAAGGCGTTCTCTTCATTGCAAGCTAGGTAACCTCAGCTTAAACCAAGAGAAAGTGTCCTGGATCTTACCCAAGGGGAAACTCCTTTCAATATCTAGTGTAAATAGACCCCTCTAAAGGCAAGCTTTCTCCAGAGTTCTTCCAGCTCTAAAATCCCACATCTGTGTTTGTCTGTTTTGGAGAAAGCGAATTAAATACTGATTCCTCTTCTTTCCCTATTATTAAAACAAGTTATTCTCAACATAGAAATTTCTCAAAGGTACTTCAATGTTTTTTAAAAACCACAATTTAATCTTCCTGGTAGCAGATTAAAACCCCCCCATGACTTAAGTGAAGGTCTTCATGAAATGCTGTGCATTACCACCACCATCCCCAAAGAAAATCACCAAACAGTCAAATTTGAGGTGAGGAGGCCCACATACTGTAGTAGAGTATGGTTTTCAAATGGCAAACAAAATTTCTGGACTCTGAATCCATAGTCAGGGGTGTTCAAGCTTGACTGGAGATGTCAGGGCTCATTCTTCTAGATTAAGGAAGAAAGGAAAAAAGGGAGGGAGGAAAGGGGAGAACCACTTGTATTCAATTTCTCAAAGACTTCAGCCATAAAATGAAAAACACGAGATCCCTGAATAAGCAAAACAGTCATTTTTAAGTACCAAATTGTGTTGAGGCTAAATTAAAGACCACATTTATCTATTGTGGGAGACAATTTAGTGAGGTTAAAAACAAAACGAAAACAATGGACTTGAAATCAGAAGATCTAAATTAAAAACCCTGAATCCCGACCCCACCCTCCTTACCAGCCAAAGTGAACTTTGGCCAAGTTATCTTCTCTGAGCCTTGATTTACTTATTTGTAAGAAAAACAAAAACCAAATTTATAGAACTACAGAATTCCAGAGTGAGAGGTTTAGAGTAAGAAGAGACCTGAGGTACCCTTTAGTCCAATAGCTACCTGAAATCCATACTGCTTGAAAAATCTCAAATAAGAAACCATAACATCTGGAGGCAGCCCAGTTCTCTTTGTCTTAATTCTATTAGGAAAATTATTACAGAACCAAACTTCAATTTGCTGCTGCTTTTTTTTTTTTTTGCAACTTCTGCTCATTGCTTCTGATTATTCCCTTTGGGACTAAACAAGACAATTCAGATCCCTCTTCCATCAATCATTTTTTTTTTTTTTTTGGTGAGGCAATGAGGGTTAAGTGACTTGCCCATGGTCACAGAGTTAGTAAGTGTCAAGTGTCTGAGGCCAGATTTGAACTCAAGTACTCTTGAATCCAGGGCTGGTGCTTTATCCACTGTGCCACCTAGTTGCCCCCCAATCAATGAATGTTTCAAAAAAGCACTTATTAAGTTCCTATTATGTGCCAAGCACTGTACTGGATGCTGAGGATACAAATAAAACATGATAGTACCTCAAGGAGCTTACTTAGTGCCAGGGAGTCACTATGTGTATATAGAAGTGTATACAAAATATACACAGAATAGATAAATAATAATTTTAGGAAGGAGGGACAAGAAAGGCTAGTTATACAGGGCCAAAAGTCATGATTAATAACTTTTTGAAAATTTTTTTTATTTTTGTGATTTATAAGATAAAATTTTTCACAGCAATGTAAATCCATTTCATATATATATTGTATATGATGCTATGGTATTGAAAATTAAAAACAAAAATAAAGGATTTATTAAATATTGAAACCCCTTGTAACTTTCTGACTAGCCTGTAGAAGGTGGTGTATGAGTTCGGTTTAGAAGGAAATAATGTATAATAAGATTTTGTTGTTGTTCAGTCATCTCATGACTTTTTGTTACCTCATTTGGGGTTTTCTTAGCAAAGATACTGGAGTGGTTTGCCATTTCCTTCTCCAGCTTATTTTACAGATAAAGAAACTGAGGCAAATAGGATGATGTGACTTACCTGGGATCACACAGCTTGTAAGTGTCCGAGGCTGGATTTGAACTCAGGAAGATATATCTTCTGAATACTCTATCCACTGTGACACCTGGATTGTTAGATGCAGAGGTAAAAAGGAAATGTACTTCAATTTAAAGGCATGGAAATAGAAGACAATGTTATTTGTTAAGTATACCAAAGCCTGTTTGTTCTGATTCTAGGTTATGGGAAGGGACATAATTTATAATAAGGTATGAATGATAGTTGGGAGCAAGGTAGTAAAAGGACTTAAAGGAAAAATACAAACACTTCTCTTTGATCCCAGAGACCAGAATGAGCTTTGGCTGAGCAGGTAGGTAATATGGGTCAGATTTGTGATTTAGGAAGATCACTTTGGCAGCTTTGTGAAACATATAGACCAATTAAGAGACTATATTGTGATAATCCAGGGAAGAGCTGATGAAGCCTAAAGTAAAGTAGTGACTATGTAAGTGGGAAAATGGGAAAATACAAGAGATATGGAGGTAGGTTTGGCAATTGATTGAGTTGTGGGGTAAAGAATGTGGGGAATCAAGGATGTCTGCAGGGATGTGAATTTGAGTGACTGGAAAGATGGGGTGCTCCAAAGAGAAATTTGGCAGTTTCAAAGAAGGGTGTATTTTGGAGGAAAAACATAGTAAGTTCTGAGAATGGCTGCAAAGAAAAGATATGAGAAGATACCTTTCCCCATTCCCTTGCAGAAGTGATTTATCCATAGGTGTGGAACAATGAATATAATTTCATATTCTTTAGCTGTACTTATTGGTTTTTGTTCTTTTCCTTCTCTTTTTCTCTTTTTCCATTTTCTTTAAAATATTCTTTATTATATTGGATTGCTATCTTTAAAGGAGAAGGTGAGTGATATGGGGGAATTTAGGTGTTATAAAGACAAAAGATATCATTAAATCTACAATTCTATGAACAGGAGAGGTACCACAAGACTGAGAAAGGATGAAAGTTGCATTGATTTGAAAATAAGAAGGAAATTAAGCCTGAAAATTATAAGTTAGTGCACTTCTGGGAAAATTCTAGAATAAGTTTCATTCAAGAGATGGCGATTGTAGATATAAAAATCATGGGAATGATCACAAAGAGGATTCATTAAGAGGACTTCATCAAGAGGACTTAGATTCCAGTACCTTTCCACCATGGACTGGGGTACTCCACAGTACAACCCCCAAAGAAGAAAAGAACTCGAAAAAAAATTAAAAACACAAACTTAAAAGAAAAACATAGGTTGAACACAAATCCAACTAGAATTGATTCCTGGAAGAGATAAAAGAAAAATCATTTTATTTTTGTGTCATCTTTTTTAACAAAAGAAATGAGATAGCTAGAGGAAAAAGGTAAAAGAAATGAGACCTAGAGAAGAAAGAATTCCAAAGCGAATTAGTAATTTGGTGTAAAATATTGCATAAGCAACAAGCTCTCTGAAATTTAGAATTGACCAAATTTAATGAAACCAATGACATCACGAACAGGAAGAAACATTAAAACAAAGTGAAAATACTTTTAAAAATTGAAAGTGCAAGGTAAGGGGGGGGCAGCTAGGTGGTGCAGTGGATAGAGCTCTAGCCCTGGATTCAGGAGGACCTGAGTTCAAATCTGGCCTCAGACACTTAACACTTACTAGCTGTGTGACCCTGAGTAAGTCACTTAACCTCAATTGCCTCACCAAAAAAAAAAAAAGTGTAAGGTAACAAAAACAATTTACTTAGAAAACAGATCAAGGAGAAAAATTTAAGGGTCTTCAGACTACCTGAGAACCACAGTAAAATAAACGTTTAGACATCAAATTTCAAGAAATCTTGGAAGAAAACTTCCCAGATCTCTTAGAACCAAATGGACAAAATAAAAATGGAATAAATCTACCAATCAGAAGTAAAGAACTCAAGTATGAGTAACCATATTCAAGATCAAACATCATTTAGCAGCCACTATTATAAAGGAGATGAGAGAATACAATGATTGAAGACAATTCCAAAAGATGGAAAATGTTCTCCACATCCAGAAAAATAACTATAGAGTCTAAATGTAGACTGAAGCATACTATTTTCACTATGTTTATTTGTTTGTTTTTTATTTCTTGTGGTTTTTCTCTTTTGTTCTGATTCTTTCACAACATGACTAATGTGGAAATATATTTAGCATGATCTTAAAAATGTAACCTATATCAGATGGCTTGTTCTCTTGGGGAGGGTGGAGAGAAGGGAGGGAGAAAAATCTGGAACTCAAAATCTTACAAAAATGAATGTTGAGGGGCAGCTAGGTGGCTCAGTGGATAAAGCACTGGCCTTGGATTCAGGAGGACCTGAGTTCAAATCCAGCCTCAGACACTTGACACCTAACTAACTGTGCGACTCTGGACAAGTCACTTAACCCTCATTGCCCTGCAAAAACAAAAAACAAAAACAAAAATAAAAAAATGAATGTTGAAAACTAAAATAATAATGTTTCTTATGAAAATAAATGCTATTTTCTACAGAAAAAAAACTTTTTTAAATGTAAAGGAGCTGAGAGCCTGAAATATAATATTTCAGAAGGCAAAGGATATAGGCTTAGAGTTAAGAATAACAACTCAGCAAAAATTAGTATGATCCTACGAGGGAAAAGTGGAAATAAAGAACTTCCAAGAATTCCTTCTAAAAACACCAGTTATATGGGAACTCTGAAGTTGAAACACACAAGTTGAGAGGAACATTAAAAAGTAACATGAATAAGCAATCATAAACATCTAAAAAAGGATAAACTGCTTACATTATAATAGGGAAATGATACATGTGTGCCCTCTGAACCTTATCATCCACAGAGGTCATAGAGAGAGGTTAATTAGGCAGAAGTCTGTTATGTCTTGATCATAAAAGAACTGAAAGAAAGTGTAAGAGTAATATACCAGGTGAGGAATAGGGAAAAAAATCAAGGAATATTATATCACATAATTTGGCTGTACATGGAGAAATCTGTACAAATGAGGGTGAAGGGGCAGGACCATGACTGAAATGTGAGCCTCACTTTTATCTGAACTGGGTAAAGAAGAATAGAATACACACCCACAAAAACACACACCTGGGTGTAGAAATACATTTGCCTCAATAGGGAAAGAGGAGAAGGAAGAAGAGGGAATTAGAGAGGGTAGGTTAAGAGAAATGAGGCAGCTAGGTGGTACAGTTGGATAGAATGCCTGGCTTGGCGTAAGGAAGACATCTTTTTGAGTTCAAATCTTGCTTCAGACACTTACTAGCTCTTGGTAGACGTGATTGTTTCTCATATTAATAGCCACTTATTAAAATTGGGGAGACCTAAGCTTTTTTGTTCCCTCGTCTGAAGCCCAATCTCTCAATGACAATGCTGTTGGAAGATAGGTTTAACCTTCTCATTCTGGGTAGTGCTACTTTCCCCAACTAGATCAGACTTCTAATCTGAGGTGAAACTCTGGGCACATTGTCTTCTGCTCAAGCTTAGGTAGGGTAGATATGTTCTTTTGCTAGATTGCCCAGCACTGGGGGTGGTCTGGTTGTAGAGATAATCTCTTTGTTCAAGAGTGACATAATGTCACTCTCTCAGCCCCTCATTAGAATGAGCCCACTTCTCATTGTAATATTAATTCTCTCATTAATTGTTAACCAATCAGAGTTGATTGCCATTTTCAGGAACACCTATCCTTCTCAGGACATATGAGTCATGAGCCTGTAGTCATGATGGTCTTTGGCATTTGAGAGAGTCACTGATCTCTTTTATTAATAAAATATTAGTATAATTAATGTAATGATTAATTACCCAGAAATTATGTCTCTTGAACTTTTTACAGATCACACTTTGTGACCCTGAGAGTCATTTAATCCTGTTTGCCTCAGTTTCCTCATCTGTAAAATGAGCTGGAGAAGAAAATGGCAAATTAATGCAGTATCATTGCCAAGAAAACCTCAAATGGGGTCAACAATTGTTGTACATTACTGAAAACCAACAACAAAAATTAAGAGGCATTATTCCTAATCAAAACAAATTCTAAGGACATACAAAATATTTGTAACTCTCTTTGAGGTGGTATTCTTTGAGGGGATGCCCACAAATCAGGGAATTGTTGGACAAACTGTGATGGAATATTATTATGTTATCAGAATTATGACTCTTGCAATAACCTGCTGGTGGGTCTGCCCACCTCAAGTCTCTTCCCACTCCAATTCAACCTTTATTCCCTAGCTTCTTAAACTGTGGGTTCAGACCCCATATGGGGTCATGTAACTGAATGTGGGGGTTACAAAAAATTTGGCAACAGTAAATGGTTATGTATGCCTATTTTATATACCTACATACCCAGAGTCATGTAAAAGTTTCTTGGTTGAAAAGAGATCAAGAATGGAAAAAGTTTAAGTAGCCCCACTCTATTCAACTACCAAAAAGATTTTTCAGAACCAAATATCAGACCGTGTCACCTTCTTCCACTACCACCCCACGCCCAAGAAACTTCAGTGGCTCCCTATCACTTTCAGGATAAAATTCAAAATTCTCTGCTTGGCATTCAAAGCCCTTCATAGCTTAGCCCCCTACTGCCATTTCATTTGTCTTACACCTTACACCCCTCCATGTGCTTTGATCTACTTACACTGGCTTCCTAGTCATCTACAAACAAGAGACTTCATCCCTTAGCTCTAGACATTTTCTCTGGCTGTCCCTGATACTTGGAATGCTCTCCATCCTCCACTGACTGGCTTCCCTAGCTTCCTTTAAATCTCAACTAAAACCCATATTATATAGTATGACTTCTCCAAATCTCTTAATTCTAGTGCCTTTCCTCCTTAATTATTCTCTATTTGTCCCATGTAGATAGATAGATAGATAGATAGATAGATAGATAGATAGATAGATAGATAGATAAATAGCTTGTTTGTATATATTTGTTTGCATGTTGTCTGCCCCATTAGATTATGAGCTCCTTGAGGGAAAGGACAGTCTTTTGCCTAGTTTTGTATTCCCAGTGCTTAGCATAGTGTCTGGCACAGAAGAGCTGCTTGATAAATGTTGATTGATTGATTGGGATATGAATGTTATGCGCTATTATTGTGTAGTAAGCCATGATGAATGAGGTCATTTCAGAGAAACCTGTAAAAACTTGTATTAACTGGTGCAAAATAAAGCCAATGAATTCAGGAGAACAATTTATATAAAATGTATACAATGACAAAAAATATTGGAAAGAGAAATTATGTGCGTGTATGTACATATAGATTGTATGTATATTTGTACATATTGTGAGATTAAAATTGGATATTAGATCATAAATCTACCCTACTTAACCTTTCCCTTAATTTATCTCCCAGACTAGTAAATGGAAGAAGCTTCTGGTTTTCTAGATAGAGCTTTTATTGTATGGTAGTCACAAGGTGATGTTGATTAGAAGGATAGGAAAGTAGAAATACAATACAAATCGTCTTAAGTCTAGGCTTAGTCTATATTCCGTATAAAACTCACCAAAAGAGGAAGGCCACCTTTGGGGCGAGAGACCGAGTCAAGCGCGTGCTGTTAACTGAGAGCTGGGCCGAGTCAAACTCCAGTCCGCGTCTGTCTGTGCAGCGCAGCCAGGAGACTAGCGGAGCAGGAAAAAAGCCCCACTTCCGTTCTCTCCTTGCCTTTTAAGCTCGCACCCCGGAAGTCGAGTGCTCAGCAGGCAATCTGGCATGTGTCCCAGGCAGACTGGTGTGCGTAGCTCATGCTGTTGGTCTCCTCCCCAAAAGGGTGGTCCTAAAAAAAACTGGCATCTCTCCATTATCTAACCGACTGTTAAAACTTTTTACCACAATATATACATACATATATGTATACATAAAGTAGCTAACATTTATATAGTGCGTTCTATGTCCAAGGCACTGTGCTAAATACTTTACAATTGTTATCTTCTTTTTCTTTTTGGTGAGGCAATGGGAGCTAAATGACTTGCCCAGGATCACACAGCTAGTAAGTGTCAAGTGTGTGAGGTCGAATTTGAACTCAGGTCCTCCTGAATCCAGGACCTCTGCTTTATCCACTGCGCTACCTAACTGCCCCTATGGTTATTACCTCATTTGATCCTCATAACAAGTCTGGAAAATAGGTACAATTATTATCTTCATTTTATAGATGAAGAAACCTAGGCAAATAGAGGTTTAGTCATTTGCCCCGGGTCACAAAGGTAATAAGTATCTGAGGTCACATTTGAAATCAGGTTTTCCTTACTTAAGGTCTGGCTTTCTGTTCACTGTACCACCTAGGGACAATGCAATGCAAACAATTGTTCTGCTTAGCAAAATGCCTGGGACATAGTAGGCACTTAATTAATGTTGATTGATTGATCGATTGATTATCTATACATGTTTGCAACAGGGGTTATGTTTTTCTTATGCTCTTAATTGGATGGGGGGAGAGAGTTTGCATTTTTGCTGATTGAAAAATAAAATATAACTTAAAAATATTAAATGAATGGTTATATCCAACCTGATTGTGCAGATATTGATTATGAAGGCATAAAAAAGATTGAAACTTGATGAGGCCAATCAGAATTTGTTTGACATTTGTCATAATTTGATGGTTGGTGTACACAGTCAACATTATTGTCACTGTTTATAACAGAAAGAACAGTGTACCAGGAGGCAGAAAAGCTGGTTTCTAGTTCTGGCTCACATCCCACTCCAAGTAACTGAGTGACTTTGGAACAGTGACTTTAAGTCAGTTTCTTTATTTGCAGAATGAAAAATTGAACATAAGAATCTCTAGGGTCTCTTCAGTACTTACCATTCTATGATTCTGTGATTCTGCAAATGTTTCAATCTCTTGACAGCATGTAAGCATGTAAATATTTCAATGTCATACTTTGCAATGTGAGAATCCATGCTTTGTATTGCTACTTCCAGAGCTTTTTCAGTGGCTATATTAGGAGGTCAGCTAATCAACTCAGACTGTATCTTGTCCTGCTTCTTTTCCAAGAGATAAACAGCACTTTAGAATAACAGATGTTTGCTTATTAGGAGAAACAATGTCAGGCAACTCTAACAGAACCAAGTTCCCCTGTCTAGGAGGGAGAGTTTGTGAGAGATCAGACTTTATTAGAAGACTGAAAATGCCCAGCTTTTAACAAACTAATTCTTCATAGTAATCCTTCTCTATGGTGCAATATCACCAACCCAGAAACTGAATAAAAAAAAGGCACTGAACAAAAGCAGTAAGGATTAAAGAATGCCTACCATTATCAATAAATACAGTTCTTTTTAATAAAGCACATGCTCTCAATCTGAAATTACTTCCTACCTAACAGCAGGATATTTTTTCGTAAGAGATTGTCACTTTGTGGTTTCTGAAGGCTAGTCTGGTAAGCTGATATTTGATTGGCACATATGGCCCCTTGAAATTGTCATGCCACCTTATGATTAGGCACGATGCCACCCTAACAGATGGGTATGAGCAATGGCATGCCAGAGAGCCAATGCATGCATCAGGATTGTGTATTAAGGGACAGTTTTCTATTTTAGACTGTCAGAATGGGAAATTGGAGCAGAGCCAAAGGTAAATCATTTCCTATCTATACATATGTGTTTGGAAAGGCACAGTGATGGTTGTAGTGGAGAGATATATATGGTAAGTGAATAACTCAGATGTAAGCATAGCTTCAAAACAGTTTCTTACAGAAAATTAAATAGGCTCTATTTTCCCCCTAATGTAATCAACGCCTAGCAACACATTTGTAATAGGAACTAACTTGCTTTTGATTTAATTAGTGGTTAAAAAAAAAAAAGGTTGGGATTGGTATAGGAGAAGCCATAGTTCACAATGGAAGGAGACAGCAGATTCGAGTCCTACATCTGATTGAGCCACTTATTTTGTGGCTAATGAATGAGGAACTTCATCCATGTGGGATTCAGTTCAAAGAGTTAGATAGACATTTAGATAGATCGCATATTTTCTCTCAACAACTCTTCCCCCATCTTTACCTCTGATCCTCCTCAAGAGGCCCCTGCCTTAAAATAAATGTTTTGTTGTCCTCTGTGTACAGATGAGAAAACTAAAGCTCATAGGGTTGAAATAATACTCATGGTCAGTTGGGATTCTGTCCAAGGCCTTCTGACTCTCAGTTCACTGTACCTATAAGGTCTCACTATTTTTAAGTGAATCTGTAGAAAGAGCACTAAAAATGGATGTTTGGTTTTTTTCCTAAAACTTGTAGACTCTCTGGTGAGATCTTTAGTACTTCTGAAACATTGATTCTCTCATTGAGGGTACTCATTCGACAGAAAATCTGGTAAAGTTTCTGAAGCCAAGAACCTCTGAACTGAAAATTTAGCTTGGTTGGTCCTTAGGAAAATGGATATATGGCTTATCTCCAGGCCCATATTAATGCCTATCAAGTTTTCTAGAACCTACCAAAGTTTGGCAACCAGTAATGGACTTTAAGAACCCATAGTAACCTTTAAACTATGATGATTAAGGTTAAAATGAAAGGATAATCAACAGTAGCTCATGGTTCTAAAGCATTTTATAGAGTACTTTCAATTCATTTCAATAAGCATTTACTAAGTTCCTATTCTGTGTCTAGGCAAGGACTCTAAGCTTTAGTAAATAAAGAGGGGAAAAAAACCAACTGTCTATAGCCTGCTGAGAAGAAACAGTGTGTACACAGATAAATACTGGACATATAGATAATAGATATAGATATAAAATAACACTTTATTTATATTTTTAATCAGCAAAAATCCATTTTCTCTTCTTCCCAATTCAATTAAGAACATAAGAAAAATGTAACCCCTATTACAAATGTGTAGAGTAAGATTCAAGTGTTACATATGAACATAGGAATTATTCAGGGAGATGCTTCAGCTGGGTACATACATTCCATGAGCTTACATCCCCTGTATAACCTGGAATGGCTTAACCTCTTAAATTTATCATGTACCATGAAGGAGAGACGGGAGGCAACGTGTCAGGCAAGTCAAATAACCACCACTACCCTGACGACTAACCCCCCCCCCCCACCAGACCCCAAAGAAATAGCAATACTCCAATCCAGTGCCCTCAGCCATCATCCTGGGAAGCAAGCACTGTGGAGATAGATGGATTCTGGCAACTGCTCCAATAAGTAATGCAGTCACATCTACTGAAGGCTCAGAAAAAAAATCCTTGTCACCAAAGTCCTTGTCTGATATTTCAGCATCAGAAACTGATAGATTTTATCAATACAAATGACATTAAGGAAGAAGTAGAATAAACTACTTTACTGTTGCACCTTAAAGATGCTGAAATCTTTGCTAAAAACCTCTCCTGTGTGTTTTCTCCACAATTAGAATGTGAGCTACTTGACAGCAGAGACTATTATTATTCTATTGGTCTCCTTAGCACTTAACACAGGGCTTGGCACATAGCAAGCACTATAATAATGATAATAATAACAATAACAACTAACATTTATGTAGAGCTTACCATGTATCACTCTACTAAGTACTTTAAAATTATTATCTCATTTGATCCTTTTGAAACTCTGTGAGTAGGTGTTATACCCTGCAAGATAGGTGTTGTATTCATTCACTAATTTATTTTTATAACTACAAGCTGGGTTTTATAATAATATGGTAATAAGTGAGAAGCATCCTGATAGAATGCAAAGAGTCTGGATTTGACATTATAAGAGTAACCATATTCTTTGAGCCTCAGTTTCTTCATCCATTAAAGAAGAGGGTATATTAAATGACCTCAAAATTCCCTATCAGTACTAAATCTATGTTATACTCAGAATACCAGGTAGTTCTAGCTCAAACTTCTTTTTTCCCTGTGACATACACATGATTCCTTTGTGACATATATGTCATTTGGAAATATAATGACATATAATGTATTGTATATATAATGCATTATGTGTAATATATTCTATATTATACAAGTGTTATAGATATGCATGTTATATTTTATGACATATATGTCATTTCATATAGTTATTTTATCTCTGAGACTCAGTTTCCTCATCTGAAAAGTAGAGATAATGAGCACTAGTTATGGACTCCAATGACGTGGGATGAGATCTTAGCTCTGCAAATTGCTGTCCTATCTTGAGTAATCATTTCATTTTTCTTGTCCTTAATTTGCTCATCTGTAAAAAGAAAAAAGTTGGTTGATATTACTTTAACTGTCTCTTCTGCCTCTAAATCCTACCATTGTATTTCTTGTCTTCCTTACGTCAAATATGGGTTTCAGGTCATGTAAAATGGCATATATTTTTTTGAAAATGAACATTTTTATTTTTATTTAAAGTTCATTCTTCATTCTATCCCTCCTGCTTCCCCCTGCCCTGAGGCAGTAAGCAATGAAATATAGGTTATACATATTCAATTATGTAAAACATTAGCATATTAGTAATTTTTATAAGAAAACTCAAATAAAAGAAAAAAATGAAAGAATGAAAGTGAAAAATAGCATGCTTCAGTCTGTGTTCAATTAAGATCAGTTCTTTCTTTGTAGGTGGATAGTATGCTTCATCATTAGTCCTTTGGGATTGTCTTGTATCATTGCATTTCTCAGAACAATTAAGCCATTGTCATTTCTTATAGAACAATACTATTCCATTACAATCATATATCACACCTTGTTTAGTCATTCCCCTATTGATGAGCATCTACTTGTTTCCAATTCTTAGCCAAGACAAAAAGTGATGCTCTAAATATTTTGGTGTATATGGGGACTTTCTTCTTATCAGTGGCTTCCTTGAGTAATGGGTTACTTGGTTTAAAGGGAATGAACAGTTTACTCACTTAATATACATAAATCAAATTGTTTTCCAAAATAGTTATACCATATCATAAATCCACCAACCATGGATTAGTTTGCATATAATTCCACAACCCTTCCAACATTGGCTATTGCCATTTTTTAAACCATTTTTTGCCAATTTGCACAATGTGAGGTGAAATTTCAGTCCTATTTCAATTTGTATTTCTTTTATTAATAATTTTGAGTTTTTTCATATGGTTGTGAATGCCTTGAAATTCTTCTTCTGAAAACTGTTCTTATGTTTTGACTACTTATCTCTTGGGGAATAGCTATAAGTGTGTGTGTATAAATGTATGTGTGTATATATAGATAGATAGATAGATATGTACAACTTATATACATACATAAACTGTTTTTTTATCATGGATATTGAAACCTTATCAGAGAAATTCTATAGGGAGATTTTCCCCCCATTTGACTATTTCCCTTCATTAATTTTGTCTGTGCAGAATCTTTTCAGGTTCAAGTAATAAAAGTTAACTATTTTATCTTTTGTAGTTTCTTCTATTTCTACTTTGGTTAAGAAGAATATCTGTTCTATGCATAACTAACTATGGGAAATATATGAACTATTTTTATAGAATGATCTTTAATGTAAAGTTTGTGGATCCATTTAGAAGATATTGTGGAATATGATTAAAAAGTGTTGATCTAAACCTCATTCCTGCCAGACTGCTTTCCAGTTTTCCCAACATTTTTTAAACGATTATTTATATTTGTATTATAATTATTTTCATGTGTTTTATTATTATCATATAGGAAAACTGTTGACTTTGAGAATTTGTTTTGTAACATGTGACTTTTTTTGGAAGCTGTCGATCATCTCAACTAATACTCTTGCTTATTCCCTAGAATTTTTTAAGTAAATCACCATACTACCAGCAAACAAGGATATATATATATTACTCTCCTGTTTAACTGTCATTATGCCTTTGATTCCTTTCTATATCAAACAACAGTGGGGAGAGTAGACATCCTTGCTTCATTCTTGCATTTATTTCAAAAGGTTCTATTGTATTCCCATTGCAAATGATGCTTGCTTTTGCATTTAGATATTTGCTTTTAGATATTAAAAAGGTGCCTATGTGTATATTTTATAGGTGGGGTTTTTTAGCATAAAAGTGTGTTGTACTTTGTCAAAGACTTTTTCTGCATTAGAGATGATCACATAGTCTTAAATGTTTTGGTTTTTCATATGATTAAATGTGTTGTGTGTTTTCTTAATGTTGAACCCCACTTAGTTAAAATGAATCTTGTATAAATTATTGTAGTCTGATAATATCTTGTTTAAGATTTTTGAGACAATGTTCATTAATGACATTGGCTTTCTTTCTGTGTTTCATTTTTTTCCTGCTTTAGGTATTAGGACTATATTTGTCTCATTAAAGGATTCTGGTAGGGTACTTTCTTTCTTGTATTTTGAGAATTATCTATGAAGAATGGTTACTAATTATTTTTTTAAAGTTTGATAGAATTATCCTATGAATCCATTAAAACTGGATGTTTTTGCTTTGGCACTTCCTTTACCACTAGATCCATTTTTCTTTTTTGAGACTAGGTTATTTGAGATCTCTATTTGGTCTCCTGATAGTCTGGATAGTTAATATTTTTGAAAGTATTTTTTTCTATTTCTTTTGTGTTGTCAACTTTGTCAACATATAATCATGTTTAACATATTCCTAGTATAGCTTTTATTTTTTCTGGTTTTGCTGTGATATCACCTTACTTATTTGTTATTTTCTCTATTTTATTTTCTGCTTTCCTTTCTAGCTAAGAGTTTAGCTAAGACTTTATCAATTTTACTAGTCTTTTCAAAGAATCAGCTTATATTCTTATCTATTTCTTCTATTTTTTATTTCCAATTTATCTATTTCCCCTCTATTTTTATATCTCTTACTTTGTGTTTTTTTAAAGTTTATTTGTTAGCTTTCTAATTTTAAATTAAAATTCATTTCAGTAATCTTCTCTTCTTCTGTTTTGTTAAATCATATTTGCAAGGTAATGATTCCCAATCTGCCCCCAGGACCGCTTTAGCGACATCCTAGCAAATTTTATATATTATTTCATAATTATCATTTTATTTTACATGGTTATTAATTGTTTGCATGACTTGTTCTTTGACCCAATCATTATTTAGAATTTCATAAGTCTTCATTTAGGCCTGTATCTTGTGTATGTGTGGTTATTAAACCAATTACCAATTTATTGTGTTATGGTCTATAAAGAATATACTATTTTTGCTTTTTTACATTTGTTTGCAATGTCTCTGCATACTAGTACATGGTCAATTTTTGTAAAAGTTCTGTAACAATTGGAATGACACCACTTGCTGGAGACTTACTGTAGAAATGCTGCTCCATGAGGTGAATGTCTCTGAGGGCAAGACCAGGAGTCTTTTCTTTGGCGTCAGGAAGTGACGTCTGCTTGTGTGAGGAAGAAGGGGGGAGCTTGGCACTCTGATTCATGCTCTTTCCTGAGGACTCTGGCAGAGAGCAGAGCTAGGGATGCTCTCTCCCTTTAATAGATAGATGAATGTAGGCCTTTCTCTCTTTACCAAATTCGTATTCTCCTTAATAAATGCTTAAAAGTCTAACTCTTGCTAAAGCTTATAATTTATTGGTGACCACTCATTAGATATTTTAGACAGAATAGCTAGAATTTTAGCCTTAACAGTTCCACGTGGTGCTAAGCAATAGGGGTGTGTGTGTGTGTGTATGTGTGTGTGTGTGTGTGTGTGTGTGTGTGTGTGTGTGTGTGTGTACTGTTTTTAGAAGACGTCATAAACCTATAATCTCTACTTTCTCTGATAATTTATTCATTTCTATATTTTCTTTTTTTGTTTTTCTTTCTGTTAGACTTATCTAAAACTGAAAGAGAGATATTGAAATCTCCTGTTCAGTATTGTGTTACTGTCTATGTCTTCTTGAAGCTCAGATAATGTTTCCATTTTGAATATGGATGCTAAGGCATCTGGAGTGTATATATTTATTAGTGATACATATTTGTTGTCTCTATTTCCCTTCAGGATAATCTTTTTTTTATGTTTACTCCCTTTTTCTTACCTGAACATATGTTTTTGGTTTGTTAGATATGATTGCAAATCCTGCTTTTGGGGATTCACTTCATACATAGTACTTTTTCATCCCTATTTCTATTTTGCCTAAGTCTTTGTTTTTTTTTAATGTGTTTCTTGTAAGCAACAAATCATAAGTTATTTTTTCCTTATCCAATCTATCACAATTTTTTCATTTTATTGGATTTTTAAAATCTACTCACCACTTAAAATTAGGAGAATTTGGGTTTATATTTTCATCCATCTGTCTTAATTTTTTTTCAAGGTTATGGATTCCCCCTTCTGCTTTAACACAGAATTATGTTCCTTCAGTTACTTTTACCTTAATCATTTTAAGATGGTTCCCCACTGGTTCTCTGTTCCTTGCTCCTGATCCTCTCTCCTGTTTTATATGATGTCTTCAATATCAATATTCTTGCCATAGTAAGCATATATTCTTTTAATGTATTGTTTTGTTTTTTGCTTGCTTTTTTACAGATTAATCTTCAATTTTGTAAATTTGCTTTCCCAAACCTACTGTTTTCTCTCTTCATTTTCTTTGTTGAGATGTCATCACAGATTCTAGTTTTTCTCTTTCTGCCCCATTATTTTTTTTTTTTCTGTGTAGGTCATAAATTGTCCTCTAGTAATTCTCACTTCTCTTTTGATCCATTTAAGAAAATGTGTTGTGGTTAATGTTTTCCTCACATTCTCCAGTGTCTTGTCACATCAAATGTTGGATTGCTTTTCTTTGTTATGCAGTATTTACTCATAGATCCATGCATTTATTTACTAGATCTGGAGCCTATACTTCCTTCTATTCTTCATGTTTTTTTTCTGTTGATTTATATGTTTATGCTCAAGGTCTTTAAGTTTTATTCTTCCTGAGATCTTTGATAATTTCCCCCCACTCCCCGATTTTCCCCTATTTACTTTCTTATGCTATCCCTGTGAAAGCTGGTTTCCTTAGGGACTAGATCTCAAAGTGTCTCAGTTCCCTTCTACTCTGTGCAATTCATGGTTCACCAGTCTTTGTATGAGCCCTAAGTGACTTTAGGATGGAAAGAACTGGTCCCAGTTTGATGATATGTTCTTTCTCTCAAGGATAGTGGAGTGTCACATTACCTACACACACACACACACACACACACACACACACACACACACACACACACACACAGAGATACACATACACATACAGCCCACTCTGTGATGTGTCCTGAACCCCTCCTTCTGAGGGCCTCTCAAAGTGGTTAGGAGGAGCATAAATACTTTTTCATATCTCCAAGGTAGATCTGCAGCAACCTTAGTTTAGGCCAGTGACATGTGACATAGAGCAAGGAATCAGCAACCGAAGCTCCCCATGGGGTTACCCATCATAGACTCAGACCCATTCCTAGCGAAAAAATAAAGGGTTCTTCCATAGAAACCAAGATCTCAGACTCATCCCACAGAGCTCTCAGTTAGATCAGCAATGGCACATTGTCCAGAGCAGATAACTGAAAAAATGAGGAAATAAAATAGATAAAGTTATTATTGGACCATAGATACCCAAAACATGAACCCAGAAAAGAAGAATGACTCCAAAAAACCCATAAGCAAAACCTCAAAGAAAAAAAAAACACAGGTTGTCCACAAGACCATTTCAGATTCATGAAAGAAATGATGAAAGAGTTTTAAAAATTATATAAATGAAATGAGAGCAATAGAAGAAAATTTTAGAAAAGCAATGAGAACTATCAAGGAGAGATTTGGAGGGGGGAATTAGAAAAAAATAATTAACATCTTAGCACAACTTAATCAAATAACAGACTTCCTGAAAATTAAATGGATTAGACGAAAGCTTTTAAATACTCTGAGACAATAAGAAATATTAAAGTCAAAAGATTTTTAAAAACAAAAGAGAATGTAAGGAACCTCATAACAACAAGTTTACCTGGAAGATCAAGGATAAATAACTCAATTGAATCATTGAATTGCCTTAAAGTCAAGACCAAAAAAAAAAAAAAGGTCTGCATGGTATATTTCAAGAAATCACTAAAAATGCTCAGATTACTGAGAACCAGAGGAGAATGTGAAAATAGAAAGAACTGATCAGTCTCTGCCTACAAGTTGCCCTAACATGAAAATCCCAGGCACATCTTAGCCAAACCAAGAGCATCTGGGTAGAAGAGAAAATACTGCTAGCAACAAGAAAACAAGCTCAAATACTATGGAAGCAGAAATTGAATCACAAAAAGATTCAGCAGCTACTACAATAAAGAAATTGAGAGCTTGAAATACCATATTCCAAAAGGCAAAGGATCCACACGTAGAATCAAGAATAATTTATCCAGCAAAATTGATTATAATCCTATAGAGTAAAAAAAAAATAACCTTTAATGAAATAGATTTTCAACCATTGCTAATGAAAAAGCAAAGCTGGAAAGAAACTTTGAAATCATGTGCGTAAGAAGAAAGAAGTAGACATTTTCTCTCAAACCCCCCATGTCCTTTCAAACCTCTCTAAAACTGAGATAATGTGGAAAAGACAAAAAACCTTAAGCTGTTCCTGTGATCTAGAACCCCTAGAATTCAAAAGAAGGTTAAAAATGAGCTGATGTTCACAGGCTCTGAGCTCACTTAGCACCCTTCCCCCACCTCTGATGCTACCTGTAGACTGGGGTTGAGTCTATCCTGACACTGCTAGAGTTCCTATTCTGCTAACATAGTTCAGAGCTCTAGGTACTGATTCTGAGCTCCTGGTCATGCTGGGAGATACAGAACCACTGGTCTGTAATGCATAGAGTGGGTAGTCCCAAATCCAGCCTGGAGCCCAATTTATCTGTAATACCCCTGTTCCTCACTTGCTCTCAATGATTTGTATGGACTTTCCCATCATCATATACCCCTAAATTTGGTAAAGGACTAAGAAATTGTTATAATCATATAAATACAAGTAAATGTTAAGGAACTATATTTTACTTTATGGAAAATTTCCGGTGCTTATTGTAACTTGGAATACAGACTATTGAGAAGTTATTTATTCTTACATTTCACACAGAGAGACAGAGGGAAAGAGACAAAGATAGACAGACAGACATACAGAGAGAGACAGAGAGAGAGAGAGAGAGAGAGAGAGAGAGAGAGAGAGAGAGAGAGAGAGAGAGAGAGAGAAGGAAGGGGGCGGGGCTTTGAACAGCCTTACTATTGGTAAAACGACAAAATTATCTCCCTGCCCTGTTCTTAACATTTTCACTATCCAGTGGTGGCTGCTGCACGTTGTACACAAATAATACCTTATTCTTGCTTCCTATTACCTATTCTCCTTCTCCCCTTCCCCCTCTGAAGGCTTTTCCTGAGCTTCTTGTAGTCTACATTGGAAATACATTCAATCTATGCTAATGTTCTTCAGTTTTTGTTGGAGATAATCTTTTCCAAGGTCATGTGGTCAAATACAAGTACTTAGGAAGTCATAAGTCTTGGTTTCCAAGGTTGCATTCAAAAGATCTTCAGGATGTAAAGGGCAAAGTGACTTTTTTTTTTTTTTGGTGAGGCAATTGGGGTTAAGTGACTTGCCCAGGGTCACACAACTAGTAAGTGTTAAGTGTCTGAGGCCAGATTTGAACTCAGGTACTCCTGAATCCAGGGCCAGTGCTTTATCTACTGCCACCTAGCTGCCCCAGGGCAAAGTGACTTTGATTTAATTTATATCTACATTGAAAAAGTGAAGTGAAGGAATGAGTCAAGTCACATGGAACTGACACTTGTGGTCTCAACTGATGAATTCAGATTTAGTGAATTTGAGGTTCATATCCCTACATCCATTCAGCTTTCAGAGTCAAAATATCTTATATGAACATTTTATTGATGATGGTAGTAGCTGTTTGAAGAAAGAAGGAAAATGCTTTTTTTCTTGAAAGACTATTTAACTTCATAATCTGTTTTCTAAAACTGTTCTGTAAAAGTCTATGGGGGGGGGGGCAGCTAGGTGGTGCAGTGAATAGAGCACTGGCCCTGGAGCCAGGAGGACCTGAGCTCAAATCCAGCCTCAGACTCTTGACACTTACTAGCTGTGTGACCTTGGGAAAGTCACTTAACCCCAACTGCCTCAACAACAACAACAACAACAACAAAAATGAAACTAAAAGTCTATGAGGGAATTTCAATTATAGCTAAGTGATGACTGCATTCATTCATTCATTCATTCATTCACTCATTTGACAAACATTTCTTATCTATTATATATTCCAAACTCTACATAGGTATAGTGGGGAGACACAGATTACTACCTTCAAAGAGTTTTATAATCCAGTAATACATTTCTTTTTAAAAGTAATTTATTGTACTTGAGGAAAAATCGATTTGGCTATGAAAACATGTCTCAATGTAGCAAAGGAGACTTCGTTGGGGGGTTGGGGGATTCAATAGTAGATACAAAGAACAGTTTGCCATAGGATCAGAAGAGAACACAGAGTTATGGAGAATAATAGGTTTTTATTATATTAGTAGCTAATCTGAAGTTACTTCTATTTAATTTTAAATTCATCCAAGGCAATTAATGATTATCAAGCATCCTATCTTTCAAATATAAACGTGACAATCAAAAAAACTGAGTCTTTTCATTCCTACAAGCACTTCTTTATCCACATGTTTGGGTAGAAATATGAAGAATTTCAGTTCTTAGTTGCCTTCTGTAATCCATTGTACTGAACTTAATTCAACAAATATTTTTTTTTCTTTTTCTTTTTTTTTTCAGTGAGGCAATTGGGTTAAGTGACTTGCCCAGGGTAACACAGCTAGTAAGTGTTAAGTGTCTGAGGCTGGATTTGAACTCAGGTACTACTGACTCCAGAGCTGGTGCTCTATCCACTGCGCCACCTAGCTGCCCCGTCAACAAATATTTTAATGCCCTATTCTGTACAAGACAAGAAGCAGTGTAGCATGGTAGATTGAGGGCTTACCTCAAAGTCAGAGAGACCTGGGTCCAAATTCTCATCACTATAATAATCACAAGTATTTTAAAAATACTTGCTATGGGCCATGAACCTGTCTTAAGTGCTAGTGATATGAAGAAAGTAAAAATATAGCCCCTCCCCTCAAATTTCACATTCTAATGGGAAAGACAGCATCCAAACAACATTTTGTAATATGTTTTGTGTATTTATAGAGAAGAGAATTAATGATCACCATTCAACAACAATCACATAATAAAATTATGAGATTGATTATGAATATTATTTATACTATGTGAGTGTTTTTAGAAGACTATTATGCCACTTACCACCTTAAAAAAGACTGTGAATTTCCATCTTCCTCGATAATCGTTAATTGCCTAATCGAACAATTCCAAAGGTGATAATTAATATATATCTTACAATAAACTTGAATGGAGGAAAAGAAAGCAAGCCACTCACTCAACATGTGGCTGCAGGTACCAAATGGCTGAGATCACCCCTAAAGTGATTGTGCAAACTCCTTTGTATATAGCAGAATGAGGCTAATTCACACTAATGACAGGGAAGCCCACTGTGAATTAGCAAATTTCACAAATTAGCAAGTAAGGGGAAAAAAACATAATTAAAAGAATTAAGGACATTGCATTGTGGCATGTACTGTGCTCATTTATTTTGACAAGTATAATTTAATTTTACTTAGTTAGGGTAATATTTCATAGTATACTAATGAATGTACTGTTGTATCTTTTGTAAATGTAATGGAATATTAGTAATATGAGCCCTCATCATGGCTCTCTATTATTCAATCTTGGCTGACAGGTGAAGACCACCACTGGGGCTTTTGTGAAGATTGAGGGATTTGTGGAACAACAAAGTGAAAATGAGTGAGATTTTGTTCAATTATACATTTTGTATTATGTATGTGTTAGTCCACAGAAGGATGGACTCTGGACTGTGGCAAATTTGGGAGGTTTGGGGACATATAAGTTAATAAGATGAGCTAGGAGGATTGTATACATTTAATTTTACTTTGGTATTTTGAAAATGCCCTCATTGAGAGTTTTCCTCATGAAATAAGAACCCTCATTACAGTAATGAAAAGTGAACAGGTTTTTTAATGTACTTTTGTTTTTCATAATATACTTCACTAAGGTGCTCTGGTCTTGCCTCATTGGGTTACAGAAGTGTCCCTGGAACTTGGAGCTGATGCCTGCTAAACATGGGTCTGAAATATCTCAAGAAATGGAAAAAGTTTGAGTACAAGCTCAGTGATAGACTATTCATTTACTGTTGAAGGGTAAGCCAGGTTAAACTTGGAAAGATTCTATTCCCTAAGGGGTCACTACCAGGTAATGATTTTGTTTTTTTGTCCATGGTAACTTGTGTAGATCAAATACTAAGGCAGAGAGAAGATATGATCTGGGTCAGAGATAAAATCAAAAAGCCTTATAAATACTGAATATATATGTGTGAATGTATGTATGTATACATATTTTTTTAATTTTTTTTTTTTTGGTGAAAGTAGACCATTTATTCAATTGGTATAGGAAATTCAGTAAGGATGCTCTTTCTATCAGTGCAGAATTGCAACATCTTCAATACATAGTTCTAGAAATTAGCCTGGGATTTTGAGGTTTAAGTGACTCACCTAGGGCACATAGCCAGGGAGTGTCAAAGTACAGACATGAACCCTTGTGTTCCTGCCACCAAGCTAGTTCTCTCTCCTCTCTTCAATAATACCTCTTTGGTGTATTTCATACTATGCATACATCACCTCAAGGTCAATATGTCTAGGACCAAAATCATCATCTTGACCACAGAACCAGGTCCTCTTCTGGATATTCCTTTTTCTACTAATGACATTATCATTCTATCAATTACTCACTTGTTTGCATCTGCCCCCAACAATCCATCTCATTGCCATACTCAGTACAGGCCCTCAAAAACACACCTGTGGGTTATTTGTTTTAGATGATTTTCTATGCAACATTGTGCTTGTAAGTCATAACTGGTAAATGTTTTATGTTTATTTATAACAACCATTTCTGATGACCATTAGTCTTTCTATTGCCTTTTGGATCCACTACAATTCTGATTTATCTGAGATTGTCTAATGCCTTGATTCATTTCTATAGACACCACTGGGGAAAAATATAGGTGCTCAAGAGATTGGACTTTGCAGCCATGAATAACTGCAGATCACTGAATATGCTGCCCTGCTATTCAGTACTGGGCCAAGCTCATTGTTTTTCTACAATACCTGTTCTCATAAATGCAGATTCGCTCAATGCCCTGCTTAGCCAATTGTTCAGTTAGGTGAATTTTCCTGTGACAAATCTGACATAAATTCTTTCTAAATCTTGCTTAATATATTCAAATACTCAAATGGATCTGCAGTCTCATGGATGTAGGGTATTCCCTTTAGTAATACAGGTTATATACTTGCCTGCCTGTTCTAGATAACCTGGTGAGGATACTGCCAAAGATCTAGAAAGTTGGAAGTTTCTGAATTTCTGATGCATCTTGCAGTAGGAATTCTTAACCCCGGGGGTCTACAACCGCATCATGGACAGATTTAAGGGAGTCAGGGAACTTGGTTGGGGAAAAAAAATCTTTACTGACACTAACTTTTTGTTTCCTTTGTAATCCTGTGCATTTTATTTTATGCATTTAAAACAGTATTTTGAGAACGGATCCACAGTCTACATCAGACTGCCAAAGGGGTCAATAATACCTGTGTTAAGGTAAAGATTTATTCTGTTCATGCATATATATTATGCATGTATGAATACAAGTATGTATATTGGATCTGCATATATGCATGTGCACATGCTATACAAATGTGTATACATTATGTAACACACATAGAAATACGCATATACAATGTCCACATCCACAAAACACTTTCTACATATACACAATATATGCATACATATATGCCTTTCCCAAAAACTTTAAAATGTAAGCAAATGCATACAAAATTTATATTTTTAATAATTTAATAAAACAAAATACTAAGTATGGGACTGAACATGTTATATACACATATACATATTGTGACAGGTAAAACTAAATGTGTGGGGTCACCCTATCCCCAGCATAGGGAAAGCTAACTAGGACAACAGTTGAACAGTTTAGGTATTAAACATTTCTTAAAATATATTAGTGGTTAAAAAAGAGAGAACAAGTGTCTCTGAAAGAATAGGAAAACCCTAACTACCTCAACCACTCATAGTTCAGTTGCCAACCCCAAGAGGTTCCAACCACCAACTGACAAAACCAACTGCCTCACACACAGCTTCAAGCTGATTGGTTGAGAGTGGTTTCATGTTGATGTGAGGTAACTTCAGAATGCTTAACCTTAGAAAGGTCAACCCATGATCTCACAACAGGGGTTCTTTGGTAATAATAGTATTGTCACAATATACACACAAACTACTTTATGTAAAAGTGTATATTATATATAACGCTTTCAAATACTGTGTATATGCATTAGTATATATATATGTATATGCATTAGTATATATATATGACATGGGTATACATTTATACATACTTCATACATACATATATACATATGTCTATTCATCTGTGTATAGAAAGGCACACATACATATTTCACTTCATGTATTACTATGTATGTGTGCATACTTGTGAACATGTAACAATACTTATACTCGATCCCATCCTCAAATTAAATGAGTAGAAACATAAAAATAAATGTAGGAGTATACATTAGGGAGGATAACATAGAATAATATAGTAGAAAAAATACATACTGGACAACTTGGTGGCATATTGGATAGAATGCCAGCCTAGAGTCAGGAAGACTCATCTTCTTGATTTCAAATCTGGTCTCAGACACTTACTAGCTGTGTGACTCTGGGCAAATCACTTAATTCAATTTGCTTCGGTTTCCTCATCTATTAAATGAGCTGGAAAAGGAAATGGCAAACAACTCCAGTATCTTTGCTAAGAAAACCCCAAAAGAATCACAAAGAGTTGGACAAAACTTATAAATTACTAAATAACAAATGGAAAAAAACAAGATTAGAAATTGGGAGGTCTTAGTTCTAGTCCTATTATTGTCATTAACTTTCTCTGTGGCAATTGGATGAGTCTCTGGACCCTTCTTTGGGCCTCTGTTTACTCATTGAGTCAAGGACAAAGCTGAATCAGTCTTTCAGGTCTCCTCTCTACCTCTGAATTTCAGTTTCTGTTTCAGAATGTGCAGGAAAAGGTATTTGTTGTATTTATTCCTGAATGGTCTAGTTCCTTGGCATTTTGTGAGGCCATGCTAGCCAGCCCCCTCGCATCTCAAACTTGGCAGCACATCATTAGCAGGAGAGAACAGCAGTATCAGAGCAAAGAATAAAAATGCAGGTCAATGCCCAGGTGTCTGTCATTCCCATGGGCTCCACTTGGCAATATCTCTGAGCCAGAACAGCCTGGAACATTCCAGGCCACCCATCAAGGGTTAAATAAAACAGCCCCAGGACCCCCACAGAAGCTGACCAAAACCTTGTGCAGAGAGAGAGAGCCAATTTTGAAGCACATTTGAATGAACTGTCCCACCATTTAACACTTGAACTTTCAGCTGCTGAGATTTGGAATGAGGAAGCTTAATTAGTCAACAAGACATGACAACATTCTGTTAGAGTGAGATTACACACACCTATGGGGTGTTAGGAGGCTGGGAGTACAACAGGGAACTTCAAAGACCTGGAAAGTGTGTTATCACACAATAGCACACATGAGAATGCTCCCAGAGATAAAACACCTAAGACAAACGATGTCTTTAATTGAAATGCAATGGAAGAAGAAAGACCATAGAATTATAAATTTTTTTCTGCTCAAATGTTCCATATGTGTATAGTGAGCCAGGTTAACAAAGAAGTATGAATATTTAATAATATAGCAATAACTTATATTTCTATAGGCCCTTTCTCCAGGGACCACAAAAACCTATACAGACTTCACATCATTGTATTATAATTCCTATTTTGTTTCTAATTCATTATTTATAGCTCAACATTTATGCAAAATGCATATGTCTTTATTTGTTAAAGGAGAAGAAGGATGGCAAGAATCCACCAGGGATTCTTTTCTACATAATGATGCTTCTAATTATGATTGAACTCACAATATAACAGGAAAGCAAAGTTCTATGAATTCCTAATCACTTCTCAGGGTCTAGGGAGTGGGGAACCTTGTCTGTTTTCTTTCTCACCCTCTCACCCTCGTTTGTCTGCTGACTTGCTGGTGTTGAGGATCTTTTCAGACTATTCTGTGTGCAGCTTTTTAAGAAGGGCAGATTCATTCATTCAACAAGCATATATAAAGGGCTTACTATGGGCAGAGGACTGTTCTGGGAGCTGAGCAAAGATGATACAAAGCTCAGATTAAGTAAATGTCATTATGGACTTCATCACCTATTAAGGGAGAGGACACAGACAGAGAAAACTATAATATACATTACATATAAAGGCATTAGAAGGGGAGAAAATGATATATGAAATTCAGGGGGCAAGTTTGTTAGCAAACATGCATAACCTTATCACAGAAGATAAAATGAAATGTCATTTACCCAGCTGACTTGATCTCTCGTTTATGAAGATGTTTTTTATTCCTTTTACTATCCACAAATTCAGAGTGAAAGATGATTTGGGTAATAGAGGACAAGCAGGCAGGCAGACAGACAGAGAGATGACATGCTTACTAAGTATCTGGTATTGTGCTAAGCACTGGGGATACAAATTCACTTAATAAGCAATCAAGATAGCCCCTACTTTCAAAAAGGTCATATTCTAGTGAGGCCAATATATAATACATTACACACACACACACCCCAACACATACACATGTATGCACACACACTTCTGTATATATACATATATACATGTATACATTTACAATATAATATATTGTATTATATGTAGTATACTGTTAAGGGCTAAAATTCTAGCTAGTCTGTCTAAAATATCTAATAAGTGGTTGCCAATAAATTATAAGCTTTAGCAAGAGTTAGGCTTTTAAGCATTTATTAAGGAAAACAAGAATTTGGTAAAGAGAGAGAGAAAGGCCTAGATTCCTATCTATTAAAGGGAGAGCACATTTCTAGCTCCACTCTCCACCAGAGTCCAAAGGAAAGAGAGTGAGACTGAGCGCCAGGCTCCCCCCTTCTTCCTCCCACTCACCTGCGTCACTTCCTGACGCCAAAGAAAAGACTCCTGGTCTTGCCCTCAAAGACCTTCGCTTCATGGGTGGAACTCTTCTACAGTAAGTCTCCAGCAGGTGGCGTTATTCCAATCATTACAATACAATATAATACTATATTATAAAAGGTATAACATGTACTGTATACTATATAGAATAAATTTGCTATATATAATAATATTTGGCATACTACATGTGATACAAAATATAATTATATATAACAAAATATTATTTGTCTCGTGTACAAACAACATATAATGGGGAATGGGGGAGAGCGGGAGGCCATCTGGCATGGGGCAAAGTGAAATAGTCAATCATAAATCAAGAGAACTAGGCATCAAGGCAGAGGTTCCCTAAGTTAGGAAAGCAGATGGGGAGAGAGAAGTCCAGAGAGTCAGTTTGTTTTCACCTTCATGCTTCACTTTAGGAAGGATGAGGTTGAGGCCACAAAAGTGAGCAATTTAGAACTGGAAGAGACATTAGAGACAATTTAGTACAATTGCTTCATTTCCCAAAGAGGGAATTTGGGTCCAGAAAAATAAAGTGATTTTTTGCAATATCCCATAGATAGTGACAAGACACATTGAGAAATAGAACTCAGGTATGCTGACTTCCAACATCGCCTTCTTTATCTCTTACAGATCTAAATTCTGCTTGTCATTCACACCCAGAGAATGACACTGACTTTTAGAGTTGGGGCGACCCTAATGGGAAGGCATTCCAGAAAGAGGGAACATTGTGAGCAAAATCAAGGAGGGAGGACAATGCAGTAGAGTGTAGGTGGAAAAATAAAATATGATCAAACTGTAAAGATAGACTCATGTCAAATAGAGGAAAACCTTAAATTCCAGGCAGGAGAAGTTAAACTTCACTCAGAGCAATAGGCAGTCACTGAAGTCTTTATGAGCAGAGGAATGACATAATTAAGTCTTTGACTAATGTTTAGCCTGGCCATGGAAGGAGCAAATGAAACGGAGGCAGAGCAGAGATGGGAAGCGCTATAAGAAGTCTATTCAATAGCCATGAGTATGTTAATGAGGATATGTCTTTGGATACCAGAAGATTAAATAGGAGAAGGTAGGAAAGATGCAGATGATGCATGACTATCTCACCCAACAGAATAATTTTTCTTAAGTCTTCTTTCTTGCCTTTGGAGTGAGAGCCTTCCTTTTTAGTTATTCATGTGGGCTTGGTGTTATTTATTTTTATTGTATTAGAATAGACATTGTTGCAATTTTTTCCTCTCACACTCTTATTCTCACACTATTTTACAAAGACTATAGCACAGATGGGAAGTTTCTTTTCTCTTGTTGAATTTTCCAAAGGAGTTTTTCCCGAAGAGTGAGATTTAGCAATGGAAAAGTATCCAGGATTTATGAGGCCTAAAACCTTTCTGTGGTATTTCAACATAAGATGATCTCACTATACAGTAGGTAGAATTATAATTCTTCCTAGACTTGCTGTAGTACTTTCATACTTTTCAAAGTGCTCTCACAATCCATGATGTTGTGAATTTGGCATGATATTTGCAAAAATTGTAATGGGCCTAAAACCTCTGTTTGGGTATGTGAGCAGCAAATGAGATGATCTATTTAGTATGATATGAGGTACTATATTACCCACTTCACAGATGGAGAAATGGAGACTCAGCATATTATACTGGAGAGAGAACTTGACTTGGAGTCATGAAGACAAATCTGCCTCAGACGCATGCTAGCAGCTTACTTTGTTCTTCATCAATTTATAAAGATCCTCAGTATTGTTCATTTTTATAATATTGATGTTATGGTATAAATGATTTTTCTGATCCTGCTTATATCACTCTGCATCAGTTCACATAAGTCTTTTTTTTAGATTCTTTATTTTGGTGGGTAAATGAGAGTTCAAGTGACTTGCCCAAGGTCACACAGATAGCAAGTGTCAAGTGTCTGAGGCTGGATTTGAGCTCAGGTCCTGTGAATCCAGGGCTGGTGCTTTTTCCACTATGTCACCTAGATGCCCCCATATAAGTCTTTTATAGAACTTTCTCAACCCCTGTAGATAGTCTCTTTGAAATCATCTATTTCTTCAATTCTTTTAAGACAACAGTAGACCATCACATTTATAAACCACATTTTGTTCATTATTCCCTAATTTATATGCATTCCTTTAGCTTACCATTTTTGCTACCACATAAATAACAACACTAACTATTTTTGTACATATAGGTCCCAGTCCTCTTTCTTTGATCTCTTTGAGGTATAAGCCTAACAATGGTATAGGTGGGTCAAAGAACATGAATTTTTGGTAATTTTTTTGCCTATGATTCCAGTTTGCTTTTAAGAATGGTTGTACCCATTTGCTGTTTATTCACAATCCCTCTTACATGTATCATTTTCCTCTTTTGTCACAGTCATTCCCCCAGGGTAGGAAGGGTTTTTTACCTTCCTTTGTATCCCTAGGGCTTACAAAAGTGGCTGCTAAATAGTAGGCCCATAATAAATGCTTATCAACTTACTGATATATATATATATATATATATGTATATATATATATGACATGGAATCTCAGAATTGATTTAATTTGTATTTCTCTACTAAGTAGTGATTTGGAGCATTTTTTTTATATGACTATAGAAGAATGGGTTTCTTTCCTTGAGAAGTGCCTGTTCTTATTCTTATTTAGGCATTGGGGAATGGCTCTTATTCTTATAAATGTGAGTCAATTCCTTATTTGAAGGACATCTTTATCAGAATACTGGCCCTGGAGTCAGGAGAATCAGAGTTCATATCCAACCTCAGACAATACTAGCTGTGTGACACTGGGGAAGTCACTTAATTCTGTTTGCTTCAGTTTCCTCATCTGTAAAATGATCTGGAAAAGGAAGTGGCAAACCTCTCCAGTACCTTAAAAAAAACCCAAAACTCAGATGGGCTTCCAAAGTGCCAAGCATGAATAGCCACAAAAAAAACCAACCATTTTTTTTTTGGACTTGTTCAAAAGCTTTTTAATTTCACAAAATCTAAATTGCCCATTTTCATTTTTGTGATCCTCTCTATCCCTGGTTAGGTCATTAATGTTTCTACTATCTATAGATATGCTAGATATTTTACATGTTTTTCTATTACATTTATGATATGAACTTTTATATCTAGGTTACATATCTATTTGAAGATTATCTTGGTGTATAAGGTATGAGGTGTTGATCTAAATCTAGTTTCTTCCATACTGCCATCTAATTTTCTCAGCAGGTTTTGCCAAATAGCAAGTCCTTATCCCAGTAGTTGGCTTCTTGGTATTTATTGATTACTAGGGTACTAGATATATTTGCCTCTGTATGTTGTGTAATCTTTCACTGATGGAGCTCTATTTTTTAATCAGCAAGTACTAAACTGTTTTGAGTATTAATGCTTTGTAGTAGAGCTTAAGATCTGGCAGTGTTAGAACTGCTTCTTTTCATCATTTCCCTACACATTCTTGACCTTTCATGATTTGATATAAATTTCATTATTATTTTTCTCAGTTCTATAAAGTAATCCCTTAGTAATTTGGTTGATGTGGCAGCGAATAAATAAATTTGAGTTGTTATTTTTAATCATTGGCTCATATTATCCATCAGCAATTAATATGGTTCCATGATTTCATCAATGAGAAAACCAAGATCTAGAGGAAGCAATCCATTAAAGTCAGACAGATAGTAAGGAGCAAATCAGGATCCCACCCCAGGTCTTTTGACTATAATATATACATGGCACATACATACATAAATGCACTGTATATTCATGAATACATAAATATCCATGCATATCTACATGTTATATGCATTGTGCATTTATATATTTGTGTATATATGTGTAGTATATTAATATACATATGTATATATACACATGTTTATCAGTTTCAGTAAGGTAGGCTTTTTACTCATTGCTCTTACAAACTGGTTTTACTACAAAGGAGAGCATTAGGACCCAGAATTTGCACAAAATCTTTCCGATTCAGTGAACAGGCTGGAGATGGGCAGTAAGTGATAAAGGAAGCCTGTTTATGCCCTTAGCCCTCAATCCATCAATAATTCTGAAACTCTCAGTCCTTCCTCTATTTACACTGACTCTCAGATTTACCCCACTCTGATCTTTTTTTTTTCCTGAACTCTAATTTTGCACATTTACTCAATTCTTTGTTGATGCTACTTGCTTCACCATATACATTGGGGGTAAGGAGTGTAGTTTCTGCTGGTGATGCCTCCTTGTTCACTAGCATCAAGGGAATATCATAGTGCTCATAAATGTAGCCAAAGAATAGTTGGTGGCTGTGGACAGCTCCCTACTCCCTGCTCCCTGTTGAATTCCCTCCACAGCTGTTTCCCCTCTTTGGGCAATCTGACAAATGTTTATAAAAAGAGCAAGGTGGCCTCCCTACCATAGGAAAAGGTGAAAGGGTTGAAGGAATACCTCTCTACTTACCAGTTTATCACTGAAAATGAAGTGCTCCTTAAAAGAAAGAAAGTGTTTCAAAGAAAAAGAAAAAATGAAGAATATTCAAAGGCAGAAGGGAATCCATGTATTAAGAGAATACAGGGTGGGAGGGGCGGAGCCAAGATGGGGGAGGAAAGACATTAAGCTCACAGGGCTCCTGATACAATCACCCCCAAAATAGCAATAAAAGAACCCTTGGGGCAGAAAAAACACACAAAAATACGGGCTGAGAGTTTTCTCCAGCTATAGATAGATTTCAGGGGGCTGTGCTGGGCTACGAATAAAGCCTATCCCCGCAATCAGGCCGACACACCAGACACCCGCCAGAGGAATTTGCCCCAGTGCCTCTGAATTGGCTGCAGCGGTGTCTTCTGGAACCGAGCGCACAGTTAACGGCTGGCCTAGGGGAGGGGGTAAGTGCAGGGGTACCAGTGGATTAGGGGGAAGGAATCGACTGTCCCATCCCAGCGGGCAACCAGGAAGAAATCCTGAGTGGCAGGAGACCCTGGTGGGGTAGGGGAGCAGGGGAGCCGTCTCATCGGAAGCTGAGTACCACACCACAGAAAGCTTTGCTGGTTGGTTTCTTAGTAAATAAACCTGAGGTTATCTCTGGACCTGAGAAGAGGCCAGGTGAGATTAAAGCCTGCCCCCCTCAACCCAAACACCTGGGACCCTCTGAAGCTGAGAACAGGAGTGGAGCCAAGAAGCAGCCTCACCCCCCACCCCCACGCCCCGCAGTGGAGAGTTTAAAATCAAATGAAAGCAAAGCCAGGCAGGCTGAGAAGAAGCCCAACCATCCCCCAGGCCACACTGTAGCTTGAACAGTGTGTCCTGGAAGCAGCGCCACACTTAAAGAAGGAGTTGAAAGCCAAGAAATAGTAAGCCAGGATGAGCAGGCAGAAGAAAGCAGAAGACCATCGAAACTTCTTTGGGGGTAAGGTATACCACAATACAACCTCAGAAGAAGAAGATAATAAGAGGGTCAAAGCTCCAACATCCAAAGCTTCCAAGAAAAATATGAACTGGTCTCAGGCCATGGAAGCTCTCAAAAGGGACTTTGAAGAGAAAGGAGGAGAAATAGAAAGAAGATGTAGAGAAAAGGAGGAAAGAATGGAAATGAAAATGAGAGCAATGCAGGAGAGTCATGAGAAAAAAGTCAACAGTTTTTAAAGCCAAATGGAAAAGGAGGTTAAAAAACTGTCTGATGAAAATAACTGCCTAAGAATTAGGATTGAACAAATGAAAGCTCGTGACTTTATGAGAAACCAAGACACAGCAAAGCAAATCCAATTGAATGAAAAAATAGAGGGCAGTGTGAAATATCTCCTTGGAAAAACAGCTGACCTAGAAAATAAATCTAGGAGAGATCATTTGAAAATCATTGGACTACCTGAAAACCATGACCAAAACAAAAGCTTAGACAGCATCCTCCAAGAGATTGTGAGGGAAAATTGCCCTGATATTCTAGAAGCAGAAGCTAAAATAGACATTGAAAGAATCCACCATCACCGCCTGAAAGAGATCCCAAAAGGAAAACCTCCAGGAATATTATAGCCAAATTCCAGAACTCCCAGGTCAAGGAGAAAATACTGCAAGCAGCTAAAAAAAAAAAAGGAATTCAAATACTGTGGAGCTCCAATAAGGATAAAGCAAGATCTATCAGCTTCTACATTAAAGGACTGAAGGGCATGGAATATGATATTCCAGAGGGCAAAGGAATTGGGACTTCAGCCAAAAATCACATACCCAGCAAAACTGAGTATAATTTTTCAGAGGCAAAAATGGGATTTCAATGAGAAAGAGGTTTTTCAAGCATTTGTGATGAAAAGACCTGAACTGAATAGAAAATTTGACTTTCAAATACAAGATCCTGGAGAAGCATAAAAAGGTAAACAGGAAAAAGACTTCATGAGGGATATTAAAAGATCAAACTGTTTACATTCCTACATGGGAAGATAATACTTTGAAATCATAAGAACTATCTCAGTAAGAAATTCAGGGGCAGCTGGGTGGTACAGTGGATGGAGCACTAGCCTTGGACTCAGGAGAACCTGGGTTTGGATGTGACCTTGGACACTTGACAATTGATGGCTGTGTGACCCTGGGCAAGTTGCTTGGCTCCGGTTGCCTCACCAAAAAGCAAAACAAAACAAAACAAAAATTCTTCACAAGAAATTCACAGAAGATAGGTCTGAACTGAATACGAAGGATGATATCTGTAAAGCATTTATGTTTTGATCTTTGTAGGGCAGACGGGGAGGGATGTATTATGTCTGGGGCTGGATTTGGGCTTGGGGGCCTCCTGGTCCAGGGCTGGTGCTTTGTCCACTGTGCCACCTAGCTAATCCATGATGACATCATTAAAATAGGGTTGAGGTGTAGGAGGAATAAACTGGGGGAGGGAGAAGGGGAGAGATGGTCTGGGGAGAGGTAGTTCACATGAAGGAAACAAGAAGAAAGCTTATGGAGGAGAGTAGAAGAGGGGAAAGGAGTTGGGGAGTGAGTGAACCTTAATATCTTCAGAATTGGCTCAAAGAAGGACTAACATACATACTCAATTAGGTATAGTAATATACCTTTGCCCTGGGTGGGGGGGGAAAGGCGGTGGGAGCGGAAGGGGAGGAAGGAGGAAAGGGCAGATTGGAGGAGAGAGCAGTAAAAAGCAAGACACTTTCAAGGAAGATGAAGATGTTCTGCATTACTGCACCAGTATGACATATTGAATTGCTTGATCTCATAGGGAGAGTTGAGGAAGGAGGGAGGAAGAAAAATTTAGAACGCAGAATTAGCTCAGGGACCCTGATCTCATTGGAGTGGGCTCATGAAGGGCATAGCTTTCATACCCAATTGGGAGGAGCAATCTATTTAACCCTGCAGGAAAATAGGAGGGGAAGAGGACAAGGAAGGAAGGTGAAAAAAGGGAGTGTAGAGCGAGGGAGAGGATAGTCAGAAATAAGGCACCTCTGAGGAGGAATAGGTAAAAAGAAGATAGAGTAAATGTCATGGGAAGGAAGTGGGATGGAGGGAAATAGTTATGATGATTGATTATAATGGGCTTTTGTGAAGAAGATTCTCTGTCAAGCTTAAGGTACTATATAGAGGTTCTGATGAACAGGATGCTATCGGGAAAACCTAGAGAGACCTACATGAGCCGGTGCTCTATCCACTATGCCACCTAGCTGCCCTGATGGAAAAACATTAAAAAAAATTTTTTTTTCATTTCCTCTTTGACAATTCCTTAATCTGAAGTTTTGGGTTTTTTGACTGTTTTCTCTCACAACTAGCTAATATGGGAATTTTTCCATGACTACTCATGTATAACTTATTTTGAATTGATTGAGCTCTTGTGGGTTGGGGTGGGAATGGAGGGGGAAAGAGAAGTTGGAACACAAAATTTAAAAAAAAATTGATGTTAGGGGCAGCTAGGTGGCGCAGTGGATAGAGCACCGGCCCTGGAGTCAGGAGTACCTGAGTTCAAATCCGGCCTCAGACACTTAACACTTACTAGCTGTGTGACCCTGGGCAAGTCACTTAACCCCAATTGCCTCACTAAAAAAAAAAAATTGATGTTAAAATTTTGTTTTTACATATATTGTGGAAAATAAAATTCTATTCAGAGAGAGAGAGAGAGAGAGAGAGAGAGAGAGAGTGAATGAATGAATGAATGAATGAATGAATACAGGGTGTAAGAATGTGGAAAGAAGAAGGAATAAGAAGGATCCCTGAACATTTGTAACCATGTAATAGATTTGGGCCTCTTTCTGTGGAATGGGAGCTATACCTTTTCAGCAAGGAGAAAGTTATTGTACTCTAAGGACACATGATACTGTTCCATAGACTACATCAAAAAAGAGGTTCTCCAGTAATGGTCAGAAGAAGAAGTGGTAGTGGTTGGTAACTCCCTGATGAAATGTAACAAAGCAGCTGTATCACATCACATTGTAAACCTTGAGCTGGAAAGGGCCTCTGAGGCCATGTAGTGAAGCCCTCCCAGTTTATATATGAGGAAACAAGGACTCAAGGAGCTTATGGCTTGTTCATTGTCACATAAGTAGAAAGGGTTGGAACAATTTCCTCTAACCATAGAGCCAGTGCTCTGTACTAAGCTGCTTCCTATTTGTTGACCAATCATAGAAATGGGAAGTCTGCATCTTCATGTGGTGCATATGCATAATAAGACAGAGAATCTCTTAACATATATCATCCCTGATGTCCATCATTCATTTCTGGTGATTTACATGAGGACAAAAGACACTTTCAGAAGGAACCTAAAATGCATTATTCTAGGGAATAGATTTGTGAAGTCATAGGACAAAGGTGGTATTTGCACCTGCTAATTATCAAAGTTAGGATTTTTGAATAGAAAAGCTGATTTAGGATAAAAAAGATGGTATCTGAAAATAGACTTTGTACTTCTGGACCTTCCATTAAATGTAAATTTGATGGAAACTAGAGGAAGTGCTCTAGATCAAGGGTTCTTAATTGTGTGTGTGTGTGTGTGTGTGTGTGTGAGAGAGAGAGAGAGAGAGAGAGAGAGAGAGAGAGAGAGAGAGAGAGAGAGAGAGAGAGAGAGAGAGAGATAGAGACAGAGACAGACAGAGACAGAGATGGACTCATTTGGCAGTCTGGTGAAGCATATAGACCCCTTCTCTGAATAGTGTCTTTAAATACACAAAATAAAATATGTTTAATTACAAAAAGAAACCAATTGTATTGAGATGCAATTATCAATTTTTTAAGTTCATGTACCCCAGAGTAAGAAACTCTCTTCTAGAGGGTAAAACTATAGCAAGAGGTAGAAGTTCCAGAAAGTTTTAGGCTCAGTATAAGACAATAATTAGAGCTGTGGAAATAGGAAATGATGTGCCTCTGGAAGTAGTGGATTTTCCCCACTAGACTTCTTCAAGCAGAAGTTGGATAAGCATTTGTCAGTGATATATCAAAGGAGGTTCCTTTATAGGTACTTATTGGACTTGATGCCCTCTGAGATTCTTTCCAATCCTGAGATTCCATGGTTGATGACCACAAACCTAGTGGCCTGCTTTTTCTACTATATAATTCAAATGGTGAAACTGAGCAGGGAGGGAGGGAAGGAAGGAAGGAAGGGAGCAAAAAGGGAAGGAGAAAGGAAGAAAATAAGCATTTATTAAGCACTTACTATGTGCTGGGCATTGTTATTTGCTGGGGTTACAAATACAAGTAAAAAGAAAAACAGTACCTGCCCTTAAAAAGCTTACTCTTTTTTGTCGTTTTGGTTTCTTGTCTCTTAGTGAGGCAATTGGGGTTAAGTGACTTGCCCAGAGTCACACAGCTAGTAAGTGTTAAGTGTCTGAGGCCGGATTTGAACTCAGGTGCTCCTGACTCCAGGGCCGGTGCTTTATCCACTAAGCCATCTAGCTGCCCCAAGAGGGAAGGAAGACAATGAAGGAAGACAATACACAAAAGGGATCTGAAAAAGTTGGAGGAAAGATAAGGTACTGGAGCACGGTTTTGAAATCTAGGAGGAGGAACAAGGCAGTAGGGGAATAAAGGCTGGCCTGGGCCCCTACACAAAATGGAGCCTCCAGGAGGAGAACTCATCAGTGGGGGAAAGGGGCATGCCTTACAGAGAAATGTTCCATGTTGAGAAGGCTGCAGGGATGGTTAAATGTTCCAGGGAGAGAAGGCTTCAGGTACTGAGGCAAGTCCCAGGATGAGACAGCATTGTTTGGAAGTCTAAGCACCAAAAACAGTGCCAGGAAAAGAGTGAAGGAAATGATAAATTTCAGTTAAAGGATAGTAAAATAAAGATAGATTGATAGATAATTAGACAGATATTAGATAGATAGATAGATAGATAGATAGATGATAAAGTGAAATTTTAGTGGAGGATAAATAGTGAAAATAAAGAGAAATATATAAGGATATCTAGATATAAATACCCACAGATACTCCTTCTCTGAATCTGGTGCTTTGTCCCAACCCTTTCATAATCTCATAGTCAATAAATTATTGTATTTTAGAGATGTAAGGGAATTTTGATATTATAGTATTGCAGATTTAGAGCTAAAATTTATTTTAGAGATGGTATAATCTAACCTTCATATTTTACCTATGAGAAAAAGAAGTCCCGAGAAGTTACAGGCTTTGCTTAAAGTCACACAGTAAATAACAGAATTAGGATCTGAATTCAGAACTTCTGACTCCAAGTGTAGCACCCTGTCCATTGCACCATGTTGCTTCCCTTCACTAGGCCATGCCTCTTTCCCATTCCAGTCTACAAAGGCAGAAATTAAAACCCAAGGAAGGGGAAGGACTTATTCAAGGTCATAAAGCTAGTAAATAACACAGTTGTGATTCAGCCCACATATCCTAGCTAAATATTTACTCCTCAATGAAACAAAGCTTCTGAGTGTATATATGTGTGTGTGTGTGTGTGTGTGTGTGTGTGTATTTGAATTATGTGTGCAGAGTGAAAATCTGAAACTTAGTTTAGAGAGATTCTAAGAATTCTGGATGCCCTAATCTGAAAGGATCCTGAAGAATATATATGGCCATAATTTTACATGTCAGGAAAGTAGGGACCAAAGGGGAAATGACCTGCTCAGGATAGAAATAATTTTGTGAATAAGTGGATGAATTCTAGTCATAACTTTTCTATTAACTAGACTTCATAATACTGATGAAATCATGGTTCTGATAAAAAAAATCTTAGCGTTACTTTAGTCCTAAGCTTATATTGTTATTGTGAACATAAACTTCCTCTGATTTAAACTGCTTTTTGTGACCAGGTACAAATTAATCACCCCACACATTTTAAGGTCCTAGGTTATATATAAATTGATGACCAGCATCAGGAGATGGAGTTTCTACGTTGAGAATTTTCAGTTGTTCTACTGAACAAATGAGATAATATATGTATGTATGTATGTATGTATGTATGTATGTATGTATATACATGTACATATTTAGATATACAGATAAATATGCACACGTATGTATTCACGTATGTGTGTCTGCATGCATATATACATATGTAATCTATCGATTAATATCACCTTGTTGGTGACTGACTATTCTCATAAATAAAACTCATGAGCTCCCAATGGTGTATTCTCCATTAAAAAATCAGCCACTAATACTCAATCTTAACCAAACCATTTACTGAAAATGCCTAGAAAATACATACTATTCATATAGTTTCACCCATAAACCTCATTTACATTCTCCCATCATTGTAAATAGTTTCTAAGAAGAGTGCGGGTACATACTTAATGAGTCAGAGTATTAGAACACAAATAAAAGGAAAATATATGGCCAGGCCAACTGATAACTATAAAACTGTAGACTCTGGTCTCTTTTTTCAGTTTCAAAAACTGTCCCTAAGAGTTCCTTGATGTGCATAATTTCTATGGCTGAACATGTACTTCCATGACTAAGCTGAGCTTGAGATCGTGTGTCTTTCACTATCATCTCATTGAGCATAATGTCTCAGCTGAATGAATCAAAACTATTGGGCATTTTCTCTCATTCTGTTTCCAAATTGTTCCTCTCTTCATAATAAAGAATAGAACAGCATTTCTCTATTCATTCTTTTCATTCTCAACAACAGATAAGTTATACTTATGTCAATTAATTCCTCTTAAAATTCTCAGGGCTACCTGTACCACAATCAAGGAAATCACTGAGAGAAATTGTTACAAAGGCCAAATGATATAATTTGTGGATATGTATGTGTATATCCATATGTATGCCTGTTGGTTGGTTATTGTTATCCTTTGTACTTGAAAAGGACTAAAAATGACATTATTATGTTGGGGTCAATGTACAGTGTATCCAGCTGTGGCTCAATAGACTAATAAAGGCTCAAAAGTCTCTACCACATGTTGGACACAAATAGTCTGTATAAAAATTTGGAATGGAGGTATCTATAAATTTCTGTATCATGTTTCTTTTAGGCTGCTATAATTCTGCTTTGCTCATAGAGCAGAGTGCCTTCTTTGATGCAGTCATGCATCATGGTCTTGTGACAGTATCTCCCCTGTCTCACAATCAGTTTCCAAGTTCTTCAAAGAGACCTTGAGAGTGTCCTTATATTGCTTCTTCTTACCTTCATGTGAGTGCTGGCCTTGTATGAGTTTTCCACAAAATAGTATTTTAGGCACATGTTAGGATTTGAAAAATATGGGAGGCCCATTGGAGTTGCCCTCTTTGTAGTAGAGTCTGCATGGTTGGCAGTTAAGCTCAAGAAAGAACTTCAGTGCTCCATACCTTATCTTGCCAAGTGGTCTTCTGAATCTTCCTCAGAAAATTCAAATGTTAGCTATTCAGTTTCTTGGCATGGTGCTGGTATACTGTCCAGGTTTCACAGGGATACAACAATGAAAGCAGCACAATGGTTTTATAGACTTTCAGTTTGGTAGGCAGCCTAATACTCCTTTTCTCTCACACTTTCCTTTGGAGCCTTCCAAACATTGAGCTAGCTCCGGCAGTGGGTATATCAACTTCATCATCTATGTATGTATCCCTGGAAAGTATATTGCCAGGGTAAGTGAATTTATCCAGAGTATTCAAAATTTCTCCATTTTCTGTAAATGATGGTTCCACACATGGCTGATGTAGTGCTGGCTGGTGGAAAACCTGTTTTCTTGGTGGTGGTAAGCAAAATTAGCTCAAGTGGCACCCCCAAGGCATGATTCCTTTTAGAAAACAAAAGTCAACAGATTAGAGAACTTCTCATGTGTGAACTGTTTGTTATTGACTTGGAGGGAAAGCTAGTAACAGTGGAGCAGAAAAAGAGTGGGGAGCTTTCAGAGATTTGGTGTACAGCACTACATTTACTCAGCTGGGCCAGAACACTCACAAACACCAAAATTATGAGGAAATTCAGAAGCTAATAAATGAAAAACAAGGATTGTACAAGGTCTACTAGCAGGATAGTTCAGCTGTCTCTAAAAAGGCAATGTTTAACCCTATTAAAAGTAAAGTGCAAAGGAAGCTTAGAGAGGTGTAGGATTCTTGGCTGAATAAGAAGGCAGATGGAATTCAGTTTTACATAAATAATGACAATCAAAAGAATTTTAACAATGCTCTGAAAACTATTCATGGGCCAAAGGCCTTTGGTGCTTCTCAACTAATCACTGCTGATGGAGCCACATTGATTAGTGAACAGGACATGACCGTAGAGAGATGGGCTGAACACTTCCATAGTTTTCTCAACAGATTGTGATCAAACAATGCTGAAGCTACTGAACATATACACAGGTTGAAGTCAGGCTCTCCCTAACTGAACTTCCAAATGAAAAAGAGATTTTGAATGTCATTAGGCTTCGCTCCTGTGGCAAAGCACCTGGTGCTGATTCTTTTCCAGCTGAAATTTACAAGGGAGAGAGTCCCCTACTCATACAAAAGTAAACAAATCTTACAGGTTATATGGCCAATTGGCCAAGGGTATGGAGTACAAGGATGCCTCTGTTGTCCATCTCTATAAAGGAAAAGGAAATAAGTTGTCCTATAACTGGGGGTGGGGAATCTCTTAGTCATTGCCAACAAGATCATTTCCAGAGTCGTCCTTAATAGGCTGATCCATCTCTGGGAAGATGTCCATCCACCCAAGAGCTAGTGTGTGGCTTCAGAAAAGGACATTGTTTATATGGTGTTTGCTGCCCCACAACACCAGGAGAAATGCCAAGAGCATTAGCATTTCTCAGAACAGAGATCTGTAAACAAGATTCACCAATCTGATCAAGGTCTTTGATACTGTCAGTCATGAGGGCTTGTGAAAGAACATGGCAAAATTTGGTTGCCTGGAGAAGTTCATTAATATTATATTCCAATTTCATGGTAGAATCTTGTACGGGTTCTGGATAATGGATGATGCTCCTGTGCTTTCCTAGTCATCAGTGGAGTGAAGGAGAGATATGTGCTTTCTCCAAAGCTTTTTAATATGATGTCAGTGATATCATTGGACTTCTTCAACAAGAAAGACAATAGCATCAAGGTTGGCTACCACACTGATGGGAAATTATTAAGCCTTTTCTGGCTACCAGCCAAGACTAAAGTAGAGGGAGAGTTGATATGTGACTTTTTGTTTGCAGGTGATTATACACTCAATGCAGCCTCAGAGGCTGATATACAACAGAGTATGGATTGATTCTCTACAACTTGGGCTAATTCTGGCCTAATAATCAACACCAAGAATATGGGTTCTCCATCAGCCAGCACCATATCAGCCGTATGTGTAACCATCATTTACAGCAAATGGAGCAAACTCACATGGAGGTCAGAAGAAGTAATACAAGGATACTTTCAAGATCTCTCTATAGAATTTTGGAATTGATTGAGAAACATGGGATTTGCAAGGTTACCTAGATACTCTCACCTTAAAATGTTCATTCTCTGCAAATGACAGACCAATGACAGTCAAGTAAAAGAATGCCAACAGCAGCCCCTTCTCCATTCAGAATCTTCAAGTAACTATCTTCACTTACAGCTTTCAAGTAAAGAAACTGTGAAATGGGCAGTTTTCACCTTTTGTATGCATATTTAATTCCTTTGGCATCTCCAGATTCATTTGTTTGTTTTGGCTGGGTTTTTTTGTTTGTTTTGTTTTATTTTTTGTTACTAATGATAGAGACAATTAGCATACTTCATACTTCCATAGACTCAATCCCTGAGCCACTCCTGATCAGAAGTTGGCTTATCCAAATTTCCATATGGATGGATTGGAGCTAGCAAAGACACATACTCTATATGTATCCATATATTAATCCACTCAGGCTATACAGACATGTACACAGGTACAAATAAACATGTATAATGGAGATATACATATTCATATTACTTTGTTTATATATGCAACAGGAACATAATACTAAGACCATAACTTATGTAGACTGACCTATTGTTTTTTTTTCTTTAAAAGGTATTAAAACTGTCCCCAACCTTTAATCACCTCAGATTTTGACCTAGCTTCCTAGTAACTCAGGTCCAAAATAGAAAAGGCACAAAGAGTGAGGGACCCCTCCTTTAGTCTTGTGACTAACTAGCCAGCAAAAGTGACACAGTAATAGCTAGTATTTAGATTTAATTTTTTTGTGTGAGGCAATTGGGGTTAAATGACTTGCCCAGGGTCACATAGCTAGTAAATGCCAAATGTCTGAGGCCAGATTTGAACTCAGGTCCTCCTGAATTCAGGGCTGGTGCTTTATCCACTGCACCACCTAGCTGCCCAATAGCTAGTATTTATATAGTGCTTTAAGGTTTGCAAAATATTGTACAAATATTATCTCATTTGATATGCACAACAACCCTGGAAGGTAGATGCTATTATAATCTCCATTTTACGGTTACAGAAACTGAGGTAAACAGGTTAAATGACTTGCCCAGAGTCACACAGCTCATAAATGTCTGAGGCTGTATCAGAAATCAAGACTTCCTGATTACAAATACAAGATTCTACTTACTCTGCCTCCTGCTCAGGGAAACTATATCCAGCTGCATCAATGCTGTGTCTTCTCTGTATATCTTTTTGCTGCTGTAGCTAAATAAACCTACCTTTTTTGTCACAGAATTCCCTGCTGACATCCTTTACTCCTTTTCTCCTTCACAAGTTCCTGTCTGTTATATATTGCAGCCTACTTGTTCCCATCATGCACCTCTCTATTGACCCCTGTGTGATACACATTTTTGGTTCTATAAAGATAATGGTGGTCTAGTTCTAGCTGCCATACAGCAACACCAGGAAAACATTAGTATTGAAAACATGGACCTTTGTTTTCATGGGAAGGTTGGGTTCAGTAAAAGAAACCTGAAGGTTCATGAAATCAATTGTGCTCATTTTGCTGCTTCTTTTCAACTCTGGACCCAACTCACTCTCCATCTATACAGTCTGTCCCAGTTATACATACAGTACTGCTGAACACTGTAGGGTTCATCCAAATACTTGCAGAGATCTAGGCACTAGGCTTTCTTCATTCACTTGGGCTTTTCTGTGTGGATGGACAGGCAGAATTTCTTTGGCTGATTACTGATCTCTTCCAGAAAAGTTGGTAATGTACTGGAGTTTGATGTAATTGTCACAATATTACTCATGAAATCAAGTATCTCTAGAGGCTACAGTCCTCTGGATTTTTCCATCCTGTTCCAAAAAGTTCTTTACCCTGGAAGTTCACTTCAACTCTGTTAACTCAAACTGTGAAAGTGGCATGTACCCCTGGGGTCCCTCCTTTGACTGGAGGCTGGAGTGTTTCTCCAAACAATTCCATGAAGTCGGCACTCAGCCAAGTTGTTTCTTCATTTCCCATTAGTTTGCACCCTTCTGTACTTTTCCAACATCTGTATCTGTATTGGGGCATCAAGGTGCCCCAAGTGTGCCTTCTCTTCTTTTCAGCTTTCTTTTATATGTTCTTTTTCATATTATAATTTAAGCTCCTTGAGGGCAGGAATTGTCTTTCTTTTTAGTTATATTTGTATCCCCAGGGCATAGCAGAGTAGCTGGCACATGGTAAGTACTTAAAAAGTGTTCCTCGACTGATTAATGGGTTGTAGGAACTCACTATCCACAGGGATGCACTCCTCAACCTATGCTGGATCTTCTCCATTGATACCTGGATCTGATCCATTTCCAAAGTGGAAACTACCTTTGGCAAGCATACAACCATTGTTTTTATTTCTTGCCTAGAGTTCATTGCCATAGTGTTTATTCAATAGTATTATTTTGGTGGTGTTGTTATATCTTCCAATGAATCCTGAATGAAATCTATGTATGGTCATCTATTATTATTGCCATTTTACAGATGAGGAAACTAAAGCTTAGAGAGGTAACTTGATATGACACACCGTATCCGGTAAAGCATTGGACATAGAGTCAGATCACCCAGGTTCAAATTGCAGCTATGTAAACTTTACAACATCAGCTGAATATCCTCTCTTCTCTAGATATAGAAGAGACTTTCAGAAACATTTAATTGAAGTCCTTATTTTGTTGTTGTTGTTGTTGTTCACTCATTTCAGTTATGTCCAACTCTTCCTGACCCATCTGGGGTTTTCTTTGTGAAGATAATAGAATGGTTTGCCATTTCCTTCTCTATCTTATTTTAGAGATGAGGAAATTGAGGCAAAGGGGGTTAAGTGACAAGTCCATGGTCAGATAGCTAGAAAGTATCTGTGGCCAGATTTTAACTCAGGAAGATGAATCTTTCCGACTTCAGGCTTGGCACTCTATCCACTGTGCCACCTAGCTTCCCAAACCCTCATTTTACACATGAGCAAAGAGGAGGTCAGGAGGGTTAAGGGACTTGCCCAAAGTAACAAAGTAAGCGGCAGAGATTAGATTGATCCTTTCAAATTCAGCTCTCTTTCCCTTATTCCTTGGCTTTCTCATCTGTGAAATGAGGGATGAGATGATTTAAATTTCTATCATCCCTTCCAGCTCTACCTCTCATTATTCTATGGGTTTCTTGTCAGAAAAGGGCAACCAGGGCATTTTCTGAGAATTCTTCTAATGATAGTAACAACACACATGTCCATAGCATTCAAAGATTTCCAAGAAGCTTGCCTCAGAATGTTATCTGTGAGGTAGCTCATGAGAATATTCCTATCTTTATTTTAAAGATGAGAAAACAGAGGCATTGTTCAGTCATGCTCAACCCTTTGTGAACCCATTTGGGGTTTCCTTGGCAAAGATACTGGAGTGGTTTGAAATTTTCTTCTCTAGCTCATTTTACAGATGATGAAACTGAGGCAAACAGGGTTAAGTGACTTGCCCAGGGTCACATAGCTATTAATTGTCTGAGTCTGGATTTAAGCTCAAAAAGAGGAGTCTTCCTGACTCCAGGTCAGCTGCTCTATCCACTGTGCCACCACCTAACTGCCCTAAAACTGAGGTACAGAAATGAAATACCATCCTTAGGCTTGTGCCTCTATTAGCCCAGATATACCATTTATATATGTCTCTAAACACTAAGTACATTGCTTGTTAAATTACATCCTCCTACTGCTTTGTCAAAGGATGCAGTATCATTGCAGCAGGATGTTCTAGCTCCCACCCAAGCGGCTCCCAATTTATTTGGAGTCTCTGGTAGAAGGGGGCCTCAGGGGTCATAATGAGAATGGGAGAAATGAGGAGAGGCCCTTCTGCTTGGGGATCTGCAGTCTAATCTGGCTTCTAGTAGCAATAGTTCTGCTGGCTTCTGTCTATGAAATCACCCTGCAACCAGAGCCATCGGTAATTCTTCATCATTAAGAAAAATTCATCCAAGGCCATTAACAAATGCACATAATAGCTGGTGGCAAGTTAGTCTAATTGAGGCAACCACTTTGATTAAAAATTGTTTTGTTTGGTTGATGTGTTTAAAATATGTGTGGGGGTGGGGAGGGATGATTTGAGAAGTCTCAGTCTTGAAAGGGAAGGAAAAAAAACAGCTGCTGGGATTTGCTAGGCGAGTTAAAGGATAATCTTTAGCTATTCTATGCAAAATAACATCAAAGCTGAGCAGATCAGTTGGGAGACTGGAGAGAGTGAATTGGTTGCCCAGGGAACAGTCTCCTGATTGGAAAAAAAGGCAGTTGGGGGATTTGTGCAAAGGAAGAGCAAGGACATGTCACAAGTACAATTTTCCTTTTTTTTTTTTCTGAAAGGAAAGAGGGAAAAGGAAGGGATAGTGGCTATGAAAGAAGGTGCTTTGAGAAGGTACCAAAGATGATCAGGCAGTTCTCTCTCAGGAGAGAGACAAGTTAGAAAGACCCAGGCACTGGCTAGGAACATGAAGAGTCCGGGCCAGAAAACTTTCAGTTATAATGACAGCAGGACAAAAGATACTAGCTTTGTAGGAAGCCACAGATGAGCCAAGGGCCCAGGGTCCATGCCTCTTGAAAAACTTGATCATAACTGGAGGTGGATTTAAAGGGATTTCTTAAAGTAAAGAGAAAAAATTCCATAGGTAAATTAAGTGCCAGTTCAAAACTATTAAAATATAGAATAAGAAAAAAAAGGTACTTATTTCATGCCTCCAAATTTGCATTTCTCGTGTTAGCAAATTAAATCCAGTTTGTGAATGTTTCTGGTTTGTGACTAGTTATTATTTATGCTATTTTTTAAAAGAGAGAGAATTAAAGCTCTGAAGGAAAAAACATTAGCAAGAGGAACATGAAATAAATAATTTTTTTTCCCTCAGTTAGTTGAAGGTAAGCCTTACTATTCTGTCCAGCAAGACCAATTGCTCATTTGGTGGTAGCAACCAAATTTGAAGGCATACTGCTTAGGAGGAAATAACCATTTTATATTGGGCTGGCTTGTATTTAATCACACCAAATATCCAAATATGAGTATGAAAAATTTCTCTGTAGGCATTTGAGCACCTGATTAGTCTTTCCTTCTTTTCTTCCTTCCTTCCTTCCTTCCCTCTCTCTCCCTCTTCTCTCTTCATACTTTCACTTTCATTTTTTCCAGATTAGTGAAGATACTGGATTACCAAAATGAGCCTAGTTTTTAAAGATCGCTCTTTAACTGGTATGCAGATGAGACTAGGTAAAACTAGCACTTACATATCTATTATCCATATCTACCAGCAAAAAATCTCTAGACGTTGGCATTGTATTTTATTTACTATTTACTATACAACTAGGTGGTTGTGGTGGTGGTGGTGGTAGTAGTAGTAGTAGTAGTAGTAGTAGTAGTAGTAGTAGTAGTAGTAGTAGTAGTAGTAGTAGCAGATGAGAAATAGCTAACATTCACTTACTATGTGATGTGCCAAATGCTTTACAAATCTCAGTTGATCCTGACAACAATCCTGCAAAGTAGGCACTATTATTATTCCCAGTTTTAGAGAAGAGGAAACTGAGGCAAACAACCATTAAGTAACTTGTCCAAGATCACATAGCTAGTAAGTATCTAAGGTCAAATTTTAACTCAGGTCTTCCTGAATACAGGCTTAGTGTTCTATTCATTGTACTTTGCTGCCTCTAGAGAGGATAAAATAAGGAAGGAAATCATTCCAGGCATGGGGAACAGGAAAATCCTGAAAGACCAGTTAGGAAGCAAGACATCATTATGTTTGGTAGAGATAATGAAGTTTAAACTAGAGTGGTAGCAAATATTGAGATGATCAAGAAATATTTGGGATGTAGAATTAATAGGGCTTGGCAATTGTTACATGATACTCCCATCTGGTTTCAGTGAAAGATGCCTACCATTGCCACATTCAAAAAACAGTACCTTTAGCCCTGTGTCACTATCTAAGACCCAGATAGATGGGAGTCACTGCACATGAGAAGAGATGAGTCACTACTGATGTAGATGCCACTACTCTGGAACCTTTCCTTTGTCCAACAACATATGACGCAGGAGTGTTTCTGTGATTTTGTTATCAGCCTCCATGCCTTCTGATTCTACCAGCTGCCATTTTCTCTGTCCATCATCATCCAGTACCACCATTACCACCGGCAAAACCAGTGCATTTATCCCTCTGTCAATACAAAAGGCCCAGGCAAGTAAGGGGCTACCACCTCTGAGGAAAAATTGTGCCCTTCCATACCTTCCGAGTGGAGGGGGAAATAACATGCACTTATCAAGTGCCTAATGTGCCAGGCACTATGCTAAGTGCCTTACAAATGTTATCTCATTTGATCCTCATAATCTCCCTAGGAGTTAGCTGCTGTTATTTACCCCATTTTAAAGTTGAGGAAACTGAGGTAAACAGAAATAAAGTGACTTTCTGAGAGTTACACAGCTAGTAAGTGTCTGAGACAGAATTTTGGGGATCTAAATTCACAAATCAGGTATATAAAAAGAATTTTCCAGATCCAAGTCAGATCGCTGTCTGGAGTCAAGTATCTTAAGTTAGCACCAAAAAGAGGTATCAAAAATAAGAGTTGGCCTAGCTTAGGATATTTTGTTAGCTTTCTACCTGGAATAGGTGACTCTCAGCCTTAAATATGTCCTAATCCAGATCTTCTTGACTCTGACGGACAGGCTTTCTAGTCCCTTTGCACTTTAGACAGTGAGAGCATTTCCTCATGATATCTGGGAGAAAGATTAACAATGAATTTTTAAAATGTTATCAATGCCTTTTGTTTTTATACCATAGATATTTCTGGAAATTCTCTCACAGAATGCTCCCTTGTTAAAAAAAATTTTTACATAGGATCACAAACCTAGAACTCATAAGCTTCCCCTTACTTACCTCAATCACTTCTGATGTCTCTTTCAAGACCCTTCCTCCTTTTTAAAAAATTTTTAAAATTCTTAATTATTATTTTTTTTTGTGGGGCAATGAGGGTTAAGTGACTTGCCCAAGGTCACACAGCTAGTAAGTGTCAAGTGTCTGAGGCCAGATTTGAACTCAGGTCCTCCTGAATCCAGGGCTGGTGCTTTATCCACTGTGCCACCTAGCTGCCCCTCCTTCTTCTAACCTATTATTTTGCCAACCCCCCAAAACCCACTTCCTTTAGTCCCCCTATACTGATTGGTCCTCCCTCCCAAAGACTACCATTTTAGAAAGTACCCAAGCTATGCTTTATCTAACTCATGCCTAGACTCTCAGTCAATACTCCTCCTTGCCTTCCATCCTTCCATTTTCCCTACTCCTGACTTTCTTCAGCTTCCTCTTATGGTCTGCCTTGCTCCATTAGAATAGAAGCTTATTGTATGAGGATTGATATGTTCATATTCTCATCCCCAGTGCTTAGCACAGTACTTGACCTTTCTGACTGATCTATTACCATCAGCCCTCCTGTTGCCTACTCTGATTAGTTAAGTATCCCAACCTACTGTTATTTCTCCTGTTTTATATCTAGTAAATTCCTACCTCCTGTTTACCCCCGCTTACCTATCACGTCAGTCAGTCAGTCATTGAACATTTATTACGAACCTACTATGTGCTAATCACTGCATTAACTTGTTTCTTCTGATTCATAAGCATTGTCTACCAAATCTTAAATTCCTCTCCTCTGTTATGCCTCCCTATATTCTTTGTTTTTGTTTTTTTGTTTTTGTTTTTGTTTTGGTGAGGCAATAGGGGTTAAGTGACTTGCCCGGGGTCACACAACTAGTAAGTGTTAAGTGTCTGAGGTGGGATTTGAACTCAGGTCCTCCTGAATCCAGGGCTGGTACTCTATCCACTGTGCCACCTAGCTGCCCCATCCCTATATTCTTTAGAGTATACATTTTTTTTTAATTTTAGGGCAATGAGGGTTAAGTGACTTGCCCAGGGTCACACAGCTAGTAAGTGTCAAGTGTCTGAGGCCAGATTTTAACTCAGGTCCTCCTGAATTCAGGGCCAGGGCTTTATCCACTGTGCCACCTAGCTCCCCCATGCCTCCCTATATTCTTGACCTTGTACACAAGGCCTTCTGGAATTCCTGCTCTATTATTAATAAGTTCCCTGATATATTAGATCATGTATTTATATATTCTTTTCCCCTTCTGATGGTTATGGCAACAGTTTTGGAAATTATTTCATCTATGCTCACCCTTTCCAGTACTGGTTGTTCCATCTCTCATAGTCACCTGATACATTATGAAAGGAGTCAGAATACTCTTTACTCCCCACTGCCACTTCCAGAACCTCTCCTCTCACTGTCACTCAGTATCTTTCCTCATTTCGAGGTTTGCTATATTATCAATCCAGATTCTTGTGTGTCATCTATCATCATTATCTTCTTCACTATCTTCACTACCCCTACCTTGATACTCTGGAGTTAGGGTCCCTTTGAGTTCTCTGGACACCTAGTTCATCAAATTCCCCAACTTCCATGACCTCATGCACTTGAAAGCAGATCATACCTTAGATCTTGCCATCACCTACCACATCCTGAACTCTGAAATTCTCTACTTGAATAATAGTCTCCTCACATTTCATCTCTCCTCTTGTTTTACAACTCTGAACCATTTTTTTATCTTTACCACAACCTCTAATCTTCCCATCCCTCCATGTTTTCCAAATCTGTCAGGCCAACTATAGATTCACTTTCCTTCTTTCAAAGTTTTGACTCTACAGTTAAACAGCTCAACTCCATACTGTCCTCTAATATTCAATCTCATATTTTACTGTCTTTCTACCATATATGTCCAATTCTAAAATCTAGATCATCCCACAACATGGCTTGTTTGCTCTTGCTTCCAAGATGCTGAATGGTGCTGATGGAAGTAAAACAAAACAAAATAAAAACAAGCTAACTTAGTCCATAAGAAACTGATGTCCTCTAATCTCAAGTGGGCCCATATTGCTACACAATCATTTTATACTTCTCTGATTGACTCCTGATCTCATTCCCTGTAGTGGCTATTCCAATTATTCCCTCTCTGAAAGATCCTAACATCATCTCAAATATCTTATCTCAGAAGATGACTTTGTCCTTTACTTGTCTGAGAAAATTAAGGGCCTTCTCATTTTGGGCTTTCTCATGTCCCCTACTTTAAAGTTTTAAAACACATATTTAATTTAGCCTATCATTTCCTCCTTTACTTCAGTTTCAGAATATTGAGTGACTCTTCCCTTTGCCCAGGTCAATTCTACTTGTGTCCTATATCCAATCATTTCCAGTCTCCTCTTGAAATTTGAACCATCCATCATCCCTTCTCTCATCTTCGATTTCTCTTTACCTACTATTTCCTTTCCTTTTGACTACAAACATGTTGATCTAGTGCCCATTAGGAAAAAAAAAGCTTCATTTAACTCTACCATTTGTTTAAGCAATCATCTTATACCTCCTTTTCTAGTCAAACTCCTAAAAAGAGTAGCCTATACTTACTCCATTTTCTCACCTCCCAGTCACTTCTCAGTCCCTTGCAATGTCTTCTTACTCTACCATTCTACTGACTTTGCTCTCTCCAAGTGTTCTTTTACAACCCATTTGAAGAGAGACTCTATCTAAGGAGGAACATGGAGTTCCTTTTTGCTCCTTGCTTTCTATCAATGGATTCAAAGTACCAACTTCATCCATGGTAGGTGTGTCTATGATGTAATAGTTCAAGCCTTGGTGTCCTTGGTTCATGGCTCAAGGGAAGAGAGTCATAAAGGAATTGTTGGTTGGGTCAGGGTGAACAAGCCCAATTCTTTGGATATTCATCAAAAAAGTTCATGCTGGCAGCAAGAACCAATCACACTTTAATAAGACAGAGATTTCAGAGGCAGATGGACTAGGGTTGGCTTGGGGAATGGAGTAGGAAAAGGAGGCAGACAGCATGGATAAGAGATAGCAGGGAGGGAGAAGGGGTACAGAGAGTTACTGTAGTAGTTGCAGATTACTGGTGAGAGGCTTGGGCAGAATGGACCCATGGAAGGTGGAGGAGTACAAAAGGGGTAGAGTTTGGGGGTTCCATTCTTACAAGATTCTGGTGGTTGTGGGTGGGCTAATTTATCTAGATCATCTTAGGGTTCAATGATAATGTATCAATATTATTTTACAGTTACCAGTGGAAGCTTCAGCATCCCTTATTGGCATGTTTCTCTGTTGTTATTGCTCATGTCTATAGCTTATCTGCAGCTTACAAACCAAGGGGCCATTATTGGGATAGAGAGCCATTATATTAGGACCTAGCCTAGCATGCTTCTTTTAATTTAACCCACAGTGCCTGGAAGTGGCCTTAATTAACGTAGGAGGCAGTTTTTTTAAGTTACTTCTCTATGCTCACCTTTAGACTATTAACTCCCATTTCCCATTTATTGTTACCTTACACTAGTCACTTATATATCTACTTATTACGCTAACTGGTAGGTGCTTGGGGAGACCATAGCACGATACAATATTACCACACTCAAAATACCAGGAATTTCTTAAAAACAAAATTCAATTACTTATTCTCAGCTATTTCTCCTTGCCTCTTCAACATCAGCGTTTCAAACTCAAATGTCCGAAATAGAACTCAATGTCTTCCCAACTAAGCTTGCCTTCTATCTTTCTTTTGAGGGTACCAACAACTTTTCAGTTACCCAGTCTTATAAATTTAAAGTTATAGTTGATTCTTCTACCACACCTGAAAGTGGTCAATAATATATACTTGAATTTGCATAATCCAATCAATGAATCAATCAGTAAGCGTTTATTAAGCACTTATTATGTGGCAGGCAATATAAGTCCTAGGGATATAATAAAAGGCAAAAAAACCCACTGAAATCGTCTTTGTCATGCAGGAAATTACACACTAATGGGAGAAATAAGATGTAAATAAATAAATACATTTAGTAAATAAGTACCAATTTTGAACTTCACTGCTATTGGACTTCTCCATCATGCTTTTATGGCTTAGGAAACTCATCACTGAGAAATCTAATTATCCTGAAAGACTGAATCAGTCTTAGCTCTCACATCTCAGCACTACCCTCTGCCCCTCTGTATAGATATTTTGACTAGAAGGCAGAGGTTTGAGCTCTAAAACCTCTATTTAAGGATGGCGCCCAGCCCAGTCTTCTCCCCATTGGGGAAAGGGGGAGATTCAGTGTAAGATGCAACAAAGGTGGCAGGGTATAGCTTTTGAAGGGTTTTAAATGCCAAATTATGGCTTTTATATTTGGTCCTGAAAGTGAGAGGGAGCTCCTGGCAGTTTAATGAGTAGGTCAAACAGAGGACTTTATATTTGATTCAGGAAGTAAGAGGAAACAACTGAAGTTTATGTGGGGGTTTGGGAAGGGAGGAGTAAATAAGTTTAGTAAATAAGTAACCATTTCAGATGCATTGGTATTAGACTTCTCCATCATGCCTTCATGGCTCAGGAAACCGATCATTGAGAAATCTCATTATCCTATAAGATCGAATCAGCCTTAGTACTCACATCACAGCAGGACTCTCTGCCCCTCTGAATATGTTCATATTTTCACTTGAGAAATATAATTTAGGCAGCTGAGTATAGTATGAATTGGAGTAAGGAGAGTCTTCAAGCAGGGAGATCAATCATAAAGCTATTGTAATAATTTGGGCCAAAGATAATGAGGGCCTGATGTAGGATGGTAGCTAAGTGAGTAGATAGAAAGGAACATATATGTAAAATATTTGTGAAGGTAGAAATGACAAGATTTAGCAGCCAATTGAATATGCTATGAGGCTGAATGAATACTTGAAGATGACACAGAAGTTGCAAACCTGAGTGATAGAGAGGATGGTGCTACCTCAATGATATTTATTAGGGGAGTTCCAAAGACAGGCTGTTTGGAGAAAAGAACAATAAGTTGGATTTTGGACACATTGATTGAGATGTCTAGGAAACATCTGGTTCAAAATGTACTATAGGCAATTGAAAACACATAATTGGAGTTCAGAAGAGAAACTAGGGTTAGATATATAAATCTAATAGTCAACTGTGTAATGTAAAATTCTAAATGCAGGTTCTAATCTGTCCTCCCAGTTTTTTGGGGAAACTGACTAAAATCACTGATAAATGAGTTTAGGTTTTTAAAGGGTTTATTGAAAGATAGTAAAAGAAAGAGAAAGATTGAGAACAGATTTCTTAGAGCCTGAAATCCTCGCCTTCCTAAACTCCCCTGTGAAGTTCTCTGCCACCATGCTGACATCTTGAAGCCAAAGAGGCCAAGCTCCCTTGCCAGTGTCTGCTTCTTCCTTCCTGTTCCCCTCCCAGAAATGGGAGTTTCTTCCAGCTGATTGGCTAGTGTCGTTCAAATTCATTAAGTACCCTTAAGTACCAGCCAGATGTGCTTAACTAGAAGTCATCCAGTAATCCATTCAGCAGTCACCTTATCCAATTCAATCAATTTAGATTAATCTCCAGGTGGGCTCCTGAGTATCTGCTAAATCTCATCTATCACATTCCATTATCTTGACACATTTCCCCCTTTGTTTCTTCTAGGAACAGGGTGTTCCTTGATGGAAAAAAAAAAAACCTATGCAAACAAACAATATGTTAATATCAATATAGAAAAGGGAGAGAGAAAAGTTTTGTCCAGAGGGGTGGTCATGAACTGGTACTTTTACACTAGCCTGTAGAGGGAGGGCCTCTGTAGAGAGTACATGTTACAGATGGTGTATATAATAACAGAAGGAAAAAAGAAAAACAAGAAAATGAAACTGTTCATTCAAAGTCTTTGAGATCTTGTCTTCTTGGAGTGGTGGGATGCCATCAGGAAAACTGGACTCTGGTCTGGACTCTGGTTGTCTCTGGACTCACTTCTTTAGCTGTTGAACTTCTGGATTTTCACTAATTCTTAGCATAGCATTGTCAATGATCAAATTAAACAGTGAGAGTTCTTCACAATATAACTCATACTCAAACTTGGCATATATAGCATATTACATCCCCCCCCCTCCTTTTGGAGGATTTATACCCATATAATACAGAGTTGAGGCAGTTATACAATCTATAACACTTCTTACCACCATGTGTCTGGATCAAGGCCAAATTTTGTAATATGTCTATAGATAACTGAACCCTTGGGTTCATGAAATCAACCAGTAAGATAGTATAGAGAGGGGGAAAAAAAGGAAGGTGAAGACCCAAATAGAGCCTGCGGACAGGGTGGATGCCTACAGTTAGGTGGTAAAATAAAGATAAAAACCCAGCAAAGGTAATTTCAGACAGATCAGTGAAATTCAGAGGAAAATCAAGAAAAAAGTAGTGTCAAAAAACTGAGAGAAGAGAAATTATACAGTAGGAGAATGTGATCTGTGGTTTCAAGTGCTCCAAAGAGGTCAAGAAAGATAAAGATGGAAAAGACCATTAGGTTTGATAATTAAGGGTTCATCAGTAACTTTGGAGAGTACAGCTTCAGTTGAATAATGGAACACCTTTCTCCCTGGAATTACAAAAATTCACCCCAAAATGCTTTAAACCTCAGATTTCTACTATGGCCTTCATTTATTTTCTGTCACTGGTTTTAGCATTAGGACTCCCTCCCCTTCTATAAGTTTCTTTCACTATCTAAACATAGGTAAGCCCTGACCCACATTTTGCTATGCCTTGTGGTTACCATTGGGTTTCGTATACCCAACATTGGGATATGAAAGCTCCCTACCCCCAGCCAATCTCTAGTCATCAAGCTTCACAATATGTAAAATTGGAAAACCGAGACATGTACTCTGACTGCCTGAGGAGTTTGAGGCTGAAACTTAGTTCCAGTGACTAAAGTTTTGCCTGTACAACCTTCCCATTAAGTGGTAGGATGAAGTTTCTAATTATGAAGCTTTGGAATGTGGTTTCTCCGTGGGATTCCAAACTGTGTCTATTGAGAAGAGCTGACATCCATAGGCTAAAATGGTTATGATTTAATTTCCTTTGTTTGGTTTTTCCAAATTGCACCTTAGTAGGATTGCCTACAGGTACAAGTACATAAAGTTAACACATTTCACTTCCTAAGTAAAACATTTAACAACAGTAGCAATTAGCAACTTAAACTAATGTATTAAACCCCACTGGGAAAGACCAGTTAAGATGAATTGAAAAAAATCCCCAATAAAAAAGAAATATCTTTATTTTAATCAATTCAATTACATTATCTTTTCACTGAAGCCACCCCAGTACTATGTTACTACAGCACAGTGTGAAATGCATTGTGCCAAATATTGGTCATGAGAAGATATAAAAGCCAACATGGAATCATAGGATTTAGAGCTTAAAGAGTTCTTAGATGGCATCTAATCCAGTTTTATTTTTTTTACTTTTATTTTTTATTTTTTTTTTTTGCAGGGCAATGGGGGTTAAGTGACTTGCCCAGGGTCACACAGCTAGTAAGTGTCTGAGGCTGGGTTTGAACTCAGGTCCTCCTGAATCCAAGGCTGGTGCCTTATCCACTGCGCCACCTAGCTGCCCCCTCTAATCCAGTTTTATAAATGAGGAAACTGGAGCCCAAGGGGTTGAAGTGACTTATCTAAGGTCACACAGGTAGTAAGCATCAAAGGCAAGAACATGAGGCTATTTCCACTGATTCCAGAATCTGGCCTTTTTCCACTGCACATGTAACATGGTGTAGATGAGAGAACAAAGAGAACTGGACCTGCACCAGGAGGGCTGCATTTAATCCTGGCTATGCCATTCACTAAGTCATATGACTATGAGTAAGTCACAAATTCCCTGAGGTTTAATTTCTTCATCTGCAAAATAGTGATAGAGTTATTTACACCACCCAGAGCTGTGACCAGAAAGCTCTGCATCTGGGGCGTTTTCTGGTGATTGTTGGGAGGGATATATTGCTGCTCCTTGATTGCTGCTTCATCTGCAAGGGGGAAGTAGAACATCCTATCACTGAAGTTTCTAAGCTGTTTAAATGATGGAGAAAGTCTCAAGGGAGCTTGTGGGGAGAGGGGGAGGGGAAGGCAAATTAGTTAGGGTAGATGGGGGAAGACCTGATTGCCCTGCTCTGCATATCAATTCCCTACGCCTATACACTCACCTTATATGGTCATCTCATCAGCTCCCATGGCTTCATTTTTATGAAGATCATTCCTATATCTGTATACCTAGCCCAAGTTTCTTGCCTGAGCTCTAGCCTTGTTTCAACAAGTCCCTTTTAGATATCCCAAGTTGGATGTTTCTTAGGTATCTCTTTAAAAAAATAGTTATTTATTTCATTCTGAACTTAAGAATAAATAAAAAAAAAGAATTTCCATAACAGTAAAATAGGAAAGAAAGATAATTGGACATGAAAATGCTAATCTGTTATGTACAACTTGTTAGTCTTTTTAAATATATAATTAAATTGACCCTTTTCATTTTTCATACTAGTGATTTGGTTTTCTTCTCTCTTTTTCTAAATCAAATTAACTGATGTCTCTTAGGTATCTCAAACTCAACATGTCCAAAATTAAAATGATAATCTTCCCCCCTAAAAAAATTCCTCTCTTTCCAATTTTCCTGTTTCCATCAAGAGTACCACTACCCTCACCCAACAGGTAGGCTTTCAACCTTGATGTCATTCTAGACACATCACTCTCCCTCACACATCACACATTTACAATCCATTGACAAATCTTTCCATTTCTCCCTTTACAACATCTTTCATTCCATCCTACATTCCATTTACATGGTTGTAACCCTAGTCTAATCAATCAATCAATAAACATTTATTGGATATCTACTATGTGTAAAGCACTGCCTAGGCCTTCATTTTCTCTAACCTCCCTGCCTCAAGATTTTACTCCAGTCCCAGTCAACTCATGTATCTAAATGATACTCCTAAAACACTAGTCTGACTATGTTACCTTTTTGCTCAATAAACTCCAATAGCTCCCTATTACTGCCAGGATCAACCAAATATGAAGTTTTCTGTTTGGCATTTAAAGTCATTTACAATCTTGTCTCACCCTACCTTTCCAACCTTCTTAAACCTTCCTTCCCTCCACACATTCTGTAATCCAGTTAAAATGGCTTCCTTACTATTCTTCACACACATGACAATCAATCCCTTGCTTCTTTGACACAACATTTCCTTTCTATTGTTCCTGGAACCCTCTCCTTTTCTAACTCCTAGTTTCCCTGGCTTCTCTTAAGATTAAGCTCAAATTTCCCCTTTATGCAGGAAGTTTTTTCCAATCCTGTTCCCTCTCATCATAGGCTTTCCTTCTGAGATTACCTTCCAATTTTAACATCTATATCATATATGTGTGCGTATGTATATACATATATATGTATGTATATATGTGTGTCTATCTATGTATATATATGTGTATGTATAGTCATTTGCATGTTATCTCCTCGGTTAGAAGGAGACCCAGCTGGAACCATAGCATTATAATCATTAGTAGATTAGGGCTTTAGAACTAAACCTTTATCCTAGAGAAATTCCCAAGGAATCAAAGCAGTAACATTGGACCACAATATTCTCTCTATCACATGCATACCAATCATTCCTTAGCAAACTGAGAAGCTTAAAGTTTAATTTTGGCATGTCCAGTCCCATCTGAAACTGCATCTTCTCCTACTCAAATTTACATAGTGCTTTACAAAGTGACAAAGCAGTTCCTTCAACTCTTTCTGTCCTGACTCTTAACAATAGTGATGCGTGGGACCTGGAAGGGCTTCCAGACAATAATCAGGTAGATTATCATTCATCATGGTCACCACTGCCACCGTCATCACTTAACTTCTGCTTGCCTCAGTTTCCTCAATTGTAAAATAAGGACAGTAACAGTACTTACCTCATGGTGTTGTTGAGAGGATCAAATGAGATAATATTGGTAAAGCACTTAGCCCAGTACTTGGAATGTAGTAGGCACTATATAAATGCCTATTCCCTTTCCCTATATAAAAATCAACTATATCAATAAAATTTATTTTAAAAAACAATTCCTCCATACTTCAAGTTTATAAATTATAATTGTCTTTTTGTGACATAAAAGATTGGAAACCAACCAGACTCTTAAGTCACAGAGATATGCTCATGCAAGAGGCTTGGCCAAAACAAATCTGAATTATAAGCATGAAGTATGGAAGTTTCCAGAGAAGAGGGTGAGGCATATTAGGCCAGGAGAAGGGGCTCACACAGCATCCAGATGAGAGGCAGTTTGCTTCAAGTATAATTTAGGAGTCTCAGAGCTGCAGAATCTCCAGAAGGTTTTTGGAAGATTAGATTTGGAAGATTAGTACCAGCATTGTTTTAATTTTACTATGAATTTTACTAATATATTTTGGTTTTATATGGGGAAAGGAAATAGGCATTTATTATTTCACTTAATCCTCACAACAATACTATGAGGCAAGTGCTATTATTGTCACTCTTTTATAGTTGAGGAAACTGAGGCAAACGGAAGTCAAGTGGATATATGTCTAAGGTCATACAACTCTAGTAAGACCTTGAACTCAGGACTTACTGATGCAACATCAAGGTTCTATCCACTACATTGTTCTGCCCCTTTTCAGAGAGTGATTCCTTAAAAGAAAGGGAAAAAAGGATGGAGCAGGGAAAAACATTTAACAAAACTAACCAGCATATGGAGAAAATTCTGATGTTACATTCAGTGCTCCATATCCATGACCCCCCATTGCTTAGTGCAAGCATTATTGCCCCTACTTTATGGATAAGTAAATTGAGGTTTAGAAAAGTTAAGTGATTTGCCCACAGATACACATGTAGCTAGATGGCAGTAGAGCAGGCAGGCACTTGAACCCAGAGCCAGTATCCTTTCCACTCTACAACAATGGCTTCCAACAGCCATGGCTTCCCCCTCAGCTAACCTCCCCTCCTGCAACTGGTCAGGAAAGTCCAGCAAATTCTAATACAAAAGATAGCAATAACGACATGAGACAGACAGAATGAACTCCTTTTAGGAAGCACACAAAAGTGGAATATAATTTGAGACAATGGAAAATCCTCTGAATGTTGGTAGCCAAGGAACAACAGCCACTAGTGGGTTGTGGGGACTGAAGCCGACCAACAGGCTGAGGCCCCAGGACAATTAGAGACAGGCCTTGTAGGAGGCAGCTGTGGTCTGGATCCCAAAGAACAACTTCAATAGAATTGCCAGGCAAGGGCTCACTAGTCCCATGGCGATCTGTGCTGACCTGTTTGTCCACTCAAGGAATAATAGCATCAGTAGCATCACTTTAGGCTGTCCTGAAGGACAATGACCCATCATGAAAAGAGTTAAAAGAGTCTGCAGAAGGGGGTATTGGAGGCCCACACAGTGGCAATTCAGGCTCTTTTGGAAGCAGTTAGCTCATTAAGCCCCTCTTCTTCAGCTCATCCTGCAGAAATGCACCTGCTTCCCATCTGCCATCCCAAACAGCAAGCAGTAGAGTGACTTCACACTGTTACTTTTATAGTTTAGCTGTGGCATACAGTTATTTTTCAAGAGAAGCAGCCGTGGACCGTCTCACTCTCTCTGAAGGATTCTATTAAAACTGTATTAAAAAGCGTGGGATCCAAGCAATTCCCTTCATCAAATTAAAAGGTCGTGAGCAGTATCCATCCCAAGAAGATTGGGCTCTCTCCTAGCATCTGACCAGAAGCATAGAAAAAGAAGATTTTCCCCTTCCCCTCCCCCCCCCCGAAAAAAGAGTCTAATAGCCGAATCCAGAGTTGTGGTTTAAAGTAGTTGAACCAAATTTATTCCTCTATAAAAAGAATTGCCGTCTCTGTCAGGAGAGTGGGATGTACCGTAATCTTCTGTGTGCTCAACCATCATTTCTTTTTTCTTTCTTTCTTCCTTCCTTCCTTCCTTCCTTCCTTCCTTCCTTCCTTCCTTCCTTCCTTCCTTCCTTCCTTCCTTCCTTCCTTCCTTCCTTCCTTCCTTCCTTCCTCCTCCCTTCTTTCTTCCTGTCTTTCTCCTTTCCTTCCTTAATGAGTCCAATTGTATATCCTCAGTTTATCCTACTCTACAGCTTAAAGAAAGAGTCTTTTGGACAGGCCTACCATGGGTATTTGCATATTTCTGAGCCAGATTAACATATCTCCTGGTGAAAATACTATCTTCAGAATCATGTTGGTAAATCACTAGCGTTCTCCTTTCCCCTTTCTTCACAGATGTTGCCATATTTTCAAAAGAGAGGAGCTGTGTGTAATGCATAGCCTCACTTACATATGCCTGCTACCTTCCAAACAGTGAGGGGGCAGGGTGGAAATAAAGCTATTGGTAGGTTCCTCCTTCACTTAGGGTGGTTCAAAACCTTGAGTTAATCTACAGAATGGAGCCTCTTTCCTCTGGGTAGGGATTATGCTCCCCATTTTATGAGAAGAGAAACTGAGGTACCAAGCAGTTCACTGATTGGCCTAGGATCACAAAGAGAGTCAGAGTCAAAATCCTCCTAGTCTGGGCTGTTTCTGTTGAAAAATGACTGTGTGCCCCAGCAAAGCTATAAAAGTAACAGTGTGAAGTGATTCTATCCCTACTAGACAACTGCCCCCTGATGTGCTTAGCCATTAGACACCTGCTCTTTCATGCTTGGTCATCTCTGTCTGCATTAACTCCCTGGCTTCAGCCCCTCCCCACACATCCCCCCCCTGGTTCCCAACCCCCACTCTCCAATCACTCTATTTACTCAACACGGGTAGGTGCAAACCCTCTCTATGTCTCCTTTCAGCATCCTCCACATCTTCTTTCATTGCACACATGCTTTTCCTGAGACCTCCCCGAACTTCCTTGTTTCCTTGTTCTCTGATTATTCGATTATTCCATTGTCAACCCAAGGCTTGCTGGTTCTATAGAGCTGGGAAAGCACTTCCATTATGTGTTTTTAATTATTCACCAGAGAGAGAGAGAGAGAGAAACTGAAATTTATCACTGCTTTCCTCCACCCCAAGGAAAATGAAGTTGGATACAATTTCTTTTTGAGATGCGATTCTGTGTGTTGTTATTCAGATATTTTGAAGATTGCAGACTCCTAGGATTTTCAATATCTGAAATAGACCTTGAACTGTTATCCTCAGCTGATAACTTTTAAAAAAAAAACGGACTGATAATTTTCCTTCAGTATTTTCAGATACCAGAAATGCATTGAACCATTTCAGGGATTATAGCATTAGGTCAGGAGTCCAAGAAAGGGATAGTCTGAAGAAAAATAGATTCTCAAATCATAAGTGTATACTATGGATTAGTACTTTGAACCCAAAGGGAAAAATGATTCATTATTTCAAAAAGGGCTGGGAAACTTCATAAAGGTGGGTTTACAGTTTCATAATTAAGACCATCTGCTAAAATGGAAAAGTATATTTCACAACCATCTCTACATGAGACATAACTAAATTAATTTGAGGAGGCTTTTCATTATATCATGGTAGTTTTAAAGTACCATAGTCTATTAAAAATACAAAACTAGGGGCAGCTAGGTGGTGAGGTGGATAAAGCACTGGCCCTGGATTCAGGAGGACATGAGTTCAAATCCGGCCTCAGACACTTGACACTAGCTGTGTGACCCTGGGAAAGTCACTTAACCCTCATTGCTCTGCAAACCCCCCCAAAAAACCCCCCCCAAATTACTGTCACTACCTAGGTATTGCCCTTGGGCAAGTGGTTTTGCCTTTCTGGGTCTCAGTTTCCTCATTTTTAAATTGTGGGAGTTGGGTTAGATGACCTTTAAAATCCATTCCAATGCTATGACTCCATGATTTTATTTAAATTTAACAAGTCTCCTCTAGGTTCCTATTAGGAATAAGAATAGTAAGAGGAATAGAATAGGGATTACACCTGTGATTTCACTGATATAGTGAACCTGCTGCTATGGAAAAAGTGGGGACCAGTGCAGGTTGGCATCTTCTCTTCTTTTTCAATTTATAGTTTAATGGAAGATTAAGAGGTTAATTTACTAGCCCAAGGTCACTATTTCAGCTTGTGTCAGAGGTGAGACTTAAACCAAGGTCTTGCTGGATCCAGGGCCAACTCTCTTTTCTATCAAGCACTTAAAGGGGAGGGCAATTCATTGATTAAAAAGACAGATTCCAGTGTAGTGTGTATGGGTGGGGGTGGTGTTAAGGGAGAAAATATGTACTGTATTGTATAAATAACAATTTGTTCTTTTTTTTCTTAAACATGGAAGGTGTGTGGAAGGGAAGATATAGATAGATAGATAGAGATTTAGATACAGATATAGATAGATATGAAGTTCTGTAAGAATTCTAAGACATTAAATTCATTTCTGATGGATGATCGTGTAAGAAAACATGGAAGACTTGGTATTTGAATGGGCTTTTGCATATTATAAAGAATTTTAACAGGTAGAGATGGGATAAGGAAGAATAAAACATAGGGAATGATTGTCCGGGGGGATAGTGAATTTTGGCCAAAGGGCAGAGTATTCAAAAGGAAGTAATATGAGATAAGGCTGCATATATGAGATTGTGGAAGACCCTGGATATCCTTTGTTGAGTAGACCACAGGAATGGCAGCCAAAAAAATGGAAGAATGTAAGAGCCCAGATCCAAAAACAGTGGGCAATTAACCCCTGTTGACAAAGACTTCATTATAGGTACATGGAATAGGTAGTTTTCTACTTAGTATAATTTCCCAGACACTTAGGGGAAGGTTCCCCTAACACTGAATATACATGAACTTGAGGAGGATGCTGCTGGTATTTTTACTGACATCGGGTAAAACCTTTTCATTCCTCATTTGGAGAGAAGTCTTAAAATGCAAATCCCACTAGGAGAGATAAATAACAAATGGGTCTAAATTCATAGTAAAATATAAATAAAGCAGACTCTTAACCTAGGTGTCATCCTCAGACTTCTCTCTATGCTCACTCCACATATACAATCAGTTGCCAAATTTTATTGCTTTTTTCTACATATCTGGAACAGTATTCCATCTGCTTACCAACACAGATACCACCATTGGACTTCTTTTTTTTTTTTTTTGTGGGGCAATGAGGGTTAAGTGACTTGCCCAGGGTCACACAGCTAGTAACTGTCAAGTGTCTGAGGCTGGATTTGAACTCAGGTACTCCTGAATCCAGAACTGGGGCTTTATCCACTATACCATTGGACTTCTTATCACCTCTCATCTGGACCAAGGATTTTTTGGTTTTGTTTTGCTTTTGATGTTTTAATTATTTTAGTTTTTTACTATTATTTAAATATATTTATTTAACATTTATTTTCTAAAATTTTGACTTCCAAATTCTCTCCCTCCCCTCCTCCCTATACCTAGTCAGTCAAATCATATCTCCACACTAATCATGTTACAAAACATGGAGGGGGGAAACAAGAAAAACAAAGAAAGCTTTTTTTTTTTTAAAGTGTGATTTGATCTGCATTCAGACTCCATCAGTTCTTTCTCTGGAGTAGATTGTATTTTTCATCATAAGTCCTCTGGAATTGTCTTCTAACAATGCATTGCTGAGAAGAGTTAAGCCATCCACAGCTGATTGTCGTATACTTTTCCTGTCACTGTGTACAATGTTCTCCTGCTTGTCATTTCACTTTTTCTCAGTTCATGTAAGTCTTTCAAGGTCTTTCTGGGAGCATCCTGCTTGTCCCTTCTTATAGCACAATAGTATTCCCTCACAATTGTAAAAGACAACTTGTTTAGCTATTCCCCAATTGATGGGCATCCCCTCAATTTCCAGTTCTTTACCACCACAAAAAGAACTGGTATAAATCTTTTTGTACATATGAGTCCTTTTCCTTTTTTTTTTCTTCTAAATCCCTTTGAGATACAGACTTAGTAGTTTCTGATTGATCTCCTGCTTCAAGTCTCTTCCCACTCCAATCCATCCTCCTCACAGCTGCCAAAGTGTTTTTCCTAAAGCATAGGTCTGACCATGTCATGCTCCACCTCCCTCATTCCTTCCACTCAAACCAATAAACTCCAATGGCTTCCTATTTCCTCTAGGATCAATATAAACTCTTTGTGGCATTTAAAGTTCTATATGAACTGACCTCTGTATCTTTCCAATTTAAATGCTATTGTATTATTATTATTATTATTTTAAAATATCATTACTCCCCACTGCATATTCTTTAGTCTGGCTATGCTGACCTATATGATGTTCCTTAAACATAATAATGCACCTCCCATCTCCACGTCTTTACACTGCTTCTTATCCATGACAAAACATCATCCCTCCTGATCTTTGACTCAGAATCAATTGCTTCATTTAAGTTCCGGCACAAGTCCCACCTTCTCCATGAGACTTTTCCCAGCTCTGCCAGTTGTTAATGCTTTCTTCCCTAAGATTACCTTCCACCTATCTTGTATGCACAGGTTTATGTATATGTTGCTGTCCTTAACTTTGGAATGTAAGGGCCTTGAGGGCAAGGACAGTTTTTGCTTTTTTCTTTGTATCTCAAGGACTTCGGACAATTCCTAGAACAGAGTACTATGTTTAATAAATGCTTGATGATTGGCTGATTGGTCAATTGACTTATCTAAGCCTTAGAATAGTTTGTAATAAGAGAAGGAGTGAAGAAGAGAAGTTTCTTGGGCTATGCTTCCATGAGGATGGGGAGGAGAGAGGAAAGGCACAGAGGATTCTGGGTATATAATAGGTAGCAAGCTGTATGGAATTGTATTGGATGGGAATTTAAGAAACTTGGGTTCTAGCCCTGGCTCTAATGAATCTAGTTAAATAACTGGATAATCTTTGGCAGATTTCTTCCACTTTGTGAGCTTAGCATTCTCACCTATAAAATGGGATTGAAGTAGAAGTTGTCATAGAAACAAAATCAAGATGGGACCTGATTGAGATAACCTAGTCCACCCCCTCATTTTACAGATGAAGAAACTGAGCTCTGGAAAAGCGAATTGTCTTTCCTGAAGCCACACATCTAGTAAGAAAGCAGGGTTGGGCTGGTGTCCAAGTTCTCTGTTTAATCAAGTTTCTGGTTTGTTTTTTGCTTTTCTCCCCTCCTCATTTGCTTAACCTGGCATGGTTCTGGTGCAAAGGTTTTTAAATTGTGGGTCGAGACCCCATATGGGGTCATGTAACTGAATATGGGGGTTGCTAAAATTTGGCAACAGTAAAAGGTTAGGTATACTTATTTCATATACCTATATACTAGGGGTTATGTAAAAATTTCTTAGGCACAAAGGGGTTGCAAGTGAAAAAATTTTAGGAGGCCTTGTTCTAGAAAATGCTGACATTCTATGGTTCATTTTCCCTTCTAGTTTAGAATTACTAGTATTGAACATACTTAAGAACCTTTCTTTGGGTTAGTCCTATGTTTCTGGAGGCAAGGCAACAGGATTCAGATAGAATCAATAGCTACCACATGTGCTATCCTAAGTAAGCAGACAGAATACCTTTCTTTGTCCATAACCTTTGCCAGTAGGTTCCCTTTTGTGATGTTTTCAATATCCTCACCTGCTGCTATAAACTTGTTTTTAAATTCTTAGGATGTTGTTGTTTCTCCTTCATTCCCAAAGAGGACCATGACATCAGGGTAGTGAATTGGATTTAAGAGAGGGAGGACTGTGCAAAGTCACCAACCTCACTATCTCCCCCAGAGCCATCTGGGTCCAGTGGCAAGGCATATATCAAGATGACTGGAGATGAAACTGTGATGAGTAAAACTATATGTGGTCACCTAATTTCTGTCCCAAGTTTGGGGAAAATTAGCAGGGGTTCCTAATATAGTGCTACTTATAAATTAGAGGCTACTGCACCAGTTTGGGGCATTAAGCATCTATTAAAGCATATTAAATATTAGTAAAGAGAGCGCACATGGCTCTGAAAGATAGGAAATGTTAGCTAGGAAATAGAAGAGAGAGAAGAGTGAAAATGGGGAACCCTAATGGCCTGTGTCTGTTCTCACCCAGTTCCTGCACCAAAGAGAGTGAGTGTGCCAGCTTGCTGAGGGCAGTAGCAGAGCCCATCCATACACATTGTTCAAAGCTAATTGGCTAGCATCACTCAAATCTATTGGTTCACTGGATTTGAGGGCTGTCCATGAGTAGAATGTGCTGAGGTCAGAGTTCAGAGAACACACCCCCACCTGGAGGCAACAAGGCTTTCAGTTAGGTGTGATTTTGAATAAGGTAACTTCCTGACTCTGAGCTGACCTTAAGAAAGGTCAGGCCGGGGCAGCTAGGTGGGGCAGTGGATAGAGCACGGGCCCTAGATTCAGGAAGATCTGAGTTCAAATCCGGCCTCAGACATTTAACATTTACTAGCTGTGTGACCCTGGGCAAGTCATTTAACCCCAATTGCCTCACTAAAAAAAAATAAAGAAAGAAAGAAAGGTCAGGCCTCCCTCTGTAGGGTGTCTAGGGAGTTCCAAAACCCCATTATTTCCTCACAGCCCCAGATGTTTAAGTCAATTGGGATTAAGTGACTTGTCCAGGATTAGTAAGTGTCCGAGGTGAAATTTGAACTCAGGTCCTCCCAACTTCACAGCCAGTGCTCTATATAGTATGCCACCTAGCTGCCCCTTAAATTCTTAGGATATGGTGGGAAGAGTGGAGGGGAAGGACATAAAGGTACAAGAGGAAGATTTGAATTGATTCCACTGCTATGAAGCAATTTTCTTGAATACTTCAAGGGTTCAGGATTTCCTTATTGTCTTCCTTCTTTGGATACAGAATGCATCCTCTCTAAGATTTAAGGGATAGCTTTTGAGAGATTCTTTGGCCTAAAAATCATTCATCTTGCAACTCACATGTTTATAAGTCTCTGAATTTTTCTAAGCTTTCGTAAGGTCATATATTTAGAACTAGAATGGCTTTTAGAGGTTATCTAGTCCAACACTCTTATTTTACACATAAGGAGACTGAGGCTCAGAAAAGTTTAGGTGACACAGAGGGAGCAAGTAGCAGAGCTGATAACCAGACCCCAGACCGAGGTACTTGTGATTCCAAGCTCAGTGCTTTTTTCCATTATATCAATCTAGTCTTACAAATAGCCCTGGATAAGGGATGAAGTAAGCCCATTTCAAGCATTTTGCAACCTTTGTTTTTACCAAAGAGATGGTGTTGTGGCTAAAATACCAATGGCGTGTATGAGGGAGAGAACTGCATTTATTCAACACAGAATACATAGGTGTACCTTGGTTCTTTTGTGTTTAAAGAGAATGCAGATAACAGTACCAAACTTCTGTGGAAAGCTTCTACAGTCTAGAAAACATTTACTCAGTGAATAGCAAGAGATTCCAAGGAATCATTTTGAAGGATTGTATTCTTTGGGCCTAAAAGGGGGAGGGTCGCAGCAAGGCTGTGGGAAGCAGGCTTAGAAATGCTAAGTGTGGGTGGGTCTAAGACTAAATGCTAAGTGTGGGTGGGACATGTTATAGGTTGGTGAAATTGCAGGCTTTTCTCAGAGATTTTTAAGGTATAGGCCTATTCCTATATAACCACAATAGCCGAATTCTAATTTAAAAGCATACAACCCCTACTCCACCCCAGACTTGTTGGGACTATTACTTCAGAGCTCCACTTAATTTCGCATGGTAGTTTTAGTCAAAGTGGGTATTTATTTTTTATTTTAAATATCTAATTTTTATTTTTAAACATTTCTTGTTTCTAATTTGACACGCCTCACCCCAAGCAGTGGCTATTTGCAGCTATAGACAGAACCAGCAGAAAAAGGAAACCATAACATTTTAATTTAAAACATGATTAGCTAATATTTTTCTTCAACCATCCCTGTTCTCTAACAATCCTAACACCTACTGAATCTTCATGAAGACAGTTCAGCTAGAGTCTTCATTTGAGAACATGTATATGTATATAGAACAGTCTATCTACAAGCATGTTTTTTTGTTTGTTTTTTTGCTAGGTATAAATAATTCCCCCCATCAGAGAACTTCCCTCTCTGCATTGCTATAATTAAAAATAGGGACATACTGATTTATGTTTGATCTGTTTTAATTCACCTGCTGAAAGGCAGTAGCAATTGTTAACAACATCAAAACTTGTCTGTGCTGATGCATTCTTTGGATCTTTCCTCCATACAAATCCCAACAGTGTCATAGAATGAAATGTGATGTGGGATATTAGAAGTTGTCACAATGGTACAAAGTGTGTCCTTTCTTTTCTTCCTTTTCTCCTCCCTCCCTCCCTCCCTCCCTCCCTCCCTCCCTTCCTTCCTTCCTTCCTTCCTTCCTTCCTTCCTTCCTTCCTTCCTTCCTTCCTTCCTTCCTTCCTTCCTTCCTTCCTTCCTTCCTTCCTTCCTTCCTTCCTTCCTCCCTTCCTCCCTCCCTGCCTCCATCCCTCTTTCCCTCTCTCTCATCCTCCTTCCCTTCCTCTCTTTCTCCCTTCCTTTAAAGCTCCAAGAACAGAAATTAAGCTTCTGTCTTGAGAACCTTCCCAAAGCACTCTATTAAAACAAAAGAAAACCAACCAACCAAACAAACAAAAAATCCAGTGTTGTCCCAGCCCACCACAATGCAGGATAGTATGGACATATGACTGCCTCATTTAAATAGAGTCTTGATTTTCTTTAACCCAGTGTCACAAATAAACCTTTGCCAGGGCTCCTGGCCTGGGTAAGGATAACTTGCTAACCCAGATCCCCTCAGTTAAGCAGGTGTTGTTTATTACCAGATCCAGAGAGGCCCAACTTCATTTCAAGAAAGAGAATTTTAAAATTGCATTTGTCCTAGGGAGAGAGGAGGAAGGCGTAAGAAAGCAGCATGTGGTAAGACATGGGCCATTCTAATCATGGTTTTCCTCCCCAGTTTTCCCTGTTGAGCCTGAGCTTCACAAGCCCAAATCTTCCAGGAGGGTGGTGCCCCTTTGTAACAGTCCTTTATTGTGGAAAGAAAAAGAAGAGGAAAAAAATCAAGCAGATAGCAAATGTCAAGATGAAAAAATGTAGCGGAAGAAACTCTCAGAGCCTGATGGGCTCCTGCCATGTGAACACCAGGTGCAATTCCCTGATTCTTAAGACTGCGGGGCATCCTCTCCCTGCTTTGAAAAAGCAGTGATCTCTTTTAGTGTTGAATCGATTAGAGGCCACCTTTTGTGAAAGTGATGCAATCATTGAGGCTATAATTTATGCAGGAAATTCTAGTGCACACAATGATTAAATTAGGGTGCACAATGTAGCATTTTTGTAGCATTTTCCCCCCCTCCCAGTTGCTACTTTTATCTCTCTTCAGATCAGGACTGTGAAAGATTTGAACATGCGCTTTTATCTCTGAAAAATGGAACATTTCCACATGTTTGGAGGTATTTTACAGTGGGAGTGGATGTGGGGACCAAAATAAATAAATAAATGAAAGCTACCCAACAACTGATCTCATCGCGGTGCTTCCCTTAAACACAGTCATATATCTGAAAGAAATGTAATTTGATTCATTAACAGAAGCTGCTCAGAACTGTCTTCCCAGAGAGATAGGGAACTTAAGCTGCACTCAGTATGTTTCCTTTAAAATTCAGTATTGAGAAAGCACTGCTTTCTAATGCAGTGACTTGTACCTGAGTTTAGATCAGCTAAATGAAAATCCTCTCAGCAACTAGGTTAGGGTCCTACTCTTAAAATGGGAAGATTGAGCAATGAGAAGACAACTGGAATTCATAGACACTCTGTGCACATTCCCTCTCCCCCCCTCCCGCCCCCATGTTAGCCACCATTTTGCTGCATTCTCAGGATATCAATGAAATGGTGGCAAACGGAAAACCAGAAACACCATTTCTATATGATCAGCTGTGTCTTGCAGACCCAGCTCTTCCTCAGAGATACATTATTCACCATCCTCCTTCAGCTGAGTCAGGAGGAAACATTAGGGAGGGGGAAGGAGAGGCACAGAAGGCTGATTTACAAATGATAATTCAATGTCGGGGCAAGGGGAAACATCATATAGTCAGTTTCTAACATTAGAATGCAGATTTTTGCCATGGTTCTCGATGCCTAGGTCTTTTAAAAAATTTTGACCTAGTATCCAGTAGTGTCAATTTCTACTTTAGTTTGCTTTTTTCTTTTCCTCTTCTCACCGCCACACACCAAAACACACACACACACACACACACACACACACACACACACACACACACACACACACACACACACACACACACAGAACCCTGAGGAGGGGGGCTGCAAGGCAGAATGTCCCTGGGCTTCCTGAGACCTGTCAGTTCAGCTAGGGAGAGCAGTTTGCTTTTGTGATTGGTGAATGGCCTTGAATATTTAAATCAAACATTTCTCACTAGTTTTGATTCTACCTTTTTTAGGATTCCTGACCTCTAGATTTATAACATCCTTTCTTTGAGGGACTCAGAAGGGAACAGAATGGAAAATACTCACCAATTTGGGAAACGGTGATGCTCCTTCTGAATTAGGACATAGCATGCCCAAAGACTGGTTCCCAGAGACATTGTGAGACTTTGGTCTCCAGGTCACATCTGGAAATATGCATCTTTTAGGATGGGAAGAGGAAGAAAGATTGTTTGGTTTTTTTTTGGAGATATATATATATATATGAGTATATGGGGTATGTGGGTGTGTATAAGTGTCCTGCATTTTCCCCAGCAAAAACCTCTCTCCCTATAATACATACATACATATATACATGCATACACACACATATATATGTATATGACATAATATGTGTACCTGGTATATAGGTGTATATGTGTGTGTGTATATACACACATATACATGTATGTGTGTTTATGCAAACCTATATGTATTATACATACACACACATACTAAAAACATACTGAATCAATTCTCTCTTAAAGCTTAGTAATGCTGGAAACTTCCAATGTGGCAAAATATCTTTATGCAGAATAAAAATGGGGAAACTGAAATATTTAAAAACAAGTTCTCCTCCCCTCTCCCCATTAGATCACCTCTAACACATACATACACAACATCATAGGCAATCAAATAAGCATATGGATCAAGGAAATGTTGACCTTGACGGATTTAATGGGCAATTCAGTTCTATCTACATAACACTGTTTCAAGAGGTCTGAACCTCTATCTCCTACCTTTTTGATGACTCAAGAGCACATTAAACATGCAGGCCCATGAGTACACAAACCACATACACTGTGCTCCAAATCTGATCCTAGAGGGAACTAAGCTAACCCCACCCCTCAGCTGTTCAGGATTCATTTGGTTGCTTAACTACCAGCTCTAGTGGTCTGACCCAGAATACAGGATAACATAGTAACAAAAGACAGACAGGGGCACTGATCAGATCCATACCTGCACCTGCAACCACAAAATTCCCATTGGATGTTTTCTGTATATCTCTCTGCCTGTCTGTCTCTCTCTTTCCTCTCTTCCCCTCCCCCTCTCTTTTATACTTTTCTCCTTGTTCTATCTAGTTATTCTATCCAAGACCACTAGGTGGTGCAAGGGGCCAGACTCGGAGACCTGTCCTTGGTGATAGTGGAGTGAATGCTCACAGGTGTTGAGCAAGGCAATGATGATCATTTAAAATAACAACAAAGAATCAGGACTACTGGCTCCCCAACAGCATCATTTTTATCATCAAATCACAGCCTTATCTGTTGCAAAATTATCCTTTAGCCAGGGCTTCACTTAAGATAATCTTTGTTCTTAGGAACCACAACTCAAGATTCACCTGAAATTGTTAAAACTCTATATCAGATTGGCCATTCATTCATTAAACAAACAGTTGTTCCTTAGATACTTGGGGGAGGATGGGGGGACACTAGTTGTAAACCAAGAGCCCTCTCCAGCCCCAAGGGGATGGTGTGACAACTGACTTTAGCATTCAATGATCTGGGTTTGAAGTCTTACTCTGAGAAACCAGATATGATGGTGGGCATTTCATCTTATCTTTCTGAGCTTCAGTTTTCTCACTTATAAAATGAGGTTCTAAATTATTTTCTTATTAATCTGACCAGAGTTATTGTGGAAAAAAATGCTTTGGAACTCTTAAAATGTTACTAGAAATTAGTTGCTATCAGTGGCCATGTGACCAAATTCCCAAACTTCTCTAAACTTCAATTTCCTCATTTGATAAATGGACATAATAAAATTTGTACTGAGGAAAAGTATGTATTTTGTAAAGCAAAGGCTCAATTTAAGAGTAAGTTACTTTTATTCAAAAGGGTAAGAATCAGCACAAGTATAGAAAAAAGCTAACATTATGTTTCATGGAAAATTAACTCATTAAAATACACACACACACACACACACACACACACATATATATCAGTGGTTCCTTGCTAATCTGAACATAACCAGGGATTGAGCTACACTGCATAAATGAATTTCCTAAATAAGTGAGACTTTACTCTGCATGTACTTTGTTTATCTTAACCAGTATGGACAGAATTCAAACAAACAAACAAACAAACAAATAAATGGATGGATGGATGAATAGGTGGAGAAATAAATGAATGAATGAATATATACATATATATATATATGCAAAATTACTAACATGGTAGTGTTTTACATAACTGCACATTTGTATGCCTTTATCTGATTGCTTACCACCTAAAGGAGGGTGGAGGGGAGAAAAGGAAGGAGGGATAGAATTTAGAACTCAAAACTTTAAATAAAAAGGTTTATTATTGAAAAAATGTATATACTTTCTTGCCTTCTTAAAGAGAAGACATTGAATATGGTTTAACTTTTAATTAATGACAGTCATCATTATGAGCATCAATTATTATACTACACTGTGATGCAATGATGCTCTCAGAAGCTATAGTGGTATATATGTCTATTAGCTGTTCCACTCAATGACTCCAGACAGCTATGCATTGTTTAAGTTTGGGTATTTGCTCCTGACAATTAAAAAAAATTTTTTTCATTGAAATCAAGCTGTCAGATGCCACTTCTTACTCTTGACAAGGTACCCGTTTACACCTGTATTACTTTTGTCTTCTTTCCCCACCCCTAACCATTAGATTGACTTTACTCCTGGTAAAAGTCTAGAACCCATTATAAAAGACTCATTGTGAGCATTTGGAAAGGGAAGTGGTGCTCTACCAGAGCAAGCATGACTTCATCAAGAACAGACTATTCCATATTAACCTCAATTCCTGATTTCACAGGGTTATTAGATTGATAGATCAAGCAAATTCCACAGAGGAAAAAAATACACTTTGATTTCAGGAAGGCATTTGGCAAAGTCTCTCAACCAAGAGAAGTGGAGATGTGGCTAGATGACAGGACAGTTGAATATATTTACAACCAGTTTAAAGAATGAATCAAATGGATAGAATAATAGATCAGTAAAATCCTGGGGTGGGGTGGGAGGGCATGGGGCAAAATAAAGGAAAAGTTTCTTGCTGAATACTACACAGCAACGTTGTATTAGAAAGATTGCCAGTGATTTGTATGAAGCCAAAGGTGGCATGCTCATCAACTCCAAAGATGACTAAAAGCTAGAAAGTACTTCTAAAATGTTGCATGTTACAACTGTAACTGAAGAATGGCTTAATAGGCTGGTAGGATGGGGGCAAAACTAATTAAGTGAATTTTAATAGGAAAGGACTGCACCATATGGAGCCATGGATAGACACCAGTTCATGGGGGAAGTAGAAAGAGTTTTAGTGGATAGCAAATGAAACAATTCAACAGTGTGACATAGGCCCCAAAAGCTAGTCCAGTCTCAGGCTGCATTAATAGAAGGGAAACAATTAAAATGAAATACAAGCTAGAATGTGCTGGTAAATGTTTAACAACTGGCTTTCTAAAAAAGGATCCATTTTTTTTATCAATAAATATTTATTAAGTGCTTATAAAGTTCCAGGCACTATAGCACACTAACACTTAGGTAAGGACTTTAAATTTTAAGTTGTATGTGCAATATTAACATTTCCTCCACTTTATAAGCCTAAACCATCAATAAATCAATATATCATTCCCTGATGTGTGGCATTTGTTGATTTCCAAGGTATAAATGCTCACATTGAAAATTTAACAATTGTCTTTACTGAACCCTTATAAGCTGACTCCAGCATACCCTTGAATACAAGGCACACTATGCTGTGATCAGGCAGTACTACATCTGTACTACTCTGTCATATCTGAATCCCACATTTTATGGAAGCTAGACTAGAGAAGGCAAGAGAACTCAAAACTGTGACATGCAAAGATCATTTCCTTGAAGAAACTGTATCTTTTAGCTTGGAGAAAAGATATAGGAGTTAAAAGGATATGATTGCTGCTTTCAGATATTTGGAATACTGTTATGGAAGAATGATTAGAATTGTTCTGCTTTGTCCCAGAAAGTATGACTAGAAGTAATGAAAAGTAGGTGCAGAGAGTCACAGTTGGGCTCAAAATAAAGGAAAACTTTCTCACGGAAGTATTAGGGTGAAATGGGGTGTCTCAAGAGGTCATCAAATTTCTATGGCCAGGGATCTATAAGAAGTGAATCATTCTCAAAGAGATTTGAATGCAACTTGAGTGTTATCTTGTGTTCCCTTTCTCTTAGCTCACACATCTAATCAGTTGTAAAATGCTATCATTTCTCCATATAGATTTCCCCCTTTCCCCTGCTCCCTTCCTCACACAGGATCCATGTTGATTCAGGTCCTCATCATCCTGTGAGAAAATTATTGATAATAGGGGTTTTGGGTGGAGCCAAGATGGCAGAGGAAAGGCATTAACCACAATTACCCCCCAAAACAGCAATAAAATAACCCCTGGAGCAGCAAAACCCACAAAAAGACAGGCTGAGATTATTTTCCATCCAATGACATTTTAGAAGCGGGCCATGCTGGGCTGTCAGAAGAGTCCAAACCCACAATCATGCCTACACAGACCCCAGGCACACTGCTCCAGAGGAATTTACCACCACCCCCCACCACCCCCCAGCCTCTGAATCAGCTGCAGCACCCGAGTCTTCTGGAACTAAGCTTACTGTCAGGTAAGAGGGCTGAATGGCTGGCGGGGGTGGGTGGGGTGGGGTGGGTGGTGAAATATAGGGGTGTCTGCGGGACCTAAGGAGGAATTCAGCTATCCCACCCCAGCAGAGAACCAGGAAGAAATCTTGAGCAGTGGCAGGCCCAGGTGGGGGAGGGGAGCAGGCTCATTGGAGTTAAGAACCACAGCACACAAAGTTCTGCTGGTTGGTTAATTTGTAAGTTGGCTTGAGGTTATTTTCATACCAGAGAACAGTCTAGGTGAGAGAAAACCCTGCCCTCCCTCAAACCAAAAAGACCTGGGACCCTCTGAAGTTTGGGACAGTGTAGCTTGGAAGTAGGGCCCCACTGTAAGAGGGAGTTAAAATTCAAGTAAAAGATGGCAAGATGAGCAAGCAAAGAAAGTTGAGAACTATAGAAAGTTTCTTCAGCAAGAAGGAGGATCAAGGTGCACCCTCAGAAGAGAATAATAATCTCAGGGCCCCTACATCCAAAGCTTCCAAGAAAAATATGAATTGGTCTCAGGTCATGGAAGTGCTCAAAAGAAATTTTGAAGAGAAAGTAGGAGAAATTCAAGGAAGATTTAGAGAGAGGGAGGACGGAATGGAAAGAGAAATGAGAGTGATGCAGGAAAATCATTAGAAAAAAAGTCAACAGCTTGAAAAGCCAAATGGAAAAGGAGATACAAAAGCTCTCAGAACAAAATAATTGCCTAAGAATTAGGATTGAACAAATGGAAGCTAGTGACTTTATGAGAAACCAAGACACAGTAAAGCAAATTCAAATGAATAAAAATAGAGGCAATATTAAATATCTCTTTGGAAAAAATAGCTGGCCTAGAAAATAGGTCCAGGAGAAATAATTTGAAAATCATTGGACTACCTGAAAACCATGACCAAAATAAGAGCCTAGACATCATCTTCCAAGAAATTCTCAGGGAAAATTGTCCTGATATTCTGGAAACAGAAGGTAAAATAGAAATTGAAAAAATCTACCGATAACCTCCTGAAAGAGATCCCAAAAGAAAACCCTCCAGGAATATTATAGACAAATTCCAGAGCTCCCAGGTCAAGGAGAAAATATTGTAAGCATCTAGAAAAAAGTAATTCAAATACTGTAGAGCTACAATAAGAATAAAACAAGATCTAGCAGCATCTACATTAAAGGACCTGAAGGCATGGAATATGATATTCCAGAGGGCAAGGAAACTGGGACTATAGCCAAGAATCACCTACCCAGCAAAACTGTGTTTAAGCTTTCAGAGGAAAAAAAATGGGACTTCAATGAAAAAGAGGACTTTCAGGCATTTGTGATGAAAAAGCCGGAACTGAATAGAAAATTTGACTTTCAAATCCAAGACCCTGGAGAAGCATAAAAAGGTAAACAGGAAAAAGAAATCATGAGGGATATTAAAAGATTAAACCATTTACATTCTTACATGGGAAGATAATACTTCTAACTCATAAGAACTTTCTCAGTATTAGGGTAGCTGAAAGAAATACATTTATATAGAGGACACAGATCTGAACTGAATATGAAGGGATGATATCTGTAAAGCATTTATTTTTTGTTTGTCCTTGTTTTTGTGGTGTGGGCAGGGTGGAGTGGCTCATGTCTGGGGCCAGATGTGGGTTTGGGGCCTCCTGGGTCCAGGACTGGTGCTTTATACACTATGCCACCTAGCTAACCCATGATGACATCTTTAAAATAGGGTTAATGTGTAGGAGGAATGGACTGGGGGAAGGGGAAGGGGAGAGGTGGACTGGGGAGAGGTAGTTCACATGAAGGAAACAAGAAAAAGCTTATGGAGGGGATGGGAAGAGGGGGATGAGTGGAGGAGTAAGTGAAAAAAATAATAAAAAGAAATAAATAATAATAGGGGTTTGGGGATTCCCAGAGGCCCCTGCTTAGAGAGCCTGGCCTGACCTTTCTTAAAGTCAGGCCAGAGTCAGGAAGTTACCTCAAATCCACACCCACCTGAAAGCCTTGTTCCAGCCAGATGATCTGTTCTCTGGGCTCTGACCTTAGCACAACTGCACTGAACCATTCTCAAATCCAGTGAACCAGTAGATTTGAATGATGCTAGCCAATTAGCTTTGAACAATGTCTATGGACAGGCTCTCCCCCAACCTGCCACAATCTTACAGAAACGCTCTCACGCTCTTTGGCCCAGGAGCTTGGTGAGAGCAGACGCAGCCCATGATGGGTCCCCATTTTCTCTTTTCTCTCTCTTCTCTTTCCTAGCTAGACTTTCCTAATTTTCTGACCGATGTGCTATCTCTCTTTACTAATATCTAATATACTGTAATAACTGCTTAATGCCCTATAACTGGTGCTAAAGCTTCTAATATATAAGTAGCAATATATTAAAACCCCAGTTAATTTTCCCTAAACTTGTGACAGAAATAAGGTGACCACATTTAATTTTACTTGCCACAATCCTCTGCCTGGATTATTTCACTAGCCCTCTAATTGACCTCCCTGCTTAAAGTATTTCTTCCAGTCCATCTCCATGCACCAATCAAAATGATTTATAGTGAGCTCAGGTCTGACCATGTCACTCCCCTGCTCAGAAAATTCCAGTTGGTCCTTATATGGCTCTTGGGATGAAATATAAAATCCTGTTTGGCAATTAAAGCTTTTCAAAACCCAAACCTGAAACTACCTTTTCAGTTCTATTAGCCATCATTCCATTATTATACTCTACAATCAGGTAAAAAATGGCCTTCTTGCTAGTCCTCACACATGACATCTCAGCTCCCATGTCTAAAAAAGTTTGCTCTTTCAAACTCAGGCTCAGAGTACATTCCTTCCTCATTAATACCTCTGAAAATTCCTTTCCTCCTATTCCTTACAGATTGCCAAGCATCTTAAGTGCATTATAAATGCAACCTTGGAAACCCAAACCTAAGGCAATTCATGGGTGGTTAGATGGCAAAGTGGACCAAGCACCAGTCTTAGATTCAGGAGCATGGAATTCAAACCTGGCCTCAAATACTTATTAGCTGTGTGACCCTTGGCAATTAAGCCTGTTTACCTCAGTTTCCTCATCTGTAAAATAGGCTGGAATAGCAAATGGCAAACCACTCCACTAGGTTTCCCAAGAAATCACAAAGGAGGTCACAGAGAATTGGACAGCAGGAAAAATAACTCAACAACAATGGCAAAAAGGCAATATTATATGGACAAAAGAGAGGAAAGAAAGATACTCTGTAGACAGGTTGTGAAGATTCATTGGACTTTGGTTGTGAGTGGCTTTAATGCCAAACAGAAGAGTTTATATAGGATACCACCACCAGCAGCAGAAACAGCAACACCATCAGTCCCACTAACAATAGCCTTTTCCTTCCTAGAAGGGGTTATTCACCTCTTAAAACTAGCAGAGGTCTGAGTACCATCACAGGTGTTTTTGTACTATGCTACATTCAGTTCAATTAAAAAAATAATTAAAAAGCACTAACTCTATATCCAAGACAATAGGCAGTGTGGCAAAAGGCATTTAGATATCTTTGAAACCAAGAAGAGCTCAGCTGCTGTATCTGAAACCTAATGGTTTTGTGACCTTGGCAAGTTGCTTACCTCTCAGTGACAATGGGGCAACTCTTTAAGACTCTCTAAGACTAAGTTGTAGAGAACTGTCTATCTGCACCAATGGATAGACTTTTCTCATTCTAGAATTATGCTAATGAAATCATAGGTCCAATCTCCATCCTGACTTATGTATGTGTCTATTCTTTTCTAGGCAGCATAAAGACTTCTTGAAAGCAGGGACTGTTTCATTTTGTTTTTTCTTTGGGTACACTGCAGCACCTAGAACAATGCTTGGAATACAGTAGGCTCTTAATGAATACTTACTGAGTAATTGTTTCCTGTGGTAGTGAGGATTTCACTTCAGGTATGGATTAGACCAGATGGCTTCAGAGGTACCTTTCAGCTTTGAAATTCTGTGATTCCATGACTCTCTCATGGTCTTTCCGAGAGCAATCCTCCTGGTAGAGGGCCTGTGGAAGTGGTAAATGCTTTTTCAAAGTTGTCTGACTGCCTTGGAGAAGCAAAGAAGGTATAAAAAGTAAAGGAGCTTTAGGGGGATTTTCCACTCTACTCAGTGCAGCAAATAGGGAGGCAGAGCCTTTGGGGGTGGGGGTATTTCACTGATACAATGATAGCAGTAATATCTAACATTTGCATTTCACTTCAGACTTTAGGAAACACGTTCAAATCTGCTATCTCATTTGATCTTCACTTCATCCCTGCAAAGGACAGCTGTGACTGCATTTGTCTGACAAATGAGGAAATAAAGAATTAAAGAGGTTTAGTGACTTACCCAAAGTAACATATCTGGTTTGTGGTAGAATTAGGACTAAGGTCCACACCTTCTGGCTTTTGGTCAGAAAAGCAAGGCCTTTCTACCCCTTCTGGGCAGGAGTTTCCAGCACAAGAAAGGTTGTTTTAGGGTGGCAAATTCATTTCTGTCTTCCTCTTTGTTCTCTTCTGTATCCTGGTACCTGAAACACTATTTCCTTTATAGCTTAGCTGGTAATGCCAGTTTTCTAAGAGCTCTTAAACCAACTAGAGTGAAAAGTATAGAATGACAATGGACTGGCACTCACATGAGTAATAAACTTGGCCCATGGGTTAGCAAGAATAAATATCTTGTAACTGACCCCAGTGGGGATAGACTCAGATCTTTGTTTGGGCAAAGAAATCTCTCTTTCTTAATTAAGCACTGTAATTAACCCAGTCAGCCTGAACATTTGGACGATATCCTCTGTGGGAGGGACATGGCCGTTCTCAAGGAAGCCTTAGATGTGTGACCCTGAAAATGAAGAAACTCACCCGAAGGCAGACTTCATTAAATGTCAGAGATTTGAAATCAAGAATAGTTTGATTCCTGATGATACAAACCCCATCATCTGTTGAGCTATAGATTCTCTTGCTAAAGGCAACTATAATGACCCACCATACCAACCTCTGAGTCTTCATTCCTTATGCTTGCAATACTATTGAATCACAGAATGTGAGAACAAGAGACCTTATCAATTAACTGCCTAGTTCAGTATCTCCCACAGGGATGTTAGTGTTCCACCTAAAAATACTGACATTTTTTCTCTCTAACATATTAAATATTTGTGGTTCAATAGTAAATATGAAATTATATATCAAAATACTTTTTGTATTAAGTCAAAGTAGGTCTAATTTGCTCTGTTTTGCTCTAGAATTTCCCACTTTCCTTTATACATTCTCTTACTCTGATTTTTGGCATCTTGCTCATCCTTTAATGCCCAGCTAAAATTAGAGAATTCATAGAAGAAATGCAGGTGAACTTGTAAAGTGTGGATATCTTCATCAGATGGGAAAATATCCACCCCCCCCCTGCCAAGTTTTTAGTCTCATTGGGCTTGGAGAGTTTGGTTCTATGTAGAAAATAATGATCTTTAATCCAGTTAAGATTTGGAATAGAATTTATAGAATAATTTAAAAGATTGTGTGAGGTAATAGAAAGTACATTAGATTTTTTTAAGTAAGGAAAGACCAGTATTTCAGGCCCAGCAGAAAGACTTTTTAGTGGTGGGACTTTAGACAAATCATTTAATTTCATGGAGCCTCAGTCTTTTCATCTGTAAAATGAGGTTCTTCATATTGCAAAATCTACTTCACAGTATCATTATGATGAGGATGCTTTGTAAAACTTAAAATATGAAATAAACATTTTATTATAATTATTATTTTGCTTTTCTTGTATGTCTGGTTGGAAGTGACTTCTTCATCTAATTTTATAGTACTTTTTCATCCTCTTATTCATATAAAATTCTAATATACATTATATTTTTCCATATATGTCTCATCCATCTCTCCCCACCAAAAGACAAAAAAAACCCTAGACTGTGTAGGTATGTATATAGTGTCTTAGATATCTTAGATATTATAGCTGACAGCAATATGGTATTAGATAAAAAAAAGATTTTACATATGTGAAGTGATTTGTAAACCTTAAAACACTACATAAATCCTAGTTATCATTATTGTTATTATTATAATTATTAAAAATAGAAAAAATATCATTGTAGACTTCTAGTTAAGAAGACAATGTCCTAACCAACATTTCAAATAATATTAAAAAGGGTGCTCAATGGAGCAATGATCAAGACGACTAAAGAAAATCTCAATTAAGCTCTTCCATCTAGTTCAGAACTACAAAGGAACATTGGTGGATGGTAGGCACTCAGAGAGGGAATATGCCAGAGAAGGGAGAAGCTAGCAAGAGTGCCAGTGAATGAGACCTCAGTCTCCCAGAATCTTTACCTGGATCTATAAGAACAGTAGAAGATCAGAGACAGTTATGATAGTTCACTGTAAAGAGAAGTTGTAAAGAAAAAACCTGGGACCTTTTAAAAACCTGAAATTGGTATCCCTTTTGTAGCTATGGCACAAAACAGACTCAGAGTATGATGCTTAGAAGTCCAGATGGAACTTGTGAAGGTCTGAGACAAATGAAGTTTCTAAAATCCCAATTTGCCAGGGTTAGGTAGTGATCGTGCAAGGAGAAGATAGAGATAGGGCTGAGATAAGCAAAAAATTGGGGCCAAGAAGGCAGAAACCAGAGACTGTGGTCTCTGTCATCCTATAAAAATTTCAGTGGTAGTTCTGACAGACTATACAAGAGACATGCCCAAATATTTCCTGTTTAATCCATGAAATGAGAATGAAGCTATGAATAAACAGAAGAAAACTTCTGAAAAATAGAATGAATCAAAGAAAACTCAATAATTTCATTAGACAGGATCGATTAGAAGAAAATCAGAACGCTGAAAGTTTTTAAGGACATACATGTTATCTAATGTTATGGGCCCCGAGCACCCCAGAAGTTTTCTGGAGTACATCAAAGAACCTTCTCCTTGAGAAACTAAACCAAAGGACAGACACAACTAAAGAGATACACACCTAAAGAGATACACATCTAAAGAGATAAGTGGATGAGGGACTGAGCTAGCTCTGGGACCACCACCCACCATTCTAGTCTTCCTCACCCCTGGGGAGATAAGATTAGGTGTGGCTGTGCTGCTGCCTTTGTGGCATGGGGAGCTGAGAGATATCTTGAGAGATCAGCAGCCACCCCTCAATCAACTCTTCCAGCCACCACCCATGGGGGATGGTCCTCCCTCAATAAGGGAACTTTCCACAGTCAGATGATCACCCCCATCAGTCCTCTATAAAGTATCTGCCTATCTCCTGCTTGAGGAGATTGGTATCTCAGAGCCAAGATCTGTGCCATGCCTTCTCCCCATGAGAAGTCCAGTGATTGTTCTCTTGGTTTCCCTTCCCCAGTCCCTAAATAAACTACTATCTTATTCTATTGGATTTGTGTGCTAGAGGGTGTAATTCTTTAAAGAGGAATTCCTAAGGACCCAAACCCCAACTCCTACTCCAACCCCAAACTCTTTACTCAATTTCCCCACAACACTACCATCAATTAGCAACTGACCTGAAAAACAGGCTGAGGTAAATACCACCACCCAACAAATCAACAGGAGATTTTATTTCAACAAATCATTAAAAAACAACAACAACACACACACACACACACACACACACACACCTCAGAGCTCTAGTTTTATACAAATTAAATAGGACAAAATAAAATAATAAATTTGTCATATGTAACAAAACTTAACATGTTTACATCTTTTAACATGTAATTTATTATCTTTTGTTAAAATCACTTGTTTTGCATGCTTTGAGATCGAGTATACAAGATTTTGACACATTTAATCCTTCATTATGAAAACTCACTTTTATCACATTAGATATTAAGTATACCTTTGATAAATAATCAGTTTTGCCAAGTCTAAACAATTAAATTTAATCATTCCCTAAATGGAATCAAAATGTTTAAGCCTGATGAAACCAAAATCGTTTTTTTTTTTTTGGGGGGGGGTAGATGTTTTACCATCAGATAAAGATGCTCACATTTTATAGGATCACCTGCATTTCTTCTGGCAGATTGTTTTGTTATATCTTTCAATGAAAAAGTGATTTATATCAGTGAATATAGTCTTTTTTTTTTCAATCTTCAGTACTCTAGTGTTTATATTATATTGTACTTATGGCAACATTTTTAAAAGACTGGTCTTATCACTGTTCTTCCACTGTCAAAAAGTCTATTTAAGAATTAGGGAAAATTCATCTAACTGCCATGTTCCATTGAAGGTCTGGTGAATGATTAGGTTGTATTGCAGCAATAGTTTCTCAGTTCTTGGGTTTGTTCTTCATTTTTGCCCAATGACTATTCCTTTGTGTTTCAATGTGATTGATCCTATTTCTGGGACTTTTTTTTCTTTTTTTTGCAGGGCAATGAGGGTTAAGTGACTTGCCCAGGGTCACACAGCTAGTAAGTGTCAAGTGTCTGAGGCCATATTTGAACTCAGGTCCTCCTGAATCCAGGGCCGGTGCTTTATCCACTGTACCACCTAGATGCCCCAATTGATTCTATTTCACTTGTAACGATTGGAATGACGCCACCTGCTGGATACTTACTGTAGAAGAGTTCTGCCCATGAAGCAAAGGTCTTTGAGGGCAAGACCAGGCTTCAGGAAGTGACGCGGACTAGTGGGAGGAGGAAGGAAGAGACTGGCGCTCAGGCTCGCTCTTCTTTCCTCTGGACTCTGGCGGAGAAGGGAGCTAGAAATGCGCTCTCCCTTTAATAGATAGGAATCTAGGCCTTTCTCTCTCTCTTTACCAAATTCTTATTCTCCTTAATAAATGCTTAAAAGTCTAACTCTTGCTAAAGCTTATAATTTATTGGCGACCACTCATTAGATATTTTAGACAGTTTAGCTAGAATTTTAGCCCTTAACACACTGCAGGCTTGAATGATTCTTGAAACACTTGACATCCTCACACCAACAATTTTAATATCTAAAACACTGAAATCTGCTCTTTAAGTGCTAAAACTTTATCATATCTCTGTTGAGTAGTATCTACTTTTTACATTACAGAATTATAAACACAAACAAAAAGAGCAAAATTTGTTCATGTGGCATAAAATCCAGCATGCAACTGACATAGATCCAGCTAAAGATAAAGAAACTAACTCATGTCTACTTCATCTGGTTCAAGTAAAGTGTTCCAGTTCAAACTACCATAGTTGTCACCAAAAAAGCCATGTCAAAATTATTATATGTCTCAATAATTTACATATCACTATAACTACAGATTGTATAAAATACCTGTGAATTTACCACTAAGAGACACAGAAGAACTCTATAAACACACATGTAAAAATTCTTTACAGAAATAAAATAGGACAAATGATTAGAGACATCTATTGCTCATAATTGAACCATGATAAAATAATAATGATAACACTATTTAAATTAATTTAAATATATAATGTTTTACTAATCAAATATGAAAGAGTTACTATAAGTAAACAAAATGGTAATTCATATAGAACAACAAAAGGTCAAGAAGCACAAAGGAAATAATATAGATAAAATGAGAATGAAGGGAGCTGAACAGGGATAAGTCTCTGCAAATCATTCATCATCAAAACTATGTGATAATAGTTAAAAATAAAAAAAATAGCTGGTCAGTGGAATATATTAGATACACAGGACCCAAAAACAACTGAGCATGACAGTGTGCTGTTCAATAAACCCAACTATTTGGATTAGAACTATACTTACTATTCAAGAAAAACTATTGGAGAAAATAATACAAAGTTCAGCAGAAATTAGGTTTAGACCAACAATATACCATATCATAAACTCCAAATGGTCAAATAATCTGGATATCAAAATGCATCTAATGAACAAATTAGAGGTGAAAGAAGGTAAATAACTTTAATACCTATGGCTTAGAAGAGAGTTCTCAACCAAAGAAATGATAGAAATATTCAGAAATAACAAAATGAACAATTTTGACTACATAAAATTCAAAAGATTTTGTATAAAAACACCCCAATACAATTAAAATTAGAAGAGTTAACAAAAATTCTTTGCAGCATTTTTTTCTGATAAAGATCTACTATCTCTAACATATAGATATACAGGGTGGCACAGTGGATAAAGCACCAGCCCTGGATTCAGGAGTTCAAATCCGGCCTCAGACACTTGACACTTACTAGCTGGGCAAGTAACTTAACCCCCATTGCCCTGAGAAAACAAAACAAAACAAAACAAAAACTCAAAACATACAGATATACAGAAAGAACTGATATAAATGTATAAAAACAAGTCATTCTTTAATAGATAAAAGGTAAATGGATATGAACAGAAAGTTTTCAAAGGAAGAAATAAAAACTATTAAGAACATATTTTTTAATTCCACTTTTAAAATAGTAAGAGAAATTCAAATTAAAACAAATGTGAGATTTCCTCTTATTCTCCTTAGATTAGCAAAAATTACAATAACAGAAAATTATAATTGTTACAGGAGCTATGGGAAAATAGGCACATTATTTCTTTTCAGCCTTTGACACTGTTAATTACTAACTCCTTTTGGATACTCTCTCCTATCTAGGTTTTTGTGATATTGTCCTACCCTGGTTCTATTCCTATTTATCTAAGTTTTCCTTCTCAGTCTCATTTGATGGATCATCATCCATGTTCTATATTGCTGTTCATCAGTTATTTCATAGCCCATCATCTCCACACTGGTTATACTGTCCTCTCTTCCCTATCTTGATCCCTTGGTGAACCAGTTTAATTCTACTTTATTCTCTACACTCAAATCACTTGCTCAATTTTCATATCACAAATTATACATTAAAATGTTCTAGCATTAAATTACTCTCAACATTTGCCTCTTTCACTCCTATGCATATGTTGCTGAATGAAGATGGAGGCAATCACAAAACTTTGTTGACTGACTCAGCTACAAATTTGTTACATATTCTCAACCCAGTCCTCACTGCAGCAAGGAAATCTTTTTACTCTCCCTAATTAATTCACTATCTCAATGCAACAATGATCATTTCAAAAATTCTTATCCACTTCTTAAGCACAACACCCCTAGCTGCTACTTCTAAGCTAAAGATCTTAACTTACACTGAAAAAAAAAATTACATCTGCTGAGAGCTCGCTCTTTCTCCCTCTTGTTCATTTCACATCACTACGATATTTAATCCTATGATTTTTTTCACCCGTTTCACAGGAAGAGGTTGTTGTTTGTCTTGCCAAGGCAAGCTGGTCAATATTCACCTTTGTTCCCATCCTCTCCAGTCTTCTCCAGCAGATTGCCCCTTTGGTCATCTCTAGTCTTTAAATCTTCTGTCTCTTCTTGTTACCTAAAAATACACTCATGTGTCCTCTATCTTAAAAACATCTAATTTGAACTGACCATTCCTGCTAGCTTCTTTCCTCTATTGCTCCTCTCCTCCTTCAGAAAACCATCCATACTAAAGGCCTCCACATGCTGACCTCTCAATTGTTTCTAAATCCTCAGCAACTTGGCTTCTAATCATGATCTGTTAATTGCCAAATCTAATCCTTTTCTCAATCCTCATCCTTTTTTTACCTCTCTGCAACCTTTGACAAAACGAATCATTTTCTTCTCCTGGTTGCTCTTGCTTCTCTAAGTATTCATGAGACTGCTTTTTCTTGGTTCTCCTCTTCCTTGTTTGACCACCCCTTTGCTGGATCATCCCTAGTACACACTCATGGCCACAATCCATGAATGTCCTTCAATCATCTATCCTGAGGCATCTTCTTTTCTCCCTCTATAGGGTCTCTCTTGATCATCTCTTCAGCTTCTGATGATATTGAAATTCCAGGCTAAGAATTATCAATCATTAAGTTATTCTCAGCATAAAGGGGACCAGACAGTTAGTGTAGAGGTGGAACGAGTCGGAGAGTAAAGGAAAAATGGACAGTGAGTAGGTTTGCTGGGTCTTCTGATAAAGCATCTGTGGTCTAAGGACACACTAGACAAATTGAAGAAAAGCGGCTTCATGGTTCTACAAGTAGAAGAGCAGAAAACTGTATCTAATGAGAAGTTCATGAGAAATTCATAGAAGAGACAGAATTTTTTCCCAGTAACCAGAAGCTTTGATTTAGTCATTTGTTAAACGTATAGTATAAACTTGAACTCACTTTCCCCTGGACTCTATGCACTTACAGGGGAATGTACTCTTAAGATTTTTTTTTTCTGTTTTGATTATTTATTGTAAAGGAAGGGGGAAGAATTTTTATAGCTTCTCAGTAAATATCTCTTTGCAAAAGCTAAGTGATGTTAATTGGTAAATTGATATTAGGGAGATATCAACTGATTAATCAGTATTGGAGAATAATGGGTAGTGTTAACAAGAGATGATATTTAGAAACTCCCCTCCTCATATTTGCTCTTAAAGCTTGAGGGGAGAAGTCAGCTTCCCTCTTACAGAGAGGACTAGGATATATATATATGTGTGTGTGTGTGTGTGTGTGTGTGTGTGTATTGTGAGATTAAAATTGGATATTAGATCATAAATCTCCCCTACTTAACCTTTCCCTTAATTTATCTCCCAGACTAGTAAATGGAAGAAGCTTCTGGTTTTCTAGTTAGAGCTTTTATTGTATGGTAGTCACAAGGTGATGTTGATTAGAAGAATAGGAAAGTAGAAATACAATACAAATCGTCTTAAGTCTAGGCTTAGTCTATATTCCATATAAAACTCACCAAAACTCAAGGCTGCCTTTGGGGAGAGAGACCGAGTCAAGCACATGCTGTTAACCGAGAGCCGGGCCGAGTCAAACTCCAGTCAGCAATCAGCCTGGGCAGCGCAGTCTGGAGACCAGTGGAGCAGGAAAAAAGGCCCCACTTCCGTTCTCTCCTTGCCTTTTAAGCTCGCACCCCGGAAGTCAAGTGCTCAGCAGGCAATCTGGCATGCGTCGCAGGCGGACTGTTATGCATAGCTCATGCTGTTGGTCTCCTCCCCAAAAGGGTGGTCCTAAAAAAAAACTGGTGTCTCTCCATTATCTAACCGACTGTTAAAACTTTTTACCACATTCCCCCCTTTTGTTCCTCAAGAAACAAAATATTTCCTTGATGGAAGAGTAAAAAGAATATAATAACTATTGCTAACTAATAATATGTGAACAACAATATAGAAAAGGAAGAGAGGAAAGTTTTGTCCAGAGGGGTGATTTTTTTTGTCCTCATGAACCGACGCTTTGACATTAGTCTTGCAAAGGGAGAGCCTCTGCAGAGAGTACATGTTACAAATAGTGTATATTATAACAGAAAGGAGATAGTAAAGACTAACAAAACATAAAGTCTCTGAGTTCTCTTGTCTTCTTGAAGTGGTAAGATGTCATCAGGAGGAAACTGGATTCTGGTCTGGAAAACTGGATTCTGGACTCTGGCTGGATTCTGGATTCTGGACTCTGGTCTGGAAAGCTGGATTATCTTCTTTAACTGTTTGAATTGCTGTATTTTTACTAAACCTTAGCATAGCATTGTCAATGATCAAATTAATAAATTCCATTACAGTATATATATGCATATATGTATATATGTGTGTGTGTGTATATATACATATATACACACCCACACCCACATATATATATATATATAAAATACTTAAATGTATACAGTCTCCTCACTGGTAAAATGGAAAATCCTTGAGAACAGGTAATATTTAATTTTTGTCTTTATATTCCCAGCACTGAACATTAGACCTGGTCCAAAGTTGAAGCTTAATCAGTGCTTCTTGACTGATTAATCGATCAATATTATAAACATTTTCATTAGATTGTAAGCTCCTTAAAGGTAAGTACTGAACTTTTACATTCTTTGTATTCTCAGTACTTAGCACAGTGACTGGCACATAGTAGGCACTTAATAAATGTTTATTGATTGATTATCAGAAGTAAATACACAATGAAGAAAACTATCTATAGTTTTGTCTCATTAGAATGCAGAATTCATTCTTTAATGTAATTTTGGCAATGTTTCTTTCACCTACGGTGAATCGGAGTCAAATGACCAAGATTCAAGACTAGGCTTTCTCTATTACATATATATATATATAACTGTATGACCTTAAGCAAATCAATCATGAGATTTCATAGTTGGAAGAAACATTAGAAATCATTGAATTAAACCCTCTCATTTTCAAATTGAGGGGAAAAAAGTGACTGAACAAGGGGAATCACTTGTCCAAAATTAGACTCAACATATTAAGAAGAGCTTGGATTTGAATATAGATTGTCTGGCTCCAAAATAATCTCTCCTTCTGCTCTAAAACTTCATGTCTATGAGATGCAGTCTCCTCATTTGTAAATTATGATGTTGTTTTTACCAGAGAAGATCAAATGAGATAATGTATATAAAAAGGCATATAAAAGTAATTTTCCTCTCAGCATCACCATTACAGCACATGCTAAAAGTTGAACCAGCTCCAAACCAACCTAACTGGACTATCATGTGGCAAATATCTGTTTGTCTTGTCCACAAACATAGCATGAGAGACTGTCAAATGTCTTGCTAAAATCTGAAATAAACTATATCAATGGCATTATCCTGTTTTGCCAGTCTAATAGCCCTGTCCAAAAAAAAAAAATAAGAGAATTTAGTCTGGCAAGACCTCTTTTTAATGAAGCCATATTGTGTCTTTGTAACCAGTTTCTGTTTAGATGTTACTAAATTTCCCTTTAATAATGCATTTTATAATTTTGCCAGGGATGGAAGTGGTCCTTACTTGTCTATAATTTGAAAATGCCATTGTCTTCCTATCTAGTTCTACCCTCTCATTTTACAGATGAAGAAACTGGGAGGCTAAATGATTTGCTCAAGGTCCTGCAAGTCCCAACAACTGTATGATTTGAACATGAGTCTTCTAACTACAGAGTTAGTGTTCTTTTCATCATATCATGCTACATATGTTGTTTGTCCTTCATTGTGAAGAGGACCATGACATTGGGGTGATGTCATAACTTTCACTAAATTGGATTTCAGTGATGGAGGGCTGTGCAAGGTCACCAACCTCAATCTCTTCTCCAGATCCATCTGGGTCCAGTGCCAATATATACATCAGGATGACTGGAGATGGCCCTGGATATTTAAGGCAATTGGGGTTAAGTGACTCACCTGGCTAGTGTTTGAGGAGAGATTTGAACTCAGGTACTCCTTACTCCAATAGTGAAACTCTCTGAATTTGCTGAGGTAGAACTTTAAGCAAAGCAAAGCCAAAGATAATATCAAGGAGAATTGGAAATGACCTTAAACTTGTCCAAGATCACATAAATAGCAAAGTAGAGTAAGATTACAAACCCAGGTTCTAGGACTACATCCCTGAAGCTCTTTCCTCTATAACCATCCCATCTCTCATGTCCTTGAACTACAAAGATGGTTCCACTCCATTGATGAAGGATGTGAAATTGAAATGAAGACAGAATAAGGGGAATGATGCAATGATACCTGTTTGACGTTCTTAGGAGGCCTGGGGATTGAGGTCACTCTGGGCAGGTAGGTCCGGAAATCACTCCCCTCCTAGGCTAGACCTCTTAAGCGGAAACTAGGGCAATGTATCAGATACAAATGAGCTAGCAGAGTTGTCTTCATAAATCAAGGTTTGGAGGCCTTTTAATGTGTCAGCGTAACCCGGCTGTTAACCAGAGTTAATTGCTATCTACAGTAAGTTCCGTAGATCATTACCATACCAGTCATTTTTCAAAGATACTCATTAGCAAAGGAATTTGGAAAGGAATACATGGCCTGACAAAAAAAGACAGTGAAGAGAAAGAGCAGTACCATGATAAACATTACATCCCAATCAGCTTCTCTTTGAGTTCCTCTTGGCTTTACAAGAGAAGTATTAAAAGTTAGCAACCTCAACTTTATGCTCAGTGACATATGGCTGCTTTTTGTGGCAAAGAGCAATGTTTGGCTCATTTATCAATGTTTTCATGAGTCAAAGCCTTGTTATTTCTTTGGGGTAACCATTCCCCTCACCAATACAGATAATGACCCTTCTGTTACATTGTGAAGGGTTTTGAGGGTTCCCATTGCCAAATTATTATTTTTCTTTACCAACATGTAGGCAGGAAGTAGACATAGAACACTTGTGCATGCTCTTGGTCAGGGACAGGACCCTTCTATTCTATGTTATCATGCACTTCCAGAAGCAGGATCCCTGAGCATACATGTGAGTTGGTACCAAGAAGAGCCACCTGTACATGCTCTCAGGAATGTGTCCTCATTGGCTAGTCCCCCTGTTCAATTTTACACTCACCCCCAACCTCCCACCTCCTAATTTAAAAATTTGCTAAAATCAGCAAATTGGCCAGATTGCATTTTTGAAAACATATTTTATATATGTAAAATCCAGAAGAGTTCTGTAGAGTCCCAGGGATACATAAGCATTTGGCCAGTTCCCCATGATATACAAATGAAGAAACTACCATCTACTTGCTGGCACATCATGTGTTTGCATTCCTAGTAAATCACATCATTAGGATTAAAACCTAGGTGATCTGACTCTAAATTCCATGTATTTTCTTTCTCCCACATTGCTTGACTCTTGTCATAAATTAAATACCTCCTATGTGTAAGATGTGAGAAATAATTATTAATAACCTATATCTTGAGGGAATCAGTGATCTCCCTTTCTTTCTTAGTCCTATCCTTCCCCTCACTCCAAAGGCAAGTTCTCCTTGAAAGTAAGATTCATCTGGGTCAAAGGAGTCTTGAGTGGAGATATATATTTTGTCTAGATAGCTAATGGATTTTACTGATAAGATTTGGCCTACAGGAACCATTGTGCCCCCCATCAGCTTAGGTGACATTTATAGTCTTTCTCTGATGCCATCTTGACCAAGATTTGAGTGACCAAAGTCACATCCCTATATCCCAGATTTCATTTAATATAACAGAATTCCAAATCATGTCAATCAATTGGATTTGATTGCTATGTGATAGATCTCCTACTGTTAGAAGGGTATATAAACGGTGACCCCACAACCATTAGAGGTCATTGGTCTGAGAGAGACAACCAAATGACTACCGTTTTATTAATTATCTGCAGACTTGTTAATAAAATGGTTAAATTACCCAGAAACTATATCTTTCATATTTTTAATCATCACAATATTATTTAACTAGCCATGGAGAATGCAAAGACCAGAGCAAAAGAATTACTGAATTTAACTAGCTTGTACTCCATAATGTAAGTTTTTGGAAGAGAGGAAACATTTCATTTTTGACTTGGTATTCTTAGCACCAAGCTTAACCTATGCTTGTTTATTGATTGATAGTTTGATTGGGAGGTCACAACAAATATACAAATTAGAAAATACAAGGTTACCTACAGAGGGAGAAAGCAATACTAAGTGCACAATTAGGGAACTTACTATTATGTGTGTGAACCAGTGAAAGCTTGTTTGACTGTACCAGGTCCCAGGATAACCTATAATGCATGCATAATAAAGCTTAACCAAACCTAAGATCAGGCATTGCCAATTGCCCATCTCCACCTCTACCTACTTGCTTGCTGTGGCACAGTTTAGAATAAAGCTTCCTGGGTTTTTTCCCCTCATTTTACATTTCTTATTAGGCAATTAAGAGAATTTCCTTCATTCCAGTAGTCTATACCACCCCAATAATTTACCCCACTGATGAAAGGGGGTTTCTCCTATTAGTGCCACATCAACTCTTTATCTAGAAACTCTATAAAAGTTCGAACCTTCAGTACTTCTGGCTCTTTGACCAGATTGCCCATCTTACTGCACATCTGAGGCACCAACTGTCTGCCACCCATGGGACTATGAAGCAATGGGGGCCACCAACCTATACTGCTCATACCGTTCTTATCTCTTTGTAAGTTAGCCCCTATCCTTCTGTGACATTTTCACCCTTCATGAGAAAAACTCACCTTTGGTGTAGGTCCTCCACTAAATTCCTCCTCTGAGACCTCTTGCTTCTTCTAGTATGATGTTTGGTTTTTTTCTATGAAACTAAGCTAGTTTTGTTTTATAACTCACAAGGAAAAAGCAGTGGAAAGAGTACTGGCTTTGGAGTTAGAAGACCTGGATTTGATTGATTCCCCCTTCTGATATTTCTCTTTGACCTTGGGCAAGTCATTTAGACTCCTTGGGCCTCAGATTCTTTACCTGTGAAATGAGTGGGTTGGAATAGGTGACCCTAGATATCCCTCCTTGATCTATGATGTTCCCTCTGTGGATTTAAGCAACTTATGTCTCTCACATCCTCAGTTTCCTCATTTGTAAATGAGAGATAATGACATCAATATTACCTATTTCACTAGGCTGATATGAAAAAAAATACTTTCAGGATCTTAAAATACTAGAGAAATGAGTCTCAGCCAAGTAACAAATATTTATTAAGTGTTTACTATATGCCAGGCCCAGTAAACACTGAGGATACAAAGAAAAGCAAAAAACTGTCCTCCTAGAAGGAGTTTCTATCCCTTTGGGATCTATTTTGATTTTTAAAAACCAAGGATTATAATACCCAGAGATTATGACAAAAGGATGATAAATAGTAAAAAAAAAATCAAAAAGAAAATTAAAAAGATTTTAATATACAAACTGAAAATGAAAGTCCACGGACTTTTTAAACTTTATTCACTCCTCTTGTAGCTGCAGATGGGTATAAGGAAAAGTTAGGGTTCAATGCAAATTCAAATCATCTGGTACTTGCCTATAAGGACTTCAGTAGCCTCACTGACCTTCTAAATTAAGAAGCCTGGGGAGGCTCAAATTCCCTGAGTACCATGCCAAAGTAAGGTCTTCAGTAATGGCCAAATGCCTTTCTCTCTCTCCCCCTCTTCCCCTAGGGGAATGTCAATATCAGCTTCATTCCCAACCCACCATACCAAGCATCACCACCAGTGGAGAATCTTGGCCTTCACTTAAGGTATAGGCTCCAGGGCTCCCTTCTCCCAATGCCTAGTCCTTCTTAACCCAGATCAGAAGCCTATAAAAATCCCCTGGGTTTTACCAGTTTGAGTGCTCCCTTCCACTGAGTTCTAGTAGACCTGACATTTCTATCAGCTCTAACTGTTCCTTCTTATTTTGAGCCTTTTTCCTCTCAATCAAGCTGGTTTGCTTTACTATCTCTATGCTGACTCTGCCTTGTTGGGTGCTCCAAGTTTCCTTGTACTGAACCTTGGAAAACTTTAACAAACCCCCAAATTCAGTCTGTTATTAAAGGCCTTGTATTTCACATTTAGCTGCTAGAATTATCACCTCATCCAAGTTTTTTATGCCTTTCTTTCTTACTATCTAGTTGATTATTTTGTTTTTTAAAACAATAATTTTTCCACAGTGAATTTAAATAAGTAAAACATATTTAAGCTTTCCAAGTAAATTCCAGGAAGACATTTATGGAAAGCTGGGGGAAGAGTGGGAAGGAGGGAAGACTTGGGCATGAGAACTGAACAGTCCTTCATTTGAATTCCAGAGTCTGATTTTGTCATTCTCTTCTGTGTTTGCATGTTTTAATGAACTGATCCATAAGCCCCCCAGTGGCCAACATGATACCTTCCTCAATCTTCTTCTACCTTATAGCCTAAACCTGTATAATGTGGTAACACAGCTAAATTCATTTTCAGAAGAACAGATTTCAATTGCTGCTGTCTTAAAACCTTTATTAACATTTCTGTCATCAGCTGCATTAATGCCATTATAGTGCCACTAATTTCTCCCAGTTTTCTCCTGCAATTCACAGCACTTTCCATGAAAGTGAACCAATAAAAAGAACGGTTCTATCAGGTGAGTTTATGCACGAAAAATTCCCCAATAAAGTCCAGAGTTACAAAGGAAGAATCCAACATTGTCACAAGGGAAATAAACCGTGATTAACTCAACATGGGGCAGAAATCCTGATTATGGTCTGATAAATGTTTAGAGAGAAGGGGTTGCTATTTGGGGGAGAGGGAGGTAAAGTGAATGCTTCATACAGGTTCCATCTACGGGGAACCTATCTGGGAGGGGCATCATCTAACTCACTCATTTTGAGAGGAGAAAATTGAGGCCCAGAGAGGGGAAGTAACTTCTCAAGATCAGATCGATAGTGAGTCTGGGTTAAAATCCTGTTCTCCTTCCCCCAAATTCAGTATTCTGTTTATTCCACTATTCTGCCTACTTGTTCCTTGGTAGAATAGCTCCTACCAACTGGTTGGTTCGGTTCAGCCAACTCGAAGAAGGCTGCATTTAGAATGATCAGCAGAGAGAAAATATGATTTTACTTAAGGGGCTCTGAAAATCCCATATTTCCCCAGCCATTTTACAACTCCACCTATCACTCCGCCAGAAATTTTGAATTTAGTAGGTTAAGGCATTGTGTCTCCAGAAGGCCCTAGTTAAAATGCAAATATGTCCTCTGGGAGGGGTAATATAGTGAGCCATTAAGACCCACTGACACATTAGCATGGATTAGCCCATCAGAAAGAAATTAGGAAGCAAAGTGCAGGCACTGAGGAAATGAGACCCAGGAAAAGAAAATGTTGATGCCAGGCAGATAGTAAGATATCTCTGGAGTGAGTGTCCCTCACCTCTTTGTGAGGAGAAGCTACTTTTGATTTTACTGAATTCATGAAATCACTGGGAAATGCTGGCCATAAAGGCCCTGAGCATCAGATAAGCTATTTCTTTCCCTACTAGGAATCCTTGGCCCTTGCAGAGTCTAGGAATAGCAGTGGGTGTGAGGGTGTGGGTGCAGGGGAGTTTAAAAACTGGTCTGGAGGTCATTTGGGTAAGGCTTAGAGGATATGCCAATTACATTCAGTTTTCCTAGTTGGGAATCCCTGATTGAGAGTGTGAAGTGGTGCCTAGGAAGGACAGACCTATAGCTGAAATACAGCACTAGGGATCTAACTGCATGTTTGGAAATGCCAAAAGCAGACATAAGGAAGCATCTAAGGCAAACCACTGAATTGGCAGTTTTTCAGAAGGATGGCTCTGAAAGATGAGAAGTCACTTAATCACATTTTCAAAAGCTAAACTGCAATAGATATGTTCAAGTAAAAGTGGCAATCTACATGACCTTGGGCAGGTCACTTCACATCTGTGGTCTTGGCCTCCTCCTCTGTAATATGAGAGGTTTAACTAGGTGGATTTGAAGGCTCCTATCACTTTGGAATGTCCGTGATCTGAAATTCTGCCTGTTAAAGCAATCCCTTCCAGTATAAATATTCATGTTCTAAGATCCCTCCTAGCTCTGATATTTTATGTTCAAAGGTCCCTACAAGCCCAAACATACTATGTTCTATATTTTAAGACCTCTTCCATCTCTGACATTCTATGTTCTAAGGGCCCTTTCAGCTCTCACAGTCTATGTTATAAAGTCTCTGCAGGCTCTGACATCCAACGAAGCTATGACAGCTTTTCTCATAGGTTGTTGGTCTTGTGGTGAGAGTAAGCAGCAATCTTCTATGAATAGCACAATGCATCATCAATAAGAGAACTAGAGCTAGATCCCCAATCTGTTGGGTGGACCCTTTGTGGAGGACTTAAGGGAGAACACCAACAAGAATCACACAGGGTTAAAGATAGATTGTGACCTGGAGTATAAGAGGAAGGACCCACATTTCTGAAAGCATATTATCAGAACATGTCAAGTTAGAGGACATTCCTGTCCCTGATATTGTAGATCAAGCCAGGGTTTAATTTGACTGTGGCTTGCTTTATTAACCCTTTACTAACAGGATCATCTGTAGTGATAGTACCAAAAGTATTGAATTGCTTCTCTCTCTCTCTCTCTCTCTCTCTCTCTCTCTCTCTCTCTCTCTCTCTCTCTCTCTCTCTCTCTTTCTCTCTCAAATGCAGAATCTAGCAGAATGCAAAGAGCCTTATATCATCTTGATGTGCTGATGGGAAAAACAATCTGAATGATGAGGACAGCCAAAGCAAGGAAGTACAAAGCTTATTTGAAACAGTAGAAATGGATTTCAAGTACAAGCCAAATACATCCATAGCCTTGGATTCATAACTCAACATATATAAAGTTCATAAATTAATATAATAAGAAGCAGGGCAACATCTGTTCCATAGTATCTAAACAGAGGGAATTTGGATATTTGAGAAGTGGCTGTACAGATATTACATTCTGCACAGAAACATATGGATGGTATTTACAGTGCAAAGGGTTCCTCATCTCTATTGTGTTTCATTTTTACTGCATGCATCTGCCTTGAAACCCTTTTAGATTTAGGGGCACAATCTCTTCTCCTAAATGGTCCCCTTTATTGGAAAAACAAAAGAAAACAAAAAAAAACCGACCCCCCCAAAAGCACCAAAAAAACAAAAAAATCCCCCCAAAACAGAGCTAAGATACCTTGACCCATGGATGGCATAAGGAAAAGTTTCTTGTCTCTTTCAGCCTAGATTTCCCCAGTAGTTTGCAAAACAAATGCTCCCTGTTGGTTGTCACCACATCATTCCTATCCAAAGGGACCATTGCTGCCTCATAGCAAAATGTGTTAGGAATATGTCCTAACACTAACAGAGGAATTTGAAAGCCTCCAAACTTCACATCCAGGGCTAAGTTAACCACTAATTACTGTTACTAATAAAATCCCATGGTAGGTTGATTTCAAGTAGAGTTTGCTTAATTCTAGATCAAAGGCAAGCCTTTTTTAAAATTCATATCTTGAGAGATGAAGGATGTAATTAAGTTCATGTATGGGCTGTTAAGTAACTGAATATTTACCTCCTACTTAAAACGACTTCCTGAGCCAGTGTGTGGTGGTCCTTTTATCCAGTGGTCTGAAGTTGAAATAGCAGCATTACTGTAAGAGAGCTATAAAAAGGGATATATTGTGAGTTGTTGCCGCATCCTGATTACACAAGATAAGAGGATACTTGGGAGGAGATGGGAAGGTGGTAAGAGCTAAATTAGCTCTCTGCCATGCCAAAGAGATAAAAGATTGCATCCTAAAATGAAAAGTTGAGGCTATGCAAAACTTTTTGCAGAATGTGAGCTGGAAGTGACCTCAAAAGTAGCTAGTTCGGTGTGGCAATCTAAAAATAGTATGATGAATGCTAGACTTGGAATCTGGGAGACCTGGGTTTGAATCCTGTGTGATCTTGGGCAAATCACAAACTCTCTGCCTCTAAGTAGCTTCATCTGTAAAATTCAGAGGTTGCTCTTGGTATACTATAGGATCTCTTGCTGCTCTAGATCTGTGATTCTATGGAGCCTATATTTGCTGGAGAGTCCCTGCTATTATGTTCCTAACAAATTATCAACTGATCTGCCTGAATAATACTAGGGAGAGGAATGTCTTTTTGCCAGAGATAGCCTTTCCCATTTGGGGATAGCTGTCATTGTTAGGTAGATTTTCTCTACATATAGCCTAAATCAACCTCTCTTTAATTTTCTTTCATTGCTCCAGGTTCTGTTCTCTGAGAGCTTGTAAAACAATTGTAATTCCTCAGTCACATGGAATATATTATAAGTTGTTCCCAACTCCTGGATCTCCTCTCCTCTCTTTCACATACCCGATTCCAATAGTGTTCTATTCTCCATGCTCAACACCCTCAGTTCCTTCAATTGATCTTTGTATAGCAAAGTCTTCAATCCACTTACTGTAATGTTATGTCAACAACAACAATTTAATTTCCACACGGAATAAATATAAATATCTGTGAACCAATAAGAGTGTTCTGGGCTATAGGATAGTGTTGTTCCTGCAAAAACTGTAGGTAAGGGTCACAATATTTATCCAACTTTAAGAACAGAGCAACCACCACACTGAGTGATCTAGGTTTCAGTTGCAAAACAGTTTGCAACAAAATAACATTGCAGTCATCAGATTACAGAGAAAAATTAACAAGAATAGGAATCACTACAAGTTTGCTCTGCAAAAGAAAGATTAAGTGTATTTACAGAATTACAGAATGGAAGGAAGGAAGGAAGAAGGATTTATTAAATGCCAACTATGTGCCAGGAACTATGCTAAATATTATCTAATTTGATCCTTTCAAAAAACCTGATAGGTGCAAATATTATTCCCATTTTACAACTGAGGAAACCGGGGTAATCAGAAATTAAGTGATTAACACAGGGTCACACAGCAAGTAAGTATCTAAGGCTAGATTTGAGCTAAGGTCTTCCTAACTCCGGACCTAGCTTGCCACCTAGCTGGGACCTCAGAGGCCAACTAATACCACTAACTCATTTTAAGAAGGGGGAAGTGAGAGCTGGAGAGAAGTGACTTAATTAAGGCCACTTAGTCACCCAAGTTAAAAGGGTGAAGGATACGGGCAGACAGTTAAATTCCTAACTTTCAGAATTGTGCAAAAGTAGAATGAGATGCTTTGTGAAGTGGTGAGTTCCTCATCACTGAAGCAAAAGGCACATGAGCACATGATAGGGTTATTATAGAGGGAATTCTTGCTAAAGCAGAGGCAGTGTATATAAAACCAAACCCCACAGAGGAAAAATGCTGTTTTCCCATAACTGCAAGAAGTGAATCCCATTCATTGTCTTGACAGGTAATCATGCTATAAGTACAGGTGTAGATCAGCTACAGTGAACTTGAGAATCCAGTCCCAACAAAGGGCTAAAACAACTCAATATGTGGAGGTAACAACCAGCAATAGAAGGGACCATCTGCTGGCTATTTTATTGATTGTCAACAAGGGGATAGGGTGGCACCACATTATATTAGTCTCTGTTGTTAGGTTAAATAGTCCTATTTCCATAGTACTTAAGGAACAACAACTAAGTTTATAAGAATAATAGCTGCTCTTTTTCCTTGTGGCCACTGAATCAAGCAGGAGGCAGGAGGCTCCAGGTGTTTTCAAGATTTAGCTTCACCTGTGAACCGCTGCCACGGCTGAGGAAGGCACTGTTGGTGTGTTGGAGGTGTAATGGACGTTAACACCACTCCACAAGAAATGCTGAAGACCACACTCATCCACGATGACCTAGCTCATGGAATTCATGAAGCTGCCAAAGCCTTGGACAAATGCCAATCCTATCTTTGTGTTCTGGCTTCCAACTGTGATGAACCTATGTATGTAAAATTGGTTGAAGCCCTGTGTGCTGAGCACCAAATTAACTTGATCAAGGTAGATGACAATAAGAAGCTGCGTGAATGGGTAGGCCTCTGTAAAATTGACAGAGAGGAAAAGACCAACAAAGTGGTTGGCTGCAGTTGCGTTGTTGTTAAAGACTATGGCAAGGAATCTCAGGCCAAAGATGTCATCGAAGAATATTTTAAATGCAAGACATGTGTAAATAAAAGCCTTGGTCTGATTTGAAAAAAATAAAGAAGAATAGCTAATGTTTATATTGGTTTTGGGGGGATGGGGTGGGGCAATGAGGGTTAAGCAAGTTACCCAAGGTCACACAGCTAGTAAGTGTCAAGTGTCTGAGGTCAGATTTGAACTCAGGTCCTCCTGAATCCAGTCCGGTGCTTTAGTCACTGCACCACCTAGCTGCCCCCTGTGTTTTAAGTTTTACAAAATATTTTATATACAATATCTCATCTATTCATTTGTTTCTCACAACAGCTCTATGAGGTAATTCTATAAGTATATTGTTGTTATTATTATTTCTGATTTAGACAGGATGGTTTTTAGGCTAAGAGACTTGCTCAGCAGGATTTCAAACTTGGACTATGATATTTTTTTGAACAGGGATTATTTTTTATATCTGCAGTGTAAGTACTGCACCGTGCCTGACAAATAGTAGGCATTTAATAAATGCTTATGGACTAGCCTTTTCTTGGCTGCAGAGCCAGGGATATTTCTAGCATGCTATGCTGCCTCTCATGTGGTTGGTTGCTATTCCAGATGACTCAAGATTTCTTGAGACAGGAAATGTACCAGTGGATTCCAGGATTCCAACTCACATCCAATAAGGCCTGTTTGGTCCCTGAATTGATAGATAGATAGATAGATAGATAGATAGATAGATAGATAGATAGATAGATAGATAGATAGATAGATAGAAATTCATAACTGAATGAATATAAAAGAACTTGTTTAAGAGTTAAAACCTGAGCTGTGCTCTGAAGGAAGTTAGAGATTCTATGAATTAGCTAGGAGAAAGAGTACATTCCAGACTTAGGGAACCAATGGAATAGTGTGTATAATGGTGACATTGAGGGAAGGGGGGGTCAAGAATAGCTAACAAGTCAGTTTGATTGGAACAGAGTAAAAGTCTACATGAAGAAGAATAATAAGAGATGCAACTTAAAAGATAGGTAAGAACCAGAGTGTGGAGGACTTTAAATGCTAGGCTAAGGGTTTTGTACTTCATTCTAACAATAAGAAGTCAGCCAAGGTTTTTAGTAGAGAGGTGATGTGGCCCAATCTATGTTTCAGGAATATTAATTTAGAAGCCGTGTGAAGGATGGTTTGGAGAGGGGAGAGTCTGGAATCAGAGAAATGAATTAACAGTCTCTTTCAGTAGTCTAGATGCTAGGTATGGTGGTCCAGAACAAGGGTAGAGAATGTGTGAGCTCAGAATTAATGAATGAAAAACATTTATTAAATTCTTTCTGTGTTCTAAACACAATACTGGGCTGTGAAGATATAAATAATAAAGCAAAGGGGCAGCTAGGTGGCCCAGTGGATAGAGAACCTGAGTTCAGATCCAGCCTCAGACACTTTACATACTAGCTGTGTGACCCTGACCCTGGGCAAGTCACTTAACCCCAATTGCCTCACCACAAAAAAAAGAAAGAAAGAAAGAAAGAAAAAAAAATAATAAAGCAAGACAATCCCTCCTCTCAAGCGGTGGCTACTGGGGATGGGGAAGTTACACAGAGCAATAGTAGCCAGGGAAGTGTGTTTTCAGTCTGGCAAGGCATGGACATGGTGAATGGAAGAGTGAATGAGGGGAAGGTATAGATGCTATAGCACAGAGGATGGTAAGTGGCTAAGATGGAGTTGATAAAGGGCTTTATGGAATAGTCTCTTGAAGTATGGAAAGTACATTAAAGGATGATGGCTGAGAGTAGTTAAGTCATTCAATACAATGATCCAAGGACAATACCAAAGGACTAATGATGAAGCATACTTTCCACCTCCAGAGAAAGAACTGTTGTTGATTGAGCACAGAATGAAGCACACTATTTTGCATTCTTTTTTTTTACTTGAGTCTTTTTGTATAAAATGACTAATATGATAATGTTTTACATAATTGCACATGTATAACCTATATCTGATTGCTTGTTGCCTCAAGGAGGGGGAAGGGTAGAGAGGGAAGGAATGAGAGAAGGATAGGATTTGGAACTCAAAGATTAAATAAATAAATAAATGAAAAGAGGGGAAAAAAAGTAAAAAAAAAAAAGGATGATGGCTGGATAAAATATGAAGGGAAAAGGGAAAAGAACAACAACACATTTGTTAAGTACCTACTGTGTGCCAGGCACTACACTAAGCATTTTACAGATATTATCTCATTTGATCCTCTCAACAATGCAGGGAGTTAGATGCTATTATTATCCCCATTTTACAGTTGGAGAAACTGAGGCAGACTAAGGTTAAGTAACTTGCCCAGAATGTTACAGCTAACTAGCTGACCTAGCTGCTGTGGTAAGACAGGGAAGAGTATGAGAGATGCAACCCACTCTTCTTTAGGTAGCAGTAATTGTATTTTTTGGAGGGGGATGAGGCAATTGGGGTTAAGTGACTTGCCCAGGGTCACACAGTTAGTAAGTGTCAAGTGTCAAAGGCCGGATTTGAACTCAGGTCCTCCTGACTTCAGGGCTGGTGCTCTATCCACTGTGCCACCTAGCTGCCCTTAGATAGCAGTTTTTCCTTACCTCAAACCTAACTTTACATCTTTGAAATTTCTACGTATTGCTACTAGTTCTGGCCTCAGGGGGACAAGCAGAACAAGTTTATTCCGTCTTCCATGTGACAGCCTTCTAAATACCTGAAGACAGCTGTCATGTATTACCTAAAATGGGAAAGGGAAGAGAAGGAAATGGACATGGGAAAAGAACCCACTTCCTGGACTATCTTTCCCACTCTGCCTTCCTGTGCCAGACCCTTCTTGACTCCCATCCCCCTCCTGAGCATACTTTCCTTAATTGTCACTCTATCTCTCTGGTAGGAATTTGCATACAACTTTTATTTTCAGATATGCACAAAGCTGTGTTTGGCTGGTCAAAGAGAAACTCTTTGAGGACAGTCACAGTTTGATTTTTTTCTCTGTGTCTACAGTGTCTAGCAAGGTGTCTGTTATATAGAAGAAATAAAGAATGTTCCTACATTTGAAGATTGAATTGAAATAAGGAGCATGGAATAGGAGTGTAAGACTTTAAAGTAAGAGGTTAGGAGCAGCTAGGTGGTATAGTGGATAGAGCATTAGCCCTAGAGTCAGGAGGACCTGAGTTCAAGTCACTTAACTCTGATTGCCTCTAAAAAAAAAGTAAGAGGTTAAGGAGGTAAAGGTAGAGGTCATGTTGGAATGGGCATATTCGAGGTGGTGAACCTGAAAATAATACCTGGGGTAATGTGTAGGTTTCACATTGAAACTCCCTATGATAACATTGATCAAGAAAAAACCCAATATGATTAATAGGATATTTATGTATGCATGAGTTTCTTTAAAGAGGCTTAGGTCTCATGAATAAATGACCACTTAGGTTACTTATGAGCACAAGCCTTGACTCATGGCAGATTTTAGGAAGCTTTCCTTGACCAACCACATGGAACTCTGGTCAGCCCCTGCCTTGCATCCCAGCAGCACTAATTAACCCACTTTGTACTATATTCACTTTGGGGGGGGGGAGGAATAAACATTTTCATAGCACCTACTATGTGCTAGGTACTATGCTAAGTACTTTACAATTATTGTCTCATTTGATCCTCACAAAAACCCTTCAAAACAGCTGCTAATATCATACCTATTTTTACAGTTGGAGAAATTGATGCAAACTGCGGTTAATTAAGTGATTTCTCCAGGGTAACACAGCTAATAAGTGATTTTGGCTAGTTTTGAACTCATTTTCCTGATTCTAGGCCCAGTGGTTTATCCATTGTACCTTAAATTTATTACAGTGATGATTCCTATACTTAAAGCACTATGTGGTTACAAAACATTTTCCTCACAATGACCCTGGAACTAATTGGTATGGTATGAGGGAAAGTAAGATATCTGTCTTCAGAAGCTTGGGTATTTTTGTAAGGGGAGAAATATAAAGACTTATATGAACTAAAGAAAAGTGAAGTTAAGTAAAATCAGAAAAAAAATTGGCACATGACTATAACAATGCAAACAGAAAGAAACATAAAAACTTTAAACTCAACACTGTATAATTATAATGACCAAGCTCAATCCTAAGAAAGGCTATGAGAACGTACCTCTCTCTTCTTCGCAGAAGCAGGAGGACACTATGGAGAAAGAATGGTGCATGCATGTAGTGTTGGATTTGGTTGTTTTGCATAGATTGCTGAACTATTTTTTTCCCTCTTTCTTTTTTATTTGTTCTTATAAGGCATGGATACTATGAGCCAGAATGAGTGATATGTTAGGAAATGAAAGTTGATGTAAAAACAAAAGATACAAATAAAATCAAAATAAAAAGAAAGAAGACAGGCTCAAATCTCACCTCTGTCAGTTACTAGCTGTGCACATTTAGGCAAGTCATTTAAATTCACTGGGTCTCAGCTGGACTAGATAATTACTAAGACATCTCCCAGCTAAAGATCCAATGATCCCAAATATGTAGTGCAGATACTATTATCTCCATTTTATGGATTCAGTTACAAATGTTCAAGAACAGTTTCTTCCTTTCATTTTAGGTGTGTCCGACTCTCCATGACTCCGTATGGGGTCTTCTTGCCAAAGATACAGGAGTGGTTTGCCATTTCCTTCTCTAGCTCATTTTGCAGAAGAGGAGAATAAGTAAACAGGGTTAAGTGATTTGCCCAAGGTCACATAGCTAGTAAGTGTCTGAGGCCAAATTTTGAGCACACAAAGAGATGTCAGCTTGACTCCAGGACTGGCACTCTGTCTACTGTTTCACCTAGTTCCCTCTAGGCCTAGGCTAGATGATATAAATTTAATTAGAATCAATAAGTATTTATTAAGTGCCTACTTTGTAGCAGGTATCATGCTAAATGAAGGCAAAAATGAAATAGAGCCTATCTTCAAGGAGATCTCTATCATATTGGGGATGGTGTGGGAGTGGAGGATAAAACGTATCATAGAGATTTTTTTTTTTTAGTGAGGCAATTGGGGTTAAGTGACTTGCCCAGGGTCACACAGCTGGTAAGTGTTAAATGTCTGAGGTCGGATTTGAACCCAGGTACTCCTGATTCCAGGGCTGGTACTCTATCCACTGCGCCACCTAGCTGCCCCATCATAGAGATTTAAAAACAAAATATATACAAAGTAATTTCCAGAGGAAGGGCACTAACAACTAGATAGATCAGAATAGGCTTTCTTTAGAAAACTGATATTTAAAGGGACTTGGAGAGTCTAAAAGCCCCAGAAGAATTAATTCATTTCAGGGATGGGAGACAGTCTCCATTTCGAAGGACTATAAGTTGACAGTGAATGCAGGGCTGGCAAGTGGCAGAGATGGAAACGTCCCTATTAATTATTTCCTTCCAACGCCTCACCTTAGGGATGAGGAAATCAAGACCTAAAGAGGGGAAATTAATGTTCCAGGTCTTCTAATTCTAAATCCAGTCTTCATTCTCCTACTCTATGAGATCCAGGTTAATAGATGTCAGCTGTCAGAAGAGTTCATTTTTTTAAGTCTTATTTTATTTTACTTCCAATCTTTTCCTCTTAGAGAAAGACATAAGAACAACTGACCCAAGTGTCTCTAGAGCTAAATGGTGCCACCCACCTGCCTACAGCTTTCCCAGCTCCCCTCAGCCTTTAGCAGATTTAGGGTACGTAAGCACACATCTACCTTTTCCATTTCCGGAGTTGCCAAGGAGCATCTCCCAGGAGCTGTCAGAGATGTTTCTGAGCTCTGCTGGCAGAAAGCACTTGACTTCAGTGGAGAGGCATTCTGACATCCAGAGGCAGGCGATTAGGAGGTTATGTGTGAAAATGGGGATTATTTTCGGATGGATGATAGAGGATGTCCCAAGGATGTCAGCAATCCTTCCAGGTTAAGCGTTTTGAGGCCACTTTTTTGCATGTCTCCATCTCCTGCCTGTCTGGGGGAGGGAATACTCAGCACCTGACATAAACCACCTGTCCCCAAGGCCAGGATCCCAGCATCCCTTTAGAGCAGAAAGGGAAGAACCAAAGGACTCCCCTGGTCCCCATCATTCCTACATTGCCAGACCTTTCTCATCACTGCTGTGCCTTCACGGTGGCTCAGGAAGCAATTCTTTGAACCAGCACACACGTTTATTTCTGCTTCCTCTCCAGATGAAGGCTCTTGTCTTCAGAGTATTGCCCTAGCTGAGCTAAGGACCACTGTAGGTAAAAGCTTCATAAATATGCATAACTGAATAATTCCTTCAGAGGACAAGTGGTTGCTCTTCATTTTACATATACTGACACCTTTCTTCTAACATTTGCACAATCACCTAGTGATGGATTCCATACCCTGGAGGAGTAAAAGTGCAGGGTAGTGCAAATTGCCAGTTTCTGGTCATCAGAAGACCTGGGTTCTGTGTCTGATTTTGCCTTCTCATGAATTGTGTGACTTTAAGCAAGCCACCTCCCTTTTCTCCCTCTTGCATAGCCTGTGTTAGACTAGATGACTTGTAATACCCGTGAACCTAAAATCCTATAACTGCCACACACCTCTGTTAGTTGTTTTTGAAATTGCACTGGTCCTATGCTTCTATTTGTTTTTTCACCAATTGGGGTTAAATGACTTCCCCAGGGTCACAAAGCTAGTAAGTGTCAAGTGTCTGAGGCCGGATTTGAACTCAGGTCCTCCTGACTCCAGGGCCGGTGCTCTATCCACTGCACCATCTAGCTGCCCCCCTATGCTTCTACTTGTAACAAGGAATTCCCTCTCCCCATGCAAATGGTATACTGTTTTGCAAACTGTGGGTCTTACTTAGGAGTCGCCTGGGATGCTGAGTATGTATCAAGAGGTAGGATCTTAATCCAGGCTCTCTATCCTCTACATCCATGATACTTCTAGACCATAAAGATAACTTCTTTAAAGTGTTGTTTTAATAAATGAAATAAAATAATAATTTATACTTGAGAAACAAGTTTTGTTTTTACAGTCTACCTCTTTTACAAATGTCCTGTTGAGGTAGATGGTAAAAGGGTCATTGTTCTCATGGTACCGATGAGATAACCAACATACAGTTACATAGCCAAAAAGTGTCAGGGCCTAATTCCGATCCCTGTCTTCATTTCAAATCTGTCCCTCTTTAAGCTACACTACTTAGCTTCTAGGCAGAAATGGTTAATTTGATACTTAGCACATGGTAGTTGCTTTAATAAAAGGAGGCAGCTAGGTAGCTGAGTGGCATTGGGCCTGGAGTCAGAAAGACCTGAGTACAAATACACCTTAGACACTAGCCATGTGACCTTGGGTAAGACACTTAACTTTTGTTTGCCTTAATCCACTGGAGAAGGAAAGGTTAAACCACCCTGATATCTTTGTTAAGAAAACCCCATGGAGGGGCAGCTAGGTGACACAGTGGATAGAGCACTAGCCCTGGAGTCAGGAGAACCTGAGTTCAAATCTGGCCTCAGACACTTGACACTTACTAGCTGTGTGACCCTGGGCAAGTCCCTTAACCCCAATTGCCTCACAAAAAAACCAAAAACCAAAAACCAAAAAACAGAAAGAAAGAAAACCCCATGGACAGTAAGTACTATCCAACCCATGGGGTCACGGCAGAATGAGACATGATTGAACAACAATAAGAGGTGCTTAATCAATGCTTGTTGACTAAAAACTTTGGGGCTCATTTTTTTTGTAACTATAGCTTTTTCACATGGGACAATTTAAATTGCCATATGAAAAGCCAACCTACATCAGGATTTGCCTTGGTGATAAAGGAAAAGTATTTATATGCATTCATATAACACTTTTTGCCTTAGAACCTATTATTACATGGAAGATAGGAAAAATGGGTAAGAGACACTATTTTCATATCAAAGAGATATGAAGATGGGGGCAGCTAGGTGGCGCAGTGGATAGAGAACTGGCCCTGGATTCAGGAGGACCTGAGTTCAAATTCGGCCTTAGACACTTAACACTTACTAGCTGTGTGACCCTGGGCAAGTCACTTAACCCCAATTGCCTCCCCACAAAAAAGTGATATGGAGAACTTGGAAAGCCTTCAGTCAGAAAAAAATAATAAAAACACTGGAGGTGATTATATACAGAAAAAGAAAATCTGTAGGGAAGGCATAACATTAAACCTCCTAAGTCCAAGAGGATAGAGACACCCTCTTTTATTAATGCCCCCAGGTTTGGCCCTTGGTAAGCTTATGGTGCTTTTGTCTTCTTCTCCTTGGCAGTGGCTCTTTACACCCTGATTCTGGGGACCAGAGAAAAAATATCTAAAGCTTAGATATGGCTGATATCTGAGGATCTCCGTCCCCCAAAGTTATTCAATGTACAATATGGACCAAGAATAAGATGACTATTTGTTTCCTTTATACGGGGTGGGCTAAAAATCATGAAGGGATCCAATGTTTTAAAAACTTTTTGGAAATTATTTTCAAATAATTTATGCCATTTATAAGATTTTATCCCTTCATGACTTTTGGCCCACTCTGTAAAAAAGAAAGGCTTAAAATCCCCAAAGACTCATTAAGCAATATGAACCAAGACATAAAATGAAGAGATTAAAACTTTAAAATATTCAATTTTATTTTATATTCAGCTCCTAATTTTTCCCCTTCCATCTCTCCCTCACATTCATCATGAGAAAAGAAGAAAAATAAAACTATTAGAAACATATACAGTCAAGCAAAACATTTCCCACATTAACTATGTCTAAAAAGCAATACATGCTTTCACCTGCACTCTGGGTCCATCTCTTCTTTATCTAGAAAACGGTAGCATGCTTCATCATGAGTCCTCTGGTATTGGTCACTATTCCTAAGTCTTTCAAGGTTGTCTAGCTTTACAATAATGATGTTATTGTGTAAATTGTTTCCCTTGTTATTCTCACTTCACTTTGCATACAAATATTTCTAAATTTCTCTGAAAATCCCCTTTCAGCATTTATTATAGCACAGTCTATTCCATCATATTAATATCTCATAACTTGTTCAGCTATTGCTCAAATGATAGGCATGCCCTAAGTTTCTAATTCTTTACTATCATGAAAAGCTGTTATAAAATTTTTTTGTACATATGGGTTCTTTCCCTCTTTCTTTGATCTCTTTGGGGGTATTGACCTAGAAGCAGTTATCACTGGGTGAAAAAATATGCACAGTTTAATAGCTTTTTGTAATAGTTACAAATTGCTTTTCAGAATAGCTGAACCAGTTCACTGCTCTACTAATAGTACATTAATATGCCCGTTTTTCCCCAATACCTCCAGGATTTCTCTTTTTCCTTTTTTGTCACTTTGACAATCTGATGTATTTGAGGTAGTACTCTAAAACTATTAAAACTTTATTTATAAATTATTTGGAGCATTTTTGCATAATGCTAATGATAGCTTGGATCTCTTTCTCTTAAAATTCCATATTCATATCCTTTATCAATGGGGGAATGGCTCTTATTTTTTTTTTTAATTTTAGTAAGGCAATTGGGGTTAAGTGACTTGCCCAGGGTCACACAGCTAGTAAGTGTTACGTGTCTGAGGCCGGATTTGAACTCAGGTACTCCTGAATCCAGGGCCGGTGCTCTATCCACTGCGCCATCTAGCTGCCCCATGGCCCTTATTTTTATAAATTTGAATAAATTTCTATATATCTTAGAAATGAGACATCTTATCATTTCCTCCTCTCAAAAATGTTAGATTTATTAGTTTTGATTGTACAAAACTTTAAAAAATTTCATACAATTGAGATTGTGCATTTTGCCATTTGGTCATAAACTCCTCCCTATTGATAGCTCTAATAGATAATTTCTTCCACCCTCCTCTAAACTTCTGATGTCACCCTTCATATCTAAATAATATACACATTGGAGTTTGTCTTGTCATAAATGTGAAATGTTGATCTATACATAGCTTATGCCAGACAGTTTTCCAATTTTCCCAAGTCAAATACTAAGTTTTTGCCCCAATAGTTGGGATCTTTGGGTTTATCAAAAAAAGTATTGTGTTCATTGGCTTCTGTATATTGTGTACCTAGTACAAGACTCAATTTCTTAATCAGTAACATATTGTTTTCACAATTACTCCTTAGTATAGTTTGAGATCTAGAAAATTGAATCTTAAAACATTAAAACATGAGACAATTAGTGGATACATCAAATAGTCATTTCATCTTCATTTGTGTTCAGTAGTATCTGAATATCTTTTTTTAAGCTCCATGTCTTCTGGCAAGCCAATTGACTTATCTTCCAATTAATAGTCTTCTTCTCCTTTGAGAAATGTTATAGGAACTATAGGGATCAATTATAGTGTAGCCAGTACTGATTTAAATACCCAGGAGCTCCTGACCTTTTGAACTCTCAAGATTGCCTCTTGGGCTGAAAAAGTACATCTCAGCATAATGTTTGGTAATGTTATTAAGGAAAAAACAACAGCAGCACAGTACAGAAGAGACAGCCATTTTCTTAAGATCCTGATTAAGCTTATCGAAGCACATGCTCTTACTCCCCAGTGTAAGAAGATACCATTAGTAATGGTGGAAAAAGAAGAGACCTTTTCCCTTCACTCACTAGAAGTCCTAAAGAGAAAGTTTCATCTTGCACATTCCAGAGACAGGAGGAGAAGAGTAACAGCAGAAATTATTTCTCCATTTAAAGTCTTTACAATGTGGATAATTCTTCCTGGCTTAGTGACCAATTCTTTTTTTGCTAGATCCTCTTTCCTTTATGGGGCCAAGACATTTCTATGATATCCCAAAGGATGAAGTCCTTCAGCACTGAGTACACATATCCCTGGAAATGACCAGGGGAGCTCAGTCCATGCTTCATAGGATTGCTCATATGCATGAATACACCATGGAGTATACTCCAATCCAACTCTTTTATGCTACAAAATAATAAAAAGAATTGGGAATATTTGAGCCAAAGCAGTAATGGAATTTGAGCCCTTAGAGAAACTTTAGAGATATTCAAACCATATTCTCTCATAAACTGATAGACTCATAAATGTTAGTGCTACATGAAACCTTGAGACCCACAAATATCCATGCAGAACTATACAGAAACTAAAACTCTCTCTCTCTCTCTCTCTCTCTCTCTCTCTCTCTCTCTCTCTCTCTCTCTCTCTCTCTCTCTCTCTCTCTCTCTCTCTCTCATTCTCTCTCCCCCTCTGTCCATCCATCTGTCTCTCTGTCTGTCAAGGCAGCTAGGTGGCACATTGGAGAGAGCACCAGCCCTGGAGACAGGAGGATCTGAGTTCAAACCTGGCCTCAGACACTTGACACTTACTAGCTGTGTGACCCTAGGCAAGTGACTTAACCCCAATTGACTCACACACAAAAACAAACAAACAAAAGAGACCTTTCTTTCTGTCTATCTCTTTCTAAAATACTAAGGGAGTCATTTGTCCTCTTTGAAAATAAGGAGTGGAGGGGGCAGCTAGGTGGTGCAGTAGATAGAGAACATGGCCCTGGATTCAGGAGGACCTGAGTTCAAAATCCAACCTCAGACACATGACACTTACTGGCTGTGTGACCCTGCGCAAGTCACTTAACCTTCATTTCCCTGCAAAAAAGAAAAAAGAAAAGAAAGGGTGGTGGGGCAGCTAGGTGGCACAGTGGATAAAGTACTGGCCCTGGATTCAGGAGGACCTGAGTTCAAATGTGACCTCAGACTCTTGACACTTACTAGCTGTGTGACCCTGGGCAAGTCACTTAACCCCAATTGCCTCACAAAAAGAAAAAAAAGGGGAAAAATAGAAAATAAAGGGTGGGGGGCAGCTAAGTGGCACCCTGGATAAAGCACTGGCCCTGGATTCAGCAGGACCTGAGTTCAAGTCTCGCCTCAAACACTTGATGTGTACTAGCTATGTGACCCTGGGTTAACCCTCATTGCCTCACAAAAACCCAAAATAAATAAAAATAAAAATAAAGGCTGAATAACTAACAATTGAGGGAGTATTTAGATACTCCTCATTATATGAATTTTTTTTGTTTGTTTGTTTGTTTGTTTTTTTTTTTGCAGGGCAATGAGGGTTAAGTGACTTGCCCAGGGTCACACAGCTAGTAAGTGTCAAGTGTCTGAGGCCGGATTTGAACTCAGGTACTCCTGAATCCAGGGCTGGTGCTTTATCCACTGAGCCACCTAGCTGCCCTATATGAGATGTTTTAAGAAAAGGACCCCGGGGCAGCTAGGTGGTGCAGTGGACAGAGCACTGGCCCTGGATTCAGGAGTACCTGAGTTCAAATCCAGCCTCAGACACTTGACACTTACTAGCTGTGTGGCTGTGGGCAAGTCACTTAACCCCCATTGCCCTAAAAAAAAAAAAAAAAAAAAAAGGAAAAAAAAAAAGAAAAGGACCCCTACATTTGAATAACACCACTTAGCTGTTTGAATAACACCACATAGTAGGGAGAAAATTGCTGATATATTGGAGCACACTCTCTCACCTACAATCTACGAAGATCTGCTGTTGTAGATTGAAAGCATAAAACTCAAACACTAGAAGACAAAGGACCTCAAATTGTGTTGTCATCCTGATCCTACATGGAACCGAGGACACAAAACTGCTTGAGAGGCACAAAGGGTAGAATTGCATTATTCCTCGTGACTCCTAGGATGCTGCTTGGTTTTGAGGCCAGAGACCACTGGAACCATTGTAGAAAAGATTTCAAAAATAGGGCATTGTAAAAAAAAAAAAAAAGAGGCAGCTGGGTGGGGCAGTGGATAAAGCACCAGCCCTGGAGTCAGGAGGATCTGTGTTCAAATCCGGCCTCAGACACTTGACACTTTACGAGCTGTGTGACTTTAGGCAAGTCACTTAACCCCAACTGCCTCACCCTCCCCCCAAAATAGGGTACTGTAATTGCATTTTAAGTTATAATACAGACCTTCTGGAGTTAGCATCTTGGCAGGAAGCAGGGACATAGAAAAAGTTATCATCAGAAGCAACAATCTACAACATGTAAGACAATGTTCTATAGTCTTGACTTAAAATCAGGAAGACTTAGAATCATATCTGCCTGTTATTTTTTCTAAATCTATGATCCTGGGCAAGTTATCTAACCTGAGTCTCAGTTTCTTCATTTATAAAATGAGTGAGTTTTAAATGAATTATTTCTACCATCTCTTCTAATTCTCATATGTAATGAATTCAAGCTCCTATGTGATCACCCTCCCCTGGATATAATGTCCCTTTGCTATCTGCAAAGTTACTGAGCACATGGATAATTCTCCAGGAGGACATTTTAAATATCATTCATCATTGCTATCTGTTGTGGTCTTTTTTTGTCATTATCCTATTTTGTTGTTCCTTCAGTCCACACCTAATTTTTTTTTTTACAACTAAAAATACATGTTTATAAAATAATATCATAAATCATATAACATAATAAATTGGGGTGGGGAGGCAGAATGTGCTATCTGTATTCAAGTAACCAGTCTTAAGAAGCTCTTCTTGAGGGACAGAGCCAAGATGGCAGAGGAAAGGCAGTGACCTCCTGGAGCTCTCCCCCCAAACCCCTCCAAATTCCTTCAAATAATGCCATAAGACAATTCCAGGAGCAGCAGAACCCATAAAAGGACAGGGCAAGATAATTTTCTAGCCAAAGACAGCTTAGAAGGTCAACAGGAAAGATCTGTTGTGCTGGGGTGAGAGTAGAACACAGACCTGTGTCAGTGCCGTGCAAATCCAGTCCCTGGCAGGCCACTCTAGAGTAGCCTCTCAGCTGTGGCTGCTTCTGAAACTCAGCCCATGGACAGTGAGGGAGTCAAGCAGTTGGCCAATGAGAGATTGCAGGGATCTCTTCTGGCATTGAGGTGGGACTCTGTTATTTTACCCGTGTTCAGAACTAGGAAGTTGTCTTGAGTGGTGGTTCAGGTTGGAGAAGGGCATAGGCATGCTGGGGCTTTCAAACAATGTGAAACTGCATTCTATTCCTGGGTTAAAGAGCAAGAAGGCCTGTGGTTACTTACAGACCAGAGCACAGGCCAGAGGAGTGTAGAATGTGCCTCTCCTTAAATCATTCCACTTGGGACCTCCTGAAGCTTGGGACATTGTGCCCTGGAAGGAGTGCCCCACTTTAAGAAGGAGTTAAAAGTCAAGAAATAGGCCAGGAAAATGAGCAGACATAAAAAATGCTAACCCTGGAAAGCTTTTTTTGTTTGTTTGTTTGTTTTTGTTTTGACAAGGAAGGTCTAAATAGACCCTCAGACAAAGATAAAAATGTCAAAGCTGCTACATCCAAAGCTTCCAAGAAAAATATGAATTGGTCTGAGTCCATAGAAGCACCTCAAAAGGACTTAGAAGATAAGGTAAAAGAGGTAGAGGAAAAAAATGGAAAGAGAAATGGGAGTGATGCAGGAGGGTAATGAAAAAAAAGTTAACAGTTTGAAAAGCTAAAAGGAGATACAAAAGATCTCTGAAGAAAATAAATGCTTAAAAATTAGGATTGAGGAAATGGAAGCTAATGGCTTTATGAGAAATCAAGACATAAAGCAAAACCAAAAGAATGAAAAAAATTGAAGTCAATGTGAAATATCTCCTTGGAAAAACAACTGCCCTAGAAAATAGATCGAGGAGAGATAATTTGAGAATAATTGGACTAACTGAAAACCATGATCAACAAAGGAGCTTAGACACCATCCTCCAAGAAATGGTCGGGGAAAATTGCCCTGATATTCTAAAAAGAGAAGGTAAAGTAGAAATTGAAAGAATCCACTCATAACTTCCTGAAAAGAGATTGCAAAAGGAAAACTTCAAGGACTATAATAGCCAAATTCCAGAGCTCCCAGGTCAAGGAGAAAATTTTGCAAGCTGTTGGAAAGAAACAATTCAAGGACTGTGAAACCACAGTCAGGATAACACAAAATTTGGCCGCTTCCACATTAAAGGATCAGAGGGCATGGAATATGATAATCTGGAGGGTAGAGGAACTGAGTTTACAACCATGAATCATCAACCCAGGAAAACTGATTATAATCTTTTGGGGAAAAAATGACAATTCAATGAAAGAGAGGACTTTTAGGCATTTGTGATGAAAAGACCTGAACTGAATAGAAAATTTGACTTTCAAATACAAATCTTGTATTTGAAAAATAATCAGGGAAAAGAAATCATAAGGGATATTAAAAGGTTAAACTGTTTACATTCCTACATGGTAAGATGATTCTTTTAACTCCTATGAACATTCTCACCATTAGGGCAGCTGAATGGAGTATATTTAGACAGAGGGAAGAGGTTTGAATTGAATATGAAGGAATTCTATCTTTAAAGCATGTATTTTTTTGACTTTTTTTTGTGGGGTGGTCAGAGTTTGGTGGCTTGCCCAGGGCTATATAGCTGGTGGGTGTCAGTGTCTGAGGCCGGATTTGGGCTCGGGCCCTCCTGGGTCTAGAACTGGTGCTTTGTCCACTGTGCCACCTAACTTCCCCATGTTGATACCTTTTAAAAAATAAAATTAAGAAGGGAGAGGAATGTACTAGGAGAAAGGGAAAGGGAGAGGTGGAATGGGGTAAAGTATCTCACATAAAAAAAAGCAAGAAAAAGCTTATGGAGTGGAGGGGAAGATAGGGGTCGTACAGGGGATTGAGTCAGCATTACTCTCATCAGAATTGGCTCAAAGAGGGAATAACATGCATACTCAATTGGGTATAGTAATATATCTTGCCCTGCAGGAAAGGAAGAGGATAAGGAAGGAGGAGTGAAGGAAGGGAGGGCAGATTGGGGGAGGGGGAAGTCAGAAGCAAAACACTTCTGAGGAGGAATAGGGTGAAAGAAGATAGAAAATTGAGTAATTATCAAAGCAAGGGAATAGGATGGAGGGTAATACAGTTAGTAATAGTAATTGTAAAAAAAATTTTGAAGCAAGTTTGTCTGAAAAACACATAGAAAACTGTAAAGTTGCTATCTGTTCAGGGATAAAATTCTAGCTAGACTGCCTAAAAAATCTAACGAGTGGTCACCATAAATTGTAAGCTTTAGCAAGAGTTTAGACTTTTAAATATTTATTAAGGAGCATAAGAATTTGGTGACGAGAGAGAAAGAGGCCAAGATTCCTTCATCTATCTATCTCAGGGAGTCAGCATCTCAGCTCTACTCCAAACAAGGTCCTGGATGAAAAGAGAGCTCCTAGCTCCTTGCTCCTTCTTCCTCTGAGAAACCTCTCGTGAAACAAGAAAAGGAGCCATCCACACACACACAGCCCCAAGCTAATTGGTTTATAGCTTTGATCAACAGTACCCATGAGCAAATGTCACTTCCTGACACCAAGGTCACATGGCTATGTCCGCAGGCCAGAGCTCACAAAATGTTCCTCCCAGCAGGGGGTGTTATTCCAACTCTCACAGAACTGAGTCGAATTTGCTAAAATGAGAGCCATTCCCCAATTGATAGATGATCCAAAGATATGAAGTTTTCAGATGAAATAATCAAAGCCACCTATAGCCATATTAAAAAAAAAATGCTCTATCAAGTATCTGAAGATCTATGGAGAATTTATTAATCCAATCTAATCCATTCCAATAAAATTTTGTTAAGTGTCAACTATGTTCCAGGCCCTATGCTAAACACTGGGGATACAATAAATATAGAAAAAGACAGTCTTCAACCTCAAGGAACTTACAGTCTAAAGGGGGACAGAAGGAAGCAGAAAATAAGGCACCAAGCATACCCAGCAAGGAAGCATCTTGCTCCATATATCTGGAACCAGTCAAGGCAGCAGATGCAAAGTGGAGTGAGCCAAGTTCATTTTTGCCCTCTGTTAATTAAGGCATTTGGAGGAGTTTGGTATGCCATCCTCTAGGGAGTAGAGAAGACTGAGGAAGGTGGTGTCAATCAGAACTTAAGTTAGCAACATGATGGTGAGTTTAGAAGTGATGAGCTTATCCTGGGAATAGCATCTCATTTTGTGGAGTTGAAACCAGGCAGGGAAGCAAATGCAAACTAGAGTGGATTAAATGTGTTCTCTTTTGGCCATAGGAGGCAGAATCATAATCAGTGAATGGACAAAACAAAGAGACAAATTTAGACAGTTTGAGGAAAAAAATTCCTAGCATTTAGAGCTATCCACAAGTGGAATAGCCTCATTTGAGAGGAGGTAGTTCCCCTCTCCTTGAAGGTCTTCAAGCCCAAGCTGGAAGACACTTTTTGAGTATTTGACAATGGTGAATCCTTTGTGTGTATGTCGAAATAGCCACAGCTCACAAATGTTGAAATTCTATGACAGGGAGTAGAGTACCCACACTTCTATTAGAGTACTCTCTGGGACTATGGCTGCCTCTAGGAGAGAGCTGCTCAGTGACAAGTAAGGCTATTTTCTTTAAGCTCTGACATAAATTATGTTGTTTTTTTTTTTTCATTAACTAGTAAATAAATTTGCTCATCATTTGAATCTGGGGCAACTTTTGTGCTTGTAAGGTAAGCTGATAAATACACCCATAGGAGTAGCAGATTGGGGTGGCATATCATATATAGACATTTGATTGATGGTAATGAGCCAGAGAAGTGAGTCAATCTCCAAGGTATATACCTGGAAGTATATAGAGTCAGAAGGCAGCCTCTGACACAAGTGCTATAATTATATTGATTTTCTAAGGTTGAAGATGTCTGGTGGTCTGGAGATCTGAGTGTCATAAGCTTGTCAAAGTTAATCCATTACGCATGAAAAATGCCATCTACCTTCAGATAGAGAACTGAAAGGACTTAGAGTGCAGATTGAAAGCATAGCTTTTTGCCTTTCTTTATTTTTCTTGCTTTCCTGCCTCCTCCCCCTGCCCCAGAACATTGATAATGCAGAGATATGTTTTCCATGACTTCATACATCTAATGGGTATCATATTTCTTGCCTTCTCAATTGGTAGGGGAGGGGCTAGAAGGAGGAAGAGAATTTGGAACTTAAAATAAAACTAGAAATTGATAATTTTTAAAAAATTAAAGCAAAAACAAAGTTAGCCTTTAGAAGGACTCTTCAAGTGTCGCAGAAATTGATTTCTTTCATTCAGTAACAATAGCTAATGAAAGATTTTCTTTGAATGGCAAGTTTAGAGCTTGGGGAGTAATGTTCCACTCATCCAAAATCAGAAAAATAGACTCATTAAGATCTATTAAAATCTGTCTGTATGTCTATCAACAAAAGGAAATTTGGTCAGAGCATTTCTTTATAAGTATCATTAAGTATGAGGATAGAAATGAGGGAATTTCAAATGAGACTTCAGAGAGTCTAGGGATAGAAGCCATGATACTATTGGCCAAGTTTTCCTCAGAAAAAAGAAGGTAAAAAAAATTGAGGAAGTTAGTGATTTGAAGATCTATCCAGGGCCAGCCCTGGACAAAACTGTGAAGTAGGTTAAGTTCCTTCCAATGGCTGCTGACCTCTGTTTCTGCTTCCCTTACCCCTGTTTGTTGTGGGAGAAGGTGATCTTCTAAAAGCTCATTGCTCTTAAAGAGGTGCGAGATTGCTCCCAGACAGACTTGCATTTTATCAGAGGAACGAGAAAACCAGGGTACTGCTTAATCCAAAGGACTGAGCAGAGATTTATGGAGTCGTGGAATTCCAGACCTATAGAATCATGGAGTGTGAGAGCTGAAAGGATGTTAGAAGATCATTTAGTCCAACTCATTTATTAGAAAGAGCAGGAGACGGAGTCCTAGAGAGCGGGAAGTATCTTCTTCTGTAGGATTATGGGGTTGAACCAGATCATCTATAAGATACTTTTTCAACCCTGAATCTTGCAATTTAATGACAAATGGCTTGCCTGAGATCACACAGATATTAAGTGGCAGAGCCATGATATGAGCCCATGTCTTTTGATTCCAAATCTACAAGTGCCACTTCATCACAAGGAAAATACTTTTTAGACAAAGGAGTTGTGACATCCCAAATGCAGAGGTGTCTGTTTGATTTATTTCCAAGGAAGGCCACTTGGATTGTATTGGGTCAACAATCCAGATAATCCATGACAAAAATGACATTTTTCTTCAAAAATATGTTTTTGTTTTCTTTTGTCTGAAGCCTGCTTGGCACTTTACCTGTGGGGTCCTTCACACAGCTGATTTAATTGTCCACTAGGGTTTCCACAACCTCTTCCCAGGGCTATCACATCTCCTTTACAAGTTTCCTTGATTTTTAAAACATTTTTCTCCCTGTCCTGGCTAGGATCCTAGGGCTTACCTGGAAAAAATCAGGCAGATTCAAAGGCCCTGGAGAGAATTTCCTTCCATGGGCAACTTAGACTTTATTTCCAAATCCATATTTTCCTGGAGTGGGGATGATTTTCTTTGTACCTGATTGGCAGCCGTGACTTCTGCCAAGTGCAATTAACTGCTGAAAGATAAATTCAGTGGTTCAGTTGCAGAAATGTAGGTTTGGTCATTGGTAGATTTCTGAACATAAGGGAAGAAAGTTGCTTATTCACTTTATTGAATGGTGTTGAGTAGGTTAAAAGAAAATCTTTTTTATATTAACCATACTCTGCAAAGGGACATGGAAGTAAGGGTTAAATCCTCTCTTTTTAAACTGCAACTTTATATTTTTTCGATGTTATAATTTTATGATTATCTAATTAAGAAAACTGGTTCATTACAAGCAACTCTAAGGTGCTAATTCAATTCCCGCCTGCGATTTTTTTTTCAAGCTTGTTTACCTGTGAAGCCATGTGTAACTAAAGAAAATTCCCACAGCAAGTGGTGGGAGATATAGGGGGAAGAGACCTCAGTGTTGGATTACTTTAAGCTGTTAGTCCAAAATCTCTAAGCCCCCAAGCTTTAATTATCGTGTGCAGTGTACTGTTGAATAGGAAAAGGGGGTTACAGCATGACAGATTCTCACCCTGACACCCACAATGAAACATGAGCAGACTACATATATGTAGTATATGCAATATATAGAGTATAGTATATATATTCTATATATACACATATACATATTTTTCTATATACATACATATCATATATACAGGCACAATGTACATACAGATATATGTACATTGTCTTTATATACACACATGTATATCCATATAAACATGCACATAAACACAACATGTATAATATATTATAATAATTATTGACCCATTTTTTCTTTTTTTTTAATGGGGCAATGGGGGTTAAGTGACTTGGCCAGGGTCACACAGCTGGTACTTGTCAAGTGTCTGAGGCCAGATTTGAACTCAGGTCCTTCTGAATCCAGGGCCAGTGCTTTATCCACTGTGCCACCTAGCTACTCCCATTTCTTTCTTTATTCCTGGTCCATACCCCCATATATGTGTGTCTTTCATACATACATATATAGTTATATATTCATACATGATATATAGTTATATATGCACATATAATATATGTGTATATGCAATTATAGCTATGCATTCAATGTACATGTGTATGTGTGTATATATATATATATACATATATATCTCATATAACCTTTTGCAAAATGACTCATCACTTCCAATGAATAATGACAATAACTCATTTAAAAATCCTTGGTAGGTTATATAACTTTTAACATACATTATCTCATTTTTGAGAGGCAGCCTGACATCCTGCATAGTGTTCTGCACATGGGGTCAGAAATGCCAGGGTTCAAATTCTCCTTCTGCCACGTATTCACTATGTGACCATGGGGAAGTCAGTTAAACTCTCTGAAATCCAAACAATTCTCTAAGATCATAAATTATAAGTTTTTGGGCTGTATCAGTGGAGGGAATTCTCATACCCACAAAATTACAGATGCTTGATAATGTAAGGGCTGTGTGGAATACCCCATCCCAATTAATGTAACTATAGAAGGCCTGATTCTATTGTGTAAAACGATCAAATAGATGCGTGAACATATCCTTAATCAGTTTGGAGAGAGTGAAGTCACTTGATAATTGGATAAAATCAGATGATGTCACACTCAGAAATGTGTTGGGATTGGCTAAAGGAATCAGACAGACCTATCATAGCAGCACAGTTTGGACTCCATATTCTATCAGGGAATTGCAGCAACAAGCCTGTCTAGTAGTGGTGCAAAGAAATTTCCCTTAGAAGTTTGAAGAAGGATTAAGTTCTCTTTCCTCTCTCCTTCCCTCATTGAACTAAGAATGATCTTGTTAACCTCTAAAGGTTAGAAGATTTGGACTTCCCATTAATGTCCCTAGCATTGTCTCTGTAATAGCAGTGACTGATGGAAGTACATGCATCAAGGAAAGACAGTTTTAGGGTTCTACAAAGTCACCAATTCTCACAGTCAGTTAAGGAGAATTTCATGAGGAGGTGATGAAGGGACTGCCATTGATATCACCCTTTGTCCCCACATGTATACCTTACAAACAGGGTCTCAGTCACCATATAGGCATCAATGTCATATGTAAACCCAACTATACATGCCCAAACAGATTTACATGTGGGGATATTTATACAAGAACAAACTAAATTTATATGAAAACCTTAGGATCTCAGTGTCACCACATGATAGAAACCTGAGTAGGAGTAGTAATAATTTTTTGGAAACTCTGTCTTCCAATTTGAATGAAAGGGTGCTATATTGGCCTAAATCATTTCATTTCTTCCACATATTTTTATAGTCTCTATGGCCAAGATATTCTTCTGTCTAAGGTACTCATTAGACTTACTATATTGTTACTCTCTTCTCCTGGGTTTACCTATTGGTCTTCTTTCAGTTCATAATAGTCTTTATTTTGTTTGTAATATTTTAAGTTTATTCATATCTCTCCTGTCTGTTTCTGGCTAGGGTTTTGACTTGGGTCGGACTGCTCATTCTTGTACTTGGATGGTGTAGACAGGCCTTATTTGGTCCTAGATATAGCAACAAAGACTGAGTCCCACCTTCTGCAGGGGTAGTGGCTCAGTCTTCTGGTGTTTGGGGTTAAGTTTGGGTCTTGAGTCTTTCCATGTCCCCTTCTGAACAGTTATGAATGTGGAATTGGCTCTGTTCCTTGCCATGAGACTCAATCAAATAGCATCAATTGTGTTGGTGGCATAATCCTGCAGGACCCAAGAGCTTTGTTTCTCCTTCCCACATCCCTAGTCCTTGAATAGGCTCTCTAGGACCTGTCTTCTATCCTAGGGTTCCCTCTTTGTCTTGGACTTATGCTTATTTGTCTTTGTTTAGAGCTTCTGCAGAATCCTGGCAATCTTGTGCAGTCCCAGAACCAATGGAGAAACTTATCATTGTTCCTCTTTGGTTTGCTTTCTTATTGTTCCTTCTGATATGCTTTTAGAGGTTTAATGTATCATTTGTGAAAGATATGGTTTCCTCTAGGTCCTAACACACTATGATCTTGCCATGGTTCTAATCTACCTAATTTTAGTCTCAAAAAATCATAAGAAGTAAGTATCATGGGTTCAAAGATGGCAGAGACAAGCCAGGAAGTTGCCTGAGCTCTCCTGAGTTTCCCTCAACATTAAATCAAGCCTCTAAATGGATTCTGGAACTACAGCATCTACAAAAAGACAAAGAGCCACAATCTTCCAACTTGAGATAATTAAGAAGACTTCAAGAAAGATTGGTCTCACTTGGGCAAAAGGGGAGCACAGCACAGCTCAGTGTAGCACAATGCAGAGGGGGTCTGGGCAAGTCAGCAGCAGGTTCTTGGCCATAGCATAGATTAGCATCTGATGCCTCTTGGTCCTGGCTCAGCAGACTGGTGGTGCAGCAGGTCATTTGTGAGACCTGATAGCCCCAGTTAAGAAGGCAAACTGCCAGCTAGAGAACTACCCACAGGATAGTCTCAACTAGGTCAAGCCATCCCAGCTCATGGAGCAAGCCTAGGGCAGTGAAGAATCCACAAGCCATAAAGGCCTCAGAGTAGAAAGACAGTGACTAGCCCCCTATCCCCCAGCAAAAGAAGCCTGCAAGAGTGGACCCTGTACCTCAAGAGGATACCTCTACTTTAAAAGTTAAAAAATAGGCTACAATATGAGTAAGAAACAGAAAAGGGCCCTTACCATTAAGAGCTTCTATGGAACAGGAAAGAACAAAACACAAATTCAGATGATGACAATATTGTCAAAATGCCTACATGTGAAGCCTTGAAGTTGAAGATGAATTGTCTCAAGACCAAAAAAGCCTTCTTGGAAGAGCTCAAAAAGAAATTTTAAAATAATATAAGAGAGGTAGAAGAAAAAATGGGAAAAGAAATGAGAGAAATGAGACTTACTCAAGAAAGTTATGAAAAAAAGAGTCAAAAATCTGGAAAAATAAGTACAAAAATTTACTGAAGTAAACAATTTCTTAAAAATACAATTGGCCAAATGGAGACAAAAAATGGTCAAATGGAAAAGGAGGTGGTGCAAAAGCTTACTGAAAAAAAATGAAAAGAAAATTTGATCTTCAAATACAAGATTCAAGAGAAGCATAAAAAGGCAAATGGATAAAAAATGTTATTCAAAAAAGTTAAAATGTTAACATTCCTATAGGGGAAGATAACACATAACTCTTGAGAATTGTATCTCCATTTGGGCAGCTAGAAGGAATGTACATAGAGGGTATAGGTATAAATAGACTTTTATGTGATGATATAAAAACTTTAAAAGGTCAAAAAATATACAGGGAGAAGAGGAAAGGTGAGATGGAATGGTATTAATTACATCCTATGAAGAGGCACAAAAACTATTATAATAGAAAGAAAGGAGGGGTGAACATGGTTTCAAACTGATTCTCATCAGATTTGGTTCAAAGAGGGAATAACATATATACTCATTTGAATAAAGAAATTTTGCTTACCCTTTAGGGAAGTAAAAGGGTAAGGGGAAAAGGGGGGGTATTCATAGAAGGAGGGCAGAAACAGGGGAAGAAAAAGGAAAGAAAATGGAGGGGTCTGATAAAAGGGAGGCAGATTAAGGGAGGCAGTGGTCAGAAGCAAAACACTGGTGGGGAGGAATAGGGTGAAAGAAGAAATAAAAAGTACAAACAAAGGGGAAATAGGATGAAGGGAAATAGACAGTTAGAAATCCTAACTGTTCATGTGAATGATATGAACTCTCCAGTAAAATGGAAGCAAAAAAGCAGAGTGGATTAAAAACAAGAATCATACAATATGTTCCTTATAAGAAACATATTTGAGGCAGACAGATACACACAGAGTAAAAGTAAAAGACTGGAACAGAATATATTATACTTTTGCTGAAGTTAAAAAAATAGGGGATAGTAATCCTTAACTCAGACAAAGCAAAAGCAAAAATAGATCTAATTAAAAGAGATAAGGAAGGAAATTACATCTTGCTAAAAGGTACCATAGACAATGAAATAATATCAATATTAAACATATATGCACCAAGTGGTATAGCATCCAAATTCTTAGAGGAGAAGTTAAATAAGTTACAAGATGAAATAGCAAAATTATACTAGTGGGGGATCTTAACCTTCCCCTCTCAGAACTAGATAAATATAAAACAAAATAAATGAAAAAGAAGTTAAAGAGGTGAATAGAATTTTAGAAAAGTTAGATATAATAGACCTCCAGAGAAAACTGAATGGGGATAGAAAGGAATATACCTTTTTTCTCAGCAGTACATGCCACATACACAAAAAAACTGACCATATATTATGGCACAAAAATCTCACAGTCAAATGTACAAAGGCATAAATAGTAAACTCATTCTTTTCAGATCATGATGAAATAAAAATTACATGTAATAAAGAGCCATAGAATGATAGACTGAAAATTAATTGGAAACTAAATAATCTTACCTAAAGAATGTCAAGCAACAAATCATAGAAACAATCAATAATTTCATCCAAGAGAATGATAACAGGGGCAGCTAGTTGGCACAGTGGTCAGAGCACTGGCCCTGGAGTCAGGAGGACCTGAGTTCAAATCTGACCTCAGACACTTAACACTTACTAGCTGTGTGACCCATGGCAAGTTACTTAACCCCAATTGCCTCACCCCCCCCCCCCAAAATGACAACAATACGATAACATGCCAAAACTTATGGGATGCAGCCAAAGCAGTTCTAAGGGGAAAATTTATTTATTTATTTAAAATTGTGTGTGTGTGTGGGGGGGAGGGGCAATGAGGGTTAAGTGAGTTGCCCAGGGTCATACAGCTAGTTAAGTGTCAAGTGTCTGAGGCCAGATTTTCACTCAGGTCCTCCTGAGTTCAGGGCCAGTGCTTTATTCACTGTTCCACCTAGTTGCCCCCTTATTGAAACTTTAAATCCTTAAATTTTTACATAAATAAAATAGAGAAAGAGATCAATGAATTGGGCATGTGACTAAAAAAGCTAGAAAAATAACAAATTAAAAATCCCCAATTAAATACTAATTTAGAAATTCTGTAAATCAAAGGAGAGATTTATAAAATTGAAAGGCTGAAAACTATAGAATTAATAAATAAGACTAAGAGCTGGTTTAATGAAAAAATCAATAAAATAGATAAACCTTTGGTTCATTTGATTTACAAAAAGAAGAAAACCAAATTACCAGTATCAGAAATGAAAGGGGTGAATTCACCACCAATGAAGTGGAAATTAAAGCAATAATTAGGAGCTATTTTGCTTAACTCTGTGCCAATAAATCTGACAAAATAAGTGAAATAGATGAATATTTACAAAATATATAAACTGCCCTGATTTATATAAGAGGGAATAAAGTCCTTAAATAAGCCCATTTTGTTTTATTTTATTTTTAAATTTAAATTTATTTATTTATTTTGATTTTTCTCGATTACACATAAAGGTATTTTTTGACTTCCAAATTTTTCTTCCACCTTCCCTTCCCTCCCCTCTACTGAAGCCAGTAAGCAATTTGATATAGGTTATACATTACAATTATGCTAAATATATTTCCACATTAATCAAAACAAAGGAAAAGAAAAAATGCAAGAAAAAAAAAAAACCAAGAACCAGAACAGAAAAGCAACAACAAAACTGAAAATAGTATGCTTCAGTCTGCATTCTGACTCCATAGTTCTTTTTCTGAATGTGGAGAGAATTTTCCACCATAAGCCTTTTGGCATTGTCTTGGATCATTCCATTGCTGGGAAAAGCCAAGTCCATCACAGTTAATCATCACAAAATGTTGTTGGTACTAGGTACAATGTTGTGTTGGTTCTGCTCATTTTACTCAGAATCAATTCATGTAAGTCTTTCCAGGATTTTTTGAAATCCATCTGCTTATAGTTTCTTGTAAGACAATAGTATTCCATTACATTCATATATCACAACTTGTTCAGCCATTCCCCAATTGATGGGTATCCCCTCAATTTCCAGATTTCAGATTGCTTTCGGTCTTGGGGAGGAGATAGGGAAGGGAGGTAGGGAGAAAAATTTGGAACTAAAATCTTATAAAAACAAATGTTGGGGGCGGCTAGGTGGTGCAGTGGATAAAGCACCAGCCCTGGATTCAGTAGTACCTGAGTTCAAATCCGGCCTCAGACACTTGACACTTAATAGCTGTGTGACCCTGGGCAAGTCACTTAACCCCCATTGTCCCACCCCCCAAAACAAAAACGAAACAAAACAAAACAAAACAAACAAAAAAACAAATGTTGAAAACTATCTTTATATGTAACTGGAAAATAATAAAATATTTTTATGATTTAAAAAAAAAAGAAGTAGGTATCATGAATATCATGAATACCATGTATCTATTTGGCCTTTTAAAGCCCTTCAAAACCTGGACCCAGTTTCCCTTTCCAACTTTATTATCATTGCCTTGATATACTCTGTGGACTAGACAACCGGTTCTCCTTGCTTATCTTCTCAAGACACACCACTATCTCCTTGTCTCTACACCTTTGCACAGGCAGTGTCCCATACCTAGATTGTGCTCATTGTTTCCTTCAATCACTTAGAATATCTTTTCCTTCAAAATTCTGGTCAAATTTAGCCTACTTCATGAAATTATCTTTATTCCTTCCAATTGCTACTAGTGTCCTCCCTCCCCAGAATTATTTTTACTTATTTTGTATACCCTCACTTGCATACATGTTGTCTCCCCTGATAGAATATAAAATTCTTTTTTTTTTTTTGGTGAGGCATTTGGGGTTAAGTGACTTGCCCAGGGTCACACAGCTAGGAAGTGTTAAGTGTCTGAAGCCGGATTTGAACTCAGGTACTCCTGACTCCAGGGCTGGTGCTCTATCCACTGTACCACCTAGCTGCCCCAAATATAACATTTTTAAAGGCAGGATTTTTAAATTTTTAATCCTTATGTCCAATGAGCCAGCACAGTTCTTGCCTCATAGTAGGAGCTTAATAAATGCTTATTGACTGATTAACCAATACATTGTATGTGTGTTATGGCAAACTTTTAATATATTTTATTCTATATTTATTTTTAAAATGTATATTTACTTTGTTTATGTATCTAAATCAATTTGTATCATATGTTTATTTTATATAGCACAGTGCTTGGCACCTAAGTGCTATATACAAGTTGTTGTTGTTGTTTATTTTGTTAACTTAAAGCCTTTAGTTTGTTCTCTTTCTTTGTTGAAAGGATATGAAGTACTTTTGTACTTTTCCTACTGATCCATTCTGTATCTCATACATATAGCATTTCAGACAAATTTCTGGTGTTCTAATATTGGAGCTTCCCTTCATATCCTTTCAACAAAGAAAGAGAACAAACTAAAGGCTTTATTTCTCTACCATCCATGAACTAGAAACTCCAAAGTTAGCTTTCTTTCAGAATCTAGCCACAAGTTGTTGGGTTTTTTTAGGATGTTATTGGCTGCCACCATACAAGGTGAACAGGCCCTCCTGAGCAACTATTCAATTAACTCTACATGGGGTGTGGAGAGGATTAAAGAGTGGTTCAGTCCCCATTCACAGTATCCTAAAGGGCTTTCTCTAAGGGCTCCTTTAAACAAAGCTTGTCATACTAAGCAGTGTTTTTTTTTCCCCCTTGTTGCTTAGCTGTGGTCTATTGTCACAAAAAACCTAGCCATTTCCCTCTAATGGAGGCCTTATAATTCTCATTTCTACTTTATTTGTCCTTACAATCCTATAAGAATATGGCCATAAATGTATGTAATTATATATTTTTTTGTATAAGAGTATACTTACCTATTTAAGATATATACCTATACAAATGACATATCTGTGCACTGGCATATGTAAACATCATAGAACATTGATTAGTTGTACTGTTTGTTTCAACTCAAACTCAGTTTGGCTGATATTTCTGAACCTTCTATTTCTAAGACCTTTCTAGGGTCAGGAAATAATGTACAGATAAATGAGATTGGATCCCTGTCCTCAGGGAGCTTATACTCTGGTACAGAGGGTAGGTGATTTGCTGCACTAGAAAGATCTCTAAATTGACACAGTCATTTAACCTCTCCAGATCTCAGGTTCCATCTGTAAAATGAAAGTAGAGGAGCTGGTGGAACCGAAGGTCTCAAAGAGCCCTTTCAACTTGAAATCCCACAATACTAAAGGAAAGGAACAAACACTGGACCTGTTGTCAGAAGACCTGGCTTCAGGCCCTTTTTCTATGCTTTGACTTTAGTTTCCTCATCTATAAAAGAGAGCTAATAATACTTACACCAATTATCTCCTTGGGTTGTTGTGAGGATCAAATGAAACAATTTTTGTGAAAACACTTTGCAAACAGAGAAGCCCCATCTTAATGTGTTATAGTGATTTTGTTTTTATTAAGGGAGTTAGAAGTTGTTATGCAAATGTGCATCAAGATATATACACATGCGGGGCAGCTAGATGGCGCAGTGGATAGAGCACTGGCCCTGGAGTCAGGAGTACCTGAGTTCAAATCCGGCCTCAGACACTTAACACTTACTAGCTGTGTGACCCTGGGCAAGTCACTTAACCCCAATTGCCTCACTAAAAAAAAAAAAAAAAAAAAAAAAAGATATATACACATGCACACATATGCACATATATACATATTACTTTCCTTCAGTGGAGGGCATTTCCATACAAGGAATTCACACCACAGGTGTGTGTGTGTGTGTGTGTGTGTGTGTGTGTGTGTGTGTATGTAGATATTGTGAGCACATAAATGCAAATACAGACTTGTCATGGAAATTTGCTATTTGGAAACTCTGTTCATCAGTGTAAATCAGTAGATCATCTGTAATTTACAGTCATTTGAGAATGTTGCCTTGAGCTCTGAAAGATTAAGTGACTTGCTTAGAATTTCAGAGGTAGGATTTGAACCCACATCTTCTTGACTCTTAGAGAAGCCTTCTATTCTCTGTGACATGCCATGACTCTACAATGAAAGGACAATAAACAAAATAAATGTATTTGTTAACAAACATAATATTTAAATTAAAAATGATTGTATTAGGGTGTTTTTTTTTTTAATGTAGTGCTAGAAAGAACCTTAAGAATTCCACTCCAAACCTCTTATTTGACTGATGCGGAAACAGGTCCAGGAAACTGAAACGATTTGCTTAACCAGTATTTGAAACTAACTCCTCTTCTTGTGGGTCTGGTGCTATTTCTAACATAACACACAGATTTTAAGTAATATCAGGAACCTATGTTCGTTGTGTTCCTTGTGAATAGCATTACATAGTAGGTATTTAAAGAATGTTTATTACAATAAGAGAAATTGAATTCTAAATCTGGAAAAGAAGAGAGCTCTGTAGTATCAAATGTAACCCCAGGGATATGATCCTTTGTCCTTGGTCTCGCTGATTCCATGATCAGCAGTCAGATCAGCTGAGGCCCACCTCAGGTACAGAGTCCTTGTTTCTGCCATGGCTGTGGCCCAAATTCTTTATCTTGAGTATATCAAAGGGATCATCTCCAGTACTCAAGGGGGCTTTTACTGTAGAGATACCATAGACTGATATAGACATAATATTGACTCTTCTTGGAAACTGCTCTCTGGACCTGGGCTCAGGCCAAAGAGACCCAAGGAAGCCATATGCTCTGATGTGCTTATCCCTCATGCCAGCACAATTAAAGAAAACCTGGCCCAAGCGGATAATGCCCATGCCAGCAGAGTAGTTCCTCTTCCCCTAGTCTTGTGTTCTCTGGGTACCTTCAGGAACAGGGCTGTTTTCTGTTCCAGTGTAGTAGAGGAGAAGTACTCCTTCTTGCATTTGGAAGACATTAGATAGAATGCAAGTTCTCACCCTTATTAACTGTGTCACATTAAGTCAAGTCAAATCAAGAAGAATTTATTAAGAAGATAGGATTTGTCAAGCACTGTGCTAAGTACAAAAGCAAAAGGTTAGCTTTGCTCTCAAAGACCTCACAGTCTAATGGGGGTCAGGGAGAGACAACATGCAAATAACTACATACAGACACAAGCTATGTGAAGGATACATTGGAAAGAAACAACAGAAGAATGGCACAATTGTGGGGGGTGGTGTCAAAAAAGGTTGGGACTTGAAGGAAGCCAGAGAAGTCAGAAGACAGTTAAGTAGGGAGAGTACTCTAGACATAGGGGACAATCAGTGAAAATAATCCTCTAGTGGGGAGATGGAATGTGTTGTGTGAGGAATATAGTACTGGGAATATGAAGGAAAAGCTTGCATGAAGTTCCTATTCAAATGAGGCAAATATACAAGTAACTCCGTACATATGAGAAATATCCAGGGTCAATGGAAGGTAATCTCAGAGACAGGGCATTAGTAGTTGCCGTTGAGGGGGGAGCTTGGGTTTGGGGAGTGGTATGGGAGAGGTCTCCTGTTGAAGGTGAGAATCAAGCTCTCTTGAAAGAAGCCAAGGTAGCCATGAAGTAGAGGTGAGAAAGGGAAAGCATTCCAACTAAGGGGGATAACCAGTTGACAAGGTACAGAATGAGGTTGGAGTGTCTATGAGAGGAAAGGCAAATAGGCAAGTACAACTGACCCATAATTGTAGAAATGAATAAAATATAAGAATGGAAAGCTAGAAAGGATCCATACTTTGAAGGGTTTTGAGTACCAAAGAGAGGACTTTTATATTTGATTCTGGAAATAAGAAGAAGCTGGTAAAGTTTATTGAGTTGGAGGAAGAGGTATAATATGGTTAAATATTTAGCAAGTCACTTCTTCAATCTGGAACCAACTTTGCTCATCTATAAAATTAAGGGGTTGGATAAGATGGTCTCTAAGATGCTGTGGATAGAGCATTGGGCTTGGAATCAGTAAGACTCATCTTCCTAAATTCAAATCTGGCCTCAGACACTTAATAGATATGTGATCCTGGCTAAGTCACTTAACCCTGTTGTTCTCAGTTCCTCATCTGTATGGTGATGGTGTCAAAGGGTTTGGGGAGAAGCAGAGAAAAGGGAATTCATTGCTACTGTCCTCTTTTTTCTCAGAAATGTATGAGGTGAAGTTCTCAACAAGGAGAGCAGAGTGGAGTAAAGGGACCACCTTCTTGAAATGAGGGCCCAGTCAAGGTTAAGTAACAGAAATTTTTAGTGAGCCCAGTCAGCTTGGTTGTATGTTTTCTTCCTGTTCTCTTCAGCAGCATTTATTTGTTTATATTTATTTCTTTGCTTGATTGTTTGTTTATTTTTTTGTTTTTCTTGATTACATGTAAAGATTTTTTTTTTGAGTTCCAAATTTTTCTCCCATCCTCCCTTCCCTCCCCCCTCTTGAGGTCAGCAAGCAATTTGCTATAGGCTACACATTCTTCAGTAGTATTTAAAAGAAGAGTATGAGTGGTAGAATTAATACAGGGTTGGGTTCCAGCAAAATATATGTGGGGAGCAAATTTGTTGTAAAGGATAAGAGAGGAAAAGGTAGTGTGATATTTCTTGCTGAAACCTTTCTATTCACCTTTCTGTTAGAAGCAGTTTGAGTCAGGTACAGCCTTCTCCATTAGTGAAAATTTGAGCCAGCTGCCATCTCAATAAAGGTGTTTCTCTAAGTCCTTTCAGAAAACTGCCAAAATAAAAAGATTTGCTCACTCTATTATTGCATGTTAAAGTGTTTTCTTCACAACTACCCTGTGAGCTCAATGCCATTTTAATTTTACAGGCAAGAAAAATGAGGACCAGATTGTTGAAGTGATTTGTTCATGGTCACCCAGATAAGGTATTATAACTAAAGCCTTCTGACTCTGGGCTAATTCTATTTCTGCTTAACCATACTATTTTTCTCCTGGATCTGTGTTTAGTGTTCACTTTTGTCCCTTTCCTTACACAGGAAGCTATGTGGCACACTGAATAGAGACCTGAGTTCAAATTCTGCCTCAGACATTTGCCAGTTGTATGATATTGGGCTTAAACCTCAGTCTGCTTCAGTTTCATCTATAAAATGGGATAATAATAGCACCTACTAACCAGAGCTATTGTGCAGATAAAATGAACTATTTGTAAAGTGCTTTGCAAACCTTAAATAATGATATAAATGTTAGCTATTGTTCATATTATCTGTTGACAGGGTTTGATTTTGAATACCTACCCTTGAATGATTCCAGAACCATTTTAAGGGCCCAGCCTCCAGCATTGAGGAGCCCTTGAAGTCTGGCAATTTGGGAATGAAAGCAGGGGTTCCACCCCAACAAAACAGTGAGTGTTTCCATAAAGTTCTTATCTTCTTCTATTCCAAATTCTGAGAAGGCAAAACCAACCTCTTTTCTTCTTACCCACAGTTTACCCCATTTAACCTTCCCCATGATTCTTTGTGGGAGTCTTCTGTTGGGGTCATTTTGAGACTATGCTAGATCCATGATCTTGTTTCTAGAGGGTCTTCCTCCACCATTTAATCAACCTGTGTGATTCTTATCCAAGTTTTCTCAAGGATTCTTTGTAGTTGTTAGATGCCTCTCTCTAGTTTGGCATTCAAAGCCTTTCATAACCTGTTCCTTCCCTATATTTCCAGTCTTGTTACAAATTACACTGCCCCACAAATGGTACAATCCAGTGACACCAACCTCCTTGTTATTTCTCAAATAAGACACTCCATTTCCTCAATCTGGCCATCTTTAATAGCTGTTCCTCATGCCTGGAATTCTCTCCCTTCTCATCACTACATCCTGGTATCCCTCCATTCTTCAAACCCCAGCTAAAATTCCACCATCTGCAAAAAGACTTTCTCTATTCCTATTTCTATTAATGCTAGCCTTTTCTCTCTATCTTGTTTATACATAACTAATTTCACTTTAATCTTCCCTATTAGTCTGTGATCTTGTCAAAGACAGGGCTCTGCCCCCCCCCATTTACTTAACTTTCCTTGTATCCCCAGAACTTATGACAGTGCCTGTCACATAGTAGGCTCTTAATCAATACTTGTTAACTTGTTGGCTTGGTTCTGTTATACTCTTGAAGGAACCAATGCAGTACTGCAGATAGTCATGTGCATCACTCAGTATGTCTTAATTCCTGTCTAGCCTCTTCAATCCTCAATAATGTCCTTTTCTCTACTTCTTGCATCTAAACCACTTGCTATCATACCCCAGTCTACTTATCACTACTCTCCCATATGCTTTTCCATTGCACTCTGAATGTTTTATAATTTGAATTCTTCTGAGATACCAGTGGTCCATGATTCACGGTCCTGTGACTTCCCTCAGGGGAGAATTGGTCTCAAAGAGATAGGCTTCTGCAGTGGAAAACAATTTGCATTAGTTTTAAAAACTATAATACACTTTGTTTTAACTTCCATCAACAAGTGTAACCATTTAGATATTAAAACATTAACAAAAGAGAAGATTAAAAAAAAAACCAAAAAGCAGAAAACTAATAAGAAATGAGATAATACATAAAAGTGATTATAAATGACCATATAGGTAGCCAATTACTTTAATTATTTACCAGGGATGTTTTAAAAAAAAAAAAAAGAAGAAAAAAGGAAGCACCATCTACTGACTTGAAGAAAATAGTCAGGGGAATTTCATTGACTTATGTAAATATAGATGTGTGTATGTATGTATGTATATATATATACACACACATGTATATATATTTACATGCATACACATATATGCATAATACATATATGCACACACACATAATATATTTGCATATATATTTGGTTGTCACTTTCTTTAATCTGCATCTATTTGTATGACTTTTGCTTTTCTTATATGGAGTCTGTCATCCCTTCAAAATCCAAATTCTTGAATTCTGTGATTTTCATGAGATCTTAATTTTTTTTTAATGTGGAAAAGCATTGCACTGTGTTCACATATAGTATTTGAAAGACGTATTATTTATAGTAGTGTAGAAGCTCCTTTCACCAATGCGGCTAGCGTCTTCTTTTTTAATTTATAGTATTAATGAGTTGCCTGAGATTCAGACATGTTAAATGTTTTGCCCATGATCACATGACTAGTGTCAGAGAGGAGAATATTCATATGCCAGAATTCCAATTCCACTCTTCAAGAACATTCCCCAATTATTGGACACAGTTTGATTCTAGCTATTTTTGCCTTTTTTTTTTGTTTGCTTTGCTATTGAACATGGTGCTACAGAGAATATTTTTATGCAGATTGGTCATTATTTTTTCTGTTATTAGTGTCATTAGAGTAATGATCAAATAGTACTAGGCATCACTGGGTCAATGAGTATAAACATTTTCTTTCTTTTCTTAATCAATGAAGTATTTTAATAGGTTCATGTTTTAAAAAATAATACTAGGGCCACCCTTTCTTTTCAACACTATTGTGGAACTCTTCTGAACACCTTTAGGTACTTGGGAGATTCGATTTCTTTAGAATTTTATTTTCCAAATTACATATAAAAACAAATTTTGAGATCAATTCTTTTAAAACTTTGTGGTTCAACCTCTCCCCATCCCTCTCTTCCCACCCACCCCCACACCCAGAACTCAAGCAAATCAATATAAGCTATATATAATCAGTCATGGAAAACATGTACATATTAGCTGGGTTGTGAGAGAAAACAGACAAAAACCAAACTTCAGAATAAGGAACTTTAAAAAAAATATGCTTCAATCTGTTTTCAGACACCATCAGCTTTTTCTGTAGATGGATTATAATCTTCATAAATCCTTCAGAGCTATATTGGATCACTGCATCATTGAAAATAACCATGGGCTTCCCAGGAGATCATCCTACACTATTTCTGTTATTTTATATACAGTACATTTCACTCTGCTTCAGTTCATGTAGGTCTTTCCAGGTTTTTCTGATAGCATCCTGTTCATCATAACTTTTATATAGTTCCTTAAACTTGACAAAGAATTTTCTTCACAATAGTTTAGCAAAGGAGGTACCATATGTTTTGCTGTTATAGTCAATCATCATAACTATTTCTCTCCATCCTATTCCCTTCCCATGATATTTCCTCTATTTTCTATCTTCTTTTACCCTATTCCTCCTCAAAAGTATTTTGCTTCTGACTGCCCCCTCCCCTTTCTCTGCCCTCCCTTCTTTCACCCTGCCCTCCTTATCCTCTTCCCCTCCTACTTTTTTGTAGGGTTAAATGGATTATTCCTTCCAATTGGGTGTTGTGAGGAATTGATTGTGATTTGGGGTTTCTGTGGCCCCATCTTTGGCTAAGGATATGGGCCCTGGCACACACCTGTGCATGCTGGCCTCGCACCTGTCACCTGCATGCCTGCATGGGCCTGGCAAAATTATACTGTAGGGAAGCCTGACTGTGAAGAGAAGCCTGATGAGGAGAAGTCAGGTGGTCTTCAGTGTCCAGAAGCTGGATGACTTGCATTTGTAGAGCTGCCTGTTCGTCTTGTCAATAAGGGCTGCCAGCCAATTAGCTTGGGGCTGTGTGTATGGATGGCCCCGTTTCCTGTGGGAGAGAGGGCTTCTGGGAGAGAAAAGGGAGGAAAGGAGTCACTCCTGCGTGAGAGGGAGAGAGACACACTGATATGGCGGTGAGTTTGTCTATCCCCTTTTTCATTATCCCTTGCTCTATTAACTTTACATGTGTTGTAGATTTGTTCCCATTAATAAAACCTATTTTGTTCTTTTTAAAAGAGGCTGTTAATCTCCTTTCTTACCACAATATTATGACAAGCCACCCAATTAACTCTCTCCATACTAAATTTGGCCCTTACAGTGTGTATGTTATTCCCTCCTTGAGCCCACGCTGATGAGATTAAGGTCTTTGAGCTAATTCTGTCTTCTAAATTTTCTTTGACCCTCCCTCCTCAACTCTCCCTATGAAATCAAGCAATTTAATATGTCATACATGTGTAGTATTTTGCTTTTTACTGTTCTCTCCTCCAATCTTCCTTTCCTTCCTTCCCCCTTCTCTCCCCCCACCCACCATTATCTCTTTTCTCTCCCACTTTCCCTCAGAGCAAAATATATTACTATACCCACTTCAGTATGTATGCTATTCCCTCTTTGAGCCAATTCTAATAATAGTAGGGTTCACCTACTCCTTCCGCCTCTTCCCATCCCCTCCATAAGCCTTTTCTTCTTTCCTTCATGTGAGCTACCTCTCCCCAGTCCACCTCTCCCCTTCCCCTTCCCCTAGTACATTCCTCCTACCCCTCAACCCTATTTTAAAGATGTCATTGGGCAGCTAGGTGGAGCAGTGGATAAAGCACCAGCCCTGGAGTCAGCAGGACCTAAGTTCAAATCCGGTCTCAGACACTGGACACTTACTAGCTCTGTGACCCTGGGCAAATCACTTAACCATCATTGCCCTGCAAAAAAAAAAAGAAAGAAAGAAAGAAAGGAAGGAAGGAAGGGAGGGAGGGAGGGAGGGAGGGAGGGAGGAAGGAAGGAAGGAAGGAAGGAAGGAAGGAAGGAAGGAAGGAAGGAAGGAAGAAAGAAAGAAAGAAAGAAAGAAAGAAAGAAAGAAAGAAAGAAAGAAAGAAAGAAAGAAAGAAAGAAAGAAAGAAAGAAAGAAAGATGTCATCATGGGTTAGCTAGGTGGCACAGTGGACAAAGCAGCAGCCCTGAACCCAGGAGGCCCTGAGCCCAAACCTGGCCCCAGTCATAAGTCACCCCACCCTGCCTGTAGCCAAAAAAAACAAGGATAAACAAAAAATAAATGTTTTACAGATATCATCCCTTCATATTCAATTTACACCTGTGCCCTCTGTCTAAGTATAATCCTTTCAGCTACCTTAAATCTGAGAAAGATCTTATCAGTTCAAAGTATTATCTTCCCATATAGGAATGTAAACAGTTTAATTGTTTAATATCCGTCATGAATTTTTTCTCCTGATCATCTTTTTATGCTTCTCTAGGGTTGTGGATTTGAAAGTCAAATTTTCTATTCAGTTCAGGCCTTTTCATCACAAATGCCTGAAAGTCCTCTTTTTCATTGAAGTCACATTATTTCCTCTGAAAGATTATACGCAGTTTTGCTGGGTAGGTGATTCTTGCTATAGTCCCAGTTCTTTTGCCCTCTGGAATATCATATTCCATGCCCTCAGGTCCTTTAATGTAGATGCTGCTAGATCTTGTTTTATCCTTTTTGTAGCTCCACAGTATTTGAATTCCTTTTTTCTAGCTGCTTACAATATTTTCTCCTTGATCTAGGAGCTCTGGAATTTGTCTATAATATTCCTGGAAGTTATATAGAAGCTGCTAAATCTTGAGACTGTGGCTCCACAATATATATTTTTCTTTCTGGATTCTTTCAATATTTTCTCCTTGAACTGGGAGCTCTGGAATTTGGATATAATATTCCTGGAATTTTCATTTTAAGATTTATTTCATGAGGTGATCAGTGGATTCTTTCAATTTCTATTTTACCTTCTGTTCCTAGAATATCATGGCAATTTTTCCAAACCATTTTTTGGTGGATGATGTCTAAGCTACTTTTTTAATCATGGTTTTCAGGTAGTCCAGTGATTTTCAAATTATCTCTCCTAGATCTATTTTCCAGGCCAGCTGTTTTTCCAAGGATATATCTCATATTGCCCTCAATTTTTTATCCATTTAGATTTGCTTTACTGTGTCTTGGTTTTTCATAGTCACTAGTTTCCATTTGTTCAATCCTAATTCTTAGGCAATTATTTTCTTCTGGGAGCTTTTGTATCTCCCTTTTCATTTGGCTTTTCAAGCTGTTGATTTTTTTCTAATGATTCTCCTGTATTACTCTCATTTCTCTTTCCATTCTTTCCTCACCTCTCTAATTCTTCCTTCCATTTCTCCTACTTTCTCTTTAAAGTTCCTTTTGAGCACTTCCATGGCCTGAGACCAATTCATATTTCTCTTGGAAGCTTTGGATATAGGGGACTTGATGTTGTTATTCTCTTCTGAGGGTTCACTTTGATCTTCCTTGTTGCTAAAGAAACTTTCAGTAGTTCTCAACTTTCTTTGCTTGCTCATCTTGCTCTATTTTACTTGACTTTTGACTCGCTCTTACAGTGGAGCTCTACTTCCAAGCTATACTGTCCCAAGCTTCAGAGGGTTCCAAGTGTTTTGGTTTGAGGGAGGGAAGGTTTTTCTCTCACCTGTCCTGTTCTCTGGTTTGAAAATAACTTCAAGCCAAATTACTAATTAACCAGCCAGCAGAACTTTCTGTGCTGTGGTTCTTAGCTCTGACAAGCCTGTGCCCCTCCCCGACCTGGGTCTCCCACTGCTCAAGATTTCTTCCTGGTTCCCTGCTGGGGTGGAATAACTGATTTTCTCCTTAAGTTCCACAGTCACCCCTATATTCCCCACCTCCCCAGCATTGTTAGCTGTTCAGCCCTCTCAGCTGACCATAAGCTTAGTTCCAGAAGACTGGTGCTGCAGCTGATTTGGAAGCTAAGGGGTAAGTTCCTCTGGCACAGTGTGCCTGGGGTCTGTGTAGGTGCTATTGTGGGGCTGGACTCTTCTCACAGCCCAGCACTGCCCTCTCTAATCTGGCTAGAAGATAATCTCCACCTGTTTTTTTTTTGTGTGTGTGTGTGGGCTTTGCTGCTCCAGGGGTTGTTTTATTACTATTTTGGGGGGTAATTGTGTCAGGAGCTCTGTGTGTTTAACGTCTTTCCTCAGCCATCTTGGCTCCACCCTGGAAGTCGTATAAACTTTTTCTTAACTTTTTTTCATAATTCCATCCATATTGCTTTCTAAAACTCTGTTGAACCAATTTACATCAACTTTAGCAATAGATTTAAAGAGCTGTTGCCCCCTTCTCCACCTTATTCCCCACCCCCTAGCCAGGCCAACATTGAATTTTATCATCTTTACCAGTTTGAAAAGAATAAGGTAACCTCCCACAATTCATTAGACATCTATTTATCTGATTATTTTTACCTGAGAATCATTATTTTTATTGTGATACAGAGATGCTATTACCTTATTGATAGTCAGAAAAATCTGGATTGAAATCCTATTTCTGCCTCTGCAACCCATTAGTCATCTTACCTTGGCTAAATCTTTTTTCCTCTGAATCTCACTTTCCTCATCAGTCAAGTGAATGGCTTGGACAAGATGACTTCTAAATTCCCTTTGAACTCTTATTCTCTCTAGGCTAATTCACTGCCCTTATAAAATAAAGGAATAGAACACAACTATCTTTATACTCTTTCCACAATAGCCTATTGCCAACCCCTAGCCTGACTTTAGCTATGAGACTAACCTGCCTGAAAAACAAAAACAAAACAAAAACAACGCCAAAACAAAAAACTTTTTTCCGCCTTAAAGAAGCAATGTGGTAACCTGGACTCTTAATTCCAGATCTGCTCCTTACTCCTTGTGTGATCTGGGGAAAATGACTCTCTACTCTCTGAGCCTCAGTTTCCTTTTTTTTAAATTGAGAAATTTTCATTATTAAATAATCTTATCCACTCAAGGGAACTCTAGCCAGAGTTTTCTCTTTGCTTTTTTATTTTTGACAGGTAGGGGAAAAAAAGAGGAAGCTTGATGTAGTGGAAAGAATGCTCAACCCAGAGTTGAGGTCTTGGTTTGAATCCCAGTTCTGACACTTAACTACCTGTCTATTAACCTTGCTGACTTTGTTTCCTCATCTGTAAGGTGGGGAAAATAACACACTACCTACCTCAAAGGGTTATTGTGAGTAAAGTACTTTGTAAATATTAAAGTTCTCTGAATTATTATTGACATCTCTGGGATGGACCTGTTAGGCTACTGGTTAAGGACTTAGTAATAAATAACCCAGGCCTGAGCCTGGATCCATCAGAAATCTTGAGGAATGTAGTTTAGTCTCACTATAGTATTAGTTTGGAAGGAGGGGGCTATTTAATGGCAGGTGCAGTTAATGCTCTCACTCATTCTGGGGAAGAGTAATTTCTCAGACAGTGCAGAGATCAATAGAAGTACCCCCCCACACACACACACACCTATTCCTTAACTGAATAAGTGCAGGCAGTAATTGCCCCTTTTGCTAGAACCTTCCTCTGCACTGATGTGGCTGACTGATTCAGGCCTTGTTTCTTTATCTGCCTCCCCACATCCCTTCAAAGGGATCCCTTCAGGGAACATCTGGATTCCTGGGTGGATAACCCCAGCCACCCCCAAGAGGTCAGTGTCTAAGCCGGTGGAGATAGCTTGTAGGGTTTGTCTTTCTCCAGCTGCGCCTATTCCTGCACTTGTTTTTGAGTTTGGGTTCCTGGCACTTGTTCTTGGGTTTAGGTGCTGCCCATTGCTGGTCAACTCCATGGTAATGCTTGAGGGGTCAGCAGGTGGAGTGCAGTCTTCAGGTATTCTACGTCGACTGCAGTGCTGCAGTGAGTGGCCCAGTGGCCATCTTTTTTTCCTTCGATGCTGCCTTAAGGCTTCAGCCATCCTGTGTTCCCCATCACACTCCCAGATAATCTGTGAGTGTTCCTCAGTCCGCCTGTCACCACTGCGCTGAAATAAGCCTTGAATTTGTAGCAGCTCCACATGCTAGGAGCTGTTGGCAGAGGCTTGCTTTTGTCCCCGGACTCCTGCTGGTGCCTGCCCAGGGGGTGGCTCACTCACCACAGAGGCTGGAGTGCCCATCTTAGGCTCTGGTAGTCTGCCGATGTGGCTTCACCAGAAAGGGGCCGAGAGTAAGCTTGACTGAGCTGAACTGAGCCCTGGCTCACTTGCAGGATTCCATTGAAAATCCCTGTTTCCTTTTTGTTAAACAAGACAGTTGTGTTAGGTTATCTCTAATGTCCTTACTGCTCTTATAACCTAATTATGTGTGAAGAATGAAAAACCTGAGACAGTTTCTGGGTAATTGATAATCAATGTATTAATTAGGCTAGCTAATAATCAATAAATTGATGGCCAATGGTTTCTCTGGGTATCCAAAGGAAAAACCATGCAGACAATGAAAGTTTTAAATATCTTTGTAAAAGGGGATGCCCCTGACAGGAGAAATCAACCCTGATTGGAGGACATTTAATGAGGAGGTATGCCAGAAGTCTTCAGATCCTGGTGCTTAGAATGTGGTTTGATCATGAAACTCAGCCACCACCAGCAATCTGGACAGGGGCATCCATCTCCATTCATATCACTCTCTTTGGTTTTTTCCTTTTTGAGCTAGGTCACCCTAAACTCCACTGGAGAGGTACAAAGACAGAGAGCTGTTCTCCTCAAGGCAAGAACTGGCCTAGACTGGATTCTGTTTACACTTTACCCTGTCTTGGTTGGGTGGGGTCCAGCCCAAGATTGAGGGTTAGGGGTAATCTCATCAATCAGTCATGTCCTTCAGAAATTGACTGACCTATATGGGCTGAGCCCTAAATGAGAAAATAAAGGAGAAAAAAGCCTGAATCCTAGTTTAATAATTGGTTGTTAATATGATAGAAAAATAATAATTTACCTCATATGGATGTATCTGTGAATAATTAGCAAGTCAGTGATAGAGGCAATGTCAAGCAGAGGAATTGTAAATTCTTTACCTTCTTGTTATCATATAAAACATTTTTAAAGCACTTTCAGGGATGATACTGAGGAATGGACTTAGAGCCATCTTAAGATTTAGGACAACAAGGGTCCTGCCTCTGTCCCATACTGACTGTATCTCTGTGGGCAAGTTGCTCAATTAGTCTCTCAGGGCCCCTGATTATAAATGTCAGGACATTTGACAGTCTGCATTGGTAGGGGCAGCTTCTCATGGGGAGACCCAAACATCTGTGAAATCTCAGACTAGAACAAATAAATGAACCTAAAGTGTTTCTGAATTTCTTTTCTCTCTGAAATTCACAATAACTCTATCAAGTAGGTTGGGAATTATTACCCTCAGTTGACAATATTTGGGTGGGGGGAGGGGAGTTGGAGTCCCAGAGGAACTAAGTCCACCCAGTTAGTTACTGGCTGTCCTGAGAGAAGACCAGAACCCAAGTCTCTTGATTCGCTGCTTTTTGCCTTTCCACTAGATCCTGCCAATCAAAAAAAAAAAGGGGGGGGGAGAAGAAATTATTATACAGTGTGATACTAATCATACCCTACTCTTCTGTCCCTTAGAAAACCCTGATCCAGCCTGCTTTAGAAGTAGGGCTTCTACTGAAATCAGTCTCACTGATTTCAGAATTGCTTCCGTGACCAAAGCATAGAGACAGTTAGTCACTTTGTGTTTAAGAAGAAAGAAATCAAAGAACTTGGAAAGAATGAGACACTCAGCAATCAATCTAGCTGATTAGGGGACCAAGCCCAAAGCACATGCATTTTCTCATATATTCATAATAGAAACTTGGTCCAAGAAGAGAGAAGTGGGGGATGGGGAGGGTGCAAAGCAAATGGCTCAGTCTGAGTCTACTAAGGCTTTCTTTCACTTGCTACCAGTTTTGAGCTCAGGCTTTCTTTATAAAGGGAGCAGGGGATTCCCAACCTTGGGACTTTTTATTTTCCCCAGCTGTACATGACTTTCCTGGAGAGCTCAAGGGTAAACCATCAGTCCAAATAGCCAGGAAGCTGGTGGAGAATTATCAAGCTTTCAGGCCACAATTTGAGTTCAGGAACTCTCATAAATGCAGCCAGCAGGGCTTGGCAGTTCCAAGTGTGACCAGCCCCATTGGAACCTCACCCAGACTGCTGACCTGGCACCCACACAGAATCATATAATTCATTCCCTTGGCTGCATCTCATTGGAGTTTTAACCATCTCAAATCCAGGAGTGAAAGCCCTGAAGACGAATATTCCAGGATTGCCCTATTCCTAACATGTGATTTCTTTCTATGAGGGATTTCGGTAATTTAGAGGCTTGGAACTCAACCCTTGTAACACCACCAAAAAATGTTTGCATAACTTTTTTAGCCAAGAAAAGCTCTTTTAAACAAAAGAGAACCCCTTCCCCCTTGAGAAGGCCCACTTTTATTAGTTAAGCCAATTAAAATATGTTCAAAATCACAAAGATATTTTTTCCAAGTTTCAAAGTTTATTCGAAAAAATCCATAGATAGAAATCATTTCATTTTTTAAAAATCCATCACAGACAACTATTCCCCTATTCCCATATAACATGTTGTTCTCATTTAATTTATATGACTTTAAAACTGTATAGGAAAAATATGGTTGGCTAGGGAGACATGGATGTTTAAAAAATGCAGCACCATGTAGGAAATTAATAATGTACTGTAGGACAGGGATTGTATTGCAATATTTGCCACAGTGAAAGTGGACAGAACACTGAATTGCAACCTTACACATTTATATTTTATATAATAGATAATGCAATATGCATACACATACATATATTCACATATATTATATATAAATCTCATTTAATTCTCACAATAACCCTGTGAGGCAAACATTTGTACTTTATTTGATTCATGTTTCTCAAAAACAGTTCTTAACGCTTCAATGACACTGGTAAGACAGCTAAATTCTGCATAGAAAAAAAAGCCACAAGATAATGAAAAATATAAAAAAGTCAATTATCTATATTTTTCAAAGATTCAAAATCACAAAAATAATAATATGACAAAATACACGGCAATAGAAATAATATTTATATTGTCCTAAATAAAAAGGCAAACAAACTGTGTCTTGGTTACCAAAAAGGAAAAAAAAGGGCATCATGTTTAAGTGGCATAAGATTAGAATTTTATATTTATATATGTATATATGTATGTATTCAGTGTATGTACTGTCTCACCCCCATAATATGCTCATATCATTGCTGCACTTAATAGCATCCCACACCATTAATTTTCTCATAAAGTTACAATGCCCTGGCCCGATTTTTTAATCTGGACATCACAGGCTCATTGCCTAAGTCCCATGTATTATATTTTCCAATTTCTATAAGCAAAATGAGGGCCAGAAGAGTGAAAGGATCTCTCCAAAGTCAGATAATTGATAAATAGTAGATCAGGGACTCAAAGTTCAGTGCACCAAATTACCTAAGACTGGAAAATCCTTGAAGACCTTGACAGTTCTTTATGTCTTATGGTGTTGGTTTTTGTTTTTGTTTTGTTTGTGTTTTTTGTTTTGTGGTGCCTGTTACATTGCCTCTGACAATGGATTGTGAGTGTGAGTACCTAGGTTTGAGTTCTAGCTCTTTCATTTGCTCCTTGGATGACCTTAGACAAGTTGGCCATCACCGTGTTAGCCCATTTGTAAAATGAGGGATTTCAACCAGCTAATCTCAAAGCTCCTCATTTTTTTTTAGTTTCTATGATTCTTTTTTTTTTCTAGGACAATAAGGATTAAGTGATTTACCCGGGGTCACACAACTAGTAAGTGTCAAGTGTCTGAGGCTGGATTTGAACTCAGGTCTTCCTGAATCCAGGGCTAAGTTTCTAAGATTAAATGTTCTGTAAGGTCCCTCCTAGTTCTAACAGTGCAAGATATATATTCTAGGGATTCTTCCAGCTCTCAAAGAATAAATAATTTAAAAGACCAGATCCTAGTTCTGAGTTTAATAGCAAGCAGAGATTTGAGCTTGAGCAAATTATTTCATCTTTCTGAGACTTGGTTTCCTTACCTCTAACACAAGATAATGGAGTATGACCATTCCCCCTCAAAAATTCTACTACATTGATGTAATCAGTAATACCATATTTGATCAATTAAACTTTTGCCTTTTTTTTGTATCCTCCATGCTTAAAACATAGCCTGGCACAAATAGGCACTTAATAAATATTTATTGACTGACTGGTCCAAAATGTATATATGCATATATATGCATACAGATGGCTAGAGATGAATAGGTAGGTAGGTAGACAGAGAGAGACAGACAGACAGACATGCTTACAAAATAAAACAACAATTATTTTGCTGATAATATTTACATTGTTTTACAGTGGGCAGTGATGGGGATATAAAAGTATAGATACCACTGTCTTTGCCATTGAGGGATTTAGAGTATAATCTGCATGACCTCCTTTGAACCTGACCTTCACCTTACCAGGCACATAGCACAAAAATTCTCTTCATTTTATAGGTTCAGTTCAATATAACATGCATTAAGTGCCTACTACTAGCATTCTGTTAGTTACTAGGCTTAAAAAACAAACATGAAACCAGTCTGCCCTCAGATAGTTTACATTATATTGAAGTTGAAATTGATTCACAAAGATTTGAAGTGATTTGCACAGTCACCCAACTAGTAAATAACATTGGCATTTCCATAAATGAAACCATTGTCCTTCTGATAATCAATGCTGAGGTTTTTCCTTTATGCTAGAGTGGTAACCCTTCCAAGAATGGATATGTGAATTAGCAAATAAATCTACAACCTGGCAGATGTCATAAGTAGCATGTACCCACCACCCATTAACTAGATGTGTGAATCACCCTTTCAGAAAAATTCAAAACGACTTAAATGTTTGTCACACTGTCCAATCTGCCTTTAATCCTACACATAATCCCTGACTCTTCTTATTCCTCCTCCTCCTATCCCTAATGTTCTTCTTCTTTTTTTCTTCTACCTCTTTACTGGACTATAAAATTCTAACATATGCTTAACCAACTTGGATTTCCTACCTAAACACAGATTTCTATAAAAACTCTAGGCATGGCGGTGGAGGCTTAAGTAGAAAGGTACCACTAAGCTGCTTAAAGCTTTTAAGAGCTACTACTGCCTGACTTTTTTTAGGGCCAGTGAGATTGATTTTTGTTATATATGAACACATATACTCTTGTGTGACTATGTCAAGAATAATGTAAATATCATATATTTTAGATGGATTATTCTTCTTCACTGCTAGGTATTTTCTAGATAGAGAAATGACAAAAATCACTTAAGGCAAGTTTGAGAAGCTTTTCAACCTTTTCATTTCCTTAACCATGGTAAGATCAATTAAACAATCAGAGGTAAATCTAAATTTACATTTCATTTTGTTACAGAATGTAGTGGTAATTAGAACCAAATGTCACATGGCAGGCTCAGAATAACATAATTATTTTCCTTACAGAGCCTATGAAACAATGCTTGAAATCTCATATCACATTACATGTTTACCTTCTTGATGTTTGGCTCTGTTTAAGATTTCAAGAAGGTCCTTCTTCAGTGTTACTAGTCAGTAAAACCAGAATCGTTGACGCACACCTGAAATGAAAACCATTACTTTTAGTTCCCTGCATGCTAGGAGGGACAAATGAAAACTCACCCTTTTCTTTAAGGTAGTCAGAATCTGGCCCAAGGATGTTAGAAAACATCCTTGTAATTCTGGCCTGCGGCTGCCATACAAACCATCAGAGAGAAGCTGAGTCCTTAGCATAACAGGACCTGAGATCTCTGATTACCAGGTATTTGCAACCTGTTAGGGCTGGAGTGATGAGATCTCTGACATGATCCTACCTGAGAGAAGAGGTGTGAAGACTTTGAAGGTGTTGTCAAAGACAGAGATACAGGTCTGACTTTGTGACATAAATTGTGGTTGTTTTTATTCTTAAGACCCCAGGTAGCTTAGAATAGAGGCCAATTAAGGAGATTTCCCCAGGGGATACAAAAATCATAGAGGGACACAAACACACACCAAGGAAGCTACAGAGGTAGTCAGATTCACCCGAGATGCACTGATTTGCCAAAAAGAGGACTCACCTTGGTCTCTTATTCAATCTCTTGTTAATACAGTCAGTTCTGCAGTTATAATACCAGGTTCAATTTAAGTAAAACAAGTTCCAAAGCCTGGACTGTCTCTGTTTTTTAAGCTTTGCTAAAATCATTCTCCAAATGGAATAAAGGCTGGTACCTTTGCTTCATTTACTGGCAGCAACTTCTGTTTTTCTGGTCTCATAGCTCAACTATCCTTATCATGGTAATAGAGTGGAACGTTGGGCAGGATTAACTTTCTTTAACTAAAGGTGGTCCAGCCAAATGGAGAGAAAACAGGATGAGGAGGAGGAGTTGGGGGAGCTGGGAAGAAACTAAAGAATAGAATCAGAGAATCAGTCGCTAAATATAGTTAATTTTGAACAACACCATAATGTATCTTGGAGCAAAAATAATAGTATATCTTGTTCTTCCCCTTCACCCTATGGCACCTAATAGTATACTGGGTACATTGGTACTAATCAATTACTACTATTATTATTTTAGCAGACTTAAAATGAAAGGTAGCACCATGTAGTGGAAAGAGTGCTACATATAATGTAAGAGGATTCAGATTCAAGTATCAGTTTTGTCAGCTGTGGAAATTTGGGTCAGGAGCATCAAAGCTCAAAGGGAGCCAAGGCTAGCAATGAAGGGCAAAGGTACCAAAGTCAACATAAAATACTTTTTTAATACTGTGTAATGGAAATAAGGACGAAGTTCAGAAAAAGGATGGGGCTGCCTCTTGGGTGGTGAGGCAAGATGATAATGTTGCTCAAATGGAAGAACCACTCAAGTTCTTCTTTGTTTCCCTATTTCTGCACAAAAAGAAATTAACTTTATATTAAAAAGTGTAAAACAAAAGTGGTTAAATGGGAATAACACAAGATAAACCAGGTCCAGATAAATGACATCCCAACTTGCTGAAAATACTTACAGATAGGATTGCTGAGCCACTCTGAGAAATCTTTGAAAGATACTGTGGGATCATGTGTGTCCTTCCACAAATATTTCTTAGGCATATCTACTCTTCCCAGTTGTGGTATATGTATTTGTGGAAAAGTGTGCCCTGAGTTTGTGAAGGGAATGTTTTCTTGCTACTTTTCTTACTGCGCTATTTCATTATATGCCTCTGCTTTTTTGAGGGGGGAAGAGGGGGTTGGGGATGAAAGAAAAGAAAAAAATAATGATCATGTAAAAGGGACTTGAAAAATGAAAATGCTTGCAAATTCCTGCTTGTTCTTTTTGATGCATGTACTCAATGGCTATGAAGGAGTTTTTTTTTGGGGGGGGGCGGGGAACCTATGATTTTATTGAAGTAGGCAACTACCAATTACAAAAGACCTTGTAACAATGTAAATTGTCAACTATTTTGCAATTTATTGTCTCAAAGAGCTTCCTGGAACACTGACAGATTATAGGACTTATCTAGGGTCACACAGTCAGTAAGTGTCAGAGACATGATTAAAACCCAACTTTTCCCTACTCTGAGCCTAGCTATCTTCAATGCCAACTATGTCTCATGTTAAATAATTCACAAAATTTTTTTATACAGATGATAAAGCAGGAATATGGGTCATCACTGTTCTTAGAAGCTTTAATTTGTTAATATTGTCTAAGATTGTTTCCATGTCTTTTGTATCTTTCCCTTCTTCAAATATCTTAAAATTTTATCCATTAATGTCCTCAAAATTTTGTCATCTCCACTACACATCTCATATATGTATATGTGATATAGCCCAGTTAGTTTTTCCATCTTTGTTTGCTCCAGTGTCATTTCCATTACCACTGGAAGCATATGTACATCTATGATGTTGGTGTCCAAAGGTAATTACTCTAGTGTTCTTGATGGTAAAAAGAATTTGTTATAATGTGCATACCCTTTGCCAGCATGTATCAGAGAAAGGGCAATACCACTGCTAGGTTTATATCCAAAAGACATCCCCAAAAAAGAGAAAAAGACCTATTTGTATAAAATACTTATAGCAGCTCTTTTTGTGGTGGCTACGAATTGGAGATCAAAGGAATGCCCATTAATTGGGGAATGGCTATACAAATTGTGGTATATGATGGTGTTGGAATAGTATTGTGCCATAAGAAATGACAATCCGAATGATTTCAGAGAGGCCTGGAAAGACCTGTTTGAACTGATGTATAATGAAGTGAGCAGAACCAGGAGAACATTGTGTATAGTGATAGCAATACTGTTTGATGAAAAACTGTGAATGACTTAACTATTCTCAGCAATACAATGATCCAAGACAGTCCAAAAGGACTAATGATGAAGCATACTATACACCTCTAAAGAAAGAACTGCTATTTATTGAACACAGACTGAACCATGCTATTTTCACTTTAATTTTTCTTTTATTTAAGTTTTCTTATACAAAATTACTAATGTGGCAACGTTTTACATAATTGTATATGCATAACCTGTATCTGCTCACTGCCTCAGGGAGGGGGAAGGTGAAGGTGAAGGAAGGAGGGATAAAATTTGGAACCCCAAAGTAAATAAAGATGTTTATTATAAAAAAAGAATTTGTTATAAAAAATTTGCAGATCTTTCCCATATTTTAGCATTTTGTTTTTCTGTTTCCATTTCTACCTTAAATTCCCTCAAGGTAATTTTGGTTACTTGGGTTTCTTACTAAGCTTTTTTCTTTTATTGTTTTCTTCTATCCAATATTTCTCACCATTTAATGATATGATAGTCCCTATAAAAAGGCACCTATCTTCATAATATTTTATAAATAAACTTACATTCTAAATATTTTATTCCTATAATTTCAATTTTTCTATGCTTGACACATATGGCAAGTTTTTTGCTGACAAATTTTTAGGTACTTTGAATCTCCTTGTTATGTCAACTGACTTACATTGTTTTAAATGTCTGTGTGAAATTGTAATCAGTTTCAATATCTTTTCCTCCTTCAATTTCCATTCTCCAGTAGAAATGTAGCAGTCTCATTTCAAAAGATCATGTTAGAGTTCTTTTAATTCAACATTCTTTAATATTTGCATTGGATAAGACTCTCCCATGTGGAGTAATAATGGCTAAATACATGTATATTAATGGTCTAAAAGATGTGTGATTCGTATTACTCTCTGTCCACTTTATTCTAAAGTTTTCCTCATCATATGTAGTTAGAAAAGCTTGGAGTCAAAGTGAGCCCAAACTCAGCTCTAATACTCGCTGACTTTGTAACCCTGGACAATTGACTTAATTTTTTGGGGTCTCAGTTTCCGCTCTATAAAATGAAGGGGTTGGGCTGGATGATATGAAAGGTAACTTCCCATTCTAAACTCTATAATACTATATTACATATTGATATTATCAATCTATCATTCTTATTTGTGTGTTTGTTGTCAGCCACCTTAAAAAGTCCTTAACTTTTAAATATATATTATTTTAAAAAATTATACCCTTCTGACCCCTACTTGACCTTTTTTCATTCCTGTAATACTTCCATGAAGTACTGGGTCATTTGTATAGTCGACACTGCAAATGAAGGTATCATCTACTCGAACAGCTCTAATTGCATCTCAAATAATCATTGCCTTCTATAATACATTTTTTAACCAGATCTGTGTTTTTATGGATGTGTGGTGCTCCCAGGAAGGAAATTCTACCTCATTAATGCAGATTGTCAACTTCATGTTCTTAGAGAGTTGCCCTAAGCTGGGTGAGAGGTTAAGGTATTTGCCTGGGGTCAAACAGCCAGCATGTGTAAGAGAAAGGGCTTGAAGCCACATCTTCCTACTCTGAGTCTTGCTCTCTTAGCCATTATGGCACAATACCTCTCTATTGTTACCACATTATTGAAAATGATTACCACTTCATACAAGGAAATTGTTTTGTTTTTATCATTAGTTCCATTCATCTTTTATCCAATTACTACCCTAATGAGTCAGGGTAAGCTATCATATACATCTTGTGAAAAGATTACAAATAATCATGTCTTCTGTATGTGAAGAATTGAAGTTCAGGGTCGACATTTCCTGCTTTTCCAGCTGATTTAAGCCCATTTCATCCACACACAAGAAATACAAAAGCATGTGATATTTCTAAAGGGAATAATGTGAAAATTTATCAATTTTTACTTGGCCAATCTTTCAGCCTTTTGCATTTACACTAAAATTCATTTCAAAAGGCATGGGTAAATTGTCATTTTTATCTGTCAATTTAATATTTTAGAGCAACAATAGATATTCTGAAATCACACACAGCTGCATTTTACCTAGGGATCTAGTCTAGGGGTGGTCTATTAAAAATCAGGTTACTGGCTCCCTAATCTATTCCATGGACCTATTTCATTGTAAATTCAGAAAGGGCAGCACCATGCCGTGGAGTTCACCATACAACACAGCAGAAATGGGCCAGAGCATTATCCTCTAAGATGAAGACATAGGGAAGGGTTTGCATTTTTAGCTGCTCCTGGGCATCTCAAAGATCTGAGTCTCTTAGGCTCCCTGCTTAGACTCTATATTTTGCCCTTGAACTGACCTGGTTTTTCCCAGCTTCACTCATTTTTCATTCGGTCATTACCTTTGCGCTTGGATTCACTACCACTATCATCCATGCAGATTTGCTTAGCTCTGGGTGACATTTCAAAGGCTGCAGCATGTTCTTTTCAGTGAAAAGCTAGAGCTAAGAGAGATCCAGATGGGCAGAGTAGAATACCAAAGAGAGAGCTGGACTTGGAGAAGGGAGATAGAGGTAGACTCCAACTTTTGACTCTTCTTAGTTTGTGAGTATGGGCAAGTCACTTAATCTCCTGGAGCCTCAGTTGTTTAAAATAATAGCATCTGTAGAATTTACTTCATAGAGCAGTGGTGAGGTCTAAATGGGATAAAACTATTTGTAAACTATTTGTAAATGTAAAACTATTTGCAAACTTTAAAGTCCTACATAAATGACAGTTATTAAGAGGTAGAAGTGAAGAAGCTAGGTAGTGCAGTAGATACAGTGGTGGACCAGGAGTCAGGAACCCCTGAGTTCAAATCCAACCTCAGATACTAACTATATGACCCTGGGCAAGCCACTTAATCTTCTTTGCTTCAGTTTCTTCATCTGCAAAATCAACTGGAGCAGGAAATAGCAAACTTTATTATTTCTGAAACAAAAAAATCAATTTCAGAAGAAACTGAAAGTCTCTTTTTTACACATTTTAATTATTCTATTCCAATTGCTATGAATTTTGATTACTAGAAGTCACTGTCTCTCTCTCTCTCTCTGTTTCCCTTCTCTGTCTCTATCTCTGTCTCTCTCACTATCTCTGTCTCTCTATCCAAAATAAGGAATTTGATATTAAAATTACCTGACTTATAGATCTATACTGTACCTAAAGTTGTAAAATGACTACTACCCTTTGCAGTTTTAAAGAACAGAATAAAGTGCACTTAAAACTATATGGCTGTCTTATAACTTTATATAGAATTTCACAAGCCCTTTTGGTTTTAGATTTTTTATGTGAAAAAAGCACATCTGCTGCTCCTGAGAAACAGCAGCACACATCTGCAGCACGCTGTGTTTGTCAAGCCTGAGAAGAGAACGATGTACTCTGTGTGCTCTCAATAAATACCTGTTGATTTGTTGATGAGAATACTTCTTTCTTCACACCTAAAACTCTAAGTTTTTATCTATAGCCTTTTATCCTGGGACTTTAAAACCACTTTAAAAAAGAAAAAAAAACTCAGCGTATTGATCTTCACCCATACCTCTTTGAGGTTGGAATATAGCTGTCATTGCTGTGTCTTATAAATGGAAAGAGATCAGCCCATCTACTGGGCTCCTCATAGCATCTGTCAGAAGACATATCCTCCCCTGCCTCCCTACCACCAAACTCCAGCTCTGGGAAACACTGAACTACAGACAAGTGTATTTTCATTCAGTTCAATTCAACAACGTTTGTTCTGTACCTACTATGTGTAAGACAAACCATGATGAGGGACGGAGAGGATACATCAGAAAACTTTAGAGCTAGATATAAAGCTGAGAAATGGAAAACCAGAAAAGTTTTGTGACTTGAATAAATGTCCTGCTTAAGGGACCTCAGAGGAAATCTAATTCTTTCATTTTCTTTATGAGGAAACTGGCTGAGAGAATAAATTGCTTACAGGAAGTGACAGGGAAGATTTGAACTCAGTTCCTCTGACTCCATAACTGGGGTTCTTTCACTCATCAAGGAACTTATATTTTGCTAAGCAAGAACATTTAATTACCCCCTCTACCACTTTCATTTGTTATCCTCTTATTCCCAAGAGGCTAGCTAGGAAAAAGTGGTGGAGTAATCACCTATGGCATGTAATGGAAAGACTAACAGTATAGGGACAGCTAGTGTCACAGTGGATAGAATGCCAGGCTTGAAGTCAGGAAGACCTGAGTTCAAAGCCAGCCTCAAACATTTACTGGCTGTGTAACCCTGGGCAAGTCACTTAACCCAGTTTCCCTCATTTTCCTCATCTGTAAAATGAGCTGGAAAAGGAAATCGCAAACCCCTCCAGTGTCTCTGCAAAGAAAACCCCAAATGGGGTCACAAAGAGTCAAACATTCTGAAACTGGAATGCCTAAACAACAACTACAACTACAACCACAGTATTATAATCAGAAGACCTTGTTTGAAATCTCAGTGCCGCTTTTTACTACCTATGTGACTTTCGGCAAGTCTTTCTTCTACTATCCTATCTATATCTAAATTGTCCATGGTGGTTTTCATGTAGTCTTTCCCTTTAATCTGTGAGCCCCTTGAGAGGAGGGACTCTTTCTTGCATTTCGTTATATATCCAACACTTGGCACTGTGCCTGGAACATAGTCTCTTCATCTCTCATATCTGATCAGTCTCCAAATCTTGTCAATTCTATCTCTATAATATTACCTATGTCCATCCCTTCCCTCCCCACTCACAGGACCACCACTGAATATATGGTTGTTGATTGACTGAATGACTGATGGTAGGGTATAGACCTGGAATAATGTGATACATTTAATTTGAATAAATGTCACACATCACTTTCACATACATTATTTCAGTTCATTCTCCCAACTAGCCTAAGATAGGCAGAACAAAAATAATTACCCACATTGAACTGAATAAGAAATAGACCTTCAAATGGGTCAAATAATTTGCCAGGGATCAGACAGATGTTGAGTGTCAGAGTCAAGACCCAAGCCTGGTCTTCTGACTCCCAATCCATTGCTCTTTCCATGGGATCATGTTATTGAGATTCTTCCTGTTTAATATTATTCTACTTATTTTTCTCTAATCCATTCCCCTTCTCCTCTTCTTCTCTATTCTTTTCTGTTCTGTCCTTCTTGTGCCTTTAAATTATTATGGTTCCTATTCTACTTATGTCTCCTAACTTTTGGCTCCCTTTCCTTCCACCCAAATTGCTAGCTACTTCTCAGCTCATTTTGGACAAAAGTCAGTCCTTAAATAGAGATGTCTGTTACATTTGTTGACTAAAATGCTTCCTTGTTACAAACAAAAATTCATATTCAAACCCCTAAAGACTGGGAATCTTCTGCCTATCTCCTATGTCTAGAATGCTCTCCCTCCTTACATCTGCTTATTGACTTCTCCTTCTTCAAATCTCAATTAAAGTCCTATCTTCTACAGGAAGCATTTCTCAACCCCTTAATTCTAAGCCTTTGCTCTTTTAATTATTCCCTATTTTTCCTGTATATAGCCTATTTGTACATATTTGTTTGTATGTTATCTCCCCCATTAGATTGTGAGTTCTTGAAGAGAAAAAAAAAAACTATCTTTAGCTTGTTTTAGTGCATAGTGCTTGGAACATAGCAGGTGCTTAATAAATGCTTCCTGAATCATTGATTAAACATTATTTATTCTTGTATATTATTAATTGGTTTCAATTTTGAAGGAGAAGGAAGTGTTTAAAAGGGACAAGGATTGAGGATCTTAATCAAATGAAATATTAGAGTATTTCATTTTCATCTACAAAGATATTCTTGTTTCTAAATGGTAGTAGTATTTTCTGGGTCAATTTTTTTAATGCTGGAATGTTCCCTTAATCTCATCATTATGGACATGCTCTCCATTTCCTACATATGATTTTTTCTAATCTGCTCAATTTCTGGAATTCCCTCTTTCAAAAATTCCTTTGTGTTGATTTGGGATATATTTTCTATTGACTTATCCATGGAGATCCTGAGGGGAGAATGTAAGCTTCTGAAAGGCACATGGCTTTTATTTTCCTTTTTCCTTTTCACCCTCTGTGATTCCTGCCAAAGCATTTACAACCATTCTCCAAAGAGGATCCACTCAATAATGTTGAGGCATTCTGGTTCCTTTGTTATGTCCTACCCAAGGTAGGCAGGCCACAACCATTTACTTAAACACTTACTAGATCTATTTACTTCATGACACTAGTGATACAAATACAAGTAAAAGGAAGATAGTCCCTGTCCTCAAGGAGCTTACATTCTAATGGGATGGGAAAAGAAAACACACAAAAGGTGAGACTGCAACTGAGGCAAGTTGCCTGGAAAGTACAATGTACCCAGTCATCTGGGACCCCTCCCGTCTCTTCATCTTTCATATCTAATCAGTCTCCAAATCTTGTCAATTCTATCTCTATGATATTACCTATGTCCATCTCTTCCCTCCCCACTCACAGGACCACCACCTTTTTTCCCCACCCTCATTATCTCTTAACTTGAAGAAGACTATAGTCTCTAAAATGGTCTCCTTTGCTCTAGTCTCTCCACCATTCAATCCACACAGCTGCCAAATGGATTTGTCTAATGAAAAGTTCAGGCTACATCATTTCCTTGCTTAAGAGGCTTTGGTGATACCCTTTTGCCTTTAGAAGAACATGCATACTTCTTTGTTTGACATGTAAAGCCCTTCCCATGTGACCTGGCTCCAACCTACTTCTCCAGACTTATTACCCTTTATTACCCCCTCACTTCCTCTACATTCCAGTCTAATTGGTCTATTTTCTGTGCCTCATACATGACATTATGTTTCCTCATACATGCCATTATGTCTCCCATCTTCTTGCTTTTCTGCATACCTGTAGGCTGAAAATATAAGGAATTACATACCTGGAATGTTCCCCCCTTCTCCTCTTTTGTCTTTTGAAAAGCCTAACTCCTTTCAGGGGTCAGTTCAAATGCTACTTCCTAAAAATGGCCTTTCCTAATTTTCTCAGTTTCAAGAATCTTGTCCTCAACAATTCTGTGGTGTTTATTTGCTGTATATTTTCTATCTACTTATCTATGGAGATTTTATTTTCCATGGGTAGAATGTAAGCTTCTAAAGTCCAGACTCTGTTTTCATTTTCCTGTCCCTGGAGGAGGAGGTGACTCATAAAAGCTTGTTGAATTGAAGTGAATTGAATTGTCCAAGTTCTTTTCTGCCCCCAACCATTCTTGATCACTCATCTGTGCCATTCCCTGTGCATATCAATTTTTAGAAAATATGCTTGGGTCACAATCATTTCAGATGATGACCTAGGCCCTAATTCTTGGCCTTCACCTTCAATACCTGCAATTTCTTTCCTATCCTACTATTGATCAAAACCTTCTCAAGTTTCCAAGATTGTGCTGGAACTCTTCCTGAACCCATTTGGTTTTTCTGTGGCAAAGATACTGGAATGGTTTGTCCAGCTCATTTTATAATTGAGGCAAACAGGGTTAAGTGACTTGCCCAGGGTAACAAAGCTAGTGTTACCAACTAAAATACAGCTAATATACAGTTAATACAGGTAGTCTCTGAGGACAGATTTGAACTCAGGTCTTCCTGACTCCAAGTCCAGAACTCTATGCACTGAACAACCTAGCTGCTTTTGTTTCATAAGTGTTGTATGACTCTGGGCAAGTCACTTAACTTCTCTTAGGTAACTGTTTAAGATTCTAAGTTGCAAAGAAGGTGCCAATTTGAATTGATCAAAGAATTCCCCCACAAAAGAAATCAAAGGACTGATCAAAGGGCAAAACAAAACAAAAAGGGGGGGGGGCCGCAGGGTGGAGGTGGATATGTGTGTGGATATGGATATGTGTATAGATATTTGTGTGGGGGTGTGGGAGAGTATGGGAGTGCAGGGAAAGGTGTATAAATATGTTTTTTCTCTATTGGACTGGAGGATTTATGAGCAGAGAACAGTATCTATTAGTCTTCATGTTCCTTTCAGCATCTAGTATACTGTCTTGCTCACTAAACGTGTCTGGGTTCAAGAGGCAGCTCTGCCACTCATTACCTATGTGAACTTGAATAAGTCACTTACCTTTTATAGGCTGAAATTTTTCAATAAAGTGAGCCTGAATATCTTGGCCGTGGCCACTTCAGGATCAAATGAGATAATGTGTGAGAAAACACTTTGCAATCAGTGAAACATGATAAAAGTCTAAGCCATTATTATATGACAGAAATTGGTCAATCACAATATTTTCAGATAAAAGGAACCTTAGTGATCACCCCTTCATTTGGCAGAAGAGAAAGCAGCCTGAGAGAAGTGACTTGTCTTGCCAAGTGACTTCACCCAAAGTATTATGTACCACAGGTAACATTTGAATCTAGGTACAATGAGGATAAATTCAATACTATTCCTGTTACAATACATTGCCTTTCATACCCCCAAACCAAAGTCAGGAAGAAATAGGAATATCACTAAAAATAGTGTTGAATGAATGTTTGTCAAATGAATGAATGAGTGAATGAAAGCATGGATAAACTGGATGACACCTTGGAAACTGGCATCTGCTAAAATCAGGGCTTGATTTCTTTGGTTTGTTTTTGTTTTGCCATTTCCATGGGCTTAATAAAGTGATGGATAAAATGCTGATGATACATTAAACTTAACAACATGTTATGTGTATTTCCCTCTCCCTTCCTAGAGCCAGTTGTTAAACATTTACCAGGACATTCCTGAATGAAAACAGTAAGTGGTAGGAAATACTAAATGTATAGAAGAAAACAAAGACCTATTCACCATCTTGGGCCTCCCTCTATAGGCATCTGCTCAATGATACAAAAAGAAAATCTTCAGGCAATCAAAGGATCCAGAGAGAAATTGATAGAGTTTGAACTTCTTGTGTTATAGCAGAGAAAAGTGAGACATTAAATGACTCACAAAAGATTACACAGTAAGCATGGGATGATTCAGACTAAATTTTGAGTGAAGTGGCCTGTGTTTCAATTTCCCAAAAGCAGGCAAGAGAGCAGTCACTGAAACAGAGCAAGGGAGAAATTAAAGCTAGAGGAAACATGTGCTTGTACAATTTACAGCTAGCCTGCAGCATATTATTGAGACAAATCATTTAATAGCTTGTAAAAGGATTAGATTGAATATGAATATGACTCAGGCTGAGAAGAGCTTGGTGGCTCTGCTCACTAGGATTAAAAATGATAGGGTGCATCTTACCTGAAGCCTCAGGGCTGAGCCTAATAACACCTGGAAAACAACTCTGCTGGCTCTCCTCTAAGGGAGAAAGTTGATAGAATGAGGAATCTTATGTGTCCAGTTCCATTTCTTGGTTTCACGTTATTTAGAGATGGAAGGGACTTTGGAGATAACAGTATCACAGATTTTCAGAGTTAGAAAGGCCTTGAGGACCCATCAAGGCCCACACCTAGCAAAAAAAAAAAAATCCCCTTGCTAACTTACTCAACAAGGGCTCTTCCAACCTCTGAAGAAATCCAGGGAAAGGAAACCCACTATCACTCAACAGTCCTTTCCTGCTTTGTATAGCCCTATTTTTAAATTTTTCCTCCGACATCTAGTTTAAGCCTATATCTCTTTTATTTCAACTCACAGGAGCCAAAGAGAACAAGTCTAATCTCTCCTTTACATAACAGCCCTTCTTATTCTTGAAAACAGCAATCATTGCTCCCATCCCCAATTCTTCTCTTCTCTGGTGCTTTCATCCTATGTGGATAGGATATGTACTGGAGATCCTTCACCATTCTGGTTGCACTTGTTGGAATGTTCACCTATCAATGTCCTTCCTAAACTGTGGAGTACAAAAGTAAATATTTTAATACTCTAGATGCAGTCCTGTTCTGGGGCAGAGAAGAGCAGAACTCATAGGTCCTTCTTTCCAGAAAATTATGCCTCTATTAATATAGCCCCAGAACTATATCACTTTCTCAGCATTCACTAAATGTTTGATTAATTGGTTGAGTAAAGAATGTATAGAGCATTAGGTGATGTGGAAATAGTTCTTAATTGCTAAATGAACAATATCACATTTCAATGTGTTTGGTTTTCTGAGGCTGAGAGGTCTACATTCAAATTCTGCCTCAGGGACACATTTGATATGTGACCTTTGGGAAGCTATTCAAATTCTTGAACCTCAGTTTCCGTATGTGTAAATTTCATTAAACTACCAACGTCATTGAATTGTTAGAGAGAAAGTGTAATACAAATGTAAATGATAATTTTGGAGGTAGATCTTGGCTCTCTGATTAATTTGGAAATAAATTTCTTAGTTATACTTGACCTTAAAGCTCAGCTGAGGAAAGGTATTTTCATTTTTTTTCTTTAGTAATGTTGACATGACTGTATGAGGTTGTTTCATTTGGTACAATATAAGAAATTGGTGAACATGACTAGTTGTGTCCCATTGAAGAGTCATCCCTCTATCCTCACCCTAATCACCACCCATGGCATTGGTCTTGGTTTCTTCATTAGTAAAATTGGGATGGTGAAGCTTTTCTTGCAGAATGTTCAGGGCCTTTTCCATCTCTGTGTCATATTTATTTTTAAGACTCTCCTTTGGGGTTCTACTCTCCTCAGTGCCTAAGTAGTACATTTAAGATGGTGGGGGCACCTGCAGGGCTGTCATGCCCTGAAAAATTAACTCTGCTGTTCCTGAAATGCTTGTCTAACTCCCCAGGAGAGCCTTGGGTACTGGCGAGCATCTGGCACCTGAATGCCCTACATTCTCTAGTTGAAGTTTCTTCTCTAGTACTCATCAATTATGAGCCTATTTCTCATCCTTCATGGGTAGCAGGTCAGGTCCAAGGGGACCGGGGAAGCAAAAGCATCAGAAATTTGTATTGGGCCAGACTGAATTATTAAAAAGGTAAAGTGTGTCCTCAGCACCCTTTCATCCCTCTCTCTGTACAACTTTCTCTTCCTTCAAGGGTATAGTACCCTTAGATTGCCCCATGATTTCTTGTTACCCCATTGTTCTACCCTTGTTAAGTCTTGCTTTGGAGCTGGATGCTGTCCTTATCTGCCTGGCCTAAGACTGTTTCTTTCTTCCTTAATTTTTGCTTTTATTTTTGGGAAGGAAGTGACCTGTCTCCTATTCCCTCAGAAACATACTTTCTTTTTTAAAATTATATTTTATTGGGGGCATCTAGGTGGCACAGTGGATAAAGCACTGGCTCTGGATTCAAGAGGACTTGAGTTCAAATCTGGCCTCAGAAACTTGACACTTACTAGCTGTGAGACCCTGGGCAAGTCACTTAACCCTCATTGCCCTGTCCGCCCCCCCCCCCCCAAAAAAAAGTCAAATAAATTATATTTATTTTTTCAAATGAACAATTATTTGTTTTTTCTCCCTTCTTCCCCTTCCCCTGCCACTAGGGGAAAAACAGAAAAAAAATGTGTACACTGGATAATCAATTCCTCTAAGAACTCTTCCATTTTTGGACATTCAACAAAGATACCACATTGCAGTGAAATTAATATTTGCAGTCAATCAAAAGTCCGTGTGATTCTTAGTACCTCCTTTCTTCTTTTCTGCCTCTAACACAATCACTAGAAATGGAAAATGGCACATGTGTTTGAGGGACATTGCCTATTTTTAAGTAATTCATTGTGCATCATGCAGAAAATGCACATTCATCAACAGTAAATATTCATAGTATCATATATATGTGGCTATGTATTATATATATGTATGTGTGTATATATACACACATACATATATATGCATGTATGCATACATGCACACAGAGATTCCTTTCTCTTCACCAAACCCCCCCCAACCCCCCCCAGCTTAGGCCTTCATCACCACTTGACTAAACTATCTTTTTTTTTTTTTGCAGGGCAATGAGGGTTAAGTCATTTTCCCAGGGTCACACAGCTAGTAACTGTCAAGTGTTTGAAGTCAGATTTGAACTCAGATCCTGCTGAATCCAGCTCTGGCTCTTTATCTACTGTGCCACCTACCTGCCCCCCTTGACTAAACTGTCTCAAAAGCCTTCTAATTGTTTTCCATGTTTCAAATCTCACCCCACTCCAATCCAACCTCCTCCAAGCATCCAAAGTAATGTCTCTAAATCATGATTCACCATGTTATTCCACCTCCTACATACACTCACACACATACACATACACACAGAGACAGGGACAGAAAGACAGAGTGAGACAGACAGACAGAGAGACAGAGATCCAGTTTCTCCCTATCACCACCTACAAAATCAAATATACATTTTACTGACATTTGAAGCTCCTCACAATCTATCCCCTTCCTATATTTCTGGTTTGGTTATATTTTAATCTATGCATGCTTGACATTCCAGAAACACTGTCTTACTCACTGTTGATCTCATACAACATTTTACCTCAGGTCGCTCTGTGTTTGTACTAATTATACCTGTTTTCTCCCTTCAAACCTCTACCTCAACTCCCCACTCTTCTTTAGAGATAGCTAAGACCCCACCTTCTGTAAGGGTCCTTTCTTATGGTTACTGCCTTCTCTGTGAATACCTTCCCTATCCTCTGTACATATCTTGTATCCACCTAGTTATTTAGATGTTGATTCCCCAATTGGAAAGTGACCTTCTCCAGGACAAGGACTTTCCTTCCCTTTCTTAGTATCCCTGGTGCTTAGAATGGTACCTGGCACATGCTAATAGCTGAATAAATGTGGAATGACTGACTGACACTGACTGATTGATGAATGTCTCAGTATGGTCATCTTCAGAGACCTTTCACATTTCACTGGTGGGTTTGTACTTGAAGCCTTTCTAGCCTGATTGATGTTATCAGAGCTTTACTTCCACCAGCATGCTCTTGGAAAACTTAGGTTTATCACAACATCATTATGATACATTCATTCATTAATTCTTTGTGTGTGTGTGTGTGTGTGTGTGTGTGTGTGCGCGCGCGCGTGTGCGCGCGCGCGCGCGTGTGTGTGAGGCAATTAGGGTTAAGTGACTTGCCCAGGGTCACACAACTAGTAATTGTTAAGTATCTGAGGCCAAATTTGAACTCAGGTCCTCCTGAATCCAGGGCCAGTGCTCTATCCACTACACCATCTAGCTGCCCCCATTCATTAATTCTTTCAGCAGGTATTTATTAAGAACTTACTGTATACCAGGAAGTATGTGAGGTGCATGTCATACAAAGACAAAAATAATCAATGTTTGCTGTTTTAATGGATCTTACATTATTTTTGTTTGTTTGTATGTGGGGGTGGAGGACAGTAGACAGACTCCTAATATATCTGAGCAGAACTTTTGAGGGAAGTCTTCAGAGAAAGAATAAATTTGGAGATAATATTAAAGTAATTAGTTTTTACACATATATCTCCACCACCTAACACAGGGTCCAGCACATAGTAGGCACTTAATTTTTTGTTTGTTTGTTTTTTGCAGGGCAATGAGGGTTAAGTGACTTGCCCAGGGTCACACAGCTATTAAGTGTCAAATGACTGAGGCTGGATTTGAACTCAGGACCTCCTGAATCTAGGGCCGGTGCTCTATCCACTGTGCCACCTAGCCATAGTAGGCACTTTAAAAAAATACTTGTTTATTAAATCAATTGCTATATTTGGGACAGGGGAGCTGCCTTTCTTAATAACCCTCAAATACCATTACTCCCTTTGTGTAAATATAAAACTAACTCTGTTGGTAGCAATTAAATTTGGCTTGATACTTTGGTCCTACATGTGCCTAAATACCATAGATTTACATATTTCTACTCAGAATAAAATGACAAATAAAATATTTTTGATAGTTTTGTAAGAATGAAGCTTGCAAAAATAGGAACAATGCTTATATAAGTTTCTACCAGATAATTTGGAGGCATCTGTCAATTGAAAAAAATGCTGAGCTCATTATAGCACAGCACTAATGAGGCCATGGCTATAGATTCTATTGCCCTGTGGATTCCATAGCACTGCACTCCATCCCCTGGCCATAGCCTGGCCCCCTGACCCCAGCCAGCTGCTTCACAATGAAGCCCATTGGTCTCAAGAAAAACCTGGGGAGAGAGAATGAATGGATCAATTCAAATCCATCCCCTCTCCTTGGAAACAAAGCTCAAAGTGTATGCCCTATTGATGATGGTTTGGTAGCATCAGTTTCAAAGCTAAGCACATCTGTTAGGACATCTGAACCCAATTCCGTCTGCCAATATCTTGCTATTGCCATCCTTTTACTAACATGGACTCTTACAAATATCAAACAATATAATAGCATGGTACTTTATGATTTTGACAGACACCTTGAGAAATGACTGTGCAAGGATCATCCAAGAAAATGACGTATGTAGAGCTGCAAACTCAGATTGCATATATTCACATCTCATATTTAACTAATTTCTTTAATTTTGCAGTTAAAATGTGTAATAATAACATGGCGTGGTAGAAAAGTTCTAGATATGGAATCAGAGGAGTCAGAGGAATCTGCTGGAATTCTGCCTTCTACCTACTTACCTGTATGATCGTGAGGAAACCACGTCATCTCTCTGGTCCTTATTTCCTCATCTATAAAATAATGGAATTGGATAGATGATTAATAAAGTCCTTTATAGCCTAAAAAATATGATCCTATGGTCTCTTAAAATAATAATAATAATAATAATAATAATAATAATAATAATAGTTGAGGTTCTTGTATTGCTTCAAGGTTTACAAAATGCTTTGAAAAAAAAAGTCAAGTAGCATAACTATGATGATGTCCATTTTACAGATATTAGAACTGAGGCCCAGAGAACTTAAGTGACTTATGCAAAATCACATAGTAAAAGGCATATTCAGGATTTGAACTCAGGACCCCAACTGAAAATTCAACACCATTTCCCTTCTGTCACACTGCCTCCAATGTTTTCAACTCATAGGTATGAACATTTCTTTTCTTTTCTTTCTTCTTCTTCTTTTTTTTTTTTTGGTGAGACAATTGGGGTTAAGTGACTTGCCCAGGGTCACACAGCTCATAAGTGTCAAGTGTCTGAGGCTGGATTTGAACACAGGTCCTCCTGAATCCATGACTGGTGCTTTATCCACTGCACCACCTAGCTGCCCCCTGAACATTTCTGATCATGTCAATTCTTACCTTGAAAATCTTTAATCACTCACCAATAGTTCCAGGACAAAATACTGTTTAGAGTCCCATATAATTTTACCACTACCTACTTTAAATCTATCATCCACTGCTTCCTTTCAAACACCCTATAGTTAAGTTAAACTAAAATGAATCATATGAGATAATAAGAGTGTAAAAGCAAAGTCTTACATAAATATAAGCTATTATTTTATAGAGACAGCATGGTACTGGGGAAAGAGCAGAATATGAAAGAATACTCATTAACTTATTTGTATCTTTTGGAGACACTGATACCAATACTGATCACATTACCCTCAAGGAAGTGAAAAATGGAGAGAAGCTTAAGATAGATAGAAGGATAGACAGATAAATACAACATTTTTTTTTTTTGTTTTTTGGTTTTTTTTTTTTCCTGAGGCAATGAAGGTTAAGTGACTTGCCCAGGGTCACACAGCTAGCAAGTGTCAAGTGTCTGAGGTCAGATTTGAACTCAGGTTGTCCTGAATCCAGGGCTGGTGCTTTATCTACTGCACCACCTAGCTGCCCCTGATAGACAGATAAATAGACAGACATATGAAACGTCTGTAGCAGCACTTTTGTGGCAGCAAAAAAGAAAAGGAGAGAAAAGAAAGAAAGAGAAGAGAAAAAACCCAGAAATTAAATAGATATCCTTTATTGCTCAATGGCTAAGCAAACTAAAGTATATGAATGTAATAGATTATTATTTTGTTGTAAGAAAAGATTCAAGAATTCAGAGAAATATGAGAAGACTTTTATGAAATGATGATAAATGATAGCAGAACCAGTAGAGTAATATACATAATAATGTTAAAAACAACAGGCTTTCATTAGTCATTTATTACATAGCAGTGAGAGAGAGAGAGAGAGACAGAGATAGACAGATGCAGACAGACAGACAGACAGGAGTCCCCTTTCACACCCAAGGAGAAATTCCCTTAATTCTCTAATGTAGCAAACTGGGAATGGGCACATGACTGAAGTTGTACTTGTCAGACTCCTCCTAGAATCATTTTTTTTCTTTCATGTATGCCAGAAGAACAGGATATTGAATAATTAATCTTTACCAATAAGAAGACCCATGCAAGTGGCCCTTTGAACCGAGTTCACTTATATGCAATAATAATAATAATAATAATAATAATTCTGATTGAATTAATGGGAAAGCAGATAATATGGGATGTTATTAAGATCAAATTATATCATGTATGTAAAATATTTTCCAATTTAGTTATTTGGCATCCATGGGCCCCTTCATCCTTTTCATTCTTTTTTTTTTTTTTTTTAGTGAGGCAGTTGGGGTTAAGTGACTTGCCCAGGATCACTCAGCTAGCAAGTGTTAAGTGTCTGAGGCCGGATTTGAACTCAGGTACTCCTGACTCCAGGGCTGGTGCTCTATCCACTGTGCCATCTAGCTGCCCCCATCCTTTTCATTCTAAAGATAAAAGTTGAAGTGTCAGTCCAACACCGAGGAGATACATAAAGCCAGATGAAAACCCTTTGACCTTCATTTCTGGGCTTTACTCAGATTAAGCCCTATGGCTAAGTGACTAATAAAAAAGCCCTAGAAATGGCCAGGTAAATAATCAGTTTTAATGGTCAGAGTTCTATCCCATGCAATTTGAAATACTAAAACCCACTTAGCAAAGGAGTTTCCCCAACCATAAGACTAAGATTTATTAAAAGTGCTAGGAAAACTGGGATTTTGGCCCATTCACTACCATGGTGACCTTGTACAAGTTGTTTCTCTTGGACTCAATTTCTGCATTTGTACAATCAATGAGTGGAGTTGGACAATATTCTTATCCAGTTTAATTATTCTCTATCTCATTTCCTACAGACCTTTCCAACTCTGACAATTTATATTCAATGTTCTAAAATTTCTTCTAACTGTACTCTTCTGTATTTTTCATCTTAGCTCTAAAAATCTATCATTCAATAAGCTCAAAGCTTTACCTAATAGATGCTCAAGCCAACTAATAGTGCTGCTGCTGCTGCCCCTGCTGCTCCTCCTCCTCCTCCGTCTCCTCCTAATACTAATACTAATACTAATACTAATACTAATACTAATACTAATACTAATACTAATACTAATACTAATACTAATACTAATACTAATACTAATACTAATACTAATAAATACTAATACTAATACTGAGAGAGACACACACACAGAGAAATTTCTATTCTTTCATTTAAAAGCAAAAAGAATAATACTATCTTCTTTGCTCTGACTGTGGATGTGTGTGTTGGGAGTGTGTGGCAATTGACCATCCTTAGTTCCCCCATAACATCGAGACTTTTAGGCAATAATCACTCCTCATAAAAAAAGAAGTTGGGGTCTACTGGTTTAGCAAATGTGCTACAAAGGCAAATTCAGCCCGTTTTCATGCAAAGGAAATTTTCTTCAGCATAGGGCATATGATGATTATTTAGCAATTGTCTCCTCAGGCACTGAAATCAAGTGTAAATGCAAAAAGATTTAGCCTAATGCTGCACTCACATGCTTTTTTAAGTGGTTATTTGGATGGGAGGAGGGAGAGGGGGAAAGGGACCTAACTCTGGGTATAGGCTGTGAGTGTGTGCATGAGTGTACAAAGAACAGAAATCTATTGAGTTCCCCCAGACCAGACGTCTACATTCTGTAGGGCTCACTCAGCCAATAAATTTGACTTGAACTTTTTTTATTTTATGAAATCTGCTGTTAAAGCAAATCCTTCTTTCTAGACTTAGCATAATTGCAAGACACTCGTCTGAGTGCCAAAAATGTCAGCTGTAAGTTGCAAACATGGACACATTTAAACAGAACCATATGTAAGGATAGAAAGAAAGATCGAAAGCAAGCCAATCTATTCACCTTTTGCTGAAGGGATGATGTACAATTTCACCCTACTATAGAAAAAAAAACAACACATGTCCCTCATGAGAAAGTTCCCTCTTAAACAATTTAATGAAGCTTTACCAGAAACAAACATTTTATCAATACTTATGCTCATAAAAGTGTAGTCTGCCAATTTTTGATGAAGTGGATTTGGAGTCAGAGAGTTTGAGTTTGAATGTTGACTCTACTGCTGACCACCTGTGTGACCTTATCTCTTCTCAGCCCTGGGTTCCTATCTCAGAAATGATAGACTTGCTGATCTCTCAGGCCCTAGCCAGTTAAATCCTATGATCCTATATATACTTCAGAGACACAATAGTGAAGCTTCATTGATGTATAATTGACTGGTGGTATTTTAATCCAAAAGAAGTGTAACCTGAAAAATGGAAGGCCTGTATTCTTTCACCAATTTCTGCATTACCTAGTCTTATACTTGTTTCTCATAGATGACGTTCCATCTTTAATCCTTTGTACAGGTATTCCCTCCTATGCCGACAATGTACTCTTCTTGCCCCACGAGGGGCCAGGACAATTTCATTTTTGTCTTTGTGTTCCAAGTGCCTAGCACATAATAGGCATTTAATACATGTTTGTTGAATGATTGATTGACAGCTAGCCATGTGGCCTTGGCCAAGTTCCACTGCTCACTTATAAAATGAGAAGATTGGACTAACTGTTCTCTGAGGACCTTTCCAGCTATGACAGTCTCAGATTCTAAGATAAAGACAACAGATTGATGGTTGATGGAAATGAATGGAGACAGGGGTGGTGGTGGGAGTAGGGGAGCCACTGTGACAGAAATATAAGCCCTCACTGACATGTACTAAACCAAGTGCTGGGACAAAGGATTAACACTGAGATTGGGAAGCTTCTGGGATGGAATCATCCTGGCAATGCAAAAACTTCCATCTTATTGAAGAGGAATTAGAAAGCATTAGGATTTTGTGAATCAATTCATCTGTGGTGTGTTCACAGTGCATAACGACTTCTTGAGCGATTCAGTGCTTAAAAGCAGACCTGCTCGTAAATGTAAACCAAGATATGAAAATCACCATGAAGCTCAGACTGTGATGCTGCCACATTTTTTGTGTGAAATCCACTTGCTCCTGGCATGTGGCTGAGAATTCAGGGATTGGGGAGTGAGAAGTGACTGTTCTTAGACATGCAGTGATGATAATCGAAAATGGAAAGGAGTTCATTCGAGAGCCCTGAAGCCGAGTGACAAATGTGGTACCTTTTCTGGCAACTGTAGATTTCTAATCTGTTTTAAAGTACTCACATAAATAACATTAACAACTCCATTTAATGATGCGTGCAAGCTAATCTTAATGTTGCTTATAAAAAATGGGCGCTTATATCCTTTAAGCCCCACCATTAATAATCAAACTGAAATTCTTTGGCTTAAAGACTTAAAGTAGCCTATAATACCATAGCTGAGCAGTGGGTTTGCAGAAATATTGGTTTAATTATCTACATTGCAATGCTAGGTTTCTTATCAGAGAATCCTGGAATTCACAGATGTTAAGACTTGGAAGAGATTTTAAGAGGCAATAAGTTCAAGGTGTAAATCCCTATACAAGAAATGCTGCACTTCCCAACATCCCTGATAAGTGGCCATCCATTTAGTCTTTAGATCAAGAGTGGCCACTTTCAAATCCCATTTCATTTTGACATAACTCTAATTATCAGAATGATGTTTCCCCTCCTTAAGTACTATCCCTGCCTCTTTGAAACTTCCACTTATTGATTTAGTTTTGCCAACCCAAGTCAAACAAGTCTAATCACTTTTCCACAGGACCATCTTTCTGATATTTGAAGACAGTTAGCATGTCCCCTCCACACAGTCTTCTCTTTTTAAAGCTAACCAAGCCCAATTTCTTCCACTTGTTCTCCAATGACCTAGTCTTCCAGATTAGTAACCATCTTTTCACTTTATTCTGGAAGAATTACAACTTCTCAATGACTCTCCTAAATTATGGTGCCATGAACTCATCACAATAGTCTAAACATGAACTAACAGGCAGAAGACAATGGTGTTACTTCCTTTTTAGTCTCTGACACCATGACTTCTTTTTCTCCAACCTCAGACAACACTTCTCTTTTTGGCTACCATTCTATTGGGCTATACTCCTTCTGAACTGGCAATCTACTGAAGCCCTCAAATGTCTTTCAGGTCAATGGTTGACTTGATTTCTTTCCTGATGTTTCTTTTCTTCAAGCAAAGGAAATTTAATGATAACTTTCCTCTCCCTTCTGAATAAATATGCTTGGTTTCCTATAAACATGATTTAGAATTTAAAGCAGCACAGCATGATGTTTCATATCTTGGTGTGGTAGACAGCATGAAAGGCTAGAAATCACTGGCCTTAGGTTGAAGCATTGGCCTTCAGATATTAACTAGTTTTATAAACAAACAAACAAATAAATAAATAAATAAGTGTGTGTGTGTGTGTGTGTCTGTGTGTCTGTGTGTGTGAACTAAGCATGCCCTTATGATAAAATTGAAAGTTCATAACAACCTTAGAGACTTTATTGTGCACCCTGCCTCATTTTTCAGATGAGCAAACTGAGGTCTAAAGAGTATAGTAATTATCAAAACAATCTGGTACTGGCTAAGAAATAGAGAGATATATCAGTGGAAAGGATAGAAACAACACTATAGTAAAGGACTATAGTAATCTAGTATATTATAAACCAAAAGATCCAAGCTTTTGGAATAAAAACTCATTATTTAACAAAAACTGCTGGGAAAATTGGAAAACAGTATGGCATAATTTAGGTACAGACAAACATCTCACGCCGTATACTAAAATAAGATGAAAATAGGTACATAATTTACAAATAAAGGATGATACCATAAGAATATTAAAAGAGTATGGAATTGTCTACCTGTCAGATTTATGGACAGGAGAAGAATTTAAGATCAAAGATAATATAGAGAATACAATAAAATATAAAACAGATAATTTTGATTATATCAAATTAAAAAGCTTTTGCAAAAATAAAACTAATGCAACCAAGATTACAAGGCAAGTAGAAAATTGGGAAAGAATTTTTGAAACAAATATCTCTGATAAAAGCCTCATTTCTCAAATATATAAAGAACTGAATCAAATTTCTAAAAATACAAGTCATTCCCCAATTGATAAATGGTCAAAGGATTTGAACAGGCAGTTTTCAGACAAAGAAATCAAAGTTATCAAAAACTATATGAAAAAATGCTCTGGATTATTATTGATCAGAGAAATGCACATTAAAACAACTCTGAGATATCTCCTTACACCTATTAGAATGGCAAATGATTGGAAATATATTGGTTGTTGGAGGGATTGTGGGAAAACAGGGATGGTAATCCACTGTTGGTGGAGTTGTGAAAAGATTCAACGATTTTGGAGAGTAATTTGGAACTATGGCCAAAGGGCTATAGAATTGTGCTTACCCTTTAATCCAACAATATTACTAATTGGTTTATATCCCAAAGACATCCCCAAAAAGAGAAAAATAACTATTTGTACAAAATATTTATAGCAGCTCTTTTTGTGGTGGCTAAAAATTGGAAATCAAAGGAATGCCCATCAATTGGGGAATGGCTAAACAAACTGTCGTATATGATGGTAATGTAATATTACTGTGCAGTAAGAAATGACAAATAGGATGACTTCAAAAAAGGTTGCAAAGACACATATGAAAAGATGTATTGGGAATTGAGCATAACCAAGAGAACATTGTACCCAGAGTCAACAGTATTGTTTGATGAAAAACTGTGAATGACTTGACTATTCTCAACAATACAATAATCCAAGACAATCCCAGAGGAATATTTTTTTTGGTGACACAATTGGGGTTACATGACTTGCCCAAGGTCACACAGCTATTAAGTGTCAAGTGTCTGAGGCCGGATTTGAACTCACGTCCTCCTGGCTCCAGGGCTGGTGCGCTAGTCACTGCACCACCTAGCTGCCCCTCCACCAGAATATTGATAAAGCATACTATCCACCTCCAAAGAAAGAACTGATATTGATGGAACAGACTGAAACATGCTATTTTTCACATTCTTTCATTAAGTCAGAAATATGGTGATGCTTTGCATGATAATATATGTATTACCCATATCAAGTTGTTTGCCATCTCTGCATGTGGGTAGGTGAGGGAGGGAAGGAGGCACGGAGATTGGTACAGAAAAATATAAATAAAAGTCTTTAATATGAAAAAAAAGAGTACATGAGGGCCTGAACTAAAGTGGTGGCTTCATGAGTGGAGAGAAGGAATCAGATGAGAAAGATGCTGTGTAGGTAGAAACAGCAAATGATGGCATGTATGGGAAAAGGGAAAGTGTAGAGTTGAGAATAATTTTGAGAGCATGAACCTTTCAGAGACTGGAAGTGTTTTCTACTACTAAAGGCATGAAAAAAATATCAGAAAGGTGACAAAGAAAACTTCAACAACTATCAACCTATTTGCTGATTTTCTTCCCTATACAAAATCTTTATGATGTTCATCAGTATGTGAATATAGGGCATCCTTAATGAGGGTGCTAATAGGGAACAATTTGGCTTTTTTGATAGCACTATTCACCAACAAATCACATATTTGCCATTTGCCACATAATGGAAAATATAGCGAATATAAAATTTAAAAAATAGAGTGAGGTGTCTTTCCCAGAACTATGCATAGTCCCCCTTTTGGTCCTCGCTTTATCATCTATAAAATTAGGATGCTGCTTGTGTTGATCTCCATGTCCTTTTGAACACTGATAGTTTATAACCTAAGAATAAATGTGATTTGGGATAGTGCATTTGTCTTTCAGTTTGTTGGAGGATGCAAACACTTCATTCGCTATTCAAGTACTATTATGCTTCTAGACTTTGATGAAATAGTGACCACATCAGGGTTGATGCTTCCATCAGTGTGTGGCACAGAGAGCAACCCATTCTGAGCTATTTGTGTCCATGTTGTTGTGTAAATCCTAGTTAACTGAAAATGACTACATTGTTGACTACTTTGTCAATAATACAATGATTTAGGGGGCAGCTAGGTGGCACAGTGGATAGAGCACTGGCCCTGGAGTCAGGAGGACCTGAGTTCAAATCCAGCCTCAGACACTTAACACTTACTAGCTGTGTGACTTTGGGCAAGTCACTTAACCCTCATTGACCAACCAAAAAAAAATTATTTGAAATAGAAAACCTTAACATATGGGTAGTTGGCTTTAAAAAAATCTGGGACCTCTCCCTAGCTCCTATAGTTAGTAGTTCATGAAGTTCTATGAATTTTTAATGTTTCTTTCATCTAATCTTTCCTTTTTACTCATTTCCATGCCACCACTATAGTATAGAGTCTTATCTCTAAAATAAGTAGATAATTATAACCACATCTCCTAACTTTTCTTTAGGGCAGCTAGATAGCATAGTGGACAGAGTGCAAGGCCTGAAATAAGAAAGACTCAGCTTCTTCAGTTCAAATCTGGCCTCAGACCTTATTAGATATTTGACCTTGGGCCAATCACTTAACCCTGTTTGCGCCATTTTTCTCATCTGTAAAATGAGCTGGAGAAGGAAATGTCAAACCACTTCAGTATCTTTGCCAAGAAAATCACAAATGGGATCATGAAGAGTTGGAAATAACTGAAAAGAAACTGAACCACCACCACCACCTTTCTTGGATTTGTTTCCTCATCTAATTCTATCTATACATCAATACAAGAGAACTCAAACACCAAAATGGATCTGTGGTCTCATCAATTTAGAAGTGCACTCTAACAATAGGGATGATAATCTACCCTTGCCTGCCAGTCTTCAGCAGTTCTTGTCTATGATTACCCCTGAGTTTTCTGCAAAAGTTCCAAACAATGTGCTGGAGACATTGCACAATTTCTCCTGACATCAGAACGTTTCTTGTGGAGTGCTGTCAACTCACCTGCCATGCTCTGCCACCTGATTAACCAGTCTTTTCTTCCTGTGCATCATTCCCAAAATAGAGCTTGCTAAAAATCAGATCTAAAATAGGAAATGGGCCCCAGGTATCCTAATTCCTAGTCCAGCTCTATTTCCACTACCACAGTTATTCCTCAAAATGGAAAGATTGGTACTTTTGCTCTATGTTGTGGCTGAATGCCAAGGTTTCCCTCTTTCCCTCTTTCTCCATCTCTCTCTCTCTCTCTCTCTCTCTCTCTCTCTCTCTCTCTCTCTCTCTCTCTCTCTCTCTTTCTCTTTCTCTCTCTCTCTCTCTCTCTCTCTCTCTCTCTCTCTCACACACACACACACACACACATCAACAAGCAGAATCCAATAGTGCATAGAAAATAAAAATTGTTATTGTTGTTGTTATTTAGTTGATTCAGTTGTGTCTGACTTTTTGTGACCCCATTTGGGATTTTTTGGCAAGGATACTGGAGTGGTTTGCCATTTCCTTCTCCAGCCCATTTTACAGATGAAGAACCAAGGCAAACAAAGTTAAGTGACTAGTCAAGGTTCACACAGCTAGGAAGTGTCTGAATAAATAAAAATTAGAGTAGCCTATTTCACCACCTCCTGTAGTTCCTACTCAGATTATAGGTATCTCTCAATGCTCACTCTTGCATACCCAATGGCTGAACTGATTTGAATGGCCCTGTTTTTTTTGAAGTGGTAGTAGCTTTAGCTACCATCTTCTGGAGTAAATCCCTTAGCAGCTGACTTCTAGCCCTAGAAAATTTGTGAATTGAAACAGTTTCACTCCCTTGAGGGAAGAAAGATGATTGCTGTAGATGAAGATAAAGTCATAGGAGAGGACAAGAGGTCCAACTCCTATCCTTTATGGGCTGGAGCCTCAAACTCTGACCAGTCCCTGGAAGACGAGGTGGCTATGAAGGAATATTGGCCCACTGGTAACTATCTAATAAAGTATAGGAAGAAACAAGATACAAGAATGAATATTAAGAACAAGATACAAATGATGCCCAACTATCCTCAAGGCTGCTCCCCAAATCTCCCTGTGAATAGGGGGTCCTCCTAGAGGCTAAAGGAAGTTGAGAAAAGGAAGGAGCCCAGAATAGTAGAGCTGCTGAAAGGCATAAGATAAGTCTGGTTCTCAGAGCCTCGCTATGGCATTGATATGGCTGGTCACCTCCACCTCTACCCCTTGAAGGACACAGAACTTACCTAACCCCAGTGGTCTGAGAGAACAGAGAACAGGCAGTTGGGGGTTCAGGGGAAGACATAACTATTAGCTCTAAGCCTGGTTCAAAGCTATCATGTAAAGAAGGAGCAGTGGTAAGAAACACAGTTATAGCAACTACATTAAGAAAACTAGTAGAAGGACAGATAAAAGCTGACAAAGAAGGAAAAATAAATTAACCCAAGGACAGAGCTAGCCCAGAGAACAAGTAATTTGCAGCAAAAGAATTTGAATTAAAAAATAAAACCTGGAACACTAAAGCATTGTTGGTGGAGCTCATTTAGGTCTTTCTAGTTTTTTTCTGATAGCATCCTGCTCATTATTTTTTTATAGTAAATTATATTTCTATAGTACTTTAAGAGAGATTTCCTTACAATAAACCCATGAGATTGATTATTGCAACAACAGTAATAGATAACATTTATATAGTACCTTATACCTGACAAAGAATTTTCTTCACAGTAGCCCAGCAACGTAAGGACCATATGCTTTATCATCATCATCAATCAAACCTCATCTTCACCAATTAATCCTCAGTCCTTATCATCAATCAACCCCAATCAATCAATTCTCATCTTCATCCAATCATCAATACATCAATCTATCAATCTTCTTCATCATCACCATCATCTTATATTACTCTTACCTCTGCTTCAAAAATTTTTCCAGTTCTTGTTGTTAACTGTTTTCCTCCATCCTATTCCCTCCCCTATGATATTTCCTCTATTTTCTATCTTCTTTCGCACTATCCCTCCTGAAAAATGTTTTGCTTCTGACGGTCCCTCCCCCAATCTGTCCTCCCTTTTTTCACCCCTCCCTCCTTATCCCCTTCCCCTTCCCCCCTCCTGCAGGGTTAGATAGATTACTCCACCCAATGGAATATGTATGTTTTTCTCTCCTTGAGCCAATTCTGATGAAATTAAGGTCTTTGAGTCAATTCTTATGAGTGTAAGACTCATTCACTGTCCTGCTCCTTCCCCATTTCTACACACACACACACACACACACACACACACACACACACACACACACACACACACACACACATACACATACTCCATAAGCCCTTTCCTGCTTCTTTCATTTGGGATTTCACTCCATTCTACCTCTCCTCCTCCTCCTCCCCCAATGCAATTCTCTCACCCCTCAATTTTACACTAAAGATGTCACCATGGGGCAGCTAGGTGACACAGTGGACAAAACACTGTCCCTGGACCCAGGAGGACCTGAGCCCAAATCTGTCCTCAGACATAAGACCATTACCCACTGTATGACCCCAGGCATGCCACCCAACCCCGACCACCCCCCTCCCACACACAAACAAAAAAAACAAACAAAAATGCTTTACAGATGTCATCCCTTCATAATCTTTCATTCTTTTTTTTTCCTTGTGCAGGGCAGAGAGGGTTAAGTGACTTGTCCAGGGTCACACAGCTAGTAAGAGGCCAGATTTGAACTCAGGTCCTCCTGAATCCAGGGCTGGTGCTTTATCCACTGTGCCACCTAGCTGTCCCCATCCCTTCATAATCAATTCCTACCTTTGCCCTCTGTCTAAATTTATTCCTATCATCTGCCCTAATACTGAGAAAGTTCATATGAGTTAGAAGTATCATCTTCCCATGTAGGAATTTAAATAGTTTAACCTTTTAACATCCCTCTTGATTTCTTTTTATGCTTCTCTAGGGTCTTGTATTTGGAAGTCAGATTTTGTATTCAGTTCAGGTCTTTTCATCACGAATGCCTGAAAGTCCTCTTTTTCATTGAAGTCTAATTTTATCTTCTGAAAGATTATACTCACTTTTGCTGGATAGGTGATTCTTGGTTGTAATCCCAATTACTTTGCCCTCTGAAATATCATATTCCCTTCTCTCTGATCCTTTAATGTAGAAACTGTTAGATCTTGTGCTATCCTGACTAGGGCTCGGTAGTACTTGAATTCTTTCTTTTTTTGGCAGCTTGCAATATTTTATCCTTCACCTGGGAGTTCTGGAATTTGACTATAATATTCCTGTAAATTTTCATTTTGGGATCTTTTTCAGGAGGTGATTGGAGGATTCTTTCAATTTCTATTTTGCCTTCTGTTTCTAAAATATCAGGGCAATTTTCCCAGGACAATCTCTTAGAAGATGATGTCTAAGCTATTGTTTTTATCATGGTTTTCAGATTATTTCTCCTGCATCCATTTTCCAGGTCAGCTGTTTTTCCAAGGGGATATTTCACATTGCCCTCTACTTTGTTTATTCATTTGGATTTGGTTTATTGTGTCTTGGTTTCTCATAAAGTCACTGGATTCCATTTGTTCAATCCTAATACTTAGGCAATTCTTTTCTTCAGAGAGCTTTTGTATTTCCTTTTCTATTTGACTTTTCAAGCTATTGACTCTTTTCTCATGACTTTCCTGAATCACTCTCATTTTTTCCTCTACTTCTCTTACTTTATCTTCAAAGTCCTTTTGAGCTCCTCCATCACCTGAGACCAATTCACATTTTTCTTGGAAGTTTTGGATGTAGGAGCCCTGACATTGCTATCTTCTTCTGAGGGTGCACCTTGATCTTCCTTGTCACTAAAGAAACTTTCTATGGTCTGCATCTTTCTCTGTCTGCTCATCCTGCCCACCTTTTACTTGACTTTTAACTCCTTAAAGTGGGGCACTCCTTCCAGGCTGCACTATCCCAAGCTTCAGGATGTCCCAGGTGGTATTATTTAAGGAGAGGCACATTCTGCACTTGCCTGGCCTGTGCTCTTGTCTGAAAATAACCCCAGGACAACTTGTTCTTCAACCAGAAAACAAAATTTTTGTTTCTCTGGGCTGATAGCACAGTGAGCCTGTGTTGGTCTCCTATATGGGCCACCATCAATCAAGGCTGCTTCCTGATTCCCAGCAGGGGTAAAACAACCTTGTTCCACCTCAGTGATAGTAGAGATCCCTGTACTCTCCCCCCTGGCCAACTGCTCAGCCCTCCTTACCAGACCTTGAGCTTAGTTCCAGAAGATGCTGGTGCTTCAGCTGCTTCAGAAACTCCAGAGGGCTTCTCAGTCTTACTTTAAAAACCCAAGGCTGAAGAGAAGGACAAGTTAAAAAGGATATGAAGATAGAATATGACTTCATATTGTATGGGTCTAAAATTCTAGTTATGATGTCTAAAATGTAATGAATGGTCACTTTAAATTAGAAGCTTTAGCAGGAGTTTAGACTTTTAAGTATTTATTAAAAGTGTATCAGAAGTTGGTGAGGAGAGAGAGAGGTAAAAATCTAACTATTTCTAACTATCTAATCGACCCCAGCATCCGCCCCACCCCACCCCCGAAGCGGAGGTCAGGAACCCAAAAGCCCAACAGTTCTGTGGCTACTCCCAGAAACAGGAAAAAGGGCTGTTCACACACACACACACACACACACACACACACACACACACACACACACAGAACTCCAAGCTAATTGGCTGGTAATTTTGATCGACAGGACCCACGAGCAAACATTACTTCCTGACATGGAACTGACCTTCAAAACCCCCAGAAAAGGTCACTTCAGGATGCTAAAGTCACATGGTTTCTTTTCAGACCAGAGCTCACTATATTCCTCCCAGCAGGGGGTGTCATTCCACATTCTCACATTCTCACATTCCCCCCTGTACTTCATGTGAAGAAACATTGTTTCCTCAAATGACGCAATAACACTCCAAACTTCACAAGATGATAGTCTAACCTTGCTTGATCTTCGATAAAGACATGAATTTCTTTAGACTTTTATGTTCTCCTCTAAAAATCATCTCAGTCATTCTTCCCAATGCCTTAGCACAATGCTATATACAAAATTTGTGCTTAATATATAAGTATTGAATTTAATATGATCTTTCTTTTAAGCTTTTTAAAAAATTTGTTAGGTTTCTTTTTGTTTTATTTAGTTTTATTGATGAATTTTGTTTACTGCACAGACATTTCATGAAATACAACCATTGATCCTTCTACTACCTTCCTGGAAACCCTCCCTTGTCATAAAAAATTACAGTTAAGTAAAATCAACCATATGGCCTCCAGGTATGATGACGTATACAACATAAATAGTTCCTGACATCCCTCCTGAGTGATGGGAGGCATATTTCCTCAAAGCATCATAAATCTGGAGCTTGAAGACACTTCAGAAGTCAATTAGCTCAACTTATTCGGGCAATGAAAGTTTCAAAGCTAAACCAAGATTTGAAGTCAAGTGCATTTCCTTGGACCACTTTTACCTTTCTTGGCATCAGTTTCCACAACTGTGTATGGGTGACACCCCACATTCAGTTATGCTACCCCATATGGGGTTTTAATCCATACCAGGTAAGAATCTTTGTTTTGGAGGAGCATCCTTTCCACTGTACCACATTGTCATCTGAAATCAAACTAAGTTTGGTTGCTTTTCAGTGTTATCTTCAATTATGTTATAGCTGTCATGGTTTTTAATGTTCTCCTAATTCTGCTTTCATTGCTTTGCATAAGTTCATACAAGTTTTTTCATGTTTCCCTGACATCATAACATTTGTTATTTCTTATAGCAGAATAATATACCATAGGATTCACTTACTATTTTTTAGGCATTCCTAATCAATGAATATTTCTTTTCTTTTTTGTAGTTATAATTATAATAATAATAATAATAATTATTAGTTCATTGCTATGACATGCTGGACTAGGAAGGGTAATCATTACACTGGGTGACACAATTCTGTTCACAGAATTGTGAACAAAAATTACCAGGAACAATTTAGGATCATAGCCTTAGAGCTAGAAGGGAGTTTTGAGTACCTTTATTTTATAAAGAAACTGGGCCCAGAGAGACATACTAATTTGTCCTAGTGACAAGTAGACTAGCAGAACTAGAAGTCAAAATTAGTATGACTCCAAGTTCAGTGGTCTCTTCACTAAATCTTCTATCTCCCTTTGAATGTTGATTTCATCAATGTGGCTATTCACTCTACTGTGAGAGGATAAAAGCCTTATACCCCTTAGTGGGTAGTTTTCATGACTACCTTCCTTTGGGTAAACTTTTCAGTGATGAGTCTCTGAATTTAGGGAAAGAGTCTGGGTCCAGGATCATATTCAATGTCTGCACATCTTCTTAGGACCTAATATTCTGTACACTTCACTTTGAGAATCCAGCCCTGACTCCATTGTGAGATATTGGAAAGGTCAAAAAGTCAACAAACATTTTTTTAAGTGCCAGGAATTATGCTAAGCACTAGAGACACAATGAAAGGCAGAAACATGCACCCTGTCCTTGAATATCTCAAATACAAACAACTATGAGAGTAGGATTAAATTTATGGGGATAATGTAAAATATTTCACTTAAGAGTTTTTGTTAATAATTTATAGGCATACAGGATGGGGGAGATAACAAATTGTGTCTTAGTTTTAGTGGATGACATATTCAATAAAAATTAGTAGTACTACATGGCAGACACTGTGTGTGATCTTGTGATGGTCACTTAAGCTCTTTGACACAGTTTTCTCTTCTACTCCCTATATTAGATAAAATATAGGGTTTTTTCCCCCTTAATTGTTTATTTATTTGTTTTGCTTAGTTCCCTTGTAGCAAACACTGTAGGGTCTTCAACTATAGGGTTGTCACTCTCCTTCTTACATAGTTACTACCTTCTTTCTTTTGTTTTTTTTTTGGGGGGGGACGGGGCAATGAGTGTTAAGTGACTTGCCCAGGGTCACACAGTTAGTAACTGTCAAGTATCCGAGGCCGGATTTGAACTCAGGTCCTCCTGAATCCAGGGCCACTGCTTTATCCATTGTGCTACCTAGCTGCACCCCCTTCTTACTTTTTAAATATCTTCACAATCACATTTACCCTTCCCCCCCTTTCTCTAGCATTTTACTGTGTTACTTTATATTTAGGGACAAAGATTCTAGTATAAGGGGAAAGAAAACCTTAAAATGAAAAGCTTAGACTACATGACCTGAAAGTCTCTTTTACCTCTAATTCTATGACCCCAATAATCCATTGTTGTTATCAGTTCAGCAAATAGGCACTTTAGTCTCTCTCCCTCACCAGGAAACAATCAACCACCTCTACTCATATTCTCTTCCTCTGACTCTTCCTGAATGGCCTCAGGTTCCTCATCTATAAGATGAAAGGGTTCCAGGACTAGAAAACCTCTGAGGCCCCATCCACAGTAAAATCCTCTGACATCTCACCTGACACCTGACAGTACTTATGAAATTCTATTATCATTCATTCCTTATGGGACAAACAGCTGCTTCTGGCTGAGAGGGAGGGTCAACCTCAATCCTCATGGGGAATAGCTTCATATCTGTTTCTTAACTTCAAGGGTTCAGTAGTACTTTTCCCATTTTTCTTTTATGTCATACTCTAACCTCCAGATATGCCAGGTCATCACTCCCTTCTATAGCACTGGGTCTTTTCATTTTGTTGTTGTTGTTGCTTCCACTGAGAAAACCCTTCCTTTATTTTTTGAAGGAACACTTCATGCCCCCTAGTTACTTGCAGTGTAGAGAGGCAGCCCTCTAACCTCTTTACACTGTTTTCTAATAGGAAAACTAGCTTGAATTTTGAGCATATATAACAGTAACTGGACCATGGCAGAAATAGGAACTTTGCACACTCTATATGGGTCACAGAAAAAATCCCTCCTACTCTTTATACCAGATGAAAGTGAGATCCTTATTCTTTAACTATTTTTTGGTATTAGTTCCCCTGGGAAACTACTGTGGCAAACCTTGTGGGAGTCTTCAATTCTGGAGTTGTCACTCTCGTCTTACCTAGTTAAAGCCTTCTCACCTTTTTAACACCTTGACAATTACGCCCACCTTCCTCTCCCTTCTCTTACTAACCTCTTATCTTGTAATTAGATGTTTCAGGGATACAGATTTTAGCCTAATATAAGAGGGAAAAACTTCTCAGTGTTTAAATGTATCCAAAAGTGGAATGGTTTCCCTTGAGAGATGAATTCTCCATTATAGAGGTCTTCAGGGAGAGTCTGGTTGATCATAAATGTAGTAGAAGAGATTTGTGTCTCAAATGTGAACTCTGAAGTACTTTCTGACCATGAGGTTTCATTGTTCTATGACATTTAGAGCTTGAGATTTTTTCGTTTATTTTTAAACACTGAAATTGCACTAATACTGTATGTTGAGGGGCAAAAATATCCAAGAAGTCTATGAAGAAAGGAGATCCTGCTCCACTAGCATAGAGAAAAGATAGAAGGGGATGTGATAGTCTGATAGTTGTTTTTAAGTGCTGGACCCAGAGGGCAGAACTACAAGGTTTTTTTAAAGATTTTTTTAAAGAACTACAAGTAGACTTCAGCTTAATATAAGGAAAAATTCCTAAAAATAGGAGCAATCCAAGAGTGGAATGGGATACCTTAGGAAGTAGTGCATTTTCTCTCACTAAAGGTCATCAAGAAAAATCAAGGTGTTGGTTTGTTCTTGAGGGATCCATGGACTATGAAACTTCTAGCTGTCTTATAGGCATGGAAAGCTAAATATGTCCCCAAAACAAACATTATCTTCCTCCCCAAGACTCTTGATAATTTCCCTATTATTAATAAGAACACTGCCCTTTTTCCAGTCCCTTCTATTCACCATTAAGGATTCTTCTTATCCCAGGGGTTCTTAACCTTTTGGGGTGTCATGGACCCCTATGGTAGTCTAGTGAAACCTATGGATCCCTTCTCAAAATAATGCTTCTGAAAACAAAATAAAATGCATAGTTAAAAGGCAAACAAAGGCTAGTGAAAATAAAGTGGTTGTTTTCCTATTCAAGTCCATGGAGCCCCAGAATCAATTTATAGACTGCTTAAGGGATTATGGACCCCAAGTTAAGAACTACTGTCTTAGTAACTCTCACTCATTCCTATATCTAATCAAATACCAAGCTTCATTGAATCTAATTCCCATATATTTCCTCAACATCAGTCCCCTTCTCTACTCCTATGACCTGATTCAAACATCTAGCATGGCCTTATTATACTATCTCTTATTTGGTCTGCTTGAATCTAGTCTCTCTTAACTCCAAACCATCCTTCAGCCATATTTATATCCCTAAATCATGAGTTGGGTGATAGCATCCCTCTGGTCAAAAAACTTCAATTTCTCCCCATTGCCTCTAGAATAAAATAGATTGTTTTGTTCAGCAATTAAAACGCTTGCCATTGTGACTCTGCCCTTTCTTCTCAAGATCCTATTCATTCTTCCTCATCACAAACTCTACAAGCCAACCAAAGTAACCTTCTTCCAATCTGTCATCCCCAATACTTTGTCTCTCCCTTCTTTGTGCCGTTAAGCAAAGTGTAGTCCTTGCCTGGAACTTCCTTCTATCTGCCCTTGGAAAATTACCACTAGATCCTTTAAAGACTCAGTTCCAGTAACACAATCCTTCAAGAGACATTTTCTAGTGTTAGTGTCATTCCCCTCATTAAATAATTTTATATTTATTTTGTTTAAAATATAAGAAAGTATGGAATGAAGGAAGGAAGGGAGGGAGGGTGGAAGGGAAGGATGAAGGAAGGAAGGATGCAAACAAGCAAGCAAGGAAAGGAGGAAGGAAGAAAAGAGAGAAAGAAAGAGAGCGAGAAAAGGAATAAAGAAAGAAAGAAAGGAAGGAAAGAAGAAAGAAAGAAAGAAAGAAAGAAAGAAAGAAAGAAAGAAAGAAAGAAAGAAAGAAAGAAAGAAAGAAAGAAAGAAAGAAGGAAGGAAGGAAGGAAGGAAGGAAGGAAGGAAGGAAGGAAGGAAGGAAGGAAGGAAGGAAGAAAGAAAGAAAGAAAGAAAGAAAGAAAGAAAGAAAGAAAGAAAGAAAGAAAGAAAGAAAGAGAGAGAAAGAGAAAGAAAGAAAGATGAAGAAGGAAAGAGGTATGGGAAGGAAAAGGAAGCACTGCTCACTTTTCTTATACTTCTCTTTCTGAGAATATAGGATTATAGATTTAGGGTTATAAAGGATCCCAGAAACCATCTAGTCCAACCCCTTCACTGCACAATGTTATTTCTCCCCAGTAGAATATAAGGTCTTTGATGGCAGGGAGAACCTCACTTTTGTATTTGTATACACAGTGCCCATCACAGTGCTTGAAAAATCACAGGTGCTTACTAAATGCATGTTGATTGAATCATTTATTGGTTCTGAAGACTTTGTGGTACTATCATTGAAGATGTCTATTTTTTTATTAAGAAAAAAAAAATCTTACCAAGGCATGACTAAGACCTAGTAAGATGAGAACCCTGAAAGCAAATGATAAAATTTAAGGGCTTGATGAGATCTCAGAGATTATCTAGGTGAACTCTCTCAGTTTAAGGTTGAAGAAAGGTACAGAGACAAGTTCAAGGTAACACCATTTGTGGAAGAGGCAAAGCCAGAGACTAAATGTCCTGACTCCCAGGCCAGTTTTCCTTCCATTAGATTGCAATGTTCCATATTTATTTTTACTTATAAATGGACAAGTGGACTTTTTTCTGAAATTTGTGGACGTGTAGAATTTAAATTTATATAAGCAAGGATCTGCAAATAGAAAAAGGAAGAATGTGGTTTTTGAATCTTCAAGAATATAACTGTGCCTTAGGCAAGAAAAAAATAACTTGTCTAGGAAAACTCAGATGTTTTTATTATCTCCAAAATTATTTTGTTTTATCTTTAGAACCATGTAATTGGCCTTTAATATCATAATAAAATGCAGACTTCATTGAAATTCCAAGAGTTTGGTATATACTCTTTCTGAAGTACTGCTGAGGTTTGGGAGTAATAGGGGAACCATTTCTTCTCATTTTAAAAAATGTTATTTATTTATTTATTTATTTATTTAACAGCATTTCCTGACTTGCATAGTTAGGAAAAGACCTAGTAAGGGGCATCTGCTCACTAGTTAATAAGCCAAAGGGTGAAACAGAATGCAGTGTGATATTTCCAATAAAAATATCATGCATTTGGATGATTTTTTCAAGCAAAGCATGTCAATTTCAGCATATATAAACTTAAATCCCAGGCACTCTTCCTGGAAATAACTGTGTATTCCACAAACAAAGAATCATAGAATAGCAGAGTCTGAAGGAATTTTAGTAAAACCCTTTACTAAAGAGTTTAAAGATTTTTTTTTTTTTAGGATGTAACTGATACTTAGAGAAATGAGCTTCCTACGGTTCTACAATTCATAGACTCATGCAGTGTTAGAGCTAAAATGCTCCTTACACCTAAACTAATGCAAGCCTCTTATTTTACCTAAGAAGGCACAAGCTATTGTCAGGGGCGGGGGGCAGTGAATATTTTTAATCATAGGAAAGCAAGGCAGCTTCATAAACAATAAAATAAAATACATGTAAAAAACAAAGAAATAAACAAAAAACCCTAAACATCTGATTCTCTGGAAAACACACTTCATATTACAATAAATGATATGTGCTTCTTTCCATATGAGCTGCCAGTTTTCATTTGAGACACCTTAGTAAGCTTGCTACAGCAAGCAGGATAGATCATAGCCTCTGAAATTTCAAAAGATCTTTCTCACAATATCCTTCCAGTCTGGATAACTCAGTGATATAATATCTTGGTGCCTGATTTGGATGCTTTGTTGTTCACTTTCTTCATTACCCTGGGTAATGGACTCTATTATTGGCAGTTTATCTTGGTCAAGCCTTATTCTTGTAAAACCATCCCTTAAATTAAGGAAACGTGGAAAATATTTTCCACAGTTCAGACAAAAGAATCTGGATCAATCACAAAGTCAAAGAAGGATATAGGAGTCTCAGACTCTTCTTTAAAATAGGTCTGCAGTAATTCCAAGATCCTTTCTATCTCCTTTTCTGTAGCCTCTTGTTGGGACTCCTCCATTTTTTTTCAACTCAGGAGGCATGGCCATTTCTTCTTCTTGCTTCTCTTTTCTTCTTTGCTGTTCATTCTTTTGCTTTGGCATAGGAAAATCAGTCTTGAATGAAGCAAAGAAAAGTGGAATGTTGAAGCATTCTTGAACTGTTTTACTGATATTATTCCGACTCTGAGCCAGGAATTATCAGATAAGAATCCAATATGAAGAGGTTCTTCCTCCCTTTCACTTTCTTGTACTTCAAGTTGATTTAGGCCCATATACTTAAGTAAATCTTCAGCATATGATGTTGGATCAAATAAGGTCATATTGGAATGCAATTGATTTGCTTTTTCTTTACCCAAGTCTGAAGCCAAAACAAGAAACTGGGAATCTAGGGCTGCTTCTCTTGCTTGGGACACTCTGTTAAACAGCTGGTTGGCTAGTTCAAGTGCATCTGTTAATTTGTTGCTTTTTGAATTCAACATGTCTTCTCATTGCTGCTGCATGCTGTGGCTGACCTCATTGTACTGGTAGCAGATCAGGCGCTGGCGCTCCGAGCATCTGGAGCCAGACAGGTCTCATCTTGGGCCTCATTGATGCCATCACTCCAGCAGATCTCCTGGCTGTGCTGAGGGGTACAACAGCTACTTGCTTCTCACGGAGTGGGCAGGAACAAGTACTGCTGCTGGCTGGTGCCAGCCCCATGAGTGTCTCAGCTGGGGTTGTCTGACATGGCCCTAGACCCTCTGTTCTGCCACAAACTCTTTCTTAATAAAACTCAACCTCATTAGGTTTCCAATTCAATACCTTGCTCATGCTGTTACCTACTCATGTAATGTTCCCCAAATCTTGCCTATTCAAATCTTGTAGATCCTGTGAGTGGCCATATACTATTTTTTGAAAGATATCTTTCTATAACATCGTTTATAGTTTTCACTTACTATAAAAAATCTATTTGGGGCAGCTAAGTGGCACAGTGGATAAAGCACCAACTCTGGATTCAGGAGAACCTGAGTTCAAATCCGGCCTCAGATACTTGACATTAGCTGTGTGACCCTGGGCAAGTCACTTAACCCTCATTGCCCTGCAAAAACAAAGCAAAACAAAACAAAATCTATTCAATAAAAATCTTGGAATCATAGTATGAAAAAACTGAAAGATACCTGAAAACAAAAGCTGAGAATATCAGCCCTGAAAAGGACCTTTGATTATAGATTATAGAATGACTGTTCTAGAAGGTGATGGGGTAGTGAAAGCCCCACTCTTTTGCATCAGTAGAACTTCATGTCTGGAATGCACTCCCTTTTAATCCTCTGCCTTGGAGAAACTCTAGCTTCCTTCAAGGAACAGTTTATTGAGGACTTTCCTTCTATGGCTCTCCCTCTTTTTTGAAATTATTTGAAATCAAAGGTGCGGACTAAATATTGCCCGGTACTTAATACATAGAAAACCTTAACAAATACTTGTTGAACAGAATTGAATTGACATCCTTCATTTTCTTGAAGAGGAAACCAAACTTCTAGATCTTTCTAGTGGTACAGCCTAGATTAGAAGATCTAGATTTGCCCTGCAAACAATATATTAATCAAACAGGTTTATGAATTTCACACACATAGTAGTTGTCAATAGGTCTTTTGTTCAGCATGAATGCAAGGTAGAAATTTAGCAAATATTTTAAGGGTAATGAGAATACTCATAATATCTGAATGGCTAACTGACTGATGTTTTTCAGTGATGGTGGGAGGTATTTTCTGGAATAATATTAAAGTATAATAATTCAGCAGATACATTTTACAAGATTGCTGAAGGCACTCTGGAGAATCAGATATTCCTCTTTCAAAAATCCTTTAAATGTTATCTTTTTATCAATAGAATACTCAAATTTCATTTTTCAAAGGTCCCCTGAGCCATGTAGGTATGGAAGTAATATGATCCTAGAAAAATACACTGGAAAAACAACAGTGACATTTCATAGGGAACGATTTACAATTTCCTATGTCTGGTTTCCTATGATGATAATTACATAACAGCACTCAACTCTGTTCACCTTTGAGAAGCTTGTCAGGATAATGAAGCTATGTTTCCTTTTAATTATTTTAACCATTAAAACATCACACTGGTGCACACGGGTCTCATTCCATGTGAGCAGAAGCTGTGGCTCATAAAAATAAAGCCGATTAACCAATTGGAAAGTAACACAGGAAGAAGTGGAAACATTATGAGTCGTTCACTTTACTGTCTGTTTGTCCATCTCTAATGACTTGCTTTTATTGGATATTTGTTAAATTTGGCATTTCCTTCACTCTTGGCCTGTGTCTGCATGATGCTAACACTTAACTCTAAGACAGCCCAGGCCAGTATAACCCAGCTCAGCAAGTTGAGGTAGAAATTAGACGAGCAGATAAGTAATATGGAAGGAGAAAGAGTGGACCTCTATATTCATCCAAGAGGACTTTTTAGAATCCACAAGTGTCCCAAGAATGCTTTTATTCAATTCTATTAACTTTTCTCTTTCTAACTCTGTCTCTCTGTCTCTCTCTCGTATGCATACACACATATCTTTATCTCCATTTATATCTCAGTTCAAAACATTTTAAAGCTTTGAGTTAGCCAAATTATTTTGATAAATATGCTTCATTAAAATAGCAAAGAAATATTATATATTATCAAGAGCTCCAAGAAGATACATTATCATAGCATCTAGTATGAGGAAATAACAATAATAAAAGTAACAAGAGTAAGAATAACCATGCTCTTTCATGCTATGGAGTCACAAGAAAGCAAGATACATTGAAGCTTTATTTCCCACTTGGTTATAGTCCTGTAGCATAAACTCAATCATACCCTCAGAAACGTCATCATCCTGCAAGATTGAATCAGCCTTCACACTCACACTTCATCCATATCCTCTGACCCTCTGATTGGCAAGGAAACAACAACAACAATTCCATTTAAGGAAGGGGCTTGCACTCCTTTGGACTTCTAGATCATTAGGGACCTGATTCCCTTCCTCTTCTCCCTCTATGCTTTTCAGCTTCCTTTTCTGTGCAGTATTTCCCTATTAGATTACAAGCCCTTTTGAGGGCAAGAGCTGTCATTTTTCTCATTTATGTCTCCAGGGCTTAGCACAATACCTGGCACATAGTAGGCATTTAATAAATGTTTATTGATTTGTATTGGTTGATCAGAAATTTCAATACCTCTGCTCCTGGAAATGCTTCAGTGCAGATAATGCTGACCACCAAAGGAGGCAATAAGTAGAAGAGGAATACTAAAATGAAAGCATATCCAAACAGCCCATGATTAAACATGAAATATTGATTATTAATAATTATTAACATTTAACACATTATTCATGTGCCACACACTCTGATTAACTCTGAGGACATTTTTAAAGGCATAAGACTATCCTTATTCTCAAGGAGATCAGAAATGAGAGAGACAGCATGTAAGCAATTATGTAGAAATAAATTCGATAAAGGAAAAACTGGAAATAATCAACAGAGGAAAAACAAAATTTCAGATTCTCTTAATATCTTAAATTGAAAGTGATACAAAGTGGTCAAAATATTTCAAAGAATAAAACAATTTAATAAAAGTCAAAAACTTTACAACAGAGATTTGATATATAAAGAAATCAAAGGTGAGAGAGAACTCCTGAAAAAGGATGATATGCACATTTTCTAGTTCCTGGCAGCAGGAAGCCCAATCCAATAAAAATAGAAATTGGATTACTTAAACAGAAAGTTTGTTCACCACTGACATAATGAATGAAGAACACAAAGCAATTATGTAAAAGGAGACAACTAAAATTATTAATTTCCATATAAGACTAGAAAAATGATAGAGCTGCATAAGGTCCATGATTATTAATTTCAAATGTTTCACAGAGGTATGTGAATAATTAGCAAAGAATTTTTCCAACTTCCTCTCAAATGCAATCCTGATTCCACATCCCTTAACAGAAGGCATAACTTATCTATTAACAAATGATGAGCATTCCAACGACCCCACCAAATGCAGGCAAATGGCAAGTTACATTCAAAGCATTTATATACTTTATATATTTATATATGAAGTATTTTTGATTTGTATCATTAAAAACAAGCAAAAACACTACAAATGCTTAGGAAATGATGATATTCTACTAAGGAGAAAAATGTTACCCTGAAGCAATCCTGGAGGCATAAAGAGAAATATATTCTTTGGTAATAATTGAACAAGCACTTTAACATTGTAGCATTTATATTGCCTTAGTTGAATATTGCAGAACCTTTTACTCAATTCAGAATTCATGGCTTATTCATGATCCTATTCATCTCTAAATCTATAATTCTGTGTACTGCAAATATATAAAACAGATTGAAGAAAAATGAGATGCTAGAGCATTTGACATCCACACAGGAAACTATTCTCAGTTTACAATATACAACAAACAAAATGTCAAGAATGATCAATAAAAGCATGGCATTTTTCAAGGAGATATTTTAAGCTCATTTTGGTTCTGTCTAGCCTTAAAACCATTATTATTCTTACCAAATAAATAGAAGTAAGTATAGTTTCCAAAAGAGTTGAACCAATAAAGTTTATTAATCTTTTGACTTATATAGATGGCATCAAGCTATATGGTTCCAAAATGTGAACCACATATTAAAAATCTTCATCACTTCATGAAATCTTCATCAAATGATAGTACATAAATATCATTTGGACTTAATAAGTGAAAATTCTAAATGCAATGCAAAGAAAGATAGAAACTTAAGACTCTGAGGTTGAATGCTAAGGTTTCATTGAACCAATGGATGAAATTGATAGCGGTAACTTTGTTTTCTCCAAGCAAGACACATCAAACTTAAAGATATGAAAGAAAGGGAAGATGTTTAATATATTAAGAGATTTACTGGAATCCTAAAATCAAAGATGATTTGAAAGATCAAGTTTTGAGCCATTAACACCTATGCAATGCTAGTCTTGATGTTATCCATTTGGAAATATAAAATGTTTTGCAACAGATTGAAAAGTAGTCTCACAAAATCCCATAAAATATTAACAGAAAATGAAGCCCTTCACTACAAGGCACCTATAGAAAGATTAATACTTTTTCACTCTTAAGAATAAAGAAGTTTGATAAGAAATTATTAGAGCACATGACACACAGGTCAAAAACCTATGGAAATACTTTTGGAACAAGCAAACATCATTGAGCAATCTTCAAGGATGTTAATAGCTACACAACATGGGACTTTTGAATATGACCAAAAGTAGTTTCACTCCAGATGGAGCCTATGAAACAGCTAAAATCCAAGAATAGAATCAAAAGGCCCTCCAAGGGATATAGTCACAGAACCCAGTTCAATAATATGCTGATGGATGGCTGAATCACAAAGATTTGTTTGTGGAAAAACATGAAGGCAGTAGAAAATATGTGAAGGCAATACAGGACTGAGGCATTACCACTAGAAAATACAGAAATGCTATTCTTAAGAAATGTGGCTTTAGTAATCAATGTAAATTATACAAGAACATTGGAAGAAAAATGCAACACATCATTGCTGATTATTTAAAACAATATATTTTACTAAATATCTAGCAAGAATTAAACATCAAAAGCTCTCTATAGTTCATGAACAGATATCTACAGACATAGACTTCAAAATATTCCATAGGACCTCAGTCAATAATTCCAGTAGAACTATATCAATGACCAGCATCCATATATCCTTATACTTTTATTCAATTACAAAGAAAACAAGTTATTTGTTCTACTTATGCAGTGGTCCATAGAATATAAAATATTAAAGAACCAAAGTAAAATAAGAATCCCTCTTTGTATTGTTTCTATTTGAATATAACCCAAAGATGAGAATTTAGATGATACTAATGACATATATGACAATCACAGCAATAATTCACCTAATAGAGAGAGTGTGCTCACAATGATGAGATACATCAACAGATGGTAAAATTGCAAGAATAATATGTCATTTCCCTATAGCACTTTAAGGTTTACAGAGTGTTTCCCTCAAAATTATGAGTGATTTTGGACAAGTCACATAACCTTCTCTGAAATCAGTTTCTTTATCTGTAGCAGAAACTGGTAGCATTGTAGATACAGTACTCTAGACCTTGAGTCAAGAAATCTCAAGTGCTGAGTTCAAATCTGGATTCAGATACTTACTAACTCTATAATCCTGGGCAAGTCACTTAACCTATGTTTGCCTCAGTTTTCTTATTTGTAAAATGGGGATAATAATATAGTACCTATCTCTTGTTAAGGGCTAAAATTCTAGCTAGTCTGTCTAAAATATCTAATGAGTGGTCGCCAATAAATTATAAGCTTTAGCAAGAGTTAGGCTTTTAAGCATTTATTAAGGAAAACAAGAATTTGGTAAAGAGAGAGAGAAAGGCCTAGATTCCTATCTATTAAAGGGAGAGCACATTTCTAGCTCCGCTCTCCACCAGAGTCCAAAGGAGAGAGAGACGGAGCGCCAGTCTCTTCCTTCCTCCTCCCACTAGCCCGCGTCACTTCCTGACTCCTGGTCTTGCCCTCAAAGACCTTCGCTTCATGGGCAGAACTCTTCTACAGTAAGTCTCCAGCAGGTGGCATCATTCCAATCGTTATACTTTCAGGGTTATTGTGAGGATCAAATGAGAGAATATTTGTAAAAGAGCTTAGCACAGTTCCTAATACATAGTAGGTACTATGTAAATGCTAATTCCTTTCCCTGTAGAGTGAACTATGTGGCACAAATGGGCTTAGAGTCAGAAAGACCTGAGTTCAAATTGGATGTCAGATATTCCCTAGCTAGACAAGGAACTTGACCTCTGACTGCTTGAGTTCTCAATTTTAACATGAGGAGAATAATATAACCTACTTCCCAGAGTTGTTGTGAGGATCAATTGAGATAACAGTTGTAAAGAGTTTAGCACAGTGCCTGACACATAGCAGACAATAAATGCTTGTTTCCATTTCCTCTTAAAATGAGGAGGTTTGGGACTAGATTACATCTTTGGTCCCTTCTGGAGTTATGATCCTGATTTTATCCAACATTTTCATCTTGTAGATGAGGAAATTGAGGCCAGGAACATAGAAGTGACTTATCTAAGGTATTTTAGTCAATATTTACAAAGAATTGGTGTTTTAGTTCTGACTCATGTTCTGCCACTGAATTAATTTGTGGCCTTGTAGCAAAAAGTATGCAATGTAGCTAGCACTTTTTATATATCATAACATAGACTCCTCCCCATCCTCTCACCTCTACCTCTTGTAATCTCCTTCTGCCTCCAGAGGTAAACTGAGGAGCCTTCTCTATAAGGCCTTTCCTGATCCTCCTCCTCCCACTTCTCCATTTCTCTGCCTGAGATTTTTAGTGTTCTCCCCACTGCCAAAATGTTACTTCACATTTAATTTGCTAATGTTTTATATTTATTGTATGCTATTGCAACTCCCTACCCCACCTACCCTCCAACACAAATTCCATAAAAACAGTTTTGTTTTGTCTTGAATCTCTGTAACTTGGCACTATTCTTGGCACACAGTAGGTATTTAATACATACTTGTCAAATTAAATTATCACATGTGAGTTACTAGGGCCAGAGATAACTAGGCATAAATCATTATATGGTGTCAATACAAACTGCAGTACAAACCCAAATCTGAATAATGCACATGATACCTTTAAGAGATAGGTACAAGCAAATTGTTGTAAGTTTAGATGACAGAGTATTAATACAAATTGGG